>NW_027555847.1:266223972-266851472 GCF_003287225.1 Phascolarctos cinereus | reverse complement strand
CGTCTTCCTGCAGGTCTTCCAACATTGACAGCATTCTGGGCCACTTCTCTCAATGTTGAGTTCTTCCCAGAACCCCCATCTTGGGGAAAGACTACAGATCCCAAGCCTATGACTTCATTTAGGCATCTTCTTCCAGTATTTCCTTCCTCCTCCGTCTCACTTTTCAGTTCCTTTTTTATGTGCTGTCTTCTCTCATTAGAATGTAAACTCCTTGAGGGCAGAGAATATCTTATTTTTTGCTTGTATTTTTATCTCCACCTTGTCACAGTGCCTACCGCATAATAAAAGCTTAATAAATGCTTATTAATTGACTTTTGTCATCTTTGCTAATTTGCAGAGTGTAGAGTAAATCTCAGAGATGCTTTGATTTGCATCTCTCTTATTATTAGAAGCAGTCTTTCATATAGTTGTTAATAGTTTGCAATTCTTTTGAGAACTGTTTGCAGTGCATTAAGCTAAGAAAATCTGAGTCTTGATGGAGTCTTAGTTCTGGTGTTGTAATACTTTCACACAACAGAATTCTGTGGCACAAATAGCTTATAATGCACGTGCTCCGTAGTTACTGATGACTGGTGTAAACAGTTGTTTTTACATCTCTAATATTAGTTAAACTCCTTCTTTATCCCTTGAAAGATTGAAACACAAATTAGGACCTTGTAATTCTTTCTTTTTCTCTTAGATGCCAAATGTAAATCTCAATCTCTTAATCAATCCCAGTTAATAATCCTAGTCATCTCTAGAAACTGTTTGCAAATGTCTAAATGAGGCTTGAATATTACCCTCTCAATCAATTAACCTAGTAGTGATGTTAGGAGACTTTATTCTTACCATTCTGTAATTTTTTTTATTCTTAAGCACTCCTTTTTTTGTGTGTGTGGGAATAAAACTACTTATTAAATACTTGATTCATGTTTATACCCTAGGTACCTTTTTTTTTTTATCTCTTTCCCACACCTTGCTGAGAAGGATACTTTAGACAAGAGCCCATATGGGGATGGAATTTAAGCACTGGGGAATCTGTTCTTCTATTGAGAAAAACAGCCAACCACAAAGCAATTTGTGCAGGGCACAAAAGGGCAGATAAGGATTAGTGAAAGTTGCCTACCCCTTCAACCTCAGTCTAGCAGTACCTGGTTGGCAACTGTGTTTGAGTTAAAAGGGGGCAGAAGTGGAGAAGAGGGAGAAATAAGCCTAACGATATCTTATCACAGGGGGTTTCCGTGTTCAAAGGTAGGTACATGAATTAAGTAATGGAAGGGAAATGGGATAAGATACTTGCCTGTGAGCAGGAATACTCCTGAAAGTGTTTTGAAATGTCTAATATGTTTTGCCCATCAAGACTAGCTCAGGGCTGATAGTCTGAATCCTAGTTCTAACTTCCAAATTCTTCAGTCTGTGTCTGTGAAAAAGCCTTATGTAGACCTCCAACCCTTCACTCATTCAATACATTGCCCTGTACACAGTTTATATAACCACTGACAGTGGACAAAAGGCTCTCACCCTAGCCACTTAAAATTCCGATCAAATAACAGGGAGCAATTGAAGGTTTTTGACTGAGGGTAGAGATGGTAGCTGGAAATAACTGGTGTATAGATTGTGTGATTTAGAATATGTGCTGTAGATAGTCAGAAAAGGGAGCGATCTCTTATGGGCTGCCATAGTCCTGGAAGACTTTCTTGAGGAGTTGAGTCTTATACTAGGCCCTGAAAGGTGAGCAGGATGTGAGTGAGGAAGGAGGAATTGTGTGTTTAGAGCAAAGTGAGTGATATAAGCAATATTACATTGGAAGAAAACATTGCTTCCTTTTTAGCCTTCATGCAGGCTTGGTTGTCTGACAAGTATCAATCAATAAACAATCATTTGTTGAAAAAAAAAAGAAATAACTGGTATAAAGCACAGGGTAGGTACTGAAGATAGAAAGATTAATCTCACAGTAGTGCATAGGACAAATTGAATTATAAGATGAGGACTGAATAGAGGAAGAGAGAAATTTTAGTAAACTACCATAAAAGTGAGGTGGTGAGAGTTTGTATGAGGAAGATGGCAGTAGGAATAAAAAGGATGAATCGACAGGATTTTCTAACTAATTGGATATGAAGAGAGAGTAATGGAAAGATCAAGGGTGACTTGGAGTATGAATAACTAAGATAATAAGATGATTGAAAGAACAGGCAGGCTTAGAAGGGGAGATTGTTTTGGGAAGGATAATGACTTGGATTTTAGACATATTGAATTTTAGGTGACATGGGGCAATCCAAGTGGAACTCCAACAGAGATTTGGAAATGTCAGGCTAAAGTTCAGGAGTTTTGGAAGTTAATCTGTGTGTGTGTGTATGTGTGTGTGTGTGTGTGTGTGTGTGTGTGTGTGTGTGTGTGTGTGTGTGTGTGTGTGGTATTCTTGAGGTCATGAGAATAGATCTTTCAGAGGCAGCATAATAAGAATGGGAAGCCTAGATTGAACCATGGGATAGTTCCATGTTTAGAGAGCGAGAGGAGGAGGAGGAGAAGGAGAAGGAAAAGGAGAAGGAGAAAGAGGAGGAGGAGAGTGACAAATCATGCCTAGAAGTTGTGATTCTCATAACTTGGGTTGGAGCTTGAACCCAGGCTCGAGACCTGTGGCAGTAAAGTCACATAGTTCAGAAGAGCATTCCTCTGCTTTCTGTTTTTCTTGCCGTATTTTAAGAAAGAGCTGCTAAGAAAATTGTGCTCACTCTGTGTCAGCTGAGCGTGTATGACTTATGGGAACACTGAGACTGACTCCTATTACAGTTTCTGGATTTTATTATCAAGAAAAGAAAAGCCGCTTTTTCATGGCAGAGACTTTATTTCACTTGCAAAGATTAAACTTATTGGAGCCAAGTATCACTCATCATCTGCTTTCTCAGGCAGAAGAATTATGAGGAAAGAGTTCATGATTTATCTCTATTCTGGAAAATCCAGTGCTTTTTCTGACTCCTCAGTAGGAAATGTATAAATTCAGAACTGCATTCAAATTGTCTTTCTTTTTTTTTCTGGCAGTGTATAAATTCAGACCCACGAAGGACTTCAATAAGTTGTTCTGTAAACGTAGCAGTTAAGCAAGAATGAATTGCAAATGTCATATGTCTTCTGAACTAGGAACAAAAGAGAGAGAGGAGAGATTTTTTTAAAGTGAAACTTTTTCTTCAAAACATGAGTTAATGCAAAAATTTTCTAAGAGACAAAGGAAAAAAAATCACTTCCAGGTATTTTGCAGAATCTAATCTCTCATCCTCACAGGGTGTTGAATATTAGAACTGAAAGGGACTCTATAGATGATCTAATTCAACTCCCTAATTCTACATATGAAGAAACTGAGGCCCAGAAAGATCAAATGACTTGCCTCTAGTCACATAGGTAGAAAGGAGCATGTTTTTAAACTCCAAATCCAGGATTCTTTTGTTATCATATCACACTCTCCACTTAATGCATACAGTTTGTTTTGCTTAATATATTTTTAAAACATAATGGTAAATCACTAACGGAAGCATAATTTAAATGTTATAGAGGAGCTGGCTATGATCCAGATTGATGTAAAGCAAGTTCCCCAACATGGGAGGGGACTGATTCAACTTTCTGGTCCAGCTCTAGGGGTAAATTCTTTATTGAAGGGGAAGGACTAAGAAAGTGAGCAATATGTAAATATAAAGAATAAAAGGCTGAAATTACCAAAGATCCCAAGAGAAGAAAACTCAGTAAAAAACTTAGAGGACAAGTAGATAAAATCAACAGAGAAGATATTAAAACAGATGGGAACATAGCCACCAAGATATCTAAATGTGTGTACACATATTAAATACATAGTGTAAGACAGAGGAAATTAAACCAATACCTGATGAGACAGAAGACTGTCAATTTCCAAGAAATCATGGAGCCATAATAAAATTTTTCTGAATGCTTTAAGAGAGAAATAAGAATCTTAAAAAAAAAAGTTAAAAGGAACAAATGGCAGGATTTATGGCTTGCACAAACAAAATAATTAGCAGACCAGAAAAATCTGAATCCATGGTGGCAAGTCTCTCCAAAGAAGAGAAAGAGAGAGTAACTAATTAGGAATGCAAATATACTGAAGTAATGGATAATATGTAAGAAGAGAAGAAAAATACTGTAGCATTAGAAAAACACACTTTCTATACAAAAGCAAAACATCTCAATCTCAAAAACAGATGCATAGACACAACTTAAATGTCACACACCTCACAGAAGAACATGACAAGTTAAGAATCCTGAACACCATATGTAAGTAATAATAAAATAATAAAAGAAAACTGCTGAGTTCCCACCAACTTCAAGCCTAGGGCTGCTAGATGCCATAGTAGAAACAGTGCTGAGCCTGGAGTCAGGAAGGCTCCTCTTCCTGAGTTCAAATCTGGCCTCAGACACTTACTATCCATGTACCCTAGGGAAGTCACTTGACCCTGTCTGCCTCAGTTTCCTCCTCTATAAAATGAGCTGGAGAAGGAAAGGGCAAACCACTCCAGTATCTTTGCCAAGAAAACTCCAAATGGGGTCACAAAGAGTTGGGCATGACTGAAACAACTCAACAACAATAACAAAAAGTTCAAATCTAAAGTCAGAAAGGTCAACTTCTCTTAGGCTGGGTGCAGCATTTGGTCTGAATTCCTGGATGCCCAGAGATCCTCATGGCTTGTATTCCAGAATCATATGATCGAATCTTATTCCTGCACCTAATACAGAAAAGAATGAAAAGACCATTTCTCAAGGATATATGGCCTACACAGGAAGAGGAAAGGGAGGAGGTGGCTCCTAGGCCCACTCCTCTTACCATATGTGAGTAAATGAACTCTTTACACCTAGATTGAATTTCATCAAAAACCATCACTATTGCTGAGTCAGGTAGGTTTTAAAGATGGGGACAATTCTAGCTATGTACTTTCGGGAAAGAGGCTCATCTTAAAACAATGTAGTAGATCAAAACAAAATGTACAGTGTCCTCTAGCATCCCACGAGTAGGTCTCCAGTGTCTTCCATGTGGATGATGCCTTGTTACATGCCAAGCCTCCATTACACTATAACAAAGATAAGAAATGTGAGCCTGCAGACAAGAGAAACATAAGTAAAGTAAATAAATACAGTTACCATGGAAAGCACAAAGAACAAAATAAATGAGCCCAGCTCTAGAGAGTGCTAAAAGAGGGAAAAACTTAGAAAGAGAAAAAATAAACTGTGGGATTTTTTAAAAAAACAAAGAACAGAGAGACCATTAAAAGATTTCCCCCCTAAACGCACACAAGACAATAAAGATAAAAGCTGAACTTAAATAAATAGAAGTGACAGTGGAAGAACAGGTCTGAAACATGATAGACTAAATGTTGCAATGCCTCCTGAAAAGTTAATCAGTTTATTTTATGGAACTTAAATGCAAAATGGGAGGGTGCCAAAAAGGGCAGAAGGGAGGTAAAGGATGAAATGGAGTGAAATGGAAGGGTGTGCCCTTATCAATTCAGTGGCAAACAAAGAAGGGAGCATAACTCCTATATTGTCTCGGGAAGAAGAAGGGGTACAAGAGAAAGGGGCGAGGTGGTAAAGGTAGAGATTAAAATGGGGGCAAAGAAAAGGAGAGGCCTCAACTCAATGTAAGGGAGGAGGCCCTGCTGAAGAATATTACCAAGGTGAAGAGGTATATTCTGTAATGAGATATAAGGGGCTTACAATGGGTATAATTTGCAACGAGTTGGTGCTCCGAGAGACCACTATAACTGAGAGTGTTGGGATTTCACACACACCATCCTGGCTCAGGAGAAGGTGAATTAGAGCTTCTGGGAGCACCCAACGACCGTAATGGTGGGGGAGCTTGGACCAAGATTGGAGATTGCATTGCAAATGGGAAAGAAAATGATTATGGGGAATGGGTGGTGTAGAACTGCATCATACTAACAAAGCAAAGGAAAATATCTTCTATGGGGTAAAGTATCTCTTCTCATTACTTTCTTTATTAGTGGATACTTCTAAGAGTAAGATTCAACACTACTAGATCTGTATCCCAAAGAGATCATTAAAAAGGGAAAAGAACCCACATGTAACAAAATATTCATAGCAGCTCTTTTTGTGGTGGCCAAAACTGGAAATTGAGGGGATGCCCATCAATTGGGGAATGGCTGAACAAGTTGTAGTATATGAATGTGATAGAATACTATTGTGATAAAAGAAATGACCATCAGATGGATTTCAGAAAAACCTGGAAAGACTTATATAAACTGATGCAAAGCAAAGTGAGCAGAACCAGCAGAATATTATACACAGTAATGGCAGCATTGTGTGATGATCAACTATGAATGACTTAGCTCTTCTCAGCAATACAATGATCCAAGACAGTTATAAAAGATGTATGGTGGAAAATGCTATCCACATCTAGAGAAAAAACTGGTGGATTCTGAATGTAGATTGAAGTATATCATTTTCACTTTATTTTTGTGTGTGTTTTTCCTTTTGTTCTGTTTCTTCTTTTGCAACATGACTAGTATGGAAATATATTTTAGATGACTACACATATGTAACCTATATCAAATTGCTTACCATCTTAGTGAGAGAGAAAGGGAGGGAGGGAAGAGGGAGGATATTTGGAACTCAGAATTTTGTAAAAAAATTATCTTTATATGTAATTAGAAAAAATAAAATACCATCAAAAAACTGAAAAGACAGGGCAAGATCTCTAAGAAAATGAAGTAGAAATTGTTTAGAAGAGAAAATCCGAAACTGACACTTTACAATTTCCATGAAGAACACAGAGACTAAATAAGCAGTAAATAAGTATAAGGAACATTAATAAAAACATTTAAAAAGGAAGAGAATTACTGAAGAGGATGAGATAAAGAGATCCTTTCTAGAAAGAGGCATGGAGACTGAAAAAACAAAACAAAACCTAACAATCCAAAGAAGTTGAAGGTGATAAGGGAAGGGTATAATTAACTATTTATCTGAGAATAAAAAGGATTAGATAACTAGAGAAAAGAAAGAAAAGTGAATTAGTAAGTTAAAACTCCAAACTAGAGAAAGGACTGACAAATGTAACTTGAGGATGATGGGGTTCCTGTAAAGGAGATTAAGCAAAAATAATTGAGACAGAGTACTGTCTTTAAAGAGGAAGAAGAACAATAAAGATAATTCCTAATTAAGAAAAAAAGCAGTATCAGAGACAAATGGAGGAAAACATAAACCTAAATCTTATGACTTTAAAAATCAATAGATCAAACAAATAAAATGAGAGTGACATATACAAATATGAAAACAAATCCTCATAAATCAATTGCTTACAAAAACATATCTTAAAAGCAAAGATATACATAGAATAAATGGCAGCTAAGTGGCTCAGTGGATAGAGTGCTGGGCCTGGAGTCTGAAGGAGTCATCTTCATGAGTTCAAATCTGGCCTCAGATGCTTATTAGATGTGGGACACTGGACAAGTCACTCAACCCCGTTTGCCTCAGTTCCTCATCCGTAAAATGAATTGGAGAAGGAAATGGCAAGTAACTCCAGTATCTTTGCCAAGAAAACCCCAAATGGGTTCACTAAGAGTTGGACCAAATGACCAAACGCCAACAACAATGAACATGGAATGAAAATGAGAGCCTGAAACAAAATTTATTATTCATCAGATGAATCCAAAAAAGCAGAACTTACAGTCATGTTGTCAGACAAAGCAGAAATTAAAATTCCCAATATAAATAAAAATTAAAAAAGAAATTACTTCATGCTAAAAGGAACCACAGACAACAAACCAAAAATATAAAATGCTTTCAAAAATATAAATGTATAATATATTAAAAAAATTTAAATACCCAAACTAAAAGAAGGCCAAATGAAGATATCAGATAATCTAATTTCAGAAAAAGAAAAATAATTAGATGTAAAATAACTGCCAAGAGGGAAAGCACTCTCCTGAAAAATACTTCCTGTGCAACTAAAGTATAGCGATTCATCCAAGAAATTATTCATCATGATTAAGTTGGACTTCATATTAAGGATGCAATGATGTTTTGATATTAAGAAAAAACTTAAATAATTTCATTAAAAACAAAAACATTCAAACCCACATTATTAGCTTAAGATATGTACAAAAAGTCCTTGATAAAAGAGAGCACACATTTTTGGTAAAAACCCTACAAAGTACAGGCATTTTAATACTATGAAAGTTTCTTTTTAAAACCCAAAACAGGCATCATGTGTAATGGAGACACACAGAAAGTTTCCCTCATAACACAGGAGTACAGCAAGGATGCCTGCTATTCCCACTGTTATTTAATGTAATTTTAGAAATGCCAGCAAAAGACATAAGACGAAAGAATTAAAGATATAAGGATATGTAAAGAGTAGATAAAACTCTCCTTATTTACTGACGACGTGATAAGTTACTTAGAAAATCGTAGGGAACTAGCAATTATTTTAATAATTGAGACAATTATTGAAAAAACCCTTAAATTGAAACCTTTAGCAAGGTTTCAGGCTACAAAATAAATCCATGGAAATCAACAGTATTTCTATGTAATAATAACAAAATTCAAGGGTCATTAATGGAAAGTAAAGTCTCATTCCAAATAACTACACAATACCCAAAAGATTTGGGGATCAGTTTGCTAAAGCATACAAAATATTTGTATAAATAAAATTACAAAGTTCTCCTTAGCTGGAAGAATATTCAGTACTCATGGCTGGGCCAGGACAATATAATAAAAATGGCATTATTATCAAAGTTAATTTTTAGTTTTAATGCTATGCCCAACTATCAAAGGAATATTCTAGTGAACTAGATAAAATAATAACAAAACTCATTTGAAGTAACAAAAGGTCTATTAGACTATCAAGGGAAATAATGGAAAAAAAATAGAAATGAAGGCGGTATAATACTTCCAGACCTCAAACTATTTTATAATGCAGCAAGTTATCAAAAGACATTTGGTATAGAGAAAATGGATCAATGAAATTGATTAGACAAGGGAGAATTAGAAGTAATGGAAGTCATTAACCCATATCATAAACTACTTAAGAAAGAACCACCTATTTGATAAGATCTTCTGGGAAAACGGAAAAGCAGTCTAGCAGGAATGGGCTAGAACAACACCTATATATTATTCTACAATAAATTCTAAATGGATTTGAATATCAAAAATCTATCGCAAATCAGATAGAAGAGAAGCAGATTATGTCTTTTTCAAGCTATGTATAGAAGTATTATTAATAAAATAAGGGATAGAAGTAATTATACAAGATAAAATAAATTATTTTAATTACTTGAAGTTGAAGAGCTTTTGCACAAATGAAGTCAATGCATCTAGGATATGAAGGAAACGGTCAAATGGAATTTTTTTTATCTTATATGTATGTGTGTTTCTATATATTAAATATTACATATACACATAAACATGTATTCAATATGATATCCATGTGTATATACACATCTACATTGATATGTGAATATGTATATATGCATATATGTCCATGGATGTATATACGTTTATGTGCACTTATATAAATTTATGTAAATATGCATGTATATATAATCTGTGTGTATCTATATTTTCTGTATTGGACAGCTAGGGGGTGCAGTGGATAGCATGCCAAGCTTAGACTGAACTCATGAGTTCAAATCTGGACTTGGACACTTATTAGCTGTGTGATCCTGGGCAAGTCACTTAACCCTGTTTACCTCAGTTTCTTGTCTGCCAAATGAGCTGCAGAAGGAAAAAGCAAACCATTCCAGTATCTTTGTTAAGAAAATTCCAAATGGGGTCACAAAGAGTTGAACACAACTGAAACAACTTCCTAACTCTAATGGAGTATTACTGTACTATAAGAAATGACAGCTATGACAGATACAGAAAAACATGGAAAGATTTACATGAGCTGATAGGAAACACAGCAGAGCCAAGAAAGCAATATACACAATGACTACAACAATGTAACTGGAAAGAACTCAAGTACAAAAACAATCTAATGTGAATTTTGCAAAACTACAAAAAAAAAAAGCTTCAAATTAAAAATATGAGAAGATACCCCAGCTCCTTTGTAAAGATTGTGGGGGGTGGGGGGCTGGGGGGTGTCACAGGCTCCACAGGTGTGGAACATTGCCAATATTTTCAGATTTTTATTATGCATTGATTATTTTGCTGATTTTTTTGTTCACTTCTTCCTCTTTCATGCCTTTTAAATGTTCCCTCTTTAAATAACTTTCTTTGTTATATGGATGGTTCCTTGGGAAGTGGAAGGGAGAAATTTAGGTTATAGAAAGACAAAAGATAGACATACTATTTTATTTAAAAACAAAATAAAATCTGAGCTGGTTTGTAAGTTCTTTTCCGTATCAGTGTCAGCTCTTTAGACAACTTCTGTTTTTCCTCCTCACTAGAATTTCAGGCCGTTTTTGTTTTTGGAATTTCGTTCTTGATTATTTGTCAGACAGATGTCTTTAAGAGCATTAGTCCATGGGATCCTGTCTATTCATCCTCTGAAGTTCCTATAGGCTCTGGTTTGAAGCTATTCCTCCTAAGAATCAAAATATATAACAAATTCTTTATTATTACTATTTCCCTTCCTTTTCTGATGGGCTTTTGACCCTTCTTTCTAAGTGTTGGGATGTGTTCTGGATGAACTGGCTTGCTAGCAGCCAGACCACAAATAAAGGGGGTATTGCTATATCATGTTTTTTATCAATTTTTAAATGGATTTATCCTTACCTTCAGTTTATTCCATAGTATGGCCAATTTGCTTTCCTTTGGACAGGGCCTACCTCTGTTCTAAGTGTGAATTGAAGATCAACTCTTCTTGGCATGATACCTGAAGAGCAGGTACAACCTGCCATCCTGTCTGCAAAGGGGAGAAATGTTTGGCTGCTTCTATACAGTAAATAATGAAAGGAATGATCAATTATCTGGTTAATTTGATTCATGTAAACAATCAGCAGGGATACTTCTGGCCAATGTTTTTATGAGCGATGTGGACACAGACTCTGAAAGAGACACAACAAAGTGGTTTTTGTAGTGCACATGAACTAACCGTGTGAATGAGCTTATCTCCACAGGGCCACATTCCAGGGTTGTACAGGAAATGAGGAGTAATGAAATTCAGGCAGAAAACTACAGAAATATGGCTTATGGCTTCATAAATAATTGCATCCCAAATAAGGAGGAGGAGGGAGATTGCCTTTGGTTTTCAAAGGGATGCCCTTCTCTATAATCCCTTAAGAGAACTCAAAACGATTGAAGCTTTCCCCAGTGGTGCCTTTCATTTTGACAGGAGAGAAAAAGATTCTACTCTTCAGATGAAAATGTTGTGGGTTTTTTTTTCCGCCCCAATTTGTTCCTTGATTCAATTGTTTGCTTTTTTCCAGGGTACTCACTAAGGCCTCTGACTGGGCAGATTATGAGGAAATAAACCCTTCAGCAGCACCGTGCTGTGATGCCAGATAGGCCAACAAATAAATAAAATCTTTCTCCTTAAAAAAACCAAAGTTCATTGGATTCAAAAGGCCAGAACCCTTCAAAGTCAACCAAGGCCTTATCAGATAGATGAAAATCTGTGTTGTCCAGCCTCTCTTAATAAATGCTGACAAGTCACTAAGCTAAGTAATTCTGCTGGGGGCACTCAGATTACTGAGAACTTTGAAAGAAGGTTATAACTCATATGGAATGCTTGCCTCCATACACTTAAATTGAGGGAAGCTGTTTTTTCTTCCCACAGACTGGAATCCACTGTAACGCTTCTGAGATCAGGCTGAAGAAGTCCAGTTTTGGAAAATTGCCATCAACCGTCTAACAGAAAGCCTTCTTCCTCTCTTGCCTATTCATATCCTTGGGGTATATCCTTTTGCTACACTAAACTCTTTCCCTCCTTGCTCTTCCTTTCCATTGAAAAAAAATATACAAGGCTAATTCCAGTCATATTGGGAGAATGTCAGTAGAGGAGGGTGGGATTGGGGTCCACTCTGTTGAGCATGTGTAGCATTAGGCATAGACTGGGCACTTCTCTTGAAACATATGCTTTAGCCCCTTGCTAATGTTCATGGGCAACCAGAGCCTTCTGGTTAGTCTCCATGTACACCACTTCTCTCCCCAACACTATCCATCACTGAGAACTGTGTCAAAGATGATCGATAATTGAATAGGAAGAGCTGGTCATTCAATGAACTTTAAAAGGAGAAATAAATTCCACTGTTGCCCTCTCTTATGCTTCTCTTCTGAATGTGTGGCTTGGGATTCTTAGATTCCAAGTCACCTGGACTTCCAGTGAGGTGGAGGAGGGGATTTCTCCCCTCCATCCCCTGCACTATTTTAGTTATTCTCACTTGGCTACTCGAGCCTGACACTGGGTCTCAAAGCCCTGCCTAGCTGCTGCTTTTACTTTGTTTTCTTCCCGTAGTACAAGGAGTGAATAACAATTCTGGGAGACGAACTTAGTGCTGTCAGTGGCTTGGGAGTTTCTGAGTTCCTGAGAGCTCAGTCAGTGCTAAATGCCCTGTAGGACATGCTTCCTGCAGCTATTAAGATTTTTCATGGAGAAAACGACAATTGCCGAGAAAAAGAGGGGTCATCAACACATGGCTTATCAGAAGACACCTTGAATTGCTTGGAGAGTACAGAACCAGGGTGAAGGGGAAATATTTGTTCACTGGTTCCATAAACTGTTTGGTGGTTTAATGTTTTAAATATCAACCTTTCAGGAGGCTGATAGAACTTATGGGTTTTATCCCCATAAAACTACATAATAGGGGTTACTGTGTCACATTTTAAATATTTGTCAATGCAAACTTAAGTGTTGTGTTTTAAACATTCCTTCAGTGGTAAAAGATATAAATAGTGATCCTATACTTTACTTTGCACACTTAGTACCTTTTAGAAGGGACTGTATTTAATCCCTTTTAGGAAAGACCCAAAATAAGTGCCAAACCTTAGATTTAATAGATTTCCCCCCCAAGACTCTAAAATACAGAAGCGATAAGTGAGAGCTTGAGAAGTGCCTGTCTCTCCTCTTGGATTCTAAATTCTCTAAGAACTGAACTTGTTCTACAGAAATCCAGAGTAGGGCCCCTTAGTAGAAGTGGTCACCCCCATCTTGGACCATTGTGTCTTTTTTTTTTTTTTTAGGCAGTCAGGGTTAAGTGACTTGCCCAGGGTCACACAGTTAGTGAGTGTCTGAGACTGGATTTGAATTCGGGTCTTCCTGACTTCAGGGCTGGTGCTGTATCCACTACACCACCTGGCTGTCCCTCCATTAGGTCTTTAAAAAGAAAAAAAGTATTATCTTCTTTACCCTCCTTCATTTCTATGTCAAAGTCTTCTAAGCAAACCCAGTAAAAAAAGAGAAAAAGAGGATCTCTGCTATTTTTATACAGCATATGAACAAATTATTTATTATGCAAGGCTCCTTTAAAAAGGAGGAAAGAAAAAGAAAGAAAGAAAGAAAGAAAAGAAGAAAGAAAGAAAGAAAGAAAGAAGAAAGAAAGAAGAAGAGAAAGAAAGAAGAAAGAAAGAAAGAAGAAGAAAGAGAAAGAAAGAAAGAAGAAGAAGGAAGAAGAAAGAGAGAAAGAGAGAAAGAAAGAAAGAAGAAGAAAGAAAGAAAGAAAGAAAGAAGAGAGAAAGAAAGAGAGAAAGAAAGAAAGAAAGAAAGAATGAAAGAAAGAAAGAAGAAAGAAAGAAAGGAAGGAAGGAAGGAAGGAAGGAAGGAAGGGAGAGAGAAAGAGAGAGAGAGAGAGAAAGAAAGAAAGAAAGAAAGGAAGGAAGGAAGGAAGGAGTAATTCTTCTGTCTTCCACTACTAATTTATGTGAAACTGGAAGTCAAGGACAATCTTATATGCCTAGCCATAAAAGGACCTATGTGCCCACAAGAATCTGAGGTTGTGAATTGTAAACAAAACATCCGTTTTTTTTTCCCTACCTGGTGCCTTAATTACTGTTCCATACTTGTTTCTCCTGATACCAATTCATATTTTTGATTTGGACTCTGTCTCATACTTCTGGGCCCTCAACTCACCACCTGATATCTCCAGTAACTGGGTCTTTCCTCTCCATGACAAACCCAATATTTTTGGCTCTGTCCAAGTGTTTGTGACTTCCTACCTCCCCTTGCCCCAGATCCTTGGATCAGGAATCTAATGACCTTTTCCTAATGTTCATCTTCCTTGACCTTTGTGATGCATTTGACACTGTTGCCCACCCTCTGTTCTTAGATGCTCCCTCCTGTCTTGGGTTTCAGGAGATTATGTACTCATTCCCTTCCTATCTGTCAAACCACTCCTCAGTCTTTGCTGTTTCTTCAACCATATCAGGATCAGTAACTGTGTGTGTACCCGAAAGCTCTGCCCTGGATCCTCATTTCTTTTCTTTCTATGTTTTCTCTCTTGGTGATCTCTTTAATTCCTATGAATTTGATGATCATCTCTGTACAAACGATTCCTATGTTTCTACATCCAGTCTTAGACTCTCTCCTGAATGCCCATTCTGCATTGGCAGTGGCTTATTGGATATTTAAAATTGGGGGCAGTGTTGTATCTTCAGAACAGAACTCATTATCTTTTCCTTCAAACCCATACCTTTCCCTAACTTCCCTGTTACTGCCAGTCACCCAGTTTTGAAACCTTAGTGTCATCTTTGCCTTCTCGTTTTCCGTGACTCCCACGTGTCTGACAAGTCATCCAATCTTGACACTCGCATTTCCACAACATCTCACTTCTCCTCTCCGCTCAGATAACCTCCACCTCACACCATGCTGTTGTCACCTCTCCTCCTGACTTTCACTGCATAGCCTATTTGTTCTCCCTGCCTCAAGACTCTCTTCACTCTAATCCATCCTCTCCACAGCTGCCAAAGGAATTTTCCTAAAGCACAGATCTGACGATATCATCTCCCTATTTAAGGAATGCTAATAGATCCCTATTTCCTCAAGGATCAGATATAAACTCCTCTGTCAAACATCTTTACAACCTGGCCTCATCTTACCTTTTCAGCCTTCTTGTGCTCTATTCCCCTCCATGCACTCTTTGATCTAGTTGTTGTTTTGCTGTTTAGGTTGAGTCCGACTGTTTGTGACTCCATTTGGAGTTTTCTTGGCAAAGACAATGAAGTGGTTTGCCATTTTCTTCTCCAGCCCATTTTACAGATGAGGAAATGGAGGCAAACAAGGTTAAGTGACTTGCCATTAAGAAGTGTCTGAAGTCAGATTTAAACTTGGGAAGTTGGGTCCTCCTGACCCTAGGCCTGGTACTCTTTTTACTATGCCACCTAGCTGGTCTAGTTATGGTAGCTTATTCATTCATCTGCACACATGATGCCTTGTTTCCCATCTCTGTAACTTTGCATTTGCTGTTCCACATGCCTGGATTCCCTTTTCACCTCTACCTCTTGGAATCTCTAGTTTTGTGTTTTGTTTTTTCTTTTTTGGACTCAGCTTGAGTACTATCTTCTTTATGAAAATTTTCTTCTTTAGTGCACCCTTTCTTCCCCAAATATCTTGTATTCATTTAGTATATATTCTCTATATACTCATACATGTGCAAGTTGTCTCTCTCATTAGAATGCAAGCTCATTGAGAGCAAGGGCTCTCAGTTTTGCCTTTGTTTCTCTAGTAATTAGCATAATACCTGGTATATAGTAGATGCTTACTAAATGTTTGTTGAACAGCTAATGGATCGACTGATTCTATTGCTTCAGTTAGATAGGCACTGTACTGTAGTGGATAAAGTTTGGAATTGGAGGCAGGAAAATTGGCTTCCCCTGGCACTTACTAGTTATGTGACTGGGGGCAAGTCACTTAACTCATCTGAGCCTCAAGAGACCTGGTAAGACTTATTTTCTGAGTTACAAATGGATTGTGATCTGTGTTGAGGGAAGGAATCTCCACACCAACAAAATAACAGACATTTAATTTGTTTGCTTTACTTTTGTAACTTAACACAGCCCAGGGCATTTCAGAGCCTGGTAGATTCTCCCCCCCAATTTATTAGGAGGGACAGGTCACCTCCTTGTTAGGGTTCATCATTATAATTGGAGGGAATGACATGGTCTCTGTCCCTTGGTACCAAAGTCATTTTCTCGATTTAGGTTAGGACCTATAAGAGGTACAGTCACTTTTTCAGGCCAAGGAAAATGGGGGTATGTCCTACTGGTCAGGAGAACTTTTGCTACAGTGAAAGAATTTAAGATACAACTCTGGATGGGTTACTGAGTCACAGTGATGGGAGGCAACTCATTTCACTGGTCAGGATCTAAGACAACTTGAATAGATAGACATATACAGAGAGACAGAAGAATAACTATTGTTCCTTGCAAAGGGTCAAAATATTTGGCTGCTTCTATGCAGTAAATAGTGAAAGGAAGATGATCAATTATCTGGTTAATTTGATTCATGTAAACATACAGCAGGGATACTTTTGGTCAATGTTTTTATGAGCTATGTGGACACAGACTCTGAAAGTCTCTCCTTGAGAAGAATGACAACAGCAAGAAAGAAAGAGAATTCTAAAAATAAGCAATTCTGTACAGGCTTCAGGATATAGTATTACGTTAAGTTACTTCGCAGCTATGAGGACTGTTAATCATCTCATGGACTGATTCTGAATGCCAATGTTAGCCCTCATGTTAATAAATGAAGACAAGGTACTTTAGCCTAGGTGATGCCACTAATTTTTTTTTTTTTTGGCAGGAAAGGTCCGCAAAATCTTTCTTTTTCAAATTTTTGAGTCCTGTCTGATAAAACACAAAACCTTTTTTTTCTTTTCAAAATTCAGTCCCTCCATTTCCTCAATCCCAACTATTTAATTTAGAGGACATCAAATCCTTCCAATTTAAAGAAGTCAATCACGACTGGAAAGACCAAAGACGTTGTCTGAGCTTAATATTAACTATGTACCCATTAATATTACTATATACCCATCCCAGTGCATGTCATTTTAAAAGGCATAAGTTATATACTGCCCATATGACCTTGTGAAAGTTACTTTGCCTTCCTGGAACTCAGTTTCCTCATCTGTAAAATAAGGGAGAGTTGACTAGATATATTCTTGGAGTTTTTGCTGTAAAAGCTCTGATAATTCCTTCAGGATAGCCACTGACTGAGGGCACCTAGATTGCACATAGAATAGAGTGCCAGGCCTGGAGTCAGGAAGAGCTGAATTCAAATCCGACCTCAGGCATTTACTAGCTATGTAACTCTGGGCAAGTCACTTAAACTTGTTTGCCTCAGTTTCCTCATCTGTAAAATTAGCTGGAGAAGGAAATGACAAACTACTCCAGAATCTTTACCAAGAAAACCCCAAACGGGATCACAAAGGGTCAGACATGATTGGAAAGTGACCGAACAACAATAACAAAGCCGTTGACTGTGTTGTTGTTTGTCCTTTATTCTGGAAGAGGATCAATTACATGAGGAATGATGTCTTGACTTACAATGAATTGAATTTAAGTGAGGCAGGGCTATGCAGAGTCATCAGCCTCACTTTCTTCTCATCTGAGTCCAGTGCCAAGACACAGGTCAGGACAACTGGAGATGACCCAAAATGCAGTGGGAGACTTTAGCCTTTTTAAGGCCTTTCCCAGGTTTCCCGAGGCCACGTCCATTTGGTGATTTATGGTCGAAGGTGGCCTAGTTTGCCTACTCAAAAAAAAAAAATCAAACTGGAAGGGGAAGAATCTCAGGGTTTCTGGCCAGAACAGAAACAATTGCTATTTACACTCTTTCTGATCCATCAAAACCCATTGACTATGATCTTGTGCCTGTATCTACTGAAGTGTGGGTTAAATATAACTAAATTGGTAGGAAAATATCCAATATTGTAAAGAATACTAGACAAAGAGACAAGGAGTCCTGGTGTGAGTTCTGTCCCAAAACTTACCAATTATGTGATTATATAAATCACTTAACTTTTTGAGCCTCAGTCTCCACATTTGTAAAATGCAAATAATAATCCTTATTCTCTCTACCTCACAGGGTTGTTGTGAGGAAAACACTTTGTACATTTTAAAGAACCACAGGCATATACAATATATTCCTAATTCTATGACTTCCCAAGGGCAGAGGCTTCCATGTCACATGCAATTATTCTCCCTTCTCCACCATCTTTTCTGCCAGCCCATGATGATGACTTCTTTTAAGGGTTGGCTCCATTATAGTACCATGGTACAGTGGAGTCAAGAGGATGTGGATTGAAATCCCAGCTTGGTCACTTAACTACTTATATGATTTTGAGCAAGTCACTTAACTAGGGTTTAGTTTCCTTATTTGTAAAATGAGGGGGTTGAACTGGATGACCTCTAAGATCCTTTTCAGATCTAGAGCTATAATCCTATTATCTAAAAGAGAAGGGAATGAGCATTTGTATATCACATACTACATGCAAGATACCATGCTAAGCACTTCAAAAATATTGTCTCAGTTGATCCTTACAACAACTCTACAAGGTAGGTATTGTTATTAACCCCATTTTACAGATAAGAAAACTGAAGCAAACAGAGGTTAAGTAACTCGCTCAAAGCCACATAGCTAGTAAGTATCTGAGGCTGGATTTGAACTCAGGTCTTCCTGACTCTAGGCCTAGCATTCTATACACCATGCCAGCTAGCACCTAAAAATTACAATTTCTCCCACTGAGAAGTTGACTGAGTAGTCGGTGAGACCTAGGTGGTTGTGTGATTCTAAGGTAGGCCAGAGCTGGGGGATCATGGTGGTATAAAGACTAGCTTCCTACCTTCTCTGCTTCTTCCTAAGTTTTGCTTAGGCCCTCCTGAGCTGGGCATGGAGGAGATATCTGGCAGAAAAACAGTCCTAGGAATTTGAGCTATTTCCAAGTCATTGAGATGAACCATCCACACACAAAGGTTACCTTTGATAGAAAAAAAAAGTATAGTTGTTCCAGAAAGTGGGCATCATATTATCCCGGCTAGAAGAGACAATGTGGTACAATGGAAAAAATTCTGTCTCTGAAGTTAGAGAATCTGAATTCAAAGTCCTGCCTCTCACATTTGTAACCTGTGTGACTTTGGGCAGGTCACTTCCCTGTCCTGGACCTGGGTTTCTTTGTTTGTAAAATGAGGGGGTTAGACTAGATGGCCTCTGAGAATACCATATCCAGCAACTGTTCTTGTGAAAGCTTTATGTTATGTCTGATAGTCTGGAATTGACTGTGATAGGGAAAAAACTGTAAGAGAATATAGCCCATGCCAGGCCACTCTACATAATCCATAAAAAACACCTGCTTCTCTGTGGGTGATCAAGAAACCCTGGTCAACAAGCCATGTTGATTTTCCAGGCTATTACAGAGAAAGAGCATTGGCTCAATTTGGCTCAGGGTACTTCTAGCCCCATCTTCATTTTCTGCTGCCACCACCACAGCTCATTGCCAATTATCTTTAACTTACAGACGGCTAAGCACTATCATTTCTGATGATAGGTCTGTGATTTGAAAGACAGAGACTTCATCCAAGGTATTGTTATCATCATACCTCATTATTCTCAAACACATGGTCAAGCCGAAAAGATGGAGATTACTAAGAGTTCTCTAAAGTGGATGACTGAAGAAATTGACCAACACAAACGATCAAGGTTCTCATTTTTCAGTATGTCCATCTAAATTTGACAGCAGGAGTCAGTCCTACTGAGTTATCAATGGGTAAGGCTTCAAGCCTATATTAGTCTAGTCTTAATTTTTATTGCAAAATAAACAAGAATATATTCTGAATGCTTATTGTTTGTACCAATTCTTCATTTTTAGGGGCAGCTATGTACGCAGTGGATAGAACACTAGGCTTGGAATCAAGGAGACCCATCTAACTGAGTTCAAATCTGGCCTCAGACACTTCCTAGCTGTATAACCCTAGGCAAGTCCCTTAACCCTGTTTGCCTCAGTTTCCTCATCTGTAAGATGAGCCAGAGAAGGAAATGGCAAACCACGCCAGTATCTTGGCTTAGGAAAGCCCAAATGAGGCCATAAAAAGTTGGATACAACTTTTAAAAAATGACTGAACAATAGCTCTTCATTCTTAGCAAAAGAATTACTAGTTGTTTTTGTCTTCTAGGAACTCTAGGATTACATCCAATTGAATTCCTGCCAGAATAATCGAAGTCATGGAACCTGTATCATACACGCTGTAGTGGTATGAATTAGCTAGTGTATGTATCATCAATAACTCCATCAGCTATAACTACAACTCTCCTAGGATATCTTGACAGCAATGGAATTGCTGGAAACATCTTCTCTAGAGACATTTGAGGTTGATATGCCCTTCTAAGTCCCAACACACTCAACAAACAGGAAATGAGGACATGAGAGGGTGGAATCGCTCCTTTAAAAGTCTATTAAGTGGGCCTCTCTTCCTGGCTCATTGATCAATCCTTTTTGATGAAAACTCCAGTAGGGAGTGTTATGGGAGTGGGAAAGAGACACATTGGTACCAACCAGAAACATCTGGTTCTGCGTGCTTTTTATTTAAGGGCCCACTCAAAGAGGCCAGAGAATGCTCTATTGGAATGCCATTATTACATACATAAACAAAATAGTGATGTGGTGAAATGCCATTATTTGGTAATATTTAGTAATGTTTTTAGTAATTAGTAATATTAATATTGGGTTCCTTCTAAGACTCATTTCCATTTTGTTTCTTAGAAGTTCCCTTAGTCGTACGTTGTAATCATTTTTTTTGGCTGCCCCTTTTATCATTTTTTAAAGATACTAATGCATATTCTTGGTGAATTTTATCTTCTCTTCCACACTCTTGCTTTCCAAGCCTCCAGGCCCTCCCCAACAGGGTCTCAGGATTAGATAAAAAGTGGGAATATTCCTACACAGATTTGCAGTGTATATTTTCCCCCTTAATAGTATTTTATTTTTTTCCAATTACATGTAAAGATAGTTTTCAACATTCATTTTTGTAAAATTTTGAGTTCCAAGTTTTTCTCCCTCTCTTCCTCCCCTCCCACCTCCCCAAGACAGCAATGTGATATAGGTTTATACATGTACAATCATGTTAAATATATTCCTGCATTGGTCATGTTGTGAAAGAAGTATCAGAACAAAAGGGGAAAAACCATGAGAAAGAAAAAAAAAACCCAAAGTGAAAATAGTATGCTTTGATCTGTATCCAGACTCCATAGTTCTTTCTCTGGATGTGGTTAGCATTTCCCATTCCAGTTGTTTGGAATTGTCTTGGATCACTGTATTGCTTAGAAGAGCTATGTCTATCATAGGTAATCATTATACAATGTTGCCGTTGCTGTGTACCACATTCTCCTGGTTCTGTTCACTTCACTCAGCATCAGTCTGTGTGAGTCTTTCTAGGTTTTTCTGAGGTCCACTTGCTCATCATTTCTTATAGCACAATAGCATTCCATTACATTCATATACCACAACTTGTTCATCCATTCACCAATTGGTGGGCATCTCCTCAATTTACAATTCTTTGTCACCACAAAAAGAGCTGCTATAAATATTTTTGTACATATGGGTCCTTTTCCCATTTTTATGATCTCCTTGGGATATAGCCCTAGAAGTGCTATTGCTGGGTCAAAGAGTATGCCCTTTAGGCATAGTTCCAAATCGCTCTACAGAGTGGTTGGATCAGTTCACAACTCAACCAGCAATTATTCAGTGCATATTTAGAATGTTTTCAAGTCAGAATTTTTGCTCCTAATTGTCATTTAATTTTTTTTTTCATTTCTATGCCCTTCTCCACTCCCTCTATTCCCCTTTCAGGAGTAGAGGAGCCACTGGACAGTGAAGGAATATAGAGAGCCACCATCCAACCTTGCTGAATGATGAGTCCCCGGGCCATATTTTGGAGAGCACAATTTTTTAAGCTCAATATGATAAGGTCCCTTGGGCTCTCTGTAAGATAGTTTCAAGACTTCAGACTGTCCAACTCATTGCTTGCCTTGTTTAATGCTAACTCAGCTAAGCAAGTTATTATCCAAACACTGGCCTTAAGTGAGTAACTGACAGGATTTTTTTCCTTTTTTCAGAGAAACTCCTTGTTAGGCCTCAAATTGCAAGACCGTTTCAAGGCTGATTCAGGTCCAGGTGTGTAAGCTGCCACCACCAGCCTTATCTAACCATTGATCTATTTGGTGGATAACAAGGAATGTTAAGAAAACCTTAGTATAGTTAGCTGCAAGGTGGAAAAACCACCCATTTGAAATTCTAAGATGAAAGATAAGTATTGTCTTAAGGCTGAGGGAAACATAAGCAAAAGCTTTCCTAAAATTAATTGGGAACCTTTAAAGTGTGTGGTTTTGTTTTTATTTAAATCGTCCTGTGCTTGGGGACACCATTTCTAAGTGAGAAGAAGGTGACAGCTGAATGATTTATACATGAGTGAAATCATTAAGAATAAAATTCCAGACAAGTGGAACACACTGATATCAACACTTGCCTTTTCTACACAAAGTCATTGGGTCATCATTCCAAGCAAGTAACCTGACATTTTATGGCTACTGACCAATAAAGCATCCCTTCAAAAGTGTTATGGAGGGGACCCGGTATTTTCAAGTCTTTGCCTGTATTACAAGCTCTGGCAGGTTTTCACCAGGATGGAAATGATTTCCAGAAGATTATGGTTCTACTGTCTGAGAACCACCTAGCTAAACTAGGGGAAGTTCATTACAACTAAATATTTGGCCTCCAAATTGTGATTTGTTTTTCTATCACAACAATTCATGAAACTGTCAAGTAAGGCTCAGAGAGGTTGGTTTTGCATTGGTGGAGGGTATGACCACCCTGACAAAAATCATGTATCTTTTTGACTTATTTGATATAACCAAAGGGTATTTCCTAGGTTCTGAGGAAGTAGATGGCAGTCATGAAGGTTGTGTGATTCTACTCTTTGCACCCCAATAGATCTCTATATATGACTTTTTGGTTTATATACTTGGCGCTAAAAGCAACATCTGTTTTCTATAGGTTGGTCTGGTTTCTCTTTAAAGTGACAAGGAGGCCGTCTAAAGGATTTGATTGGTCAAGGGAATTAGAGCTTGAACCCATTGACTTGATTTACTGACCATCCGAAGCATTAAAAGCTCAGGTTACTAGGTGTCAGGGCTCCTTGGCATTGATGAAATTCCCAAATGTGAGAGTCAACATACCTCTTTGATTGAGCATTGCCCCCATGACAAGATATGAAAACAGAGAAGAGCTGCATTTACCTGAATCAATGTTGTATCCTTATTGATCCTTTTTATTGTTTAGTAAACTTATTTTTGTCAAATATTTTATGATCCATGGGTGTCTCATTTCATTCCAGCCCTGAGCCTGAACCATTGGGCCTGCCTTAGGTTACGTCTGGACCAGAAAATTTGGTGTCAGTCAGGAGGTTGGTTTCAAAATGACCTCATTACCGAGGATAAGAAAGATAATTCAGATAAAGGGGAGTTGCAAGTGACTGGGTACCCAGTTTGAAGTGTAACAATGTGTGGCTACTGAGATTCTGACATCATGCGGGGATCCCTCTCAATGTGAGGAGGAAGAGGCTCTTGCTGTTGAAAGAAGCAGACAGTAGGGGTAAACGTATTGTAAGAGCTAGTATTCCCTCGCTCCTGCTGAGGATTTTAGAAAAGCTGGGTCATCAGAATAAGGAAAATGAATGTAAATTGTCTTTGTGTACAACTGGACACAGATATGAATACACATTGATTTTTAAGGATCATGCTTTGAAGGTATAACGGCAATTTATGCACTTAATAACAGATGCCAAAAAGTGAAAGAGTGATGCTGATGGAAATGAGAAATGATAGTCTGCCTTTGAGAATGGACACTTGAGGATAGTTCCAAAGCACTACATTTGAAAAATGCATTGTGTGTGTACATGCACATGCATATATATATTCTTTCTACCACTTACAGATATACATAATAATATGTGCATACATGCACATATACACATACATGTGAGTGCATATATGCTCACGTGTATATACATGCATATATAACAAATTTCCAAAGTACAGCATTGGAACAATGAATATATATATATATATATATATTATATATATATATATACATATATATATATATACATATATATACATATATATATATATACATATATATATATACATATATATGTATATATATATATCTCCTTATCTATATCTACATCTACATCTATATCTATCTCCATTGTTCTTATATACTTGCATATTCTTTCTACTTTCTACTACATATATATACATACACACACATATACATATATTCCACTGCTTATAAATAATATATTTTTTTTACAAGCATTCTAGTAAAAGTGACTATAGACTTACCTATCAAAACTTCAAAATGTTGGATTAGCAAAGGAGGGAATAAGCATTTATACTGTACTTATTATGTGCCAGGTACTATGTTAAATGTTTTTTCCAAATACTATCTCATTTCATCCTCACAACAATGCTGCAAGGTAGGTAGGTAAGTATTATTATCCTCAGTTTACAGATAAGGAAACTGAGGTAATCAGAGGTTAAGAGATTTGTCCAAGGTCATACAG
Organism: Phascolarctos cinereus; assembly: GCF_003287225.1. Classification (NCBI taxonomy): domain Eukaryota; kingdom Metazoa; phylum Chordata; class Mammalia; order Diprotodontia; family Phascolarctidae; genus Phascolarctos; species Phascolarctos cinereus. Next base: position 266,826,986 of record NW_027555847.1, on the reverse strand, counting down.
TTATTACATAGTTCAGATTTGAACTGGAGTCTTCCTGATTCCAAATCCAGAGCTCTGTTCACTGTGCCATCTCTTGAGGATGAAAGGGGTATATTTAGGTCAAATAAAAGTACTCTTACACAGTAGATAGTAAACTTATGGCAGTGGTTACTTTAAAAAATATATAATTCACGACTAAGTTGTGGATGATGGAATTATAAAAAGTTATTAAGTGAAGTAAGTCATGGTTGATGTCATGGAGGGCAGCCATGCCCTTCCACAGAATGCCCTTTGGTAGAAACCAGATACTAAGCTAGATTAAGCGTGGGTTCTGGACCAGTGTACCAATATTTATTCTCTTACTATCTTTATATTTTTGCATCAATTCCCTTTATTTCATATTAGTCTTTCCAATAAGGTCTACATATTTGGTGTTTTGTGTAGGATCTGATCACACATGTAATTAATATTACAGCTTAGGATTTCTTAATGAATAAGTGCAAATGATAGTTTCCTTGCAAGAAAATAGTAATTCTTAATTACCTTAGTATCACCTAAAACTTAGCACAGTGATTTGTACATAGTAGGTCAGTAGAAAATGATTGATAAATTAATGAATGTTAGCCTTTTACAAGTAGACTTTTATCATATTCATTCAATGAATTTGTGATGGGGACAGCTGCATTGGGAAAGAAGTCTCTTCTGGGCCAGGCTTAAACCTGGCTGGTTCAGTGGCTCAGGCAGAAGCTTGGAACAAAATGAGACCCTCATGGGCCATAAAAAATATCAACAAAGAGAAGTTTAATTAACTATGGTAAAAGATCAGTAAGGATATAACATTGACTTATGTGGACAAGGCTCACCTGTTCCTTCGTATCTGAAAGCATCTGTTAGAAAGGTGTGCTACCACTTACAAAAATGGGAAATTCCACCAAGCTAGGTGGTACAGCGGATAGAATGCTGGGCCTGGAGTCAGAAAGACTCATCTTCTGGAGTTCAAATCTGGCCTCAGACATTTACTAGCTATGTGACCCTGGGCAAGTCACTTATTCATGTCTATCTCAATTTCCACAATTGTTAAATGGGGATAATAATAACACCTACCTCTCATGGTTTTTGTGAGGATTAAATGAGAAAGTAATTGTAAAGTGCCTGGCACAAAATAAGCACTAGACAAATGTTAACTATTAATGTTGTTATTATTATTCCAGTTGGCTCTACAATGTTCTGAAGATTGATGTAATCAGCACAAGGTCATCTACAAACAGGAACATTTGGAGGACCTCACCATCCATCCACAAGGAATGTCTCATTGATCTAGACAATGGGCCTGGATAGAGGACATCTCCTGTATCATAACTGCAAATACTATCGGTGAGTATGTACTTCCCTTTATGATGCCTTACCTGATGTTTATTATCAGAATCATTATTATTAAGTAGAGTTATTTGTGTTCTTATATTTTCCAAGGAAACCTGAGTAATCTTTATGTATGAATGGGAGACAGTGTTTTGTTATACCAGATCATTATTATAATTATAACAATAATTATTATGTTTATTATGAGAATAATTATTATTAAGTGGGGTTATTTCTATCCTTATATTTCATAAGGAAACTTGAGTAATCTTTATGTATGGATGGCAGACTGTTTTGTTATACCAGATCATTGCTATAATTATAATAATAATAATTATTAACTAGGGTTATTTCGGTTCTTGCATTTTCCATGGAAACTCGAGTGATCTTTATGTACACATAGTAGACAATGTTTTGATATACCAGATTATATTTTTTAAATCAACAAACAAACACAATGAGATCTTATATTTTCCATCTTTCAGTTGATATTGAGATAATAAAAATATGGTCCATTACTGAATTTTGCTTGTGAAAGCTTGCTTATTCCCTATGAATGCTCTTACTAAAGATGTGCTTGATTCATTCACAGATGATGTATAAATGGGAGAACAGACATATAGGCCAATAGTTGCTGATATTACAAAAAAAATAAGGTGTGAGATTTTTTCCATTCCTTTGATATTATTCCCTCCTTTAGATACTTTGTATATTCACTCTACCCACGCCCTCCTCCCTGGCTCCACCCTGATAACCTCATACTTGTATCACCTAGCAAAGATATCTACTGTTTTGTCCATTCTGGTTGCTTTTTTTGTCCTTATTATCTTTAGTGCTCTCTTTCTCTCCTAAGCACATGTGAGACAGTGGTGTGAGTCCAGTCTAGTGCTTCAATCATCTTTGATGGAGGAAATAATTTATTAAAAAGATTTTTGCAATTTCCCCCAGTTTTCTTGTGTTTGTAGTCCTCTTTCCATTTTCATCCTGAAATGTCCCTGCCATAACTTTGTTTAATTGAAGATCTTGCCAATCTTTTTTAAAAATAGAATTTTATCCCTGCTCATCTCTCTTCTGTATAAGCGTCTTTTCTCACTGACTATGGGTGTGTGATTTGGTAAATGCCTAATGCAAAGTAGTTGTGTCAGGCTTGCATAACCTGTGGCCTGCCAAAGGATTTTGGGAAGCCCATGAAAAATATAAAGGAAAACATCTTTTGTATGTAGAGGAAATCCTTTGGGGCCACAGGTTGTGCAAGCTTGAGTTATATGATTATGCTAATTCTTATTTTGATGAACCATTATTTTCCTAATTGTTTTCAAGCTAAAAATGTCCTAGTTTACTCAATGTATATTTAATTGTATATGATCACCTGAGATAATATCTATGCAATGCTTAACAGAGTGTCTGGCACAAGTAGGTGCTTTAATAAATGCTTATTCCCTCTCCCCTCCCATATGAGAGGACTTCTGGTTAAGATAATGACATGAAAAGTCATTAAGAAACCCATCTCTTCCATATAAATCCTAGAAAATTTATGAAAAGTTGAGGAAAGACCAGTGACCACAAGGGAACAAAGTAAACTTCTTTATCCAATTTGGAACTTCTGAGTAAAGGTGATGGAACAGTGATCATGAGCTATATTTTTCCATCCTGTAAGCAACCTTGTGAGTTTGAGAGGTCCAGAGATCTTAGGTCCCTTGAACACAGCAGACTAGCAAGTAGGAGAGTTTCTGCATTGGTGAGGATGAGCATTGACTAGGGGAAGAGCTCAGCCCCTAGCCAGTTTTGGAAGACAAAGAAATGAAGGGTATTGTTTGGATGGCATACGGCCAAAAGGAAATGGAAAATATCTATTCACCAATCCTACAAAGTGCACCATGTATCAATATTTTAAATATCAACCACTTGGGAGAGTATAACAATAGTGGTATATTGCCGCTACTGCTTGGTTTAAGATTATTTGTTAGTGCTTGGTGTGAATTTGTGTGTTAAGAATTTCTTTTGTGTGGACATAGTTATCTCATATCTGATTTCCATTATAGGCTGAGTACCTTACCATGCCACTTATATACTATAATTTGCTGTCATCTGAAGATGCAGAAAATTAGCTTTATATTGATTCTAAATAATTCACCAAAATGTTAAATAAAACATATCTGTGGGGGATCCCACTGTTTATCTTTCCATTTAGAGAAATGCTTGCCCATCCTCCCCTTTTGTTTCTTGTGTTCAAATGAGTGTCTTATAGGACAAAAATCTCTCAACCTACTTCTTCCTCAATATTCAATATTCATTAGACAGAACATTTTACTCTTTAAAGAACCTCTGACTTGAGAATTTTTTTGGACTGAGTAAGTTACCGCCTGGGAAATGGCTCTACTAGAAATTTCTGCTCCCCAAACCTAGTATTTAACAGACTCTAGAATTTGTCTCCCTACCCGCAGCTAGGCTTGGCTTGATTTCCGTGGAACATGATGCCCCACCAAAGATAAGCTGATCACCAGAAATCTCATCATCATTTTGTTAACTCAGCTACACCTTCCCAACTCCCTCAGCTCCTCTCCCTTCTCTGACTGGAGGGCTAGAGAATGGAGTGCCCAATTCCTCCCAAAGCTTTCCTTTATAAAGGGCTTAGATCTGGACTTTCCAGCTAACTCTCTACTTTCTATCTGTAACTGTGCTTGGTTTGAACTCCATGGAACATGATGCGTCTGCATCAGGAACCTGCTGGTACTCACTCCCTTCCAGCTTTCTTTTGTGTGTTATCTTTTCCCATTAGATTGTAAGCTCCTTGAGGACAGGGACTCTTTGAGGACATCCCCAACACTTAGCACAATGCCCAGTGCATAGTAAGTGCTCGGTAAGTGTTTCTTGAATTGAATTATTGGAGAACCTCTACCCATGCTCCAAATATTTCCAAGGTAATTCTAATACATGTCATCATTATTCTCCTGGAACCAGTCTCTCCAGCATCCTCATCCGTAGCACTCTATGTAAGTTCATAAGGACTGAGCTCAATGGTCAGTCCTTGATTGTGTGACAGCTATTGAAATAGCTTCCTAATTGGCCTCTCCATATCCAGTCTCCTCCCTTTCCAAACTATGCTCTACCTATCTGCCAAAAGTCTAACCAAGTTACTCCCTGCTCAAATAGCTCCACTGTCTCTCTCTTGCCTCTAGGACAAAACACAAATTCTTTTACTTTTAAAATCTTTAATCATACAGCATCAGCCTGTATTTTGGGGGCTTATTGTGTTTTATTCTCCTTAAACTTCAGGCAAGCCTCCTTGTTTGCGCTCTGTATGTGACATTTCCTCTCACATCTTCGTATCTTTGCATAGGCTCTCCCTCTTACCTGGAATATCCTTCCTTCACGTTTCTGCTTCATGAAACTCTGATCTTCCTTCAAGACTCATGTAAGATGTCACCTCCTACAGGAGGCCTATCCTCATTCCCCTAGGTTATGGTTTATTATTCTCTTGATTTTGTTCACTTCACTTTGCATCAGTTCGCAGATGTCTTCCCATGTTTCTCTGGCAGTGAGTACTGTCTGGTCATTGCACCAGATCCAGACTGCTCTATCTCCCCTCACTTCCCTGACCTTATGGTCCTTTGAGTACACTGAGAGATTCGTTGTACATTTTCTCTAATGCCTTCACCTCAAGCCTCTAATAGCTATTCCCTCTACCCCTACCCCACTTTTAGCCACCAGTAAGAGACTATCATCCCAGATCTATTGAACTCATGAACATCAATTATGTTCATAAGGATACATGAAGGCATAATTACAGTGGAATAATTAAATATATGGCAAGAACAAAACCACAAATCTTTTCTCTAATAACTCAGGAATAGACTATCTTTCGTACCACTATGGTCTCTGGGGAGGATGGGGTTAAACTTAATTCTTATATAGCATTGGTCCCACCAAGCTTACACTCAAAGGTAGCATTGCTGCCAGATAAATCCTTCTGTTAGACATCTTTGGGCTGGGCCCCAAAGCTCATATCTGAAAATTAGTCCTTGCCTCTCAAGGCTTCAAAGATGGAAAATCCAGCACACATTATGGCTCCTGGACTCCCAGATTCCCAGACTCCTGACCTTTAGAAACTTATAAAGTCATAATTTCCAGATTAATTTTCTTCACCTAAAATGAAAGAATAAATAGTGAGACAAAGGACAGAGATCTGTTTTCACATGATTACATATTGGCCTTGAAAGACTCCCAAGGTCCAAGGCCTCTTCCCTTAGCATTGTCTCTCACTGGAAGCAGTTGTTAAAGGAACCAGAGCCAAGAGTTGAGAACCACAGGGAGAGAAACTGAAGAGAGAAGACTTCAGATTGCTAGTACTTTTCAAAGGCATTCCTTCCAGCTGTACAGCCCATCAAAAAAAGCTTTCCCAACCATGTGGTTGTAACTAGTTGCAGAATATCTAGACATACTTCACAGCCTCTCCAAAGCACCTCCATTGCATATTATCATTGTTCTCCAGGAAATAGACTCTCATACCTCTCCCATATGAGGAGCAAAGATGTTCTGTGTTGGTACCAATCCCCATCACACTTGAATTCCCTATATTTGATGTTTCTTAAGGTGTTATAATATTCTATTAATATTATCTTATTATTGTTATTCTATTAATATTAATCTATTCTCTTAATATTGTATAATATCCCACAATTCATTCAACTGTTTACCAATCCATGGACACCCACCTTGTTGAGAATATTTTTGACATTACAAAAAATGCTGCTGTTAGCGTTCAGGAAGACACAAGACCTTCTCTTTCTGTCTTTGCTCTTCCTTGTGACATATGCCCAGTAGTGGGAAGTCTATGTCAAAGGATATAAAGTATAGTGACTTTTTAAACATGATTTCAAATTGTTTTTCAGAAAGCAACCCCCCTTATTTTATAATTGAAGAAATAAGCTTTGGGATAACCAAGACCACATAAGTAGTAAATATCAGTTATGAGATTCTAATCCAGATCCTGTGTCTGCAAAACCTCATGGATTATGGGCAGTCATCAAATAACAAAAGCAACAAAAGGATTTTATTCTGGGGCAGAATGTCCCTGCTAGTCTCTTACAGATCCTATTGCTATACCATTAAAGAACATTTCTCCTGGCACTGTTCACACAGTCTGGAGACTATGTCCGTTGGAATTGTAGCAATTTGTTCCGTAGGGTTTCTTAAAAAATTATCTATCTTTTGTTTTTATATCACCTTTATTTCCAAGTATCTCCCCCAACCCTCACTTACTGAATGAGCCCTTGTAACAAAGAATGCAAAAAGAAAGGGGAAAAAAAATGTAATTCACTCAAACCTATGGACACATTAATCCTATCTGACAGTTGTCTGCAAGGTAGGCTTGGTGGTACAGTGGCTAGAGTTCTGGGCCTGGAGTTAGGAAGACCTGGTTTCAAATCTAGCCTCAGACTCTTACTAGCTGTGTGACCCTGTGAAAGTCTCTTAAGCTCAGTTTCCTCATCTATAAAATGGGAGTCATAATAGCACCCAGCACCCACCTCCCAGGGTTGTTTTAAGGATCAAATGTAATAATAATTGTGCAGTACCTGTTACAAAGTACGCACTACATAAATGTCAGCTATAATTGTTATACTCCATACCCAAAGTCTCTCACTTCTACAAAGAAGGGAGGAAGGGTTATTTTTGATACCTGACAAAATCAACTTAAGCCTGTCTTTTGTTGCTCCCACCCCTACTGCTTCTGTCATTTATGAAAGCTGCACCGGTATCTTGGAACCGAGAAAGTCTTTTCTCCGATTTTCTGCTGTACCCACCGCCTAACTGGCTGCATCTTTTGTTTTGCAGGATGCACAATAGAACAGAGCTTTTCTTATCCCCTCGCTCCCCCCCTCCCACTTCCGAGACTCCACCTTCAGTCAACACCAGAGTTCTCAAAGCATCTGCTCGGCAGACCTGCTGGAGAGGTGACTTCACAAAGCATCCCTACCGCCACCTGCTTTGCCTCAGCGGCTTCCTGGGCTGTTTGCCTTCATCTGTTTTCCCCATTACAATGTCAGTGTGTAAAGCAGGCTGCAAAGCCCAACGGTGCCAGCCTGCTGCTGTTGCTATTCATGAATGTTGGCCAAGTACTTGTGTTTTACTGCCCCTCCTGAGCCTCCGTACAGACAAATCATTTTTTAATGTGGCGCTATCTGGGTGAAGAGCTAGTCTGCCTGAAGTATGTGATCCCCTTTGCCTTCCCATTTAGGCAGTAACTTTATCTTCAGGCGGAGACAAAAGCCCTCTGCCTTTCGCTGGCATTTACATAGGGCTTAGCGGAAGCTGTAAAACAAATAGGATGGGGCTTCAGACATTATTCTTGAGCTGACCACAGCTCTATTACCTTAGATTAAGCTGCAAGTCTTGCTGCTTTCTCTCCCTCCACCTTTTTTCTTGCAGAATAGAACTCACCCATCACTTCCTAATTCTTTCCTCTAGCTCAGTGAAGTCCATCCACTTCTTTTAATCCATACCCAGCTATCATTTTGAGCAATGCTCCATTATTCTCGGGCATTTAGACATAATGCATGTCTTCATCAAATTGTTGTTGTTGTGTGGCTGTTCAGTCGTGTCCGACTCTTCGTGACCCGTGGACCATTGCACTCCAGGCCCTTCTGTCCTCCACTATCTTTTGGAGTCTGTCCAAGTTCATGTTCATTGCTTCAGCGACCTTTTTCTTTCCATCCTGTGCTGTCCCCTTCTCCTTCTGCCTTCAGTCTTTCCCAACATCAGGGTCTTTTCCAATGAATCCTATCTTCTTATTATGTGGTCAAAACATTTAATTTGTCAAATACTTTTTAAAACTTACAGCTGGTGCTCTCCGTAAGGACTCATTGACATTAGGTTGTGAGCTCCTCGAGTGTATGGATTGTCTTTTTCCTTTCTTTGTATCCCCAGGCCTTAGCACAGTACATGGCACTTAGTAGGTGCTTTATAAATGCTTGTTGACTGACTGAATGACTGACATATTCATTGGCAGCAATACAACTGCTTAAATACAATTTGTCCTTACTTCAGCTCCCTCTCCTTAGTTACCATGCAACTCTCGATGTTTAACTAGTTTGAGGAGGAGATCACTTTTTCACCTCTCTTGTGATGCCTCTTTCTCATGACCTCCAGGTACCTGGTGCATTCATGCTATCTCAACTTTCCAAAGTTCCCTTCTCCCCTACATTCCCATCCAAGTCTGCCTTCTCCAGAAATGAACTAGCCTCCAAAATGATTTATCTCACCCTACCAAAACTCATTTCTTCCATGTACCTGATTACTGTCAGACTATGAAGAAAAGAATATGAAAAACTCTTCTGACACTATTAGTCCTCAAGTCCTCTGGTTCAGTCTGAACCAAAATTTGCATTTCTCTAGAATAAAGAGCAGCTCTCTCTCTCTTCTCTCCACTTGTGATCATTAAATAGAACACAGACATTCATTAACAGCTTTTTCACATTTATCAGCTTAAGAATGAACAAAATTTACTTCTAAAACAAAAGTTAAATGTCGTTCAGTTGTGTCCAACTCTTCACAACCCCATTTGGGGTTTTCTTTGCAAAGATACTGAAGTGGTTTGCCATTTCGTTCTCCAGCTTATTTTACAAATAAGGAAACTGAGGCAAAGAGGATTAAGTTACTCGCCTAGGGTCAGACAGGTAAGAAGTGTCTGAGGTTGAATTTGAACTCATGATGATGAAGCTTCTTGATTCCAAGCCCAGTGCTTGGAATGTGATTCCATCCACTGTGCTGCTTAGCTGCCCTAACATCAAAATTCTTTTTATTTATTTGGTATATATTTTGTATTTACTTCTCTGTGTACATTTTGTTTTCTCTAATAGAGTGTAAGTTCCTTTCATAATTGGGGTCATGTTTTAGACACTTAATAAATGTTCATTGAATTGAACTGAAATAAAGAAGCCATAGAGGAGCCACCCAACACACCAAAGACCTTACTCCAGTTGTTGTAACATCTAAGGGATACTAATGTAGCCCTTGGGTCATCCATTCCTCTGTGTTCTCTTGTTCTTGCTGTAGGAATGGGCCAACTTCTTTTCTGGCCATACAAGTTGTTGATGATGTATTTTATGCCACTTCTCACTTGGTAAAAGTTTGTGTCTTGCTTACATTACAATACATATGCCTTTCCCATTGCCATTTGTTTAACTTATAATTTCAATTCTTCAAGTTCACAATGTCTCATGATTGGCATCCGTATAATCTGAACAGAAAAAAAATTAGCATGAAAGAGATTCACTTTTGAAGTGATGAACAATTTAGGATCATTGAAATCATTTGACAATTTTCTAACAATTTCCTCCTACTATTCAACTCTAGGCCCAGCTTCTTGTCCATCTGTAGTACCTGGAAGAGAAAGGAAGAGGGGAGAGAGAGAGAGAGAGAGAGAGAGAGAGAGAGAGAGAGAGAGAGAGAGAGAGAGAGAGAGAGAGAGAGAGAGAATGGACCAACTTAAATTCAATGAGATATCCATCCAGGTATCCAGGTGCATGATATAATTGGGCAATATGTATTTGTCTATCCATCATTTTTTCCATCATGGATGGTTATCTTTTGAATTATCAGAAATAACTATCTTCAAGGAAATAATATACTCTCATGACAGAGATGCACATCAATTGTTCTCCATGTCTACCAAGTAAAAAACAAAAGTAAAAGGTTTAAACTGCAGCAAGAAAATTCAGTTATACCTAAAGGAGCACCTATTTGGTCTCACTGTCAACAAATATTAGAGAGTACTATCAAGGGATGTTGTGTGTTCTGTCCAAGGAGAAGGTGGGGTTAGGTGCAATCAGTGCAAAGCTGATATACAATTAAAAAAAATACAGTTCCATTTTTGCTTTCAATATTAAGAAACAAAGTTACAGGGTTAGCTTTAAATTTCACTCGCTCAGGTTGAAAGGTGGTGTGCATGGAGTGTTCTTCCCAAATGAAAAGATACCCTGGAAGCATGGTCCACTAGAAAGTAGGCGTATTTTGGACAAAAAAGATGAATTTGAATCTTGACTCGGACACTTAATTGCTTATGTGATCCTTGGCTATTCTTGCAACTTTTCTTTTTAGCACAGTAACTGATACATACCAAACACTCAATAAATGCTCTATTATCTATCTATCTATCCATTTCTCTCAATCTCTCTCTTTTTCTCTCTAGTTCATCTATCCATCCATTCATTCATTCATCTATCTACAGCCCTTTGTCACCTAAATCCAATTCACTTGCACATATCTCTCTATTTCTCCATCTCTATCTATCTGTCTAGTTCAGGGGTGGGGAACCTGCAACCTCCAGGCCACATGTGGTTTTCTGGATCCTCAAGTGTGGCTCTTTGACTGAATCCAAACTTCACATAACAAATCCCCTTAATAAAAGGATTTGTAAAACTTGGACTCAGTCAAAAGGCTACATCCAAGGACTTAGAAGGCTACATGTGGCCTCAAGGCCGAAGATTCCCCACCTCTGTCCATCCACCTATCTATCTATCTATCTATCTATCTATCTATCTATCTATCTATCTATCTATCTATCTATCTATCTATCTGTCTATCTATCCATATCTCTCTCTCTCTCTCTCTCTCTCTCTCTCTCTCTCTCTCTCCATCCATCCAACTATCTCTCTCTCTCTCTCTCTCTCTCTCTCTCTCTCTCTCTCTCTCTCTCTCAAATGAGGATAATAATAGTGACATTTTCTACCTTGAAGTTTGTCATGATAAAATTGCTTTGTATACCTCAAAATGCTTTTTAAATATAAGGTATTTTAATGTTCAAAAATTTAAAAAGAAACAACATATAAAAAGGATACACTGAATATGGCTGAGCAGATAATTAAGGGTAAGGACTTAAAAAGGACTTTAAAAGGATAATCACAAACAAGATAATATCAAAGGAAGACTGTGCATAAGATGAAAATTGATGAGAACATTAGAAAAGGTCTTTAAGAGTGTGCAGGAAATGAGGTATTTAGAGCAAATCAGAAATGTTATGTAGAACATTTTATATAATAGAGTTCTGAGGAAAGCTAACAGAAAGTTCCCAGGAAGAAGGGAGAGACAGTAACTGCTCAAGAGAAGGAGTCTGGGTAAGATGATCTCCAGGGTTTCTTCTAGCCCATCAGTCCTTAAGTGCTCAAGAAATCTAGAGAAGATAGTTTATTAGTTTGTAAATAAGAGCTCACAATTAAACAGTACTTTAAGGTTCAAAGGTGCTTTCCTCACAACTGTTTGGCAGGTAGTATAAGTCATATAATTTCCACTTTATAGATGTAGAAACTGAGACTTATGCAGGCTAAATGACTTATGTAGAACCTCACATTGCAAAACTGCAAAAATCCTTTTAACAAATTATATCCTCCATCAAAGATGATAGAAGCACTAGACTGGACCCTAACATCATTGTCCCACATGTACTTACTTAAGAGGAGAAAGGTAGCACTAGAGATAATAAGGACAGAAAAAGCAACCAGAATGGACCATACAGTAGATATCTTTGCTAGGTGATACAAGTGTGAGGATATCAGGGTGGAGCAGGGTAGGGGTGGGAGGTGAATACATAAAGTATCTAAAGGAAGGGAAAATATCAAAGGAATGGAAAAAATCTCACACCTTATTAATTTTTTAATATCAGCAACTATTGACCTATCTGTCTATTCTCCCATTTATACATCATATGTGCATGAATCAAGCACATCTTTAGTAAGAGCATTCATAGGGAATAAGCAACCTTATTCTGTGTCAGAATTGGAATTTGAACCACCTCCTAAATTCATGCCAACCATGATCTATACCAGGATAACTCTCGTTCACTACTATATTCATCCACTCAGTCAGAGACCATCATCCATAAGGTATGTCTTTACTGTCATAATTTTTGTTTTTACTTTGCCTTGGTATTCCTGGACACATTGTTTTCCACATTAGGCTTAATTCTTTAGCCTTGATGCCTTGAAATCCTCCCTACTACAGAAGAGGAGATAAAAAATTAGAGTGGTGAGCATTCCCCTTCAGTGAGATTCCATCTTCTTGGGGGTTGGTTTAGGGAGAGAGACAGAGAGAGGAATAGAGAAAGAGAGACAGAGGAATACAGAGAGACAGAGAAATAGAGACACATAGAGAGATAGAGACAGAAAGACTGAGACAGACACAGAGAGAGAGGGAGACAAAGAGAGAGACCGAGAAATAGAGACAGATAGATGGAGAGATACAGACACAAACAGAGACAGAGAGACTAAGGCAGATACAGACAGAGATAGAGACAAGAAAGAGACAGAGAGAAAGCAGGAGAGAAAAAGAAAGACAGAAAAATAGAGACTGAGAGATAGAGACAGACCGAGGCAGACACACACACACACACACACACACACACACACACACACACACACACACACAGAAAGAGACTGAGAAACAGAGAGAGACAGAAACAAAGAGACAGAGAGCCAGAGGCAGATAGGCAGAGACACACATAGGCAGAAAGACAGAAACAGACACACACACAGAAAGAGAGAGAGAGAGAGAGAGAGAGAGAGAGAGAGAGAGAGAGAGAGAGAGAGGAGAGAGAGAGAGAGAACATGCGCGTGCACGTGCACGCACACACACACACACACACACACACACCACACACACAGAGACTTCTGCAGGCTCCTCAATGTCATGAGCAGCATGACTGGGTGTCAGTGATTACACTCCAATCTCTCCAAGCATTAACAGTGGGAGCTGAGGGGGAGGGAGAAAGGCTAGAAGTGATGCCAGTGACACTGTGGGATATTAATGGAAAAGGCAAAATGTTATCTTTCCACTGTTGTTCACATTTTAAAAGAGAGCTTGATTTTGTAGTTCTCTTCCCTCATGAATACTGCTCTTATGTGAGAAGGTGCGGGGAGGAAGCTCCTGGCTCTCTTGCGTCCTCTAGTCCACCCCCACCCTCATGTGATTGGATTGTTTTAATGAGAGAGAAATAATTAACTTCTTCCTCCCTTTGGCAGATCTTGACTATTATTGTGACTTATCCAGGGAGTCCCAGGCTGCTTTTAGCTTTTGAGATGCCTGGAAGTGATAATGATGATGATGATGTTAAAGAAAGAAACGTGAAAGCATAAGAGAGTGTCACAAATTGTAACTACAGGTGTCCCTTCCATACCACTGGGATTAGGGGGTGCGGAACTCCTGCGATTTGGAAAATCCACATAAAAATTTTTCTTCATAACAGAGAAGAAATCTGAAATTTCTTTTCTTTTTCTTTTATGGGGTGTTTATAGTACCTTATTGTAAAATTTGGATTATTTAGTTACAGGCTATATTATACAATACTATACATATATTTCATGCATTTCTGAGTTTCTGAACTTTTGCTGGCCTTCATATGTCATCTGTGACTTCTGCAAAACTCCCCCAAACTTCCCAATTAATTTCTTATGCCAACTTTCAATATATCAAAACCGTGATGGGGAAAATCAGGATGTGAAAGGGATAACTGTAATACATACACATTATAGATATTATTGATAATAGAGTATCAAAAAATAAAAAGGGAGGATATGATTTGAACTTTCTTATATGAAAAAATTTAGGGGAAAAAAATTAACTCTGGGGCAGCTTACCAAATAGTATTAGATATTTTCACAGTTGATGCTAAAAGCAGTGAGTGGAAGGAAGCAGATTTTGACTACATATAATATTTTAATGTGTATTATGTTTTCATATTGTACTTTTCCTTCTCAGTGGTTAAGTTCTTTGAAGACAGAAACTATTTTTTTAACCTCCCTCAGTGTTGACCTAGTTTTGGCCACAAGTAGGGGATTTGTAAATGATTATATTAAATCATATATTAATTAATTAGATCAAATAAATATATTTTATATTAAATATTATACATTTATATTAAATATTATATTACTAAATTTATTATTAGTAATGAGCTAATGTGTTAAGCAACTCATTAATAAAATATTTGTATTATATCAGAGGCCTACTGATATAATATATTGATGATAATGGCAAAAATGTTAGACTATTTGGAGATGGGTGGGCCTTTCAGTGCTTTTTAAAATAACATTACATAAATAGCTACTATCCTTTTCTTTAAGCAGAGCTAGTCCTTGTTTCTTTTCTTTTTTTTAAAAAATGCTTTAACGACTTTTGTCTTGGTATCATAGTCATTTGTGGCAAAAGATCCTGACCCTATTCCAGCTTTGTCTTCCCCTTGTAACAAAGAAAAATTATTAATCCAAAGCATTTGATATTGTGACTGCATGTGACAGTGTATAAAGTGTTTTGTCCTACTACCTTCCCACCTCTCTGACATGAGAAGGGAGGTTTATTTCATTATCTGATTGTTGGAACTATCATTGGTTATTCAGCTACTCAGAATTTATTGTGAATTTACCTTGTTCAGTTTATATATGTATATATGTATATGTATGTATATTTATGTATATATACATATATGTATATGTATATGTGTATATATACATATATATGTATATGTATATGTATATGTATATGTATATGTATATGTATATGTATATGTATATGTATATGTGTATATATACATATATATGTATATGTATATGTATATGTATATGTATATGTATATGTATATGTATATGTATATGTATATGTATATGTATATGTATATGTATATGTATATGTATATGTGTGTGTGTGTATATATACATATATATATATATATATAACATGTGTTTTTAAAACTTTGGGTTACAAATTTTCTCCCTCCCTCCCTCCCCACCGACCCTCGTTGAAAAGGCAAGCATCTCAATACAGGTTATAGATGTGTATTCGTGCAAAACATGTCCATAGTAGTCACGTTGTGAAAAACTAAGCATATTCCCTTCATCCTAACCTACCCCCCACATTTATTCTGTTCTCTTTTTTGACCCTGTCCCTCCTCAGAAGTGTTTGCTTCTGATTATCTCCTTCACCAATCTGCCCTCCCCTCTATCAACCCCCTGCTCTTTTGTCCCCTTCCCCCTTTATTTTCCTGTAGGGTAAGGTAGATTTCCACACCCCATTGTGTGTGTTATTCCCTCCTTAAGCCAAATCCTATGAGAATAAGATTCACTCATTCCCTCTTACCATCCCCCATTTCCCCTCCACTGCGAAAGCCTTTTCTTGTCTGTTTCATGTGAGATCATTTACCCTATTCTACTTCTCCCTTCCTCATTCTCCCAGTATAATCCGTTCTCACCCCTTAATTTTATTTTCCAGCTATCACCCCCTCATCTTCAACTCACCCTGTGCCATCTATCTATCTATCTATCTATCTATCTATCTATCTATCTATCTATCTATCTATCTATCTATCTATCTACTATCTATCCATATCATTTTTTCCCTCCCACTACTGTAATACTGCCAAAGGACTCATGAGTTATAAATATCATTTTTCCATGCAGGAATGTAAACAGTTCAACCTAATAAGTCTTTTATGATTTCTCTTTCCTGTTTACCTCTTCCATGTTTCACTTGAGTCTTGTATTTGAAAGTCAAATTTTATATTCAGCTCTGGTCTTTTCCTCAGGAATGCTTGAAAGTTCCCTATTTCTTTGAATGACCATTTTTTACCCTGAAAGAGTATACTTCCAGTTTTTAATTTGATAACCATTTTTTTTTGGTTTTTCCTGATTAAGTGAACTAGTAGTTATCCATTTTGTTAGATTTTTCAAACCACCAGCCTGTTTTTTTTTTCAGTTCTATGGTATTTATTTTCAAATTTTTCTATTTTTCTCCAAATTTCAACATTCCTTCTTTTATTATTATTTTGGTATTGCTAATCTGGTTATTTCCCAGCATTTTGATTTTCACATTCAGTTTTTTCATTTCTTATTTTGTTAATATAAGTTTTCAGAGGTATAAATTTTCTTCTGTAAACTTCTTTAGCTAAATCCCACAAGTTTTGATAAGTTTGATAAATGTCACTGAAGTTACCTTTTAACACAATTATTTACTATTCCTATTTGTTCCTTAACCTGCACACCATTCAGGATATCATTACTTATTCTATCTTTAAATCTATATCTTTTGTTCATATTTCCATCTTTAGTAATTATTTTTACCATACCATGGTCTACAAAGAATATATCTATTATTTCTTTTTATATTTAAGATGATGATGATCATAATCATAATTAACATTCATTCAGCACCTATTATAAGCCAGGCATTTTACGAAAACTATCTCATTTGATTCTCATGACAACCTTCCAAGGAAGGTATTGCTCTTATCCCCACTTTACAGATGGGAAAACTGAAACAATCAGAGGTCAAGTGATTTGCCCAAGGTTACACAGCTAGTAAGTATCTGAGGCTCAGTTTGAACTTAGATCTTCCTGACTCCAGGCCAGGTGCTCTCTCCATCTACCTGTACCTTTATATCCTACCTCATGAATAATTTTTTTTTCAGAAAGGTAACAATAGAATGCTGAGAAATATGTGTATTGTCAGTTTACTCTTGCTGAAGTCACCATAGGGCAGTCAGATATAATGTCCTAAAAACTGGTTCAGCCCCATGTTTTCCTTAATCTTTCCACTGGATTTATCTACTTTTGAGGAAAGTATCTTTAAACCTCCTACTATAGCTACCAGGGTCTTTTTTGCAATTCACCTAATTTTTTTTTTAAGAACTAAGACTCTTGTATGTAAACATATTTTTGTTGTATGGAAATCTATATTTCTTGTAAATATATTCAATAAAGCTATTTTTATTGCATATGGAGTTTTAAAGCATAATATAATATTCTTGTTTGCCTCACTTCATATTATTATTCTTTATTGTTGCTTTATCCAAAATTGTGATTATAAGTCTTGCTTTTAAAATTCACTTTGAATTCAATCTGATTTATTCTATCTCATATTTTTTCTTTTTTTAAATTTAAAATAAAATTTTGTCAGTGTTTTGTTTTAATGTCACCTTCATTTGCAAATCCTCTCCCCTCAAAGTAAAAATTCATAACAAAGAATAAAAAAGAGATGGAGAAAATCAGTTTACCAAAACTAACCAATATATCAACCAAATCCAGCAATATATGCATTGTCCTATACCCATAGGGTATAGGGAAGGGAAGAGGGTGCATTTTCTCATACTTCTTTGTGCCCAGGCCTGGTCTTTATAATTACAAACAATTCAGTTTTGTTCCTTTAATTTATCATTGAACATTTTTTATTTCTAGTTCTGCTTGCTTCACTTAGTTCATTACTTCAGATAATTCTTTGCATATTTCTCTGTATCCTTCATATTCACAACTTCTTACAGTGCGATACTGTCCAATTACATCATTGTGCCATGATTTGTTTAGCTATTCCCCAACTGACAAGTACACACTTTATTTTTACTGCTAGAAGAAATGTTGCCATATATATATGTATATGAGTGTATGAGACTTTTTTTTTTATCTTTTACCTTTTTGAGATATATACCTAGCTGCAGGATTTCTGGGTCCAAAGACATGGGCATTGTATTACTTTTTTTTTTTTAGCATAATTACAAATCACTTTAACCAGTTGAATCAACAACTGAATGACAGCTTTACCAAGAATGTATTAGGATACCTATCTTTCCACAGCTCAGCCAACATTGATTATTCCCATATTTTGTCATTTTTGCCAATTTGCTGTGCCTTAGTTGAAATATATGTTGTTTTCAACTGTTATTAGTATTTTGAAGTATTTTTTCTTTGTAATTCTCTGAGAAAAGTGTGTTCACAAATACTGACCACTAATCAATTGGTGAATGGCTCCTGGCCTTGTATATTTATATTTCTTTTATGACTTGGATAGAGATAGATATGGGACCTGTAAATTCACTGATAAAGGTATCCCCTATAGCAATGCAGGTTAGTATCTTCCTTTGTCTTAGTTACCTAAAGCACCAAGAGGTTAAATGATTTGCTGAGGGTCATAAAGCCAGTACTATTAAAGGTGGTACTTGAACCCAGGTGGCTTTAAGGCCACCTCTCACTACTGGAAAGCTTAGATATCAGACTCTTATCAGCAATATTTGATGCAAATATTTCACCCCCCAATCAATAACTTTCTTTTTATGCTAGTTGCATTGATTTTGTTAGTGCAAAAGTATTATCTTTAGTCTTTATTTGGTTAAGAATACTTCTCCATCCTCCTATAATTTTTTACACTGACTTTTAATGTTTGGGTTGTGACTTCATTTGGAGCATATTGTCATTTAGGGTTTAAGATGTTCATCTAAATCTAATTTCTGCCAAACTGTTTTCTGGTTTTCTGAGCCATTCTTGTCAAATAGAGAGTTCTTCATCAAGCAATTTGTGTTCTCGGATTTACTGAACACTAGATATTCGAATTCAATTGCTTTTGATTCTTCCTTATCTAATCTGTTCCATTGATCCATTCTTCTATTTTCTTAACCACTACCAAGTAATTTAGATGATTACTGTTTCATAGCATAATTGGATCCAGGAGAACTTCATTCCTACTATTTGTGAGTATTTCTCTTGACATTCTTGATGTTTTATTCCTACAAGTGAAATTATTTTGTCTAGTTTTAATAAATATCCCTTTGATAGTTTGATAAGTATAACACAAATTTGTAAATTGATGGTATTATCATTTTACTATACTGGCATAGTCCAGCCATGAGCACTGATTATTCAAATTATTATTTCTTTAAAGAGTGTTTTGTAATTATATCTATACAAGTCTTGTTTGGGCTTGGTGGGCTGACTTCCTTACATTTTTATGCATTTTGTAGTTGTTTTGAATAGGACTTCCATTTCTATTACTATTCTTGGGTTTTGTTACTGCTATATAGAGGCTCTATTGATTTTGTGGGTTTATGTTATAATCTGCTACATTACTGAAATTGTTAATTAATTGCCTACATTAGTTTCTTTGGGGTTTTAAGGATGGTTTTGCTTTCTGTTTAATTATGTTTTCTCTTTTTAAATTTGTGGGCATTTACTTTGTGTCTAATTCTTTGCCACTAAAAGTAGAAAGGATGTAAATATTTTGATGTATATGCAACTCTTCCGTCTTTGAACTATTTAGCATATATGCCTAGCAACTGGATTGATGAGTCCATCAGTTTAGGAATTTTTGTCACTTTCAAAGCACAATTCCAAATTGTTCTCCAGAGTGATAAGACACCAACAATTTATTTATTTCTGTTCCTATTTTTTTCTACAACCCTGAAGGAATTCTTTGAATTGTGCAGGTCTGAGTTACCCTGAGCGTCTGCTGGCAGGTTGAGGGACTCCTCTCCCTGAACACTGCATAGGCATGTCTTCTGCCCACAGCCTGGGCCCCCTCAGCATGGCCATAACCATTTCTGGGGACTTGGCCACCAGCTTTTTCCCATAGGATCCTGATATAATTATCCACCTTGTAATCATTGGCAATGGACAGGGCCTTCTGGAAGAAGCCCAGCAGTGTCTATGCACCACAGACCAGAAGCAGGCAGGTGGCCATCGTGATGCTCTCCTGGCTGCAACTTCTCTTTCCTTTTAGCTTAAGGTTTATTGAGTTAATTAGTCTTTTCAAAGAACTAGTTTTTACTTTTATTTATAAATTCTTTTTGTCTTTCAATTTATCTATGTTCTCAAATTTCCGAGATATTCTTTGTTGGGGGCTTATTTGGTGTTTTTTCTTAGTTGATTTCCTAATTTAAAAAATGACGTATTCACTGATCTTTCTCTTGTGACCAATGGCCAAGGAAGCTCCTTTCCACAAGGATCTCTTGTCTGGACTCTAAGCTTGGATTCATCCTGAGGTTGACCCAAACACAAATAGGAGGGACCAAGGTTTTCCTTATACTCCTTAGCTTATTATGCATTCACCTCAGAGTGTAACTGTGGAGAGAAGTTCTGAAACAAAGTTCAGGTGTGGCTTAAAGCTTATTGTTCTTATTCGGTCATATCAGTCATGCCAGACTCTTCATGACTCCCTTTGGGGTTTTCTTGATCAAAATGGTTAGAATAGTTTGCCATTTCCTCCTCCAATTCATTTTACAGATGAGGAACTGAGGCAGAGTTAAGTGACCTGACCAGAGTCACATAGCTACTAATACTGTCTGAGGCCAGATTTGAACTCAGGAAGATGAATCTTCCTGATTCCAAGCCCAGTGCTCTATCTGCTATGCCATCTAGATGGCTAAAAGCTCAGGATAGCATTAAAAGAAATCCCTTTCTCATCTCAGTGGAAGAGGTGAAATGGCAAAGCCCCAGAGTTATCTATGCAAAAGACAGAGAGAGTGTTGTTTTTCCTTCCTTCCTTCCTTCCTTCCTTCCTTCCTTCCTTCCTTCCTTCCTTCCTTCCTTGCTTCCTTCCTTCCTTCCTTCCTTCCTTCCTTCCTTCCTTCCTTCCTTCCTTCCTTTCTTTCTTTCTTTCGAGTGGGTTTTGATTATTTTTTCTTTATATCTTTTTAAAATTTATTTATTTTTAGTTTTCAACATTCACTTCCACAAGATTTTGAGTTCCAAATTTTCTCCCCATCTCATTCCTCCCCCCACCCAAGATGGTGTGCATTCTGAATACCCCTTCCCCTAATCTGCTCTCCCTTCTATCTCCCCACTCCCCTTCTCTTATCTCCTTCCCCTTCAATTTTCCTGTAGGGCAGGATAGATTTCTATACCCCATTGCCTGTATATCTTATTTCCCAGTTGCATGTGAAAACAATTTTTAACATTTGTTTTTAAAACTTTGGGTTCCAAATTTTCTCCCTTCCTCCCTCCCCACCCACCCTCATTGAGAAGGCAAGCAACTTGATACAGGTTATACATGTAGAGTCATGCAAAACAATTCCATAGTAGACATGTTGTGAAAAACTAAGTATATTGCCCTTAATCCTATCCTGCCCCCCATTTATTCTCTTCTCTCTTTTGACCCTGTCCCTCCTTAGAAGTGTTTGCTTCTGATTACTCCCTCCCCCAATCTGCCCTCCCCTCTATCATCCCCCTGCTCTCTTGTTCCCTTCCCCCTATTTTCCTGTAGGGTAAGATATATTTCTATACCCAATTGAAGAGTGTTGTTTTTCTTATAGCCTACTGATCAGGCTATTTGTCATGGCATAGTTGCCACCCATTGGCAGGTCATGGTGATCAAGGGCCTAATCACAGATTTCTGTGTTGTGCATTTGTTTTAGCAAGAAGCTAACAGACACTGCACCTAAAGGAGACATAGCATATGCTATCTGTGAAACTTGCCCTGGTCTGCTATCACTACACTATTTTGTAAATGCATCTTTTCAGAGCTTTGTTGTTGTTGTTGTTTTTTAATCTAAGGACAGTTTTAATTGAATCCCAGAGATTTTGGTGTGTTTTCTCATTGTTACATGTCTTTTTCACAGGGTTCTATTCCTGCAGTTTGTTCTATGTATAATGGGGAGAACAGACAATGAAGGACCAGTCTTTGAAGCCTGTACAGTCATTCTCTGCCTACTGTCAATCCAACATATAGAACTTTGGAATCCAACTTCAGTCATGATGACTCAGGGGTCCATACTATGTGGTAATGAAAAGCTTTCAAATTGGCTGAATGATCAATGACTCAGGAGGCACAGCCTTGGAAATAAATTCTCATGCCCCAAAGGATGTCTGACTAATTCTCTCTTCTGGGTTCTATGGGGGAAACACTGAGTCATTGAGTACTGTTGCCAAGGAGTCTTCATCTGGGATGCTGCCTCCTGCCTTCCCCATATTAGCCAGGTGATATCAATCAGCTTTCACAAATGACAGTTACTGAGAATATATAGCAATGAAAGAAATTACAAAAAAACATTTCCCAAGGTTCCCGAGGAAAGTTCTCAAGTTTAAGGGAGTTGATGGAGAGGTAGTGAAACATACATGTACAGAACCACGGAGCCAAGCAGTACCTCATGACTCCTAGACTTAAGAGTCCTTTTCTCTTTTCATGGCGTTCCTCCAAATTCACTTCAGGAGACTGCCTTAGGAATGGACAGATTGCTCCCTTGCTCAGCTAAGCTGGCTCCTTGTGAGAAGTATCTCAGCTGATTAACAGGGTCAATCCTGCTAGACTGGGTCAAGCAGGTGGTTTGCTTCTCATGGAACATAGCTGTTGCTGATAGTGGCTCAGGTGGTCTCTGCTACCAACTCCAATAGCTGAGGGAATCTCTGATGTCTTTTCTAACCTTTTGAGCTCACAAGGTTGTAACCTGGCCAATTCTATTTCTAAAATTTCATTCATTTAAGACCAGGTGCCATTTGTTCACAGACTCGTGGTGGCAGGATAAGTAGATGAGGCAGCCACTGTCTCTTCTCTCACAAGGTGGCTCAAAGCAGTTTTAGCCTTACTTGCCTCCCAGAAGGGCAGAGGATGGTACATGTAGGTCCTTTAGTACAAGAACTCATTCCTGGCTCCATGTTTCCTGAGTCATCAGTCCTTTCAACTCCAAACCTAATTAAAAAGCTTTTGTCACCACACAGTATGGACCCTTGAGTCATAGCTAAAACTAGGTTCTGAAATTCCACTTGTTGGAATGACAGCAGGCAGAGAATTTCTAAACAGTCCCCCATTACAGCATTATTTGGTATTTTCTTGACAATTATATTTGTTTACCTTTCTTACTTTTCCTTTGTTTGGGTTATTGGCAAGTTGAATAATCTGCTCACCTCTGTTGTTGTTTTTCTGAAAGAATGACTGTTTCTATTTCCCACCTTCATCTCTTTCTCTTTGTTCATCTTTATCTCTTGCTTGTTTTACCTTTTTATTTCCCAGCTCAAATAAACATGTACCAAATCCACCCCAACAAACACTCATTTTGTTCAACATTCAAGTTTTCAACACATATTATTTGGGGTTGCAACCTGAACTTCTTTACTTTTAAGAATGTCTTATTCTATTCCCTCCATTTCCTCATTTTTACTTGGTATGTGCACAAAAGTTTTAGACATGTGTCTCTGATGTAGGAAATTGTTGGGGTTTTACATTTTAAATGCATATACATACATATATATGTTTATGTACACACATGCATATACATGTTGGACCAGAGGTGTGGAAAATTTCTGGTGAGGAAACTGCCTGTTGTAATTGATATTGACAACTGCTCTGTAACTTACAGCTTAGAGAGTTGTCTGAGGCACTAACTGAAGTTAAATGACTTACCTAGAGTCACAAAGTCAGTATGTCAAAGACAGGACTAGAATTCAGGTCTTCCTGTCTTTGAAGTCTACTCTGTGAATGTACAAGCATGTGTTTTGTGTGCATACATCTTCCTTTTTTTTTTTTTTGAGATTTCCTTTTGTCTTTGAGATTTGCTTTTATTTTCACCAGACTGACCCTGGTCTCCTTCTTGCATTTCCTTCACGATTTATTAGCCTTTCCAATCCCAAACTCCTTGAGATTGTTGCTATTGGGTTTTTGAAAGTTACTATTATTAATTTTTCTCTTTATCTCTGTTTCTCTATATATCCTTGTCTCTGACTGTCTCTTACTTGTTTTACCTTTTTCTTTCCTAGCTCAGATATGTGTGTTATACCAAATTCACCCTAACACACATACACACACCATCCATTCTTCTGTTTTAGTGGTACCAAACTCCTCTGCAAGAAATATTGTTTTCGTTGCACTCCATTTATCATTCCTTTCCAGTTCTAAGACACTCCAGTATCTATTCCCAAGAATGTTAATTCTCAGTGGATCAAGTATGGAGGGGATGGAAGGTTAAGTTATGTGTGCAATGAGAAATGTTTGGTAACCCAAACTTGGGGGACAGGGGGACAATCCTATTTTTCTTCCATGACATTCCTTTTAATGTCATATCATCATCTGTGTGAATCTATGACTTCCTCTCTGAGCTATGTCTTCTTGAGACCCCATCACCAAGTTCCAAGTCATTTCCTCCATCCTAGTGGGAGTTAGAACCAAGACATAGAACCCTGTCTTGGAGAACTTGAACTCCTGAGGTGTCCACCCTACCCAACAGAGCATCCTTTGCCCAAAAGAGTTTGTTGTAAGACTCTTGTCTCAATCTTTTCTGACTCTGAGATTGCTTAATAATACTACTAGCTTGTGGCTTTCTTCTGTTGGTGTTCTGTGGATCAGCTGGATCGCTATTTTGCCATCTGTTTCCAATATTTCTGGGATATGTTCCAATATGATATTTTAAAGGTATGATATGCCAATTTTCTTTTTGTCTTCATTTGGGGGAGATATCTATAATTCTTAGATTATTTCTTCATATCCTATTAAAATTCAGTGGTTTTTTTGTAGTGCTTTCATGTATTCTTCCAAATTTATCTTTGATTTTATTTTATTTATTTTCTCTCTCAGCAATTTAGTGTTCAGCATTGTAGTTTTCTTTTTCCTTTTTCCCGGGGAATGTACTATTTTGGAAAGTATCTGTCTTTTACTCTAAATTCTCAACTTTCTTATTAGATTTGTTGATTTCTCAAGAGTCCTTATTTCTGTCATTATTTCTTTCATATTTTTACCTAATTCTTGTATTGCTTTTCTGAAACATTATAGAGATTCTTAAAGTTGCTCTGTTGTCATTTTATGAAACTTGAGAAATTTATGCTAATACCTTCACCTTCCTCCAAGGATTTTGACTCGTTTTTTTTTTTTTATTGAAAAGTATTTATTCATGGAAATGGCTCTTTTCTTTTAATGTTTGTTCATTTTTCTTCTTGTTTAGCTTTTATTTGTCTTCATCAGACACTCTGTTTATTTTCCTAGACTACACTTTCTGCAAATGTGCTACTTAACTCAGTTATTTCCCTTCTGAAGGTCTAGGCTTTGCTGTTGTGCCTATTCTTATTGCCTGTTTTTGTCTCCTAGGGCTATCAGAATTGGATGAGTTTTATGATCTGAAGGGGTAAAAGCCATCCATTGGGACAGTGCTTCAGGGAGGCACCAAAAGGAGCCATTTGGAGGAGATTCCAAAGTCCTCTGTTTAACCTTTCCCATTTTTCCTCTCTCAGACTCCACCAGGTTCTTTGAGAACTTTCTTCAGTCTCTAGGCTGACCCTGGGACAATGCTAAGGAGAAACTCTGAAAAGCCTTTGCAATTGAGTCTCTTCTCTACCCTTCTTTCATTCCTTCTAAATGCTGTTTCCTTTTGTAGAGTATGAAACACACATAACCAGCAGAACATTTCTTGGTGTCATCTTCCTACACAGTATCTTTAGACTTTGTATTCTTTTACAACCAACTCCTTCCTTCCTTATAAACCTCAGGGCTGGCCTGATTGATTCATACTTTTCAACTGACCCTGGGATCAGATAACTGCACAGTCAAAGACTTAACTCCTACAACCAACATATAAAACAGCAGTCATCACAAGACATGTAAGGTATAGCAGGGTAAGCCTGACTCAGATCAGTTCAGGTTTGAGACTGGAATTAAATGAAACTAAATGAACCCAAGCATATCCAGATGAGGGAAAGGTGGTTTTAATCAAGGATATGGCATTAATTCAGGTAGGTATCACTTCCTTATTTTCTATGCTGCCCATGATAATTAGTCAGTCAGAAGCCTGAGGTAGAAGTAGAGCTCTCTTACGGCCTCAGCCCTTTCATACTTAGGTGCTGAGAAGCTAGATCAATGTCCCAAGCCCTAGTCTCCTGAGGCAATTAAGTCTTGAAGATAGTTTCAGCCCTTTTAAAGGAAAAACTAGCCCAATCTTCATGAGGGTAGGGCCTTATAATACTACTCTTACCATAGGGTCACTATGAAGTACAAAAGGATGGGTGTACCAGGCACCTTAGCTGTGGGTTACAGAAGGGTTGTTGGGGATGAGAAAGCCTGAAGATGGGGGCTGGTGAGCTGGTCTTCAGTCATTTATCTATTTTTTATCTATTACCTCATGGTAGGTTCTTTCAATTTTTCTCTTGTTATTGTATTTGCTCCATTGGGGGGGAATTTTTATAATTTGTTTGGGAGGAGTGGAGAGGAAACTGTTCGCTAGGTTGCCTCTACCTTCCCAGGATTACTCACCCCATCACCCTCCCCCCACATCACACTCCTTAATTTTCATTAAATCCAATTCACTGCTTCTTTTGAAGAACAGCCAAACTGAAGTATGGGGCTCTTTGAACCAATTGAACCAGGGGTTCTTGCTGCTGTTACTGCTGCTGCTGCTATGTGAACTTGGATGGGAGCTGGGGTTAAGTATTTCAATATAATTGGTTTTCTTTTAATTTATTTTACAATGTACTTTATGCATTTAAAAACATTCTGAGAAAGGGTCCATAGGCCTTACCAGACTGCCCAAGGGATCCATGACACAGAAAAGGTTAAAACCTCCTGTGCTAGACTGTGGCAAATGATTCTGATTCTATCCCATAGAGTTGAGGTTGACTCGGCTTCAGTCACTTTTTACTTGATTTCTGGAATGCCGTCCTACTGTAATCATAATCCTGTGATTTTATGTCTGTGCAATCTAGCTACCAAAAAGTCTCTCCCATTCTTTGTCTCTGCACAAGCAATTTTCACACTTAGGAAATTGTTCCACAAGCAGACAGGCCTTTCTAAAAATTGCATCAAGTAAATGGCTCCTCACTCCATCCCTGGCTGCTCCTTCAGCATTTATAGAACAGTATCATCTTTCATGGATCTTCTACAGAAAAGGGGATTTTCTGTCTACGCTGTGCCTAACTGCATGTCTGGACTTTAGACCTGGCTCTGTAAAATGGCGATAATATATATTATCGACCCTTGTGGCTTGCCAAATGTTGGGTGAGGATGAGTTAGATAATAGATGTGGAAAACACTCTTGCATTTTTCTGAAGGTTGCTATGCAAATCAAAAAACTGATGAATATTTATGGGGCACCTATTATGTCAAAGGCACTGAATGGGGGGGGTTAGCGCAATCACAGTTATTCATAACAAGTCATTATTACCAAGCCAGGCACCATATCTAGAGGAAGGAATAATCACATTTGAAATTCCAACCTTGGGTTGGTGGGTGAGTAGCAGGGTATAGAACAGATCTTTAAAAAAAAATTTCTCCAACCTATACTTTCTTTTCCCCAAAGTTTATACAGCTGCCTCAAATAGTAACAAGGAAATCTCACTCTCACTCTCACAAATGAAAGTACAGTACCTGAAAGACAACAGAAATGCCCAATAGATTATGCTGGCCTTCAGTTGATAGCTTTATTGATCAGAGTTGGCACATTGGAATGCACTCAAAGACAAATAGATGGTCTGTGCAGTCCTGATAGCAGAGAGTGCTGGAATGATACCTCTGGGAAGGTCTTTTGAAGGTCATTTAGTCAATCTCCCTGCTACAGTGCAAAACTGGACCTAAAGACTAGCCAAACAAATTGGTCTTTGTTCTCTGAAGGTTTCTGGGGAAAGAATTCTGTTCTGATGCTTAGCTTTTACGTACAAATGTTTATTAAAGCAGTTCATTTCTTTTATATAGAATACCTACAGATTGTAGGGCTTTGCCGGAAATATTAGGATAGCTTAGACTTGCAACAAATGCATTTTTTTGAGATTGAGAGAAGAGAGAAGTCAAGGATAACCTCAAAGTTACTGATGTAGAATGGTTTAGAGCTATACCTTCTCAAACAAGCCGGGAACTATAGGTTAGGTGTAGTCCTAGGTGTGGGGGTGAAGGAAAAGGGGAAGGGGAAGAGAATAAATATTTATATAGTACCTACTATGTACTAGGTACTATGCTAAGCAACTGACAAATAGCTCATTTGATCCTCACAACCCTGCAAAGTTGGTGCTGTTATTATCCTCATTTTATAGCGGAGGAAACTGAGGCAAACAGAAGTTGGCCTGGGGTCACACAGTTAATGAGTGTCTGAGACCTGGTTTGAATTCAGATATTTCTGACTCCATGCCTAAGGATCTATCCACTGTGCCACTAACTTGATGCATAAAGCCAAGAGCAAAAGGAAAGAATGGAAGAGCCAAAGAGCCAGAATGTTGGGGGTGGGGGTGGGGTGGGAGAAGGAGGGTGGAGAAATGAAGTGGGGCATAGTCAGCATTCAGACTTTGGAGAAGTGGTTGAAAGAAGGCAAGATGGCCACTGGAAAGCAAAAAGCCTTTTCTGGTCCTAACGCCACTTTCACGAGATAACTGTAGAATTGAGGCTATGCTCCTAGGCAGAAGACAGTTTGTAATGGGATTGGCAAGGCAGGAGATTTTTGGAGGCATGGCCAGAGCTGTTGGCCAGAAGGAAAAACAGCTACAAGAGGAAACAGGTCTAAATCCAGATTGTCAGTTGTCCTTATGGAAGAAAGCCAAGCTAAGTCACATCAGTTCTTCAATTTCTCATTTGACTTGACTGTGAACTTCTGGGAAGCCATGAGGGAAAAACACCAAAGGGGAACGAATGCCTAGGCTGTGAGTGGAAAAGCATGGAGGATGTTTGCTGACTACAATGTAGCACCGTCTCTGGGTATATCCCCAAATCCACAAGTACAGTAGTGGTCTAGTTCCACAGAGGGTCAATGACTACCACTTGCTTCAGAGTTCTAAGGATTGTGGCTTCTAATATTGCAGCTCCTGAATCCTCGCCAGTGTACTCACCCTTATCAAAAAGAATCAATTGAGTCATATTAACGTTTAGAAAAGGGATTTACTGAGAATGCACAGCCAGAAAAGTAGTTACAAAAATTCTCCTCGACCCAGTGGTTTACTTTCCGCTTGTATGCCCAGAATCCCTGAGGTAAATGGGCCTAAACTTAAATGCAGTGATAGTGAGGCACATATGTAGAAAACACATATAGCCAGTGAGCACTCGCTGACTCCTGCCCCTAGAAGTACTATTCTCCCTCCATAGAGTCCTCATGAAAGCCTTCTCAGATATAGCCCCTTTCTGTTCTCTGAGAGTCAGTGACTTTGCAGGAGCCATAGCTGGCACCACTCTCTATCAGGAGGGGGTCTAATCCACGAAGCCATTGCCATCTCTGGGTGACTACCTCTCCATGGTCATCTGTAGGTGCTTACTTATCAGCCACTACCACACCAGCAGCCATTACTATACCAGCAACCACTATCACCTCCTCTGGTTCCTGTTGGGATCTCTGTTGGCTCTGATGGACCCACTAAACACACATTGTCACCTGGGCACTCCTCTTTTAGAATACTAATTCACCTAAGATCAGAAAAGAATAAATACAAAAAGAACAGAGACACCATGTGCTCACAGATCCATAGTGTCTCAGTGGGAGATATAACAGTTGACTTTCCCCCAGCCTGGCAGCTCAGAACAGTCATTGCCTCACTCACTTCAAGGAAGGAAAAGAGATTAAGAGTTTGGGAGGTCATTCCTTTTGTATGTGCACCCAATTCCATCAGTTCTTCCTAAGTCATCAGTTGGCATGCAAATATAATGTTTTTTGTTATTACAAATACCAAGTACACAGGAACACATGATACGAACCAGCTTCCAAAATTCCAGATTGGCATCAGGCAGAGAATATTTGGGCATGGTCCATATAACCTACCAGAATGAACAAATCTGAGAATATTTTAAGGACTTGGACCTCATTGGCTAATTCCTCCCCTCCCATTACACCCAAATTAAAGATGCTTTTGGCTCTTAGTAGTATCCAGAGCTTCCGGGTTTGGAGTGCTTCTATATATTAAAAACTTAATTGGTGCCTAGATCTAAAAGGAATTATGGACATATAGCCCATATAATAGCTGTTATAATGTATATTGACTTTCTTCCATTTCTTTTACATCTTTGGTCAAGTAAAGAAACTGTATGGTCAAACCATTCATTTGATAGACTCCATTCTGCCATACTAAGATTAGGGTTCATTGAAATAGAGCAGATCAAACAAGGAGGTATAGTTTTCTTAACGAGTGGAGGCTCAAACCAAATTCGAAATGAATAAATTAAAACTGACCTCACACATTCTATATGTGACAAATGTGTGACAAATGAAGCAAGCAGCTGGTACCCACCAAGACTGGATCTATGGGGGAAAAAGGCCACTAATTCTCTGGGAACTCCAGAGAGCTTGGCATTTCCTTCAAGTATTCACACTTACTGTGTCCAAAAATGGATTTATTATCTTTTCCTCAAAACAGTTCTTCCACCTTCCAATTTTAGAATGGCATCACTATGCATTCTGTTGCCTGTATCAGTTTAATGCACCAGGGGATGCTACTGACCTCTAGCCTGATGCTGCTCAACAATAAAAATCAGACTCTAGGCACTCTCACCCTTACCCATGTGGTTATATGCTGAACCTAACATCATTGCTGATAGATGAGATTGGGTTAATATTCTCCTCAATCTCTGATGAGATTTCACCCAACTGGGACATGAGTTGCTTGGGTGGAAGCAGGATCCCTTTGTCTACATTGCTGGAGTGGGGGTAGTCTGGGTGTAGAAATAGTCTCTTTATCCAGGGATGACAGGATCAGAGTCACATTCTCCCCTCTCCCTACTCCATCACTAGAATAAGCTCGCATCTCATTATAATATTCATTCTCTCATTGTTAACCAATTAGAATTGATTCCCACCTGTTGAGAACACCCACTCTCCAAGGGTATTTAAACACTAAATGTTCCCCACAGGGGTATTTTGGCTTCTGGGAGGGTCAACTAACTTCAGTCTGTTAGCTATTTGCTAGTAATAATTGATAAATTGATTTTAAATTACCCAGAAACTCTGTCTTTCAAAAATTTTCATTTGTCACAACACTGAAAATTTAATAACCATCTCTTGACCTGGCCACAGAAAGCTCTAGAACACTACAATTCATAGCTATTCCTTAATTGTTTCACATGACCTACTCAAAGTGTTGTTTGAATTAAGTTCAGTTTCTCTTCCCAAATAGGTTGCAAGTTTCTTAAGGACAGGGGCCATCTTCTGCTTGTCCTGTCTAGTGTAGTTCTATACAAATAATGGACTCTCATGAATGGTACAGAAGTCCACTTTGTCTCCAAAGCATAGACATTGGTTACCATCCACTGATGAGAGTAGTAGAAACAATGCTAAGGAAGTGGCTACCTGGACCCACAAGGGACACTTCAGAACTCACCCTCTTGTTATTCTACACAGTGTTTGTATGCAAGCACAAAGAACCAATCCATCTCTTAGCTAAAACAACAGATCCCTGAGGAATAGGAGCTGAATAAAATGTCATAAGCCCGTCTGCTCTGCTGATTGACCGTCTGCCAAGGGAACAATTCTATAAACGCCCTGAAGTTGTCTCTGCCATCTGCTTCCCTCCTGTTCATCCCTTCACTCAGGTTGAAGAGGGAAAAGTGCTATTCTTACTGGTAGAGGAAAAAGCCACCATTTGAATACAGAAAATACTGCAATTCTCTATCAAAACTGGCCTCATCTATTTGATGTGGAAAACATAACCCAGATAGACCTAGAGTGGGAATTTGAAAAGCCTGTTATGTGAATTCTAAGCCTTTTGATAGTATCATGAAGTCCGTAAAACCTCAACCCAGGATTCATAATTAATTGCTAACAACTCCATTGAACAAGTTCTGAGTTCTTTTCATGTTACTTAGGAAAGACAGTTCACTTGCATTGCCTCCTGTGAGGAATATCACTCTGCTCTCTATCAAAAGAAACAAGAGTTTTAAATAGGGAGAAAACGTGTAAAAATTCTTCGATGAAAATAAAGCAGGTAAAGCCACTATAGTAATAACATTCAAGAGAACAAGCTGATGAAAGCTACATGTTCAAAGCAGACAAGTCAAATTCAAACTTTTTTCTGGAGCAGCAGGGAAAACAGAAGATAGAGACGAGAGCCTGTAAAAGAGAAATGTCGGACAGAACCGAATGCTTTCTGATTCAATTGTTTTGTTCCGAGACTACAACAAAAGGCTCATTGAAATTTTCTGTGTGCTGAATGGAAAATGCGAAGGCCTGGAAACGTTTAGGAGAATGTTTGTTTTCTTTTAGATGACTTTGATTTTTTTCTGAAAAAAGTTGAAACACTTTGGATAATATGCATGCTCTTATTATTTGGAATGATAAATACAGTGCTTAACATTCAGTTCAAATAAATGGGTACTATGTGCAAGGCGCTCATAGTCCCTGCCCTCACTGACCTTGCATTCTTTTTAGGAAATGATAGGTTCAGAGATAAATCAATATGTATATGTAAAATAATAAAAAAGTAATTTCAAGAAAGAGCAAATGTTAACATGTGTGAAGTAGGTGCTATCATTATATTACAGTTGGGGAAACTGAGGCAAACAGAAGTTAAGTGACTTGCCCTAGGTCACAGAGGTAGGAGATACCTGAAGCTAGATTTGAGCTCAGGTCTTCCTAATTCCAGGACCAGAATTCTATTCGCCTTGTTAAATAAGCTGATCCTTGAAAGAAGGTAAAGATATAAAAGAAGGTAAGTAGAAAGATCATTCCAGATGTAAAGGGCCAGTTATTGCACAGGTGGAGAGATGGGGCCATCATCAGTCATCTTGACCTATGTCTTGCCACTGGACTGAGATGACTGGAGGAGATAATGAAGCTGATGACTTTTCACAGTGCTACCTCATTTAATCCAATTCACTTCCAAGTCAAGATATCACCCTCTTCATGTCATTAGTCCTCTTTGAAAATGAAAAAACAATAATAGAGAGATGAAAGGAAGCATATCATAGCATCTAGGAGGTCAATCTGAGTGAAGAACACATAAAGGGGACTAATATGAAATAAATCTGGAAATGTAGATGAGAATTGGATAGTGGAGGTCCTTAAATGCCAGAATAAGGATTTTCCATTGAATTTAAGAAGCAATAAGAAGGGTCACATGAGCAGCACAATGCATACATTTTCTCTGATCCCCATGACCTCTCCAAAACAGATAGTATGAATGAAAGATGAAGCAACATCTACTGTCTCCAAGGTTCAGGACACCCAGAATCCAAGAAGAGGTTTAAAAAAACACATGAACTGATGCTCACTGACCCTGAACTCACTCACTACACCTCCCCCAAATTCTCCATCTCCTTCACTTTTCCCATCTCCCCAACTTCCTCCATTTCCAGCAGCAAGGCAGTACTAACAGACCCAAGGACCTGTGTCATGGGTAAGGGCTTGCAACAAAAAAACAATTCCATACTTCACTCTCCCCTCCTTTTGTCCAATGCCATGGAGACCCCAACTGCAGGCTGTTTTTGTTCAGGAGGCAACAGATAACCACCGTAGCAGGTGGTAACCCTTCAGGAGCAAGAGTCTACTGGAGACCACAACCCATAGCATCAACAAGGCGATCCTGATGATGCTGGGAAAGACAACCTAGTAGCACCAGTGCAGCAGCAATTCGAAGTGTTGGTTTAGGACTAGAACAAAAGAAGAAGAGTGGGATAGGACCCTAGGACAGGACAGTGTGTGTGTATATGTGTGTATGTATGTGTGTGTGTGTTGGGAAGGGACAGGGTACTGTACAGTACTCTACCGAGCATGAGGGAAAGATCACAGGATCCAGCTTGGGGCAGTTCTGATCACCCAAAAGTTACTTTGGGCAGAGACCTAGGCTAGTGAACCATGAATTGCCCAGCATGGGAGGAGAGTGACATACTTTGAGATCCATCCCCCAGGGAAACACCATCAGAGGGGACAGAGTCAGAA
The DNA here is from genome assembly GCF_003287225.1 of Phascolarctos cinereus. Classification (NCBI taxonomy): domain Eukaryota; kingdom Metazoa; phylum Chordata; class Mammalia; order Diprotodontia; family Phascolarctidae; genus Phascolarctos; species Phascolarctos cinereus. The sequence continues at coordinate 266,793,094 of NW_027555847.1, read as the reverse complement.
AAAGAATAGGGGAAAATCGGGAAGAAATAGAGAGAGCCTGAAATTACCAAAGATTTCAGGAGCAAGAAAACCCAAAGACCTTGAACATAAGCAGATAAATCCAGAGAGAAAACATTAACATAAGGAACTATGGCCTTCAGATATACTAAATGAATTCAAATATGTATGAACAAATATAGAAAAATGAAGGAAAATGATCCAACTATTGATGAGATGGAGGATCCTGTGAAATATGAGGAAAATATGGAAACACAATTTTTTCAGAAATGAGATTTATGGAAGTAAAATTTGGGGCCTGCACAGCAAAAATAAAAGGCGAAATAGAAAAATTAGAATCTGAGAGAAAACAATAGATTAGGAATGCAAATATACAGAAGTGAAGGATGATCCAGAAGAGATGTTCTCAAACTTATTTGGCCTACCACCCTGTTTCTTTTAAAAAAAAAATCCTCAGCACCTCCCTGGAAATCTACTTTCTTTAACCCTTTAATGTTTTTTTTTTAAAATTTGCTTCATTTAAAAAATTTATAAAATATATAATTTTTTAAAATGATGCAACTTATATTTAATAATTTGTTGTAAATTTGCAGGTTTTTTCCTGAATTGAAATTTTGATAACACAATATTGCATGATGTGCCCATATGGTATCATATTGTAAGCAATTCGTTACACGCACATGTTCTTGCCAATGCACACTTGACTTCCCAACAATACACTACATGCTTGTCTCCCAGCATTTGTTTGTTAAGATTTGTCAGTGGACTTGACCATTGATTGGTTATAACTTGCACTTTGTGTGTTTATTTGGAAAATAATGTAATTGCTATGACTTTAACTCTGTTTTGCAACAGATGAAACATGAATGAATGGTTTTTCAAAATTTTCTTATCTTCTTTCCTTATGCTTCCACCACCTCTTTACTTTTATTCAATATTCCCCAATTGTACTTGAGGCTATTACCACCCCTTGGATCATGCCAGCACCCTGCAGGGGCTGGTATCACCCACTTTGGGAACCTATGATAGAAGAAGAGAAGCAAAAAAATTCCAATAACATTAAAAGAACATACAATCACTATGAAAGCAAAATATAATAATCTCAAAGACAGAATGTTTAGAGATAATCTAAGGATCATAGGCAGAGCTGAAAGGAATGTTGGAAGCCATGTTATCCAACCTCCTTATGTTGTAAATAAACAAGCTGAGACCCAGGTTGGTGATGCCATCATATACTGAACAAAGGAAAAGGTAACAGAGTTTGGTAAAGAGAATTTTAGAAATCTCAGGTAGGAGAAAAGAAGAAACATGATGAATTACATTTTTTCTCAATAAAGTAGGGCAGTTGCCTCTTTTTTGTGTTTCTTACCTGAGCATAGGTGCCCAAATGTTGATCAAGAGATGGTCATCCCCAGATAAGGAAGTAAACTGGTGAGTTTCAGAGGTTGAGAGTTCCTGTGTCCCTCAGAGGCTCTACTATGGCAGGTGCCCCCTATAGCCACTACAGTGCTTCTTGAAGAAGAAAATAACCACTGACAGGAGGACAAGCCCAACCTTTGGGCTAAGGTTTATATCTCCTCACAACTTTGAGAGAGACAATGCAGAGTTGAGGTAAAAGGTGAAATGCCTATTCAGCATTTAAAACATGCTTCATATCATGATACCTCATTAAATTATTGGGGGAGTACAATATTAATTATAAATTATTGCTGTTCAAGTCTTTGTCTTTTGTATTAAACATTTCTGCTATGTGAATATAATAAATAGCTGCCCTATACTTGATTTACATTGCTCATTGAGAACTTTCTCCTCTTCCCTTTTGGGGAGATTCTAGACTCATTGAATTAAACCCAAGTTTTAATTATTTTCCCCTGACTCTAAGATTAGGGTGTAAAGAGCCAGATGATTTTAAAAAAATGACCAATTCTGTGTGTGTGTGTGTGTGTGTGTGTGTGTGTGTGTGTGTGTGTGTGTGTGCAGGCTCCCCTAGTACTGAACCTAGTCCAGAGTGTCCTTTAATGGTATAAGGAGTGAATGAGAGCTACAACACCCCATTGGGCCCAGTGCAGTTATATATTGCTAAATTAGTAAGAGATGAACCATGACAAATGGATATGCCAATTTTTATTTACATCAGAAAATGAAATGAGAAAAGGGAAAATATTTTTTCCATTTAAATGTTATTTAAAGGGAGATTGATTACAAACAATGTTTAACTTTATTCCTCATTAAGAGCTGCTGTGATGAACCACTTTAAATCTATGTTTATAAAACTTTGTTTAAATTTATTTTAAGAATGCTTTGTTCAAAAAAAGGATAAAGGCTCTTTCATAGAGTCTGTAAAAGTTAGACATGGCTTCAGGCCATCACTAGTGATATGCCTCTGAGAGTCACAGATAAATTCTAATTAATCAGGTAGCCAGCAGTTAACCTGAAATACCTATGGGTACTGTGGAGATTGAGAGAGATTTGATTCGAAGATAGGTTTATGGGGTAATTTAGAAAGGAGAATTGTAATGAAGTCTGGGAATGAGACCAGAGTTAGATTAAACTGTGATTAATAAGAGTTAAAGATTAGTGAGAAAAGTACAAAGTGAGTTTCTTTAAAATGTATTTTCTGTATTATCTTCTTAAAATCATAAAATTTAAGAACTGGAAGCAGGACTTTAGAACTCTAAGATATGAACATATATTTCAACTGCTAATTTTTGAAAACGAAATTTTAGCTTAATTAAAGAACTTTCTCAAGTTCAGCAAGGTAGTAAATAGAAGATCTGAGACACTTCAGTCTTCAGGACCTCAGGCTCCTCATCTGTACCATAATAGGGTTGGATAATACAATATTCTTTGTAGCTCTAAAGTCTATGCTCTATGATTTATTCAGGTTCACATAGTTTCTTAGTGATGATATGAGCCGACTAGAATCCAAGTCTACTGAGATTGCTATTTGTCAAGAATCACCGTCTGAATAACCATATTTTTATTTTTAAAATGTTGGTTCTCTTTTCAGTTAACCAAGCACACATGTGGCATATGTGGCTAAAGCATCTATTACCCCTTTGTAGCAGCATTAAACCTATCAGACTACGTATTATGATAGAGTTTAAAGGGGAGACAGAATTTAGAAATTATCTAAGTTTAACCTTCTTATTTAATAAAGGAGGGGTTCCACCTCACATCCATCACATTAGCAAAGCTGAGAAAAAAGGAAAATGATAAATGTTGGAGGGGCTCCGGGAAAATAAGCACATTAATGTACTACTGGTGTGGCCATTCTGGAAAGCAATTTGGAACTGTGCCCCTCCAAAATTACTCAACTGTGCATACCAATCAATCTAATGATACACTCCTCCTATGTCCATATTCCAAAGAAATCAAGTAAAATCAAAATATGCATTGAAACTTTTAAAGAAACTCTTTTTTTGGTAGTAGCAAATAAGGAGATGCCTTTCAACTGGGGAATGTTTTATGGTATATGAATGTAATGGAATACTATTATACCAGAAAAAATGACGAAAGGGGTGATTTCAGTAAAGACTTGCATGAACTGATGCAAAGTGAAATAAGCAGAACAAGAAAAAAAATTATACAATAATGACAGTGAAAAAAGAAATAGTTTAAAAAGCCTAAGTAAGAATTCTGATCAATGAAATGACAAATCATGATTCCAGAGCACCAATGAGGAAGCATCCTATCTACCTCCTAACACAGAGGTGATGGACTCAGGGTACAGAATGAGACATAATTTTTCAGCATGGCCAATGCAAGAATTTGTTTTCCCTGACTATGCATGTTTGTTACAAGAGATCTTTTTCTAATTTTTTTCAATATTGGGGAAGACAACAGGTTGAGAAAATCTATTTTTGTTCATTGAAAAATTACAGGTATATTTTAAAAAAGGAAATCACTCAATCAACTTTGTTGTTATTCAATCTTGTCAGAGTTTTTGTGACCCCGTTTGGGGTTTTCTTGGCAGAGATACTGGAGTAGTTTGCTATTTCTTTCTCCAGCTCATTTTACAGATGAGAAAACTGAGGCAAACAGGTTTAAATGACTTGCCTCTCAATCATCTGGGGTGAGGTTAATAAATGAGGTATATGAAAGGCAGCATTTACATTAAACCTAGCTCCTTGTCTCCCAATTTGCTATTCTCACTATACCACACTACTTCTATTCAAGAAGAAAAAATGCACTATGAATTTGCAAAACTAAACTGATGAAGTGGTGGTAAATGTTTGCAGTTGCATTAACTGATAACCAAATTACAGTGTCAAAAATCTCCTTCATCTTCTCTTCAAGTAAGACATCAAATCTACCTATAATGGTTTTGCACATACATAACAATTATTTGGAACTGGCAGAAAAACAGGCATAACACACTCTCTATAGGTCACATGTTTTCTGGAACTGAGATATTCTGTGCTTTCTTATTTGTATGGGTACCTCTTGTAGTTAACTCTTGTGACTAAATGCTTGCTGGTGTCATGCCTTATCAAACTGACTCTGTTGATAAGGGCTTGTGAAGGATGCTTTACCAATACTTAGGTTATAATTGGCAGAATCCTGCCAGAGATCTAATAAAAATACATGTGGCTCTCAGATGTCTTCTGCAAGAAGGTCTTAGGTAGAAATTCAACTTATAGTAATACTCCACTTCTTCCATTTTGTCTCCTTGCTGTATTATCAACTTCCTTATAGCTTTGCTGTGGGATATAACTTCGTTACTCTCTGTAATAGAATGCTTTAAGTAATTTCCCTTCTTCTTGAAGATATACATTCAATCCCTCTCCCCCTTTCCCATAACACTCTCTCTCTTTCTGTCTCTCTCAAGAGGTACTCTCATCTCCTTTACTGAGAAGCTTCATCCCCGAACTGTACATCTCTACACTTTATTGATTTCCTTCCTACCTTGGAACAGGTTGTCTTCATTGCTAAGAATAAACCTTCTACCAAATCCTAGATCTTATCTCCTTCTTATTCCTACTATTAATCATCCTTTATTATGTCTCACCGCTGAAAAAATATATAGTAGCTCCCTTTTTGCTAATTTCTTCACCTCTGCTTACAAATATTTTCATGTTTCTTTAAAAAAATCACTAAAAATTCCTTCCACAAATTCTGCTCCCAATCTGGCTATTTATCTTTCTTCCCAAATTTCTAGAAAGTGCAGTTTAGTATTTTCTCTGTAGTACTTCTCCTAAACTGGTTGGTTCTCTAGAGGTCAGCTGACTACTACTTCTGTCAAAGTGTTTGGGGTAACCTTGAGGGGCTATGTTTCTAATGCTCTCACCAATGAATTCTTATCTATATACTTCCTGCTAACAACCAGCCAGATTTAATTAGCTCCTTAGCAAAAGTATGTTAAAGGACAGCATAGCAATTGATCAAGTATTTGTTAGGTTCTTATTATGTGCTAGGCCGTGTACTTGGACCTAGAGATACAAGAGAATCAACCCCTATTTGCAAGGAGCTTGCATTATAATAGGGAAGTCAACTACGTATTAAAATACATTCAGAAATATAAAGTTAATATATGTAAACATTTACAAAGTAGCGAGGGGCACTAGAAAATAGAGTGATCAAGAAAAGCTTCCTGTAGGAAATGGTGCTTATACTTTACATTAAAAGAAGAGGAGGAATCTATGAAGTGGAGTTAAGGGGAGAATATTGTCCAACAATGCCTGAAAGATAGGTTGGGTCCAGGTTTGTAAGACTTTAAAAGCTAGGCAGACAAATACATATTTTACTACAGGCAAAAGGAAACCATTGGAGTTGATTAAGGGAGCCACTTGGTTAGATCTGAGCTGTAGGAAAATCACTTTGGATGGACTGGAGCAGGTAGAGACTTGAGGCAGGGAGACCAATGAAGAAGATATTGTGATATCCTACCCAAGAGCCAATGAAGGAATGAACTATGGGAGGAACTGTGAGGATGAAGCAAGGGGTCCAATTGGAGAGATTTTATGAATGTGGAAAAAACAAGATTTGAAAACTGTTTGGATACATGGTGTGAGGGAGAATGAGGAGCTGAGGATAATGCCAAGATTGTCAATGTACAAGACTGCAAGGAGAGTGGTTCCTTCAGCAGAAACAGAGAAATGTGTAAGAAGAGAGGGTTTAGGGGGAAAGATAGCTAAGTTCTGCACATGCTGAGTTTGAGATATCTGTAGGACATACATTTTGAAATGACCAGGAGGAAACTGGTGATGCAATACTAGTCTTCTACTCTGTTCTATGATTTGTTCTAACAATAGAACCACTTGCTCTACTGTTAACCTGTTAAAGATGTTTGTATATACTTTGAATTTGTGTTTGTCCAGGTTGTATTTCCCTCCAATAAAATGTAAGGTCCTCGAGGGCAGAGACTTTGTGTGTGATTTTGTCTATATATGCTTAGCATAGGGCCTGTCAAATGGCAGACCCTTAATACATGTTTGTTGAACTGAATTTTCCTCCATCTGCTTGCTGTAGGAGCTGTGTTAAAGAGACAAAATCTGGATTGAGGTATTTGTTTGGGGAAAGTTTATTTTAATAACAATGAACACAGGAAATGCACATGGTTTCTCATGTGGATTATGTTAATATACTTCAGCATGCTTTGTTATTGCTAATTAATGTACTGTTAATGTTCTGCTTTACTGACATTACCCTCAGGGGCATTTAGGGATTACAAGTGCTCCTTAATTAACATTTTTAGCACAGCTAGAGGAGGAAACAATGCTCTGAAAAGAATTAGTAATCATTTGAAACTTAAAGAGAGATAGATAGGTGGAGAGAGAGAGAGAGAGAGAGAGAGAGAGAGAGAGAGAGACCTACAGAGAGACAGAGAAATAGAAACAGAGACAGACAGATAGAGGGAAGGAGGAAGGGGAGGAGAAAGATAAGAGAGAGGGAGGAGGAAAGGAAGGAAGGAAGAAAGAAAAGAGAAAGAAGAAAGGAGAGAGAAAAAAATTGAAAAGAAAGAAGGAAAGGAAGAAAGAAAGGAAGAGAAAGAAGAAAAAAGGAGAGAGAAAAAGAATTGAAAAGAAAGAAGGAAAGGAGAGAAAAAAGAAAAAAGGGAGAGAGAAAAAAGGAGAGAACAAAGAAGGAAAGAAAGACAGGAAGGAAAAGAAAGAAGAAAAAGAGAAAAAGTTGAAAAGTAAGAAAGAAGAAGGAAAGAAAGACAGGAAGGAAGGAAGAAAAAGAAGAAAAAAGGGAGAGAAAAAAGAAGGAAAGAAAGAAGGAAGGAAAATAAGAAAGAAAGAGCACAGCATACAATAGAATTTTAGGGCACTGGGGCTGTGGAAAGGGCTAATGGCTTGATTGCCAGTTCACATATCCCAAAGGCCCTGAAAATCCTTCCTCAGAAGTGTTCCTCCTGTACTAAGTGGGTACTCAGGGACTTTGTTAGCAGTAAACCAGGTACGCCAGGAAGGACTAATAAGATCATGAAGTTCCCACATATGATCTGCCTCAGGACACGACTTGGGATGTTTGGAAAAGGGAGAAATGATAATAGCTTATATTTATTATAGGAATTTCAGGTTAACTGTGAGGTTGGATATAGGAGTATCATTATTATTATTATTATTCCCATTTTACTGATGAGGAAACTGAGGTTCTGAGAGGTCATGACTTGATCACAATTGCACTTGTGTGTGAGATGAGATTTAAAGAGCATGTCAAATCCAACATGCTGTATATCAGTTCATCGCTGGGTTAGTAAAAAAGGACGAGGGATTACATGTGTATATATAGTTATAGACGTACATGCACACATGTCTATACATGTATATGTATGCATACATATGTGTATGTGCATATGTGCATATACGTATATATGAGTTTATACTTATTTATATGTGTATATGTGTGCAATCCCCTGTCCTGGTACATGCATACATGCATGTGTGTGTAAATATAGCAGGAGCTTGAAACAGATGATTGAGAAGAACATCTGGAAACAGCTCTAGTTTGAGGGTCCTGTCTCTCTGCCTTTCCTGCTCCCATTCACGCGCATTGAAGGCCAGAAGAATCTCACAGAGATGAAGGTCTCAGACACAGACGCTTGTTGGCAAAAGGATAGTCTCAGAAATTATTTTGAATGGATATATGGCAAATACACACCAAACACAGAGTCATAAGGACCATGGTAAGTAGGTGGAGTTTTCAGATAGAAATATTGGCCTTATTGAAGAAGAAATTGAGAGTACGTATTTAGAGTCTGATACCACCAATTAGCTGGTTGGTTGCTCTGTTTTCTAAGAGTTTAGCCCCTGCAAATAGGGACTCTCCTTTGGTGAGCTACCAAGGCTCTGGCAGCTAGATGGTGCAATGGATAGAGTGACAGCCTTGGAGTCAAGAAGACCCATTTTCTTGAGTTCACGTCTATCCTCAGACACTTACTAACTGTGTATCCTTGGACAAGTTATTTCACCCTGTTTGCCTCAGTTTCTTCACTTGTAAAATGAGCTGGAGAAGGAAATGGCAAACCACTCCAGTATCTTTGCCAAGAAAACCTCAAATGGGGTCACGAAGAATCCGACACAACTGAAATGACTTAACAACTGAACCAATGCTCCAAACACAAATGAATTCTCCTTTGGGGGGGTGGGAAGAGTGACTAAAGATTGTTCCCTGATCTGATGCTCAGTCATAGGATGAATGAACGAATGAAAAACATTTATTAAACACCAACTCTGTGCCAAGGACTGGAAATACATGTAGAAAAAGTGAGATAGTCATTGCTTTTAAGGAGCTTAGGATCTCTTTAGGAGAGATAATGTATAACTGAAAGATAAGCAATAGGCAAATGGAAAGTCCTAGAAATTCTAAGGATGTAACAGAGGAGTGAATGATAAAGTTCAAGTGTCCTGAGGCTATATCAATAAGTCAGGTGACAGTGCCAAAGCTCTGTAGGATTTAGAGGCATGAGCTTTTCCTCCTTTGTGTGTGCTCTGTCCATCCATGTTTCCTCTCTGTGTGAACTTGTGTGTATATTCCATCTACCTCTTTTCACTTTGTGTGCACCTCTCTATATTTATCTCCTAGGTGTGTTTGCTCTTCACAATGATGATATACATGTCTATGGAAAAGTATGCCTTGGGCTTATAGTCTAATTTTTTATCCCTACTTTTTTCTTTATGCCATTTAATTAAATGCTTTTACTTTGAATTCATTGTGTTATGTCTACTGTGTAATCATGTCATTTTTATCCTTTAGCTATTCCTTAGAGAAGGGAAGGGAAAAGGAGGAGAGGAGAGGGACTAGTCTGGTTGACTAATGAAAGTTAAAACACTGGTGGGGACTCATAAGCTATGATTTTTCAGCAGATGCACACTCACGGAATATCTTGAATCTGGGATATTTTGTCTGGGCAGATCCATATGTAAGCAATAGAGTACCCCACCAGCAAAAAAAAAAAAAAGGAAACAAACTATGTGTGCAACAATTAGGAAATAGAATAAATTGTGGTATCTAAGTGTAAAGTAATATTAGAAATAAAAACATGAAGAATTCAGAGAAATTATGCGCAGAATCAAGAATGTGTATCTAATAGAATAATAAACAAGTTGACTTCAACTATATAAATGTTATTGTTCACTCATTTCGGTTGTGTCTGAGTCTCCATGACCCCTTTTGGGGTTTTCTTGGCAGATTTTAAAGAGGTTTGCCATTTCCTTCTCCAGTTCATTTTACAGATGAGCAACTGAGGTAAATAGGGTTAAGTGACTTGCCATATGTAAATAGAGATGATATTTTGTAAAAAAGCAAAACACAGGTTAAATACAATGGATAACAGAAGTATGTCTTGTTAAAGTTAAAGCATATGACCTTCCTTGGAGGAGTGGGGTGAAGGAGGGGAGTTGGACCTGTGATTTCATTGTTGAGAAAACTCAATGCTGAAATCTTCCCCATTGATGGAGATCAGCAACTCACCTGTAACTTAGAGCCTTAGAGCATTCTTGATGAAAAGACCAGAGCTGAATAGAAAATTTGACTTTGAAATACAAGACTCAAGTAGAACATGAAGAGTTAAACAGGAAAGAGAAATCATAAGAGACTTATTAAGGTTGAACTGTTTACATTGCTGCACGGAAAGATGATATTTATAGCTCATGAGACCTTTGTCAGTATTAGGGTAGTTGGAGGGAAAAAATTATATATATATATATATATATATATATATATATATATATATATATATATATATATATATACATATATATATATGTATATATATATATATGTATATATAAGATAGATAGATAGATAGATAGATAGATAGATAGATAGATAGAGGAGTTGAGGGTGAGTTGAAGATAAAGGGGTCATATCTGGAGAATAGAATTAAGGGATGAGAGGATTATACTGGGAGAGGAAGAAAGGGAGAGGTAGAATGGGGTAAATTATCTCACAAAAAAAGAAAAGAAGGGGCTCTTACAGTGGAGGAGAAATGGGGGAAGGTGAGAGGGAATGAGTGAATCTTATTCTCATAGGATTTGACTTAAGGAAAGAATAACATACACATTCATTTGGGTATGAAAATCTGTTTTACCCTACAGGAAAATAGGGGGAGAAGGGGACAAGAGAGCAGGGAGGTGATAGAGAGGAGGGCAGATTGGGAAAGGGGGTAATCAGAAGCAAATACTTCTAAGGAGGGACAGGGTCAAAAGAAAGAATAGAATAAGTGGGGGGGTTGGGATAAGATGAGGGGAAATAGTTAGTTTTTCACAACATGTCTACTATGGAAGTGTTTTGCATAACTGCACATGTACAGCCTATATTGAGTTGCTTGCTTTTCATTGAGGGTGGGTGGGGAGGGAGGAAGGGAGAAAATTTGGAACCTAAAGTTTTAAAAACACATGTTTAAAAAAAATGTTTTCACATGCAACTGGGAAATAAGAAATACAGGAAATGGGGTACAGAAGTCTATCCTGCCCTACAGGAAAATAGAAGGGGAAGGGGATAAGAGAAGGGGGGAGAGAAAGAAAAGAGGACAGACTAGGGGAAGGGATATTCAGAATGCATGCCATCTTGGGGTGGGGGGAGGGTGAGACGGGGTGCAGATTTGAAACTCAAAATCTTGTGGAAGTAAATGTTGAAAACTAAAAAAAATGAATTTGTATTAAAAAACAACAACAACAAACTTACAGCCTTAGAGGGCTGACTTGGGCACTGAAAAGTTAAGAGTTAAACCCAAGCAAGGGACATGTAGCTAGCATGTGTCACAGGCAGTACTTGAACCCATGACTTCCTGACTCCAAAGCCATCTTTCTATGCTCTGTGCTTTTCTTCTTTCCTTTAACAAATAGTAAATTACAAAGGAAAATGGTGGCATGAGCAATCAATCAATCCTAGTCATTCTTTTGTGTTTGGTTTTGCTTAACTGTTAATTTTTTGTTGTGTGCACTTATGCTTGCATCCTATGCTAAAACAAAATGAATGTTTTTTTTAAAGTTTTTTAATTTTTTTAATCTGAATTATTTATTTTTAGTTTTCAACATTCACTTCCACAAGTTTTTGATTTCCAAATTTTCACCCTATCTGACCCCTCCCCCCACCCCAAGATGTCATGCATTCTGAATATCCCTCCCCCTAGTCTGTCCTCTCTTCTATCTCTCTCCCCTTCTCTTATCCCCTTCCCCTTCCATTTTCCTGTAGGGCAGGATACATTTCTGTACCCCATTTCCTGTGTTTCTTATTTCCCAGTAGCATGTGAAAACATTTTTTTAAACATATGTTTTTAAAACTTTCGGTTTCAAATTTTCTCTCTTTCTCCCTCCCCACCCACCCTCACTGAAAAGGCAAGCAACTCAATATAGGTTGTACATGTGCAGTTATGCAAAACACTTCCATAGTAGACATGTTGTGAAAAACTAACTCTATTTCCCTTAATCCTATCCTGCCCTCCCATTTATTCTATTCTTTCTTTTGACCCTGTCCCTCCTCAGAAGTATTTACTTCTGATTACCCCTTTCCCAATCTGCCCTCCTCTCTATCATCCCCCTGCTCTCTTGTCCCCTTCTCCCCCTATTTTCCTGTAGGGTAAGACAGATTTCCATACCCAATTGAATGTGTATGTTATTCCCTCCTTAAGCCAAATCCTATGAGAATAAGATTCACTCATTCCCTCTCACCTTCCCCATTTCCCCTCCACTGTAAGAGACTTTTCTGTTTTTTTTGTGAGATAATTTACCCCATTCTACCTCTCCCTTTCTTCTTCTCTGAGTATAATCCTCTCTCATCCCTTAATTTTATTCTCCAGATATGACCCCTTAATCTTCAACTCACCCTGTGCCCTCTATCTATCTATCTATCTATCTATCTATCTATACTAATACATATAATTTTTTCCTCCAACTACCCTAATACTGACAAAGGTCTCATGAGTTATAAATATCATCTTTCCATGAAGGAATGTAAACAGTTCACTCTTAATAAGTCTCTTATGATTTCTCTTTCCTGTTTACCTCTTCATGTTCCACTTGAGTCCTGTATTTGAAAGTCAAATTTTCTATTCAGCTCTGGTCTTTTCATCAAGAATGCTTGAAAGTCCTCTATTTCACTGAATGACCATTTTTTCCCCTGAAGGATTATACTCAGTTTTGCTGGGTAGGTGATTCTTGGTTGTAATCCTATCTCCTTTGCCCTCCAGAATATTATATTCCATGCCCTGCGGTCCTTTAATGTAGAAGCTGCTAAATCTTGTGTTATCCTGATTGTGTTTCCACAGTACTTGAATTGTTTCCTTCTGGCAGCTTGTAATATTTTCTCCTTGACCTGGGAACTCTGGAATTTGGCTAATATTCCTAGGAGTTTTCCTTTGGGGATCTCTTTCAGGAGGAGATCTGTGGATTCTTTCAATTTCTATTTTGCCCTCTGGTTCTAAATATCAGGGCAGTTTTCCTTGATAATTTCTTGAAAGATGATGTCTAGGCTCTTTTTTTGATCATGGCTTTCAGATAGTCCAATAATTTTTAAATTCTCTCTCCTGGATCTATTTTCCAGGTCAGTTGTTTTTCCAATGAGATATTTCACATTGTTTTCTAATTTTTCATTCTTTTGGATTTGTTTACAGTGTCTTGATTTCTCATAAAGTCACTAGCTTCCAATTGCTCTATTCTAATTTTTAAGGAAGTATTTTCTTCAGTAATCTTTTGGACTTCCTTTTCCATTTGGCCAATTTTTCTTTTTAGGGCATTTTCTCCTCATTGGCTTTTTGGACCTCTTTTGCCATTTGGGTTAGGCTATTTTTTAAGGTGTTATTTTCTTCAGTATTTTTTTGGGTCTCCTTTAGCAAGCTGTTGACTTGTTTTTCATGATTTTCTTGCATCACTCTCATTTCTCTTCCCAGTTTTTCCTCTACTTCCCTTACTTGCTTCTCAAAATCCCTTTTGAGCTCTTCCAAGGCCTGGGACTGATTCATATTTTTCTTGGAGGCTTTGGATGTAGGAGCTTTGATTTTTGTCTTCTTCTGGTTGTATATTTTGATCTTCTTTTTCACCAAAGTAAGATAATATAGTCTGACTCTTTTTGCGCTGCTTGCTCATGATCCCAGCCAATTACTTGAGTTTTAAACTCTTTGTTAAGGTAAGAGTCTGCTTCCAATGTGGAGAATGTACTGTCCCAAGCTTCAGGGGTTTGTAGCTGTTTTCAGAGATACTTGTAGGGACCTGTAAATTTTCAGTTCTTCCAAGGTGGTATGATAAGGGGGAGGTGTTTACTCCTTTCCTGGCCTGTGACCACAAGTATTCCTTTCTGTCCTGTAACTGTGAGGAGGGGTTTCTCTGCACAGCCACTACAAGCTCCACCAAGCCAGTGCTCCTCCTCACCCCAGCACTGCTGCCCAGAACTGTGACCCAGATCCACACACGGGCAAAGTAAGAGATTCCTGCCTCAGCACTGGCAAAGAAATCCCTGCAATCCCTCTCTGATCAGCTACTGGATTCCCCCTCAGTCTACAGTCTGGAAGCTGGGGAAGCAGCTGTTCCCCCCACCCCCAAGGGCCACGCTCTTGGGGAATGGAGCCGAAACCCCGCCTTCCTGTCTCAGCACTGCAGAAACAGGCTTTTCCCACTGACCTTCTAAGTTGTCTTTGGCATTTAGTGGATTGAGGAGTCTGGAAACCTCCACACTGCCCCAGGTTCAGTCCTCTGAGGCCTGCTCCAGGTTCGCTGCAGCCTGCACGCCCATGGCACTGCTGCGCTGAGCTCCCAGCCTGGCATGATATGCCTTTCTCATCAACCAAGCTGGAAATTTGCTTCACTCTGTCTTTTTGTGGGTTCTGCTGCTTTAGAATTTGTTTAGAGCCATTTTTTATGAGTATTTGGAGGGGTTTGGGCAGAGCTCAAGCAAGTCACTGCTTTCACTCCACCATCTTGGCTCTGCCCCCTCTGTATGTTTTTTTAAAAAGGAGCTGTGAAGAGCCTTTTGTAGGAGGAGCATTATGTCGAAATGATACCTCAAGACCTGCCACACTCACTCACTGAATTCCTGAACTGCTAGTCCCAGGGGGTTATACAAGTGTAGCAGTATCTCCAAGGTTTCAATAAAGTGCTGGGGAAACCGGGAAGGAGAGGAGCCAAATAGGGTAAAGAAATGGCTACTGAGCTCAAGAATTTTCTCCAATTCATCCCTTTGTCCTGCAGGGTTTGTGAGTTTTCCCTTTCTCTGGCTAAGGCTTTGTACATTGATCCAAATGGCACTGTTGCAGCCTAGGGAAATTTCATTCATCTTGCTAATGCACACCTCAAGATTTGATGCATTAACTCCCAGGCAACCTTAGTAACTGCGCTCTTCTTCGAGTGGAACACTGGCAGCAGATTTCTTAAAACTCCAGTGCCTTTGGTAAAGAACAGTGGATTACCTAGGAATCCAGATCAAGAATGACCACATCTTTTGTGGTCACTCAAACCAGTCAGTCAGTCAGTTAAGAAGCATGTATGAAGCACTTACAACGTACCAGATACTGTGCTAGGTCTTAAATATACAAAGAAAGGCAAAAAACAATTCACTCTCTCAGCTGGACAAGCAAGGTCCAGCACAGCCCTGGGGAGAAGACAATTCCAAATGAGTGAGTCAAGAGTCTGGAGAGAACCATGACAACATACTTACCGATTCCCACTGTTTTCAGGAGAGTTTATAGAGAATGACATGGAATAAACTTGAACCTAAAAGAAATTGAAACTAAGCAGCAAAGAAATCAGGGCTTCTTGAAGAGACAGAGAAGGATTATAAAAAGAGAAATAAGAAGTGGGCAGCTAAGTGCTACAGTGGATAGAATGCTGGCCCTGGAGTCAGAAAAAGTCATCTTCCTGAGTTCAAATCTGGCTTCAGACACTTACTAGCTCTGTGACCTTAGGCAAGTCACTTCACCTTGTTTGCCTCAGCTTCTTCAACTGTAAAATGAGCTGGAGAAGGGAATGGTAAACCACTCCAGTATGCAAGAAAATCCCAAATAAGTTCATGGAGTCCAGCACAACTGAACAATAGAGGAAGCAGATCTTCATTAATGTATATGCTAAGAGAAATAGGTAATTAATCCACTTGACTATCCATATTGTACTTAGATTTTTGTTTTAGTTTTCTTCCTGTTTAAGTTATTTACATAGGGGACCTGGTCTTTAACTAACTGCCCCTGCTTCAGAACGCTTGAAGCTCCCCAAAAATAGGGAAGAAAGAAAGGAAGAAAGAAAGAAAGGAAGGAAGGAAGGAAGAAAGAAAGAAAGAAAGAAAGAAAGAAAGAAAGAAAGAAAGAAAGAAAGAAAGAAAGAAAGAAAGAAAGAAAGAAAGAAAGAAAGAAAAGCTTGAAGCTCATTATCTAATCACAAGATGTCAATGTGATGCTTAACTTTAAAAATGCAACCACATCTGACCGAGCTGGCTGAGTGAAAAAACAAATTAGCCGCATCCCTGGGGACTTTAAATAGTTGAGGCCTATATGAATTTTTAGCGGTTCTAAGATAATACAAATCAGGAGATGCCTATGGAGAAGACCCCTACAGGGGAGAAAAGGGGAATTGTCCTCTCCTCTCCTGTCCCTAACAGAAATGCAGCTTTGAAGGGAAGATACTGTTTCACTTGGAAACATTGCATCCAGCAGGGAACAGAGACCCACATTCTAGACAGATGGGAATATGGAGATGCAGTCAATGAAAGGAAGAAGCAGCTTCAAGGAGCAGAACTGGTGGCCAAAGAGAAGAAAGTCAGTTATTGAAAGGAAAAGACCGTGAGAGCCCAGCTGACTTATAGGCTCAGTAGAAATTCTACACTTTTGAGGAGAAACGTGCAAGAACTCTATGAAGACAGAAAGGACTTCTAGGCCCTGTAATACTAGAAGTACTTTTAAAAAAAAATGTGTGTGGCCTTTGCCACAGATGTATCTGTACATGTGTTTGCCTCACTAGCATTGTGCTTTCAGTTTGAGTCCCCTTTTCCAATGGACAATGTGTACCTCAAGTTTATGGGAGGAATGTTTTGCAGATACTGTTTTCACTATGCCACCCTACTAAATGGCTTTGCTAAGAGTTAATTGTGTCTATGACTAATTGTTAATGGAAGCACACTAGTAGGGGCTCAAGAGTTACAGAGATAGGCATGCAGGCTCACAGGGTTACCCTTAGAGTGTTTAGTAACATCAGCTTCTGGGTACTCAGCCCTTGAGATTGAGTGTGAGTTAGGAGAGAATCACAGAAGGACTATACTTAATAACCAACTGCCCTTAATATTAGACTTGTGTCTTCCTCAAATAAATTACTTTGTATTTGTCTTGCATGTGTATATAAAAGTATATATTGTTTTCCCCCAATAGAATGTAGACTCCTTGAGGGCAGGGACTGTTTTGATTTTTCTTTGTATCTCTATTATTTAGCTTGATAGGCACTTAATAATTGAATTGAATTGAATTGAAATATTATTGTTTATAAGTAAAAAGTAGAAGTTAAAATAGATATGCTGTTAGGGTGACACTTTAGTGATTAGCGGATTCTTCACTTTATTGATGTTTATAATCTTACTAAGTATAAGCTCTCTATACCTTGGTAATAATTTCCACAAATTGCTGTGGCTGAAAAAAAATTATTTGGTGGACAATTTTCTGCCAATGAGCCTCTCCAAATTTAATTAGGCTGGCTCTTGGAAGACAGGCATAAAATTATTGAGACCATGCTCAAAGCCTTCCTAGCTTGTTAACATCTATCGGAGATTATGTTCCACTGACATTGTCTATGGGAAGCCAAGCTCACCTCCATAGTATATTTATGATTCTGAGTAGAACTTTAGTGGAGGTTAGTGTAACAAACAAATGTATGTAGATAAATAGATAGAGAGGATCAATATAGATATTTATATCAATATCTATACATATTATATATATACATCTCTATGTGTATGGATATGTGTACACATATATGTATGTACATACATAAATATGTATATCTGGGTATTTTTTGCAGAAGAATCAGATGAGCTAGTCAATGGAGGGAGCAAGAGGTCCTTTTATTTGGTTCATTTAAGAGAGCATCAGTGGCTTAACTGGAGATACACAAGGAAACATGGAGGAAGGAATAAGGTAATAAGGGGATTTAGGCACTGACATAATATCCACCCACCAAACTGGGACAGAAGCTGACATCTCCAGAATTAGAGTAGCTCACCACCCACCCACACTGAGGCCAGGTCTGGCACTTCCAAAGTGAGAGAGAGGGAGAAAGGCAGGGAAGGGATATAGTCTGGTATGATGACACACAGTGGTCTTCAGCTCTGGGAAACGTTTTTGAGAGGCTGCTCCAAGCTCCCATGGTAGCATTTGCATCTTTACTCATGTTTCTCAGTAACTCAAGAAATTTAAATGGACGAGTGAGACCCTTACCTAGGTGATTCTTATTGACTTCCCACCCCTGAGGGCAGTCAAAGAGACTGAGATCAACTAGAAAATTTGAAGTTTGGGACCTGGAAGTTTTTAAGGATAGAAATTTCTAGATATGGAGAGATTATGAGAAAGGGAAGGGCAGAGAGTAGGAAGTATCAGCCAGGAAGAGAGGGTATGGCTAGTGCATTAGTAGCTATAGAAAAGAGAAAGACTAGGCATATCCAGAGTATTTCCATACTAGAACAAGAGGTAGATAATGTTATATCATTGAGATTTCTCAGTTATCCAGACCTAAAATAAGCCTAACATTACTGACAGCAAGAAGAGACTCGTACATACAAAAATGTCCATAAACACACTGCTTGTGATAACAAAAAGCTGTAAACAAAATATATTTGCCCAATGATTAGGATATGGCTGAAAAAAAATATGGTGTATGAATGGAATGGTTTTTAATTTTAAAAATATTATTATTATTATTATTATCTTGACAAATACCAACAAACATTAACATAGGGCAGCTAGATGGCTCAGGCAATAGAGCACCAGCCCTGGAGTCAGGAGGACCTGAATTCAAATTGGTCTCAGGCCAGACACTTGACACTTATTAACTGGGTGACCCTGGGCAAGTTGCTTAACCTCAATTGCCTCACAAAAAAAAAAAAAGAAAAGAAAAGGAGAATATCTGTAATGGGGGCAGCTAGGTGGCGAAGGGGATAGAGCACCAGCCCTGAAGTCAGGAGGACCTGAGTTCAAATCCGGCCTCAGACCAAACACTTGACACTTATTAGCTGTGTGACCCTGGGCAAGTTACTTAACCCCAGTTGCCTAAAAAAAAAAAAAAAGGATTCTATATGAAAAAGGGAATTGCATATGGCACTCTCAATTGCTATCATGTAGTGGTACATTAGTTTTTTTTTGAAATACATATTAAATTTATAAAAGGAGTTTCAACATTGTCCTGTTTCTCTGTGTCCCCTTTAGAACATCCTTGTGCTTTCTTATTTTTTTGTATTTTTTATGTTTCATTGATATATTTTTCTTCCTTTTCTTCGTTTTTGGTTGGTATCAACATCACTACCCCCTCTCACTTCCTCTAACATTCCTCGAAGCTCCCATCAAGAGAATGTTATCCATTGTAAAGTTCTCATGTTGGCTATGTCTCTAGCCCCCTCATCTCTCTGCTAAGAGATGGGAAATACAATTCATTATTGGTCTTTTGGAGTCTTAAAGGCACAACAAACATTTCAAGAAGTCATATGAAGATACAAAATGGAAGCTTACTGAAGAGAAGGGTTAGTCCCTTTAACTGGCTCCATCTCTCCTGTGTGCTTCACTTCAATTCCCAACTCTTCCCTTCACATCTGACTTTCTATCAGTTCCCCCTCATCCAAGAGGGGTTTCTTTGAACCTGCTCAGAAAGAACAGAGGTGCCAAGGGGTCCTGAAACAACTGACTTCCAATGGAGGCAACTCTAGATGCGTGCATGGGGCTGGCTGGGCTGGGCCGGCCTGGCCTAGATGGCTGTGGCAGCAGATCCTGGCCAGGGTATGTCCTGGCCAGAGAGGCAGGTGACAGACCCAGCAGAGTTTAGGGGGCAGCTGGAGCAGTGGCCTCAGGGAATACCATATTCTACACGACTGGTGTGAGTAATGGTCTGAAAGAACTTCTGTTGGTTTAAAAGAGAAGCATGTGAAGATCATTCTCCTGGTTACTGGCAAGGATTAAAAAAAAAGTTCTCAACTCTCTATTATCCAGGGCATTGGCAGGAGCTCTTGCTAAAACTGCAGTAGCTCCTCTGGACAGAACCAACATCATCTTTCAAGTGTTTTCAAAAAGATTTTCCGCTGAGGAAGCCTTTAAACTCATCTACTTCACCTACTTCAATGAAGGCTTCTTCAGCTTGTGGAGAGGCAATTCTGCCTCCATGGTCCCTGTGATCCCCTGTGTTGCCATCCAGTATAGTGCCCACAGAGGAGTACACACCAATCTTGGGCCATTACTTGTTGCTATGGTGCATTGACTGGTATGACTGCTTCCCAACGGATTTGGTGAGAGCTCAGTTGGCTGTCATACCCAAGGAAATGTACAGTAACATCTTTCATGTCCTCATCTGGATGTCCCATGAAGTTCTAAAAACTTTGTACAGATGCTTTATGCCAACAGTTCTTGGAATCATTCCTTATGTGGGGCTGAGTTTCTTCAGCTATGAAACACTAAAGACATTTCACTGTGAACACAGTGGATGGTCACAGCCATTTACTTCCCTTTGAGCAAATGATTTTTGGTGCATGTGCCAGCTTCATTGGCCAGTCAGCCTCCTACCGCCTAGATGTCATATGGTGATGGATGCAGACAGTAGGAGTAAAGGGTCAGACGTACAATGCCATCTTAGGCATCTTGCAAGACATTGTCAGGGAACAGGGAGTCATCCAAGGTTTATACAAGGATTGAACATGAACTGGCTTAAAGGCCCAATAGTGATGGGAATCAGTTTTGCTACTTTTGACCTACTGCAGATTCTTCTTCATAAATTAGATGATCGCAGTGGTAACTGGAGTTAATGTTCTCATGTTCAACTACTAGATTATTTACTGAAGCGCATGCATATATATAGAAAATGCTATCACCTACATTATTGTGAAATATGATTTGAAATTTTACTTAATTTTTTAAAATAATTAAGTTTGCAGTATTGCTAGCCTTGGGCTCAGGCTGTGCTGGCTTATTGGTTGAGATTCACATGGTCTTTCTTTGCTTTTGGAAGTTATAAAAGATGGATCAATAATATCTCTTTTGAGTCTAGTTATGAGTCCCTATATTTTGCCAGGAAATACCTTCTAGCTTTAATCACCACTATCAATCTCTTCCTTTAGGTGTCTTGCCTCCAATTGCCATCCTCTCAGCTGTATTAAACTCTTAAAAGGCACATACACAAACCAACAATACAATCAAAAAATATTAGCTTAGAAACTGGTTTCTTTAAAAGCATGTGGCAAAAAAAAAAAAGAAAAGAAAAAAAGGCAACCCCTCCCCCACTCTGAAAATAATCAGACCCTTAAAAAGAATTAATGTTGGGAATCAACCTATCTCTCTTGAGAAAAGGAGCTGAAGAAAACAGCAGAGAATATGAGTAAGGAATCACCAGCTCTCTGTCTGGTGGTGTCATAGTTTTTCTAATGTTTTAATTGAATACCCAATTCATCTGCTCTTTCTTTTGTTGTTGAAAGCATTAAGAGATGTAATTTACTGCATTGGCTTCACTTTAACATTTTTGTTTTCTCATTGTTGCTATTTTGTTTGAGGAAATTATCTATTATTTCTATGATTCATTCTTCTGTTGTTAGTTGTATTTTCCCCTCTATCATATTCTTGTCTACTTTTTCTTCACCCTGTATTCTCTTTTTTTTTTCCCAAAGAAAAACTAGGTAGAGAAGGAATAAGAGTCTAATCAACACTTGTAAACTGTGGTAGAAGTATTCTATTCTTACTCCTCTGCCCTTCCTCTCTTCCTCAGTCCAATCAACAGTTTTTATCCTTTCTTTCTTTCTTTCACCAGGACCAGGAGTCACTCAGACACTTTTCAGTGAGCAAGGTAGGCCCTCTTAGATCCTGCTTCCTTGTTTCATGGTAATCCACTGCCATGTCATGGCCCTAGCTCAGGCCTAGGCTTTTTCCTTGTATAATCCCCAATTAAGAATTGGTTCCATCTTCTGCTGTGACTCTGATGGGCTCAAGTAGGAGGATAGAAATCACAGTGTTCTTAGGCCTCCTTCAGAGGCCAAAGTCATACCCATTGGTTTGGGAGTTCAAATTCTAAGTTGGTCTAACTTCTTGCTATGGTCCTCAGTGCTCTGAGGAGTGCGTAGTTAGTCCCTTTCTCCCATTGTCCCTTATGGTCCTCTCCCTCCTCCATCTCTTCCCAGGGGATAAACTTCTGATTGTATATACAATTCCACCTTCTATTGTCCTCAATCAGACACAAGTATTAAAGGCTTCTCTTTCTCTCATTTCTATTCTGTCAGCGTCAGAACCTGATTTCAGGTCAACGTTAAGACAAAACTATCAATGTCAACGTTAAAGGACATATCCTTCCTTTCTATACCAATGACATTTTAAAAGTTTCATCTACATATTAACATTTTATAATTATATTATTATAATATATATAACATAACAATACCATATAATAAACATTATATAACTTTCTTAAGACAATAAACTAAACAGTAAATGAAGCCTAGATTTTTTAGCATCTTCTGATTGTGGAGGTATAAATGTTCACACTGAAAATGTAACAATTAGCTCTTAGGAGCCTGTAGGAGCTGGGTCTAACACAATACTGACATCTATACCTGGGATCCCACCATAGGTTGTGAGTGCTAGCAATTATGATAGCTGTCGAGCCAAAATATTTTGAAATTAATTGTGAAGTGTGGTAGATAATCATCAAAGGCTTGTATCATTCTCCTCCTCCTCCCCTAGTCCCAGCAATTTAGCATACAGAGAAAAAATTCTGGATCAAATAAACAATTATTATGGAGCAAGAGAATCCTCTGGAGGGCAACACTTCATAAGAAGAGAATAACTCTGCAAAAGTTACAGCTAGAAAATCAGAAAACAGTGTAGAATGGTTACAAAGACTCATAGAGTGTAAGGCCTAATATAAACAGTGAAGCAATAAATAAGAAATAAAATAGATAGAACTGAAATTTGGAAACCTTAACCACCACTGAAAAACAAACATTGGGTGACAATGAGAAGAAATACTAGAGAAAAATCAGGATAAAATTATAAGCATTATTTGTGCTATATACAACAACATTGAAAAACTGGCCTGGACAATAGGACGTGGAGAGATAATCTAAGAATCAACTAAAATAAACTAAAGAAGAAAAAAACAAAGAATCTGAATACCAAATATCAAGAAAGTGATAAATGCGCTGAACAAAATATGTATATCTTTCTTTCCTTCTTCCTTTTCTTCCCTCCTCTCCTTCTTCCCTTTTTCCCTCCCCTTCCCTTCTTCCTTTCTGTCTCCCTTCCTTCCTTTCTTCCTTCCTTTTTTCCTTCCTTCCTTCCTTCCTTCCTTCCTTCCTTCCTTCCTTCCTTCCTTCCTTCCTTCCTTCCTTCCTTCCTTCCTTCCTTCCTTCCTTCCTTCCTTCCTCTCTCCCTCTCTCCCTCTCTTTCTCCCTCTCTTCCTTTCCTTTTAAAATTTCCTTTTCTTTATATGTATCCATGTATCTATTATCTATCTATCTGTCCATCTCTCTCTCTGTCTGTCTATTTCACTTTAAATTTGTTATAACATGATTAAAAATGAGCCTAACCATTTGGTTTGTGTTGGCTTACACAGGCCCTACAAGCAATTAGTAGTAGCCAACCAAAATGAATTGTACCTGAGGGGGTTAATCCTTTTCTACAAGGTTAATCTTGCACCCTTAATCTACTCAACAACATGTTATATAAAGGTAAGGTATTGAACCTGAACAGTACAGGAACCTGGGTTATTTTACTTGGGGATATGCCATGGTTTATGGACAATAAGAAGGCCTGTAAGAAGAGGAATGAAAAGAAGGGGCATGTGTTACAAAGAAGACAAAATACATCTGGGGTCAAATGAACATGTTGGGTTTTTGCCCAGTACTTATTATTTGAAAATCGGTGTTCATTTGCAATGAACCCTGTAGGCAGTAGTCAGAGGTTGGCCATGTGGGCTGTCATTAAAATGGGCTCCCTGTAATCATCCTGGCTGACCTCACTAGGGCAGTATGAGGATGAATGAGTTAATATTTGTGCAATGCTCTAAAATCCTTGGTAGAAAGGGGAGCCATAAACACAGATGATTGTTATTATCTTCCCAGTCCGTGACTCCCCATGGTTGTCCCTACAGGACTCTAGTCATTTTTTTGGTTTGGAAATTTCAATGGTTTAACTAATGCCAAAAAGCAAATGGTAAAAACAATAAAAGCTAAATGAAAGCTTTATATTTAACGGCAGAGGGCCGTCTGGATAGAAGCAGGACTTGCCAAGATTTTCTTCCTGATTGGGGTCATTAGGAAACAGACACACCTGATGGCTTTAGGAGTCTCTCCATACACACCCCCTACCTCCCTACCTCAGGGGGAGATATGCTTCTGATTCTTTCTTCTCTCTCTGCTAACATAGCCATCCACCCACCCATTCTTACACACAACCAGAATCCTGTAATGTTCAGAGCTGAAAGAGACTTTAAGGTCATTTTGTACTCATTTAAAAATGGGAACTTAAGGGTTGGCTAGGTGGCGCAGTGGATAGAGCACCAGCTCTGGAGTCAGGAGGACCTGAGTTCAAATCTAGGCTCAGACACTTGACACGTCCTAGCTGTGTGACCTTGGCCAAGTCACTTAACCCTAATTGCCTCATCAAAAAACAAACCAAAAAAAAAAAAGGGAAAAAAAGGGAACTTAAGCCTGTGGAGATAAATTGAGTTACCCGAAGTCACAGGTGGCAAAATCAGAACTTGACCTTGTGTTCTCATTCCAAGTCCAATGCTCTTTCCACTAGACCACACTGCAAAAGAAATGCCTCCCTCAACAATGCATTGTGGATCATGTTATATTTTGCTGTATAGAGAGGCAGTGTGATGCTCCTAGAGAGCGCTATACCTTCAGCAAGGACAACTTGGGTTCAAATCCTGCCTTTGATACTTAGTAGGTGTGACCTTAGTCAAGTTGCTTGGCTTCTATGAGAATCAATCTTTGTAGAAAGTGGGATGGGCATGGACCTGTCTACACTATTGGTTTAGGGAGCTCCCTACATCTGTGAACATGAGCATAACAATACTTGCAATACCTACCTTACACGGCTGTTATAAGGCTCTGGTGAGGCTATATATGTACAGGAATCTATACTTTAAAGTACTGTATAGATATGAGTTATTATTGTTGAATTCCTTTTTTTCTATAGAAAAAAACTTTAAAAAATTAAGGGTATTGAAGAGCCTAGTTTTTTTTTAAGTATCATTTATATAGCGCTTTAATAGAAAGCATTTTCCTCACAAGAAGTCTTTAAGTCCTGTTATTTCTGAGGCAGCTAGATAGCTCAGTGGCTAGAGTACTAAGCCTGAATTCAGGAAATGAGGGCTTGAGTTCAAATCTACCCTCAGATCTGTAGGACCTTGGAAAGTCATTTAACCTCTGTTTTCCTCAGTTTTCTCATCTCTAAAATAAGGATAAAAGTGACACTTACCTCCTAGGATTGCTGTTAAGAATAAAAATGAGATAATAATTGTAAAGTAATTAGCACAGAGCCTGGCATATCATGTGTTTAGTCTTTTTTATAGTCATGTCTGATTCTTGGTGACCGCATATGTAGTTTTCTTGTTAGAGATTTTTGCCAAGAAAACCCTAAATGGGCTTGAGAAGAGTCAGACACGATTTAAAAAACTGAACAACAACAACAATATCGGAGATACTGGAGTGGTTTGCTATTTCCTTCTCCAGCTCATTTTACAGATGAGGAGCAGGGTTAAGTGACTTGCCGAAGGTCACATAGCTACTAAGTGTCTGAGGCCAGATTTGAACTCAGGAAGATGAGTCCTCCTGACCCCAGTCCTGGCACCTGTGCCTCCACTGTGCCACCTAGCTGCCTCACAGTAGGTGCTATATAAAGATAGCTATTGTTATTTATTATTATCATTATTAGCATTTTACAGGTGAGAAAACAATCTCAGAGAAGTTCTATCTCTTGCCCAAGGTCACACAGTTTACATGTTCTAGTGCCAAGCCTCGATCTTGTTTTCAGAATGTAAATCCAGTGACTTTTCTATAATACCACTTTGCTTTGGTGCTTTTTATGTTGATTTGGAATTGATTAATGACAAATCCGTCATGATTCTCAGTCATAATTTAGGACCTGAGACTGGCTGGCCATGTGGCTGAAGTCACCACAACATGGAGGTAAAATCATAAGCTTAGGCACAAAGCTTGGGACTTTACTGATCACCTGCAGTATCAACAAAAGCCAAAATAAGAAACCAGGTAGAAGCCCCAAAAGAAGACTTACAGATTGATTCCTCTCAAACCCTTCCTTCCCTGTGGGGCTCCCAGGCATCATCCCATCAAACCCTTCCCCAGTCTTCTCCCCTCTTACATGTCTGTGCTGGACTGTTTAAAGCTTGGGAGCTAGGTTGGTGGACACATTTTCATGTGAAAGGCTGCATTGTGGATTAGCAAGGTGAATAACAATTCCCTTACCTCTCTAAGCTTATTTTTTTGTTTTGCTCAGATTCATTTGTATACCAATCCTAGGGGCATTTTAGGAGCAAAGTGAGTTTCATGGCTCCAATGTCCACACAGCTCCTATGAAGTTTTTGCTTTTTGGGTTTTTTTGTTTTTGTTTTTGTTTTTGTTTTTGGCAGATCCCCTGAGATTGATTGATTCAATGGTCATGAAATTCCCATGAAGGGTTAAAGGGAAATTATAAGGAATAAGCTCCTTCCTTCTACCACCAGGGCTGGCACACAAACGTGTCTAAGAGAAGAAGGTCTTTTAATGTGCAAATTCCCTCAGAGGACACCCATTATCAGAGTCCCATCTCTTCTCACAGGCGTTTGCCTTTTCTCCTTTGGGAATATGTTTTAATGGTACCCTTTGTTTCACTTTCCAGGATGAGAACACCTGCTATTCTCACCATCACAATCTCTCCCATCTGTTGTTTTGATCCTGTTCTCCCCCAGCCTCCACTCTTGTTAAGAGCCTAAAGAAATTACTTATCCCTTTTCTGCTCACCTATGGACTTGTTGGCTGTGATTGGATTGTGTGGGGTTACATTTCCAGGTCCCTCTATCTTTATCCTCTCCTGCCTACATAGAAACAACTTCCCTCTGATTATGAACCAATTCTTACACTGGCTTATTTCACTCACTTTGTCCCTCCAGGAAGTTCTACTCCTTGGTCACCATAACTAATGACGATGTTAATGAGAACAATAATTGATGTTTTTATCCTCTTTTAAAACTTTGCAAGACAACATTACCTCAGTTTGTACATCGTCTCATTGGAGCCTCTTAACAGTACTCTCAAATAGGTGTTCATTTTATAGTTAAAGAAGCTCTGTATCAGAGTGATTTTCCCATAATAATGGTCTGAGGCAGGATCTGAACTCAGTTCTTGACCTCAAGAGAGTTTAATACTCTTCTTCACTGTGCCATGTTTCTCTCTCTGTCTCTGCCTCTCTGTCTCTGTCTCTTTCTCTCTCTTTGTCTCTCTGTTTCTCTATTTTTCAGTATCAAAAACACAGGAAAGAAAAACAATAGTAGAGGAAGTGCCCAGGAAATTTCTGGTGAAAATAATAAGGGAAATTTGTTTTGCATGACTTCATATTTATAATGGGTTTTGTATTTCTTGCCTTCTCAATCTGTAGGAGAGGTGTTGTGGGAAGGGAAAGAATTTGGAACTGAAAATAAAATAAAATTGAATAAAAAAAGAAGAAAGCAAAATAATAAGGAAGTTGGTTGGTAATACTGGGCAAATAATGGTTCATATATTACTATCTGAGGGGGCTTTGTTGTTTTGCTCTTATTCAGTTGTTTCGATTGTCCAACTCTTTGTGACCTTATTTGAGGTTTTCTTGGGAAAGATATTGGAGTGATTTGCCATTTCCTTCTTGGCTCATTTTCCAGATGAGGAAACTGAGGCAAACAGGGTTAAGTTATCAGAGTCACACAGCTAGGAAGTGCCTGAGTCCAGATTTGAAGGAAGATGAGTCTTCCTGACTTCAGGCCCAGCGCTCTATTCATAGAGGGAAACTGGAAAACTACTACCACCATCACCACCATCACTCATCCCTTGCCAAACAAGGCCTTGAGCATTTTAGTGTCAGTGACCTGTCCTACTAAGACCCGAAAGACCACAGCACCATCAGAATTAAGTTAATAAGCAAAAATCTTCATCAGACCCTTCAGAAGTAAATGCGAAGGGACTAATTAGGGCATCATTCTATCATAAAGGGATAAGAAGTACTTTCTCTTATTAGTACAAATTAGCAACAACTAAGAAAAGCATACTCAAAACTCTCCAGAAAAGATATTAAAAGGTAATCAGGGGAAGTTTGCTTATTAGAAGAAATAGCGAGGACAATTAGAAGAGGGGACTGAGTGGTGTGTTATTGGAGAACTAACTAATCAAAAGTGAGAGTGATCCCTCCCCCTCAAAAAAAGAAGAAAATAAAAAGAAAAGAATGCTAATGAAGCAGTTTAAAAATATACAGAAAATAACAGAAGGAAGTTTAAAAGGGGACACAGACACAGGGAAGTTTTGGAACTACTGTTAAATTTAATATATACTTTGAAAAACCAAGCCGATATAATAGAGATTCATGGTGTTATACAGAATCCTCTCTTTCAGTTCTATGAGGAAATGCTCATTGTTTTTTATGTTTGTGAAATTCATTATAAAAATTAAACAACATGGCTCCTGTCTGCTGACGAAAAGAACACGTTATCTTTCAGAGGCTGAGCTGCATAGGACATGGCAAGGTCTGATGCTTCCTGTGGGGTTTTTCCGCTGGTCTTAAGTGGTCATCAAGTTTATTGCTGCTGTTGGCTTCTGGGCTTCAACTTTTTTGGACCACATTTTGGCTCCTTCTGGAGAGAGTACCAGGCCTTGAGTCAGGAAAAGTCATCTTCGTGAGTTCAAATCTTACCTCAGACACTTACTAGCTGTATGACCCTGGGCAAGTCACTTCACCCTATTTGCCACAGTTTCCTCATCTGTAAAATGAGCTTGAGAAGGAATGGCAAGCCACTCCAGTATCTCTGCCAAAAAAACCCTTATGGGGTTGTAAAGAGTTGGATATGACTGAACAGGAACAAGCTGGCTTGCTATCTGATAGAGTGTGATGAGAAGAGATATTCCTGGGTACGGTGAAAAAAAAAAAGTTGTGTCTGGACTCAGAAGGCCTAGGTTCAAATTCCACTTCTGATGCTTACTATCTCAGTGACCTTGGGCAAATTACTTAACTACCTTACCTCAGTTTACCTTACCGAAACTTACCTCAGTTTCCTTATTTGTAAAATGAAGGGGTTGGACTCTGATATCTCTTCCAACTTTAGATTAATGGGTAGGCTTTCAGATCTAGGCCTAGCCAAGGTTACAAGCTACCCCATGCTGTTAAAAAATAAGAAAACAAAAACAAGTTTGGGGCTAAGCACAACACTTCAAACTAAGATGAAATCTATTCTTTGGGGCAAATAGGTCATTCCAGAAAATCAATTGATTTAGAGTTGGTTATAAATTCCTTGTAATTGTCTTTTAACCCTTTATGGGGACGTTGTGACTGTTGAATTGGTCTCAGGGGATCTGCCAAAGAAACTTCACAGGAGCTGTGGAAATTAGAATCATAAAACTCACTTTGCTCCTAAAATCTCCTAGGATTGGTATAGAAATGAATCTGAGCAAAAAAATAAATAAATGAAAAAGGAAGCTTAGAGGGTGAGGGAGCTGTCATCCACCTTTCTAGTCCATTTTACTTCCTTTCACATGAAAATGTGTCCATCAATACTTCCTAAATATTCAGTGGCCCAGCATAAGCATGTAGGACAGCCTGTGCAAATGACCAGGGGTGGAAAATAGAATGTAAAACTCCAACTATGTGCCAGGCACTGTGTTAAACACTGGGGATAAAAAGAAAAACAAAAACTAGTCCCCTCTTGAGTAGCTCACAGTCTACATGTAAGTATGCACAAACAAAATACACACTAGATTAATTTGAAATAATCAATATTCCAGTTTGGCTGGAACTTAGAATGTGGAGAAGGAAATGGCGAACCACTCTGGTATCTCTGCCAAGAAAACCCCAAATGGGATCACGAAGGGTCGGACGCAGCTGGAACGACTGAACAGCAACCGAATGGAGGTACATGGGAGTGATGTGACATGTTTGTAAAGACAGATTGAAGCTAGGCTGTGAAGGAATTTAAATGCTAAACTGAGCCTTCATTTTATCCTGGAAATGACAGGGAACCGCTGAAGATTCATGAGGATAGCAGTAACGTGGTCAGATTTGTGCTAGAAGGGCAGCTAGCTATAGAATTAATTAGTGTTGCTGTGGCTGTGGTTTGTCCTTATTCTTAAAGAGGACCATGACATCAGAAAGATGATGTCTTGTAAGTGAATTGGATTTAAGTCAGGGAGGGTAAGATTGAAAGTAGTAAGAACAATTAGGAGGCTACCTCAACACCCCTCCCTACCTACTGTTGTCTTCCCCCATTAGGTCGTAAGCTTCCTGAGGGCAGGGACCATTTTTCTTTTTGGTATTTATATCCCCTGAGCTTAGCTTGGTTGGGGGGGTGGAGCATAATGTGTGCTTAATAAATGTTTATTTACCATTGACTAATAATTTAAGCAAAAAGTGAGAAGGTCTGGCTGTGGAAGTGGAGATAAGAGGACAGATGGGAGAGAGACCTTGTAAAATAGAATTGACAGGGCCCAGGGCAGCAGGGACATGGCAGTACAAAGAGGATGTGTCCTTAGTACATCTGTCCAATAAAACAGGGCTTTCTCAAGGAAGTAAGTTGCCTAAGCCAAACCCATCATTTCATCAATAACTACCACTCTTCTCCATGTGCTATCCCCAATTTTAGGTCACTGGCTTGGGTTCCATCCTCATCTCCTGCCTCTCCCACAGCATTTCCATTAATCTTTGTCTTGATTCAGCATAATCTCTGGCTTTGTTGTTCTTTAGTCACATTTTTAGTTTTGTCTGACTCTTCGTAATCCCTTTTGAAGGTTTTCTTGGCAAAGATACTGGAGTGGTTTGCTATTTCTTTCTCCAGCTCATTTTCCAGATGAGGAAACTGAGACAAACAAGGTTAAGTGACTTGCCTGGGGTCACCTAGCTAGTAAGTGTCTGAGGCTGGATTTGAACTCAGGTCTTTGTGACTCCAGGCCCTGCACTCTATCCACTGTGCCATCTAGTTGCCCAATCTCTGGTCTATACACTCTCTGATCTGAATTTGGATGGCATCCTGTTCCTCCAGAAAGGCATTTCTCTAGGCCCTTAATAATTAGCGCAGGGGTGAGAAACCTTCAGCTTTGAGGCCACACGTGGCTTTCTAGGTCCTTGGGTGCAGCCTTTTGACCAAGTCCAAGTTTTACAGAACAAATCCTTTTATTAAGGGGATTTGTTCTGTGAAGTTTGGATTCAGTCAAGAGCTGCACTTAAGAGGGCCATATGTGGCCTCAAGACCATAGGTTCCCCACCCCTGAACTAGCACCTATTGACTCCATTATCCCCATAGGGGCAACCCAAAGGAGTCCTTGGGGAAAACATTTTTAGAGTAGAAGACCAACTTAGGTTTCTTGTGGCATGCTACAAGGCTCTTTCCTTGGTCTTGTTATGATAAAATGTAATAAGGACAAACGTAAAGTCCTGAGCTTTTGTTAAAAATATCAACTGCACAAGCATAGGAAATGGAGATACGATTAGTCAGCAATTAATATGAGAGAAATTAAGGTCTTAATTGACTATCTCTCTGTATGAATCAACAGCATAATATGGCTTGAAAACTAATGTGGTTTTGTTGTTCAAATCTTGTCACTGGTGCGGGGTCCTCTCAGTAAGGTAACTTCCTCTATCAATAATAATTGTAATAATAGCTAGCATTTACATAGCATTTTAAGGTTTACAGATTTCTTATATGTATAATCTCTGTTGATCCTCCCAATAATTCTCTGAGGCATATATTATTTTTATCCTTCTTTTATAGATGAAAAACTATGCCTAAGAGAAATTAAGGGAGTTGCCCAAGATTTCCCAAATAATAAGTGTCTGAGGTAGGTTTTGCCCTTTCTGACTCCCAAGTTCAACATATTATCCATTATGCCAACCAATTGTCAATACCAAATTGCAGCTGTTCAGCAATTTTAATGAATCACCTGGGGACATGGAGAGATTAGGTGACTTAGTCAAGGTCATATGGCTAATACATGCCAAAAGTGGGAACGGAACCCAGATCTTCCTGACTCTGAGGCTAACTCTTAATCTAAGGTTCCAGATTGCTTACTGTGTTGTCTTAGACTGAATAAATATTTAGAATGAGGGAGGAGGCAATCCCAAGCATACTTTGTGCAGGTCGGACCACATCTGAAATGTTATATTGAGTTCTGACTTCCACATTTTAGAAGCTAGAGCTCGTTCAGAAGAGGGCAACAGGGATGATGAAGGGAATTAAATCCTTGTCATGTGAAGATTGGCTGAAGGAAATGAATACCATTAGAAGAGAAAATTAGGAGATGTGGTCACACTCTTAAAATATTTGAATAGGAGCCATGTGAAGGAGGGAGTAGATAAACTTATTCTGTATTCCTTCCAAGCACAATTAGAATTGTCGAGGAAAAAATTAATATCAATAATGTACTTTATGATTAAGGCTCAAGTCTGTCAGAAACAATGTTAGTGAATTTTTTATTAATCTATATACAAGCTATTTCTAGCTTGGAGAGAGAGAGACAGAAAGAGAGAGAGAGAGAGAGAGAGAGAGAGAGAAAGGAGAAAGAGAGAGAGAAGAGAGAGAGAGAGAGAGAGAGAGAGAGAGACAGACAGACAGACAGACAGACAGACAGACAGACAGCGAGAGGCAGAGAGACAGCGAGAGAGATAACGACAGAAAGACATAGAGAAAGAGAGACAGAAACACAGACACAGAGAGACAGAGAGAGGTAGGAGGTAGAGACAGAAAGACACAGAGACACAGAGAAAGAGAGACAGAGACATAGCCACAGAAACAAAGACAGAGAGACAGACAGAGATGCCAAAATAGTCCTTTATGACTATCTATCTCCAAAAGATTTCAGGAAATGTAAAGGAATCTTAAACAAGGAAAAGATCATGTCAAAATACAGCTTGGGGTTAACATCCCAGAACAGTCATTGTTCAGTACCTCCCTGCATGTCCCTTTAAGATTTCCTTCTTGTGATCAATATGTTAACCTTGAATTTCAAAAGAGAAGTCACTTTCCAGGCACATCATGGTACAAATCACTGTTTCCAGGAGCATCTTGGTACAAATCACTTCAGGTGGGTTGGAGAGCAATTATCCCATCTAGACAAGAGTTAAGTCTAGTTATCACCCTTCATTTCAAAGGAATGCTTTAGCCCTTAGTTCTTCCTACTTTCCTGAAGGGAAAAGTCTAGTAAGTGTTTTAGGCAAGAGAAATACTATTTCTTAATATTTCTACAGAAACTAGAAAGTGGGGGGGGTTTGTTGATGTTGTTGTTTTCCTTCCACAGACCCAATGGATGTTTTTTCCCCAAATAGCTTTGATGAGCAGATTGTATTTTGTTTGCCCACGCCAGCATTTTCTAGTCAGTTTCAGAAAATATGTTATCATAGGATTTTTAAGATTAGAAATTTAGAGTTGGAAGGGACTTTGGAGGCTATTAAGTCCAACTATCTCATTTTATAGATGAGGAAGCTGAGGCATAGAGAGGTTAAGTGAATTGTCCAGGATCACACAGCTAGCAAGTGTCCAAGGTAAGACTAGACTAGATCACAGAAGTGGCAAATAAAATAAGCTGCCCTGAGTGGGAATGGGTTCCCCATTACCGTAGGGCATCAGCAGTTTGTTGAGGGCATTGTCGCTCAGGGACAGCATGGGTTCTGAAGTACCTTCTGAGTCTCAGATTCCTTGACTTTGTTTCACTCTCCTGCTGGAGGGCTCTCCAGTGTGGGAAGGACTCATGCCCTCCGCGAATCCTCTCTGCTACAGACTGATGCTTTCATTCCCTCTCCACAGGAATCCAGACTAAGAAGCCAGGAATAGCCAGGCTGTAGAACTTGCCTCAGACGTTGCTGAATTGGGCAGGGAACATGATTGAACTGAATAGATAGGGTCAGTATCTGGGTGAAAAGATAAAAGAAACCAGTCAGAGCAAAAAGTCAGAAGACAGAATGATCATGTCTCAGACGCAGGGCAGCTAGGTGGCACAGATGATAGAGTGCTGGACTTGAAGTCAGCAAGACTCACCTTACTGAGCCCAAATCTGGCCTCAGATACTTACTAGCTGTGTGACCTTGGGCAAGTCACTTGAACCTTGCTTGCCCCAGATTGTCATCTGTAAAATGAGCTAGAGTAGGAAATGGCAAATCACTCTAATAACTTTGCCAAGAAAACATGGGTCATGAAGAGTTGGACACAACTAAAATGACTCAAAAATAAGAAGTCTCATACATAGAAGGATTGTGGAAAAATTTTTTTTATTAAGATCCTTAGCCACAGAACATCTAAGTATATCTTTCCTTTGTGTGTGTGTGTGTGTGGCAATTGGGGTTAAGTGACTTGCCCAGGGTCACGCAGCTAGTAAAGTGTTATGTGTCTGAGGCCGGATTTGAACTCAGGTCCTCCTGAATCCAGGGCCGGTGCTCTATCCACTGCACCACCTAGCTGCCCCAGAACATCTGGGTATAATAAGAATACAGGCATGACTCTTTCTATTATTTTTTTTCCAGGCCTGAAAGAATTATAACTGATGCTGGCTCTGACACTGACCTCTTTTGGACTGTGCAGGACACCATGATATCCTGATACCTAAGGTCCTTCTGTATCATGGAAACCTAAGATACCCACTTCAGGCTCTGCCCCTTCCAGGAAAGCCTCAGGAATAGAGGAATCTAAAAAGTTTAGAGCTTTCAGGGAGAGATGGGACTCCTTAGTAGGAGTGGAGTCAAGTCTTTATTGACCTGAAATGCTTTACGAGATACAAAGTGATAGAGGAAAGAAAGAGAGAGACAGAGAGAGACAGAGACAGAGACAGACAGAGGGAAAGACAAAGAGACAGAGACAGAGACAGAGAGAGTGCGAGCGACAAAGGAATGAGACAGAGATGATAGAAATAGATATATACTTTTAATGGATTCATTATGTTACTGATGTGAATACGCCTTTTAATGGCACATATTGGAATTCATTTAAAATTTTCAAACTGTACAATTTTTTATCTCCTCCATAAAAGGACAAGAGATGAAGGGAATATTTACTCAATGAATCAGAGGCCTAACTCTTAAACATTTTGAGGGTATCAGTGCAATACTCAGACTGTCCTATGCCTGGTTCAACTTTTCTTATCACATTTTCCTGGGTGACATCCCTTATCTTTCTTCTTTCATTAAAAAATAAAAGTTCTATCCATAGTACAGCTAGGTTATGCCCACTTCACATTTCTCCATTGCCCTTTTAATATATGGCCCATATTCTTTGCACACATCCCCCATTAGAATGTGAGAGCTTCTAGGAGGCAGAAACTGTCTTGCTTTCTTGAATTTGTATCCCTCACACATAACATAGTGCCTGGCCCATAGTAAACACTCAAGTAATGCTCTATCAAATGCATGTGTGTGTGTGTGTGTGTGTGTGTGTGTGTGTGTGTGTGTGTGTGGTGTGTATGTATGTGTGTATGTAGGATATTATACTGTGTATATATGTGTATCACTATAGCATCCTACCTCCTACCTCATAATAAGGGCAAAAGACAGAAGGATAGCCAAAGTGATTCCCTTGAGAGAGCTGGCTCAAATACATTGGCTCCCACACCTGGCCAGGTGTGAAAGCAGATGGGGAACATTCACATTCCTGGTATCCATGGCTTCAAAAATAAAAAAAAGAAGAGAAATCTGTTGATTCTCCTTCAGAACCCATAATCACCTCATTGCAAAGCCAATTTGTCAAGTATGGTGACAGCTTTCCACAGCATACTAAAAAGTGTAAATATTAAGACAAAAGTTCTGGCTCTGTCCAATTCTAACCAGCCATGTGAACTTGGGCAAGGATGGCTAACTTGAAAGCATCGAAGGTTTTATAAATGTCTGCTGATTTCTCAGAGCCCTCTTACATCATCAATCCTGACCATTGCCATGTTCAAAGCAGAATCCTGGAGTCCATACAGTGTAACTCAACTTTCTCTTCAGCCTTTTACTTGAATGGCATCTCTCCTTTCCAATATCCCTGATTTTATTTAATTTATTTTTTTTGGTTAGGCATTAGGGTTAAATGACTTGCCCAGGGTCACACAGCTATAGTAAGTATTAAGTGCTTGAGGCCAGATTTGAACTCAGGTCTTCCTGACTCTAGGGCTGGTGCCACCTACCTGCCCCTAAATGTGGGTCTTTTTTTTTTTTTTTTGGTGAGGCAATCGAGGTTAAGTGACTTGCTCAGTACCACGCAACTAGTAAGTGCCAAGTGTCTGAGGCCAGATTTGAACTCAGGTCTTCCTGACTCCAAGGCTGGAGCTCTACCTGCTGCACCACCTAGCTACCCCTCCAATATGCCAGAATGTAGACCATTATTAGATTTGTATGCAAAAGCATGCCTCCAGACCCATGACTCACATGTTGAGTGGAAAGCTTCTCCTCCCCAGCTTGGTCCTGGTCATTTCTACACTCAGGCATGAGCTCTACATAAATGTCAGTTATCACCATCAGTAGCACCACCAGTGTCATTGTTATTCATCTCATGTGTTGTTCAGTTGTTTCAGTTGTGTCCAACTCTTTGTAATCTCATTTGGTAAAGATACTGGAATGGTTTGCCATTTCCTTCTCCAGCTCATTTTCCAGATGAGGAAACTGAGGCAAACAGGGTTAAGTGACTTGTCCAGGGTCACACAGATTTGAACTCAGGAAGATAAGTCTTCCTGACTCTAGGCCTGAGTCACCTAGCTGCCCGATTCATCATTTTTTAAAATGGATTTCAAAAACAAATACAGCACTATCTTGTTGTTGGTTTTTTTATCTTTAATGTTCTGCAGATAA
Source organism: Phascolarctos cinereus (assembly GCF_003287225.1). NCBI lineage: Eukaryota > Metazoa > Chordata > Mammalia > Diprotodontia > Phascolarctidae > Phascolarctos > Phascolarctos cinereus. Next base: position 266,756,460 of record NW_027555847.1, on the reverse strand, counting down.
TTACACTAGTATATAAAATGATTGCTTTTTTGTACATGAATAAGAGTACCAAGATACAAGGTCAATTTCCCCAAAAGCATTTTCAGAACAACTGGAGTAGCAGACAGGGTGACAGGGATGATCCACACCTCATCCTCCTCTCCCATGGTTTTAATCTCTTCCCCTAGGCTTCTATATTTTGAAAGCTTTTCATTCTACATAGTTGGGAGATTATAAGTATTTGATATAGTGACATCTTTAAAGGATCGATGCTATGTCCAGACACTGGCAGACAACAGTTCTGTCTGTAATAATGTTGTTCGTCTGCTAATTCTCAAGGATATTTTGGGGGGGGGTTGTATTTATAGGATGGGAATTTATTATCTGATAGTTTATAAAGAATAGTGGAGAACAAGATAAAAACAATGAGGGAGGTGTAGAGATGTTGGGATGGAAAGAATAGAGGATGTTATTACCCCATAATGGGAAAGGAAAGAATGCCACTAAAGCACATGCCCATGGGTGAGGGAGAGGGGAAATCTGTGGTAAGAGACAGGAATCTTATAATGGAGGTTGGGAGCAATTTGTACATTTGGAATCTATCTTCTCTGAGAAAATTTTGTATCCTCCTAATATTGCATCCCACCCTAGGAGAAGAGACACATGTGTACCCATGGATAGTTATCCTCCAGAGAGGAAGAATGGAACACAGAAACAGATAGCACTGCATTATCTTGGCGGAGACAGAGGGTAGGATTAGACTTCATGTCTTGGGACACAAGTTGGTGATAATTGCTCCAGCCCAATTGCTCACAAAATTTCAAGATTTTTGATAGGCCTTCACAGAGTCTCCAATGCACACCACCCTGGATGACGTTTCATTACTTTTCAATTGTCTCTACAATGAAATGGATGATGGGTTGAATTCTGAAGAAATCATGATGAGGACAATGATGATTTAATTTCTATCTCAACGATAATCACTCTCTGCTTGATCGATCCAGGAAGCATTGCAGAAATAGATATCTATTTTATTGATTATTACAAGTAACCTTACACCTAAAATCACCCACCAAATTTCACAAAGTAACTTCATTTCCTCATAATATAATGACCAGATTTGGGGCCTGAAGAATGGAAATAGAGATTCATGAATGGCATCACATCAAATGAATGTTTAGTCACTGGCAGGATAGTAAGTTAGAAAAGAGAACTGTCTTTAGGGTCAAAGATGACTAATTTTAGGTATTTTTTGTTCTGTAGTGAAGGTAGGACAACTAATTGAAGATGTCCTGTAACTGGAAGAATTACCTAGATGGACCAGGAGGTTAGGTAGAATATCCTAGTTGTAAATGGAAGTATCTTCTATCTTATCTTAATCTCCCATTCACACATGAACGCATCAACTTGTACATCTATGGGGATCCATCACCAGTCAGTCAACAAGCATTTATTAAGTATCTACTATGTGCTAAACCCTTACTAAATGCTAGGGATACTAAGAAAGGCAAAAGGCTGTCCATGGCCCTCAGGTATATTATAGTCTAATGGAGGAGCCAACATGCAAATACCTGTGTACAAGCAAGATATATATGAGATTAATTGAAGATAATCAACAGAGAGAAGGCACTAGAATTGAGAGATAAGAAAAGCCTTCCTGAAGAAGGTAAGCCAAGACTTGAAGGAATCCTGGGAAGTTAGGAGGTAGAGATGAGGAGGGAGAAAGATCCAGGCATGGGGGACAGCAAGTGAAAATGACTGGAGTTGGGAGATGGAGTGTGTCTGTCTGTTTGCCTCTCTCTCCATCTCTCCCTCTACAATCTCTCTTTCTCTCTATCATTTCTCTCTCCATCTCTCTTTCTCTTCACCTCTCTCTCCATCTCTTTACCTTTCTCTCTCTCTCTCTCTCTCTCTCTCCATCTCTCTCTGTCTCTCTCTCTGTCTCCGTGTTTTTTTTTTCTCTATCTCTCTGCTTTTCTGTGTCTCAGTTGCAGGTTTTCAGTCTGGCAGTGCAGTGCTATCTGCCTTATTGTTGACCCTTGGGTACATGGGAAATTTCTCTGAGTTTAGAGTTGATGTAAAGCAGTAAGTCATTCCGTTTTCAGGCAGCAATAACACAACAGGGTCAGCCGGGAGGAGAAGTTTAAATGATCAGTCAGAAGAGAGATTTTTAAAGAACATGTCCTTTTGCTCTTGTTGCCTTGACGACAGCTGTCAACCAGATGACTCCTACTGAGAAAGGAAAGTTGCTTTCCAGAATCCTCTGGAGAAAACCAAAGGGTAAAAGTTGGTGATTTCTAAACACTCCAGGGTGAGAAGGAAGACAGAAGTGAAAAAGGTGATAGGTTCCCAACCTCCCCACCTCACCAAGACAGGAGTCTCAGTCAACCTCCTTCCCTGCAAGTGTTAAGGAAAAAAAATAATTCTGCCTCAGTCTCTTTATTATCCCTTTTATTTGGGAATCAGTTCACTAGAATAATTATGTAAGGAAGGAGAAACATTTTTGATGCTTCTCAGAAAGAAATGAAAACTCCAACGAGGAAATCTTTAAAGCAATGGGTGGGTTTATGAAAAGAGTATGCAGGATGTCAAGCTGGGAATGAGTGAGGTATTGGAAGCTTGGGGCTATTATAGATAATGAAACTCAAACTAAGAGGATTATTGTAGATTTTCCCGAAGAAGAATCAGGTGTGAAAGTTAGAAATGTTGGAAAAATGTTCCCTCTCACTTGAAATTATTTTGCATCTCTGGTATCTAGCACACAGTGCCTGGCACATAGTAGGCACTTAACAAATTCTTGTCGATTTAATGAACGAATAACTTGGCATATCCTTAGTTTTCACTTATATGTAGATGAGATAACATGTGCGAAACATTTTGCAAACCTTAGCTATCATTGTATGCATCCTCATCCCCAATCCCCAGTAGAAGATAGGGCCTGACACATAATAGCCCTAATGAATGCAATCTACCTGGAACTAGTAGGCCTCTAGAGGGAGGTGCAAGGGACAATCCAGACAGAAACAGCTAGAATGACTATTCATTCAAGTGTTACCCTGTTGCCCAAGGAATTCTCCCAACCTGGATTGGATTTTTGCTTCTTTATCCCTTATCTAGTGACTTCAACCAGTGTTTTCCCTCTGAGATTTCCTCCTGTTTATATTGTAGATATAAGATGTACATGATGTCTCTTCCCCCATTAGAATGTGAGTTCTGAGAGGGCGTGGACCTTGTTTTTGTCTTTCTTTGCATCCCCAGCTTTCTGCACAGATCCTAGCATATAAATTGTCAATTGATTGACTATTCAACCTATATTGGTACCTTTGGAAAAAGAGATCATAGAATCATAATTTTTAGGGCTGGTAGGGACCTTAGAAGGGCACATAGGTGGCACAGTGGATAGAGTTCTGGGCCTAGAGTCAGGAAGACCTGAGTTTAAATCTGGCCTCACATTACTAACTAGTTATGTGATCCTGGGCAAATCACTTAACCTTGTTTTCCTCAGTTTCCTCATCTGTAAAATGAGTTGGAGAAGGAAATGTCTAATTACTCTAATATCTCTGCTAAGAAAGACCCCAAATGGGGTCAGGAAGAGTCAGACACAACTGAATGATTAGACAACAACAACAACAAATGATATAGTAGACAGAGCACGAGCCTAGGGGTCAGAAGAGGTGAATCTTAGACCAGACTCTGTGACAAACTAGCTATGTGACCTTGGACAAGTCATTTGACCCTAGATTTAGAAGAACAGAAACTGTAGAGATAGAAGAAACCTTGGGATTATCTACTTCAACACACTTGATTTTACATATGAGACAATTAAGGCGTGGAGAACTGAAATGATTTGTCCAAAGTCACACAGGTAAGTAGAGGAGCTGAGATTTGAACCCCGGTTCTCTGATTCCAGATTCAATGTTTTATTTTTTTTCCTTTTTGCCACACTACATTACCTTGACCTAGATTTCTCATCTGTAAAATAAGTTCAATTCAGTTCAATTCAATAAACATTTATTATGTACCTGCCATGTGCCGGGCATTGTGCTAAGTGCTAGAGATACAAAAAGGGACAAAAAAACAGTCCCTGCCCTCAAGGAGCTTACAATCTAATGGTGGATATGACTTGCAAACAAATATATACAAAGTAAACTATATACAAGATAAATAGGAAATAATTAATAATTAAGAGAGAAGGCTCTGGAATTAAGAGGGGTTGGAGAAAGCTTCCTTTTAGTTAGGACTTAAAGGAAACCAGGGAAATCAGTAGTCTGACAGAAGGAGGAAGAGCATTCTAGGCATGGAAGACAGCCAGAGAAAATGCCCAGAGCCAAGAGATGGAGTGTCTTGTTCATGGAACAGCATCACTGGATCAAAGAGGAAGGTGCAAGAAATTTGAAAAGGTAGGAAGGGGCTAGGTATAAGTCTGTTGTATTTAACTAGTTGATCTACCTTCTGGCTCTAGGGCTCTGTAATTCAAATTAAAAGGTAACCTTGGCATGGTATTATTGCCTGACCTTGGTCCTATCACATCTTCCCCCAGGTAGGAGCTAAAGGCCATGCTCTTCTAGGAAGGGAAACGTGTGTGTAGAAACTTCTCTCCTGGCCAGGGAGAGGTGATGGGATAGGAATAAAATCTTGTCAAGGAGGAAACAATTAAAGCATTGGTCAGACATGTTAGAGGAAGCTAGGTGATGCAGTGGATAGAGTACTGGGCTGGAGTCACAAAAAATAATAATAACAATAACAATAACAATAATGATAGCTAACTTTTTTATGGCATGTACTATGTGTCAGTCACTATGTTAAGAACTTTAAAAGTATTATTTCATTTGATCCTCACAGTAACCCTGGGAGATAGACACTATATTATCTTCATTTTACAGATGAGGCAACTGAGGAAGACCTGAATTCAAATGCAGCCTCAGATTCTTACTAGCTATCTGACCCTTGGCAAGTCATTGAGAGAAAGATTACTAATAACCAATGACTTTGGGAGATCCAGAGTTTTCCTCCTTTTGAAGTCCTCATTTCAAGGCTAAGCCTCTGAAGGACAGAACTGAGGATAACAGATGGATTAGTATTCTCCTTAATCTAGGTATCGCTACCCCACCCAAACTTACTTTTTGTTTTTTTCTTTTTAGGCAATTAGGGTTAAGTGACTTGCCCAGGGTCACACAGCTAGTAAGTGTCAAGCATTTGGTCTGAGGCTGGATTTGAACTCAGGTCCTCCTGACTTCAGGGCTGGTGCTCTATCCACTGTGTCACCTTGCTGCCCCCCCCCAAATTTACAAAGAATTTTATCTAAGACAAAACCCTGGCCTATTGCATTCTACTCAGGCTTGGGTGGGAGATATAGATCCTTTTTCTAGATGTCCCTGAGGCTGGGGGTGATTTAGAAGTAAATGACATTATCAAAATCACATCCCCTAGCCCCTTATTAGAATAGGTCCACCTCTCATTATAATATTCCCCCTCTCTTTCTCTGTCTCTGTCTGTCTGTCTCTCTTTGTCTCTGTCTCTCTCTTTCTCTCTGTCTCTGTCTCCATCTCTCTCTCCCTCTGTCTCTCTCTCTCTGTCACTCTCTCTCTCTCTGGCACACACACACTCCCCTTCTCTTTTCCTTGTTAACCAATTGGAGCTGATTACCACCCTCAGAAATACCCACCCTTCCAAGGGAATATAGCCATTAAGTGGATTCCATGAAGGGTCTTTGACAATGGGAAGTGTCACTGACTCTTTTATTAATAATATGCTAGCATTATTAATAAAATGATTAAATTACCCGGAGACTATGTCTCTTAACTTTTTTAAACATCACTTAGTCTCTGTCTGCTTCAGTTTTCTCAACTGTAAAATGGAGACAATAATAGCACCTAACTCCCTGGAGTGTTGTGTGCATCAAATGAAATAAAGTGCTTAGCACAGTACCTGGCACAAAGTATGTGCTTTAAAATACTTGTTTTGTTTTTTTAAACTCTTGAAAGGCAACAGATTGAGGACAGGGAGATCTGGAAAAGATCAACTATGGAATAAAGGGGGAAAAGATAAGATGCAACTGAAGGAGTCAACAAATGACATTCTATATATCCATACAATGAAGCACCGAGGTGGGTAATACAAAGCCAACTAATTGAAAATTTATGAGAGGGAACTCATGACAAGAATATGGCAATGAAAGGGTGCACTCTGTTTGAAAGGAAAATAGAATATTGAAAAGGTGGCAGGCTAACATTGCACATCAAGAAGATATTCGCCCTCATAGAAATTCATTAACTTGATGGGGGTAAGCATGGTGGTAAGCATTTCAATGGAGATAAAAGCAAGGAAATAGAGCAGTGGGAGTATACTGGAGGCTATTTGAAGGAGACAGATGACAAATTCCAGACAGATTACACAACAGATACCAGGTATGAAATGGTTGCAGTGGGAGACTTTGACTATTTGAAAATCTGCTGAGAGTTGTTTCGTTAAACGAAAAGCATTTTTAACTTGTCTAACTGATGTCTTCATCTTTCAACAGGTAGAAGTAGGAGGGGAATCACTATTCTGGACTTGATTTTGACCAATGAAAAGGGAGATTTAGTTGGTAAAGTAGAAAGGACCAAAATCTATGAATTGAACATTCTAGAGGAGGTGATAGACAGGGAAGGGAACACTGGATATAGATTAATGTGTCCCTGAGACTTTAGAAGTGCAGAATTTTAAAAATCCAGAGAAAGATAGGTAATGTTTGTGTCTAATGGTGGCCATCTCTAGGGTGGGGAGGGGAGGGAAGGAAAAAAATATAAGTTTACATGGTAATTTTGTTATATATTTAAAAGGAATAGCAAATTGTACATAATAGATTTGCAGTTTCATGTGCAATCATACTATGTTATGGAAATGCTTGTTTTATTCTAGAACTTAAAAATAAGATTAATTTAAAAAAGGAAATGAAAAGAAAGAATAGGTAAAATCTAATAGGCTAAACTTCTAAAGGAGTTGGTAGTTAGCTTAAAGGAGATGGGAGGCTCTCAGGGAAAGATTCTACACCTCTGTCATAATGCAAATAGCATTTTTTAACATATGGGGTCCAGTCAAAAGGAAAGTACTAAACAGAGTAGCTTCTGCTATGCATATTAATACCCATGTTTAGGAGTGATCCATTGTCCTTCTGCAGTCCAGACAATACTAGATGAAGGGTATTGTCGTGTAGATAGGAATGCTGAGAACACCTGATGCGGGATTTGACTCCTTGCTACTTTGATATTCTATTTGTTTACATGCCTTTTGCTTTGAATTCAGGTATTTGTGATTTGGCAGGGACCTTCACCTGTGGGAGCTCAGAACTGTGAATTTGAGGAGAAACTGAACCAGACAATACCGTGAACTGAAAAGTTCTGTGGGAGCCTACTGGAGGACCAGCACTGCACCACAGCCACTGGTGGAGACAAAATATCTTGCTGTTCTTTTATAGCTATTATCAGTTATTAGCAGCTGCATGTCCCTTTCACCTTAGCTGAATAACTATTTACTTTTCAAAGTCAGGTGTCCTTAGCATTGGACTTAAATGATTACATTTGTTTAATAGGAAATTGAAGTCCCAGATAAGTGGAGAGATGTAAGATTAAACTTGTCCTACTTGCCTTGAAGGGTAAAACTAAAAGCAATGAGTGGAAGATAGGAAAAGACAAATTTGGGTAAAATATGAGGACAAACTTTCTAATGATTATTAGTATTGTCCAAAAATGAAACAGGCTTCCTAAGGAAGAAATGTATTCCATATCACTGGAGGTACTTAAGCAGAGGCTGGATAAACTACATGAGTGAGGGCTGGGCTAACTGACTTCTGAGTTTCCTTCCATAGTCTTCAATTCTATGACTCTCTGAAAGGGCAAGAGATAGTTAGCTTCAATGGAGAGGCATAGGGAAAGAAAGAAATCACAGGGGTGCTAAGAATCCTGGTAAAGATGACCCAGTAAAAACAGAACCGAAAGGAGGAAAAAAACCCCAAACAACCAATCCTGCCTTTCTTTTTTTGTATAAAAATAGGTTAAAAATTGTACTCAAGAATAGAATAATTTCACTCAAAATTTAGCTTATGTTATTCTATGCTTTTATTTTCAATGACTGTCTGGTTATTTATATTTCTGCATAAATTCTAAATCCCATGCTTCTATTAACAAAGGAGGCTTGAAATACATTCCCCCAGAGGCAATGCAGATGTAAAACCCAGCAGAATTTCACTTTGAAGTGCTCTGTGTTATCTGACTTATTTGCAAATGAAATGAACATTATAGGATATTCAAAACATTTCCAGACATAATCTTGAATTGTCCTCCAGGAAGGAGAAAATTATAATCAACCTTTACCTTGTACCCACACATATTTGTGTATAAATTACATGACAAGCACACACACACACACACACACACTTGTGAAATTGTACACTGTTTTTCTTGTCTAGTCGTTTCAGTTATTTCCTACTCTTTGTGACCGCATTTGGGGTTTTCTTAGCAAAGTTACTGGAGTGGTTTGCACTCATTTTGAAAATAGGAAACTGAGGCAAACAGGGTTAAGTGACTTACCCAGGGTCACATAGCTAGTGTCTGAGACCATAATTGAACTCAGATGACCCTATACACTCTTACTACTTTTGCAATTCACTTTCAAATGAAATCTTCTACATTAATTATTTCACAATTAAGTGTATTCCATTAAAATCATATGTTGTCCTCTGTAACAAGATAGGTTTAATAATACTACTGTCATTTTACAGATGTGAAAACTGAGTAAAGAGAAATGTCTTCTCCAATGTCACACAACTAGTAATTGGCTGTCATTTAACTCCAAATTCAGAACTTTTCACATTTTATCATAAGATTCTAGATTTGGAAGTGGAAGAGGCCTTAGGGATGATTTCAGAGGTTCCCAAAGTGGGTGATACTGCCCTTTGGGAGGTGCTGGAACAATCCAGGGTGTTGGTAGTAGCCTAGAGTACAACTGGGGGCTATTGAATAAAAATAAGGGGGTAGTGGAAACCTGCTTGTACAGGTTTCATCTGTTGCGTAACAGAGTTTAAGTCATAATGACTACATTAGTTTCCAAATAAACACACAAAATGCAAATGATAACCAATCATGGTTTAAGTCCACTGGCAGGTCTTAACAAGCAAGTGTTGGCAGGCCAGTGTGTCTCATGTTGTTGGGAAGTTTAGCATGCATGGGCAGCAGTATGTGTGTGTAATGACTTGTTTACAATATGATGCAATATGGTTACATGATGCAGTATTGCATCATCAAAATTTCAATGCAGGAATAACTCCACAAATTTACAATAAATTATCAAATTTAGGATGTGTCATTTAAAAATACTTTATATTTTTTGAAATGACACAAACTAAAAAACAAATTGTTAAAGGATTAAAGAGTGAATTTCCAGCAGGGGAGGGGGGGAAGGGGCGCTGAGTAATTTTTTCCTTTGAAAAGAGGGTGGCAGACCATATAAATTTGGAGACCTCTGATCTAGACCGACTTTTTCAATCAGGAAACATATCTAGAGAGACAAATGATTGCCTCAAGGTGACAGATGTAACAAGGCAGGCCTTGGACTTAAAACAGGGGATTTTAACCATTTTTGTGTCCTGAACCCCCTGAGTCTGGTGAAACCCATGGACTCCTCCTCAGAAGAATGTTTTAAATGCATAAAATAAAATGTACAGGATTAAAAAGTAAAACCAATTAAATTGAAATAAAGCTATATTTTTCCCCATCTCAGTTCACAGACCCCCTGAAATCTTTTTAAAGACTCATGGAGGTAGACTGTCTAGGAATCCCAGGTTAAGAATCCCTGATTCAAACTCAATTCCTTTGAATTCAAATCCATTAATCTTTCCACTGTACCACTTTGCTTCTATTAGTTGCTGTAATCTTTATCTATCTCACTTTCTCCTACTTTCCTGTCTTTCTCTGATTGTAAAAACATTGGGTCAAGAAATCATTCAGCTAGTGTTGTAGGGGTGGGGGTGGCTGAGCTGATGTTTTAAAGAAATCTACAGAAAAGGTATATATTGGAGAAAAAGATGATATTAAAGCAAAATATATTGATAAAAGTAATGAATTTAATGAAACAAATGGAAAAATCAAACAAATAGCTAGAATTAACAGTACAGCTGATCTCAGGGATTTATTAAGATGATTGGAAATGGTTAGCTTGGTTGTATCGTATAAGATAGGAATTTCATCTCCTTTTTCCACTTATCTCAAGCTTAAGGAATTAATTCAGTAACTGATTTAAGGAGACCAGTGAAAAAAAGTCAAAGAGCTAGCTTGATTCAATGGCAGGACTGATCTCAGTCAGTCAGCTAAGAAACATTAATTACATACCAGCTGTGTGCCAGGCACTGTGTAAGCACTGAGGATACAAAGCAAAAGAAGTCCCTGGTATCAAGGGCAAGACCTTCATCTAGTGGGGGAGTTGGACAATATAAAAACCAACAACTAAGTACAGTTATCCCTTCCACATAGTGGGGAGGGGGGAGGGGAAGGGGGTGGGGTGTTCTTCCCTCATATCAGGTAAGAAATCTGAATTATTATGGTATTAAAAGATAAATTATGGTGATATTATACAATACTATACATATATTTTATGCATCTCTAATTTTCTTAACTTTTATGTGTCATCTGCTGGCCTTTGTCTGTCATCTATGGCTCTTGCCAAACTTCCCCCAAATTCCCATTTAATTTCTTATACTGAGCCATGATATATCATAACTGTGATGGGCAAAGTCGTGACGTGGAAGGGATAACTGTACAAATAAGCTATCCTTAAGAGGACCAGTCTTGTTGTGATCATCAGACTAAATTAATTCAGTTCTGATGAACTAAGTTAATCCACTTTATTTCAGGCAATTAATCTGACCTGATCTTGCCTTGCTTTGTGGTGTCATCCTCTGAGTCTTTCTCGCATCCCTTTGGCACATATTCCTCTAGTACTTTAGGTCTTTCAGTTTTGTTTTTGCTTTTTTACACCCCCCCCAATATCCTTTTGTAATGCAGATATTATTGCCCTTACTGTGCCACCAGAAAGAACTGAGGCTCAGAGATTTAAAACAATTAGCCCAGGGTCATATGGCTGTAATAATATAAATAAGTAATTATATAATAAGCGATGGTTGATTTCAAGTCCAGTGCTTCCTCCCTCCCTCCCTCCCCATCCAAGATTTTTTCTTGTAGGTCTTTATCCATTCCTATTTCTGAAATCTGCACCAAGTTTTAAATCGGTCCTGACTTAGGCAGAACACTTTTCATCTGCCGTGTATCCTATGACTGAATTGAAATTAAACTTTGAATAATATTCCAACCCTAGACGACTCCTTCATGTGGATGCAATTTATGACCTTCCATTCCACTTTGCATCACTTATGCAGTACCTGTACATTACTTCTATCACTAGCACAAGGCCCAAAATTGGAATTGATTTTATTTTAAAAACAATACTGATTTTTCAGAGTGAATTAGTGTTTTTGTCTACAGTAGATTGTTGACTTCGCTGCTGTTTGCCTTGTCCATGGGCAGGCTGGTTTTGGAATGAACACACAATGTCCAGGTTGTAGGTGGACGTTACTGCGGCATTTCCCCAGAATTCTAAGTTTCTCAGGAAAGAGCTTGTACTGAGTCACACCACCTGGAGTTCAGTCCTGCCTCTACTATTTACTAGATTTAAGATGTTGTCTTAAAGCTGCAGTTTTCTTATCAGTCTATCATCAATCAATCAAAAAGCATTTATTAAGGGCTTCTATGGGTATCACCTTTGTTTTACTTTAGTGCCAAATAAGCAGGAACTAAAAGGATACCCACCAGTTGGGGAATGGCTGAGCCAATTGTGGTATGTACGTGTCATAGAACCCTATCATATTTTGAAAAATAGTTTCAAAGAGAAATGGCAAAGCTTATAAGAACTAATTCAGAATGAAGTGAATAGAACTCAAAGGACAGTCATTTTTATTCTGACACCAGTAAGATGAAAATGAACTATTTTGAAAGGTGAAAATTTTGTCCTGCTTTTGTCCCTGCATCTCCATGTCTAGGCCTTAATCAGTGTCAGTTGAATGAATTGAAGTGAATTGGCTTGACCTGAATCACAATAAAACTACTATCCAAGGCAGAAAAAAAAAAGCCAGAAATTACAGGGCTGCAATAGTTCCCAGATTCAGAACACTATACTTGGCAAGAATAGATAGCAAATGGCAGATTCCTGAGCCACCTGGCTGGAGAGCGCTATGAATGGTTCCTGAATTGTAGGAATGGGGGATCCTAGAAAAAAGATCTCCATTTTCAGGAAAATTGACCCATTTAGCCCCAGAGGGCAGAACTAGGAGGAATGAGTACAAGTTAACTGGCCCTGAATGGGTGTTGCCTCAGTCAAACTAAGACATGCTAAAGACCTTCGCTTAAAAAGGCCAACATCTCCCATTGCATCCAGGGCCATCTCCAGTCATCCTGATCTATATCTCACCACTGGACCCAGATAGCTCTGGAGGAGAGAGTGAGACTGGTGGCTTTGCTCAGCCTTACTTACATCCAATTCACTTGCATGTCATGATATCATCTCCATGATGTCATGGTCCTTTTAGAGAATGAAGGACAAATAATAATAACAACTGGCACATAGTAGGTACTTAATAAATGCTTAATGACTGACTGATTTTTATTTATATAAATAAAAAAATTTTTCTAATCATTACAGTTGTCCACAAGTAGAAAGGGTTGCCTCAGGAGGTTGTGGGCTCCCCCTTATCAGAGATCCTGAAGCCAAGGCTGGAGAACTACTTGCTCTATATCTCATTGTAGCCCAAGTCCCAAAACTCATTGGTGTGGGACTCTCTGCTCTCTGGAGATCAGTGCTCTGTGACTGTGTGGGGGTGAGGTTGAGTTGGCAAACACTTGAGAGTCTCTTCTCATCAGTTGATATTTGGACACTTCTGGCTTCAAAAGAGAAGATGGAAGATGGAAGATGTCAACCCCACTTCAGGGTGCTGAAGGAAAAAATGATGACATGAGAAGAGCTGGCAGTCTCCATCATGTCCCTTTCCCCAGCTGGCTACACAATAGACTTCAGGAAACTTCTCCTCAGGTAAGATCTAGGACTCTTTCTTGGTTAAACTGAGCTTCGTCACACCCAATGGGAGAGCTCTTTCACTCTGTATTGTCTGGTTTATATTCTCCTTAGTATACTTCCTCTGATTTCTGTTTGCTATAAACTTGAGTAAGTGGTTTTTTTTTTTTTTTTGCTATCAGCTATAAGTTCATGGTGCAACTGGTATTTGGTGGGAGAGGGGTCAAGTCTTGGGTATAAAGTTGAGGGTCCTGCTTCTGCCATTAAAGAAATAGTCATCAGAAGTTTAACTTGAACTTGAAAACCATGTTCCCTCCAGTCAAAGGCCGCACTTGAGACCTAGAGGGCCCCATGTGACCTCGAGGCCACAGGTTCCCCACCCCTGAGGCCTAGACTAACAATATTTAAGGGAACAGACAGACATAATTCTAGCCTGGTACCCCCCTCTCTCTGAGGAGAGTAGTGACCAAGCCTCTGTCTCCAACCTCCTGCTTCCCCTTCTGGTGGGAAATAAAATCTCCCTTAGAGAAGAGTGAAGGGAGAAGATGCTAGAGATGTCTGTTCTGCCTCCCTTGAAGTCACACATTGACACTCCCTCTCCTTATGCTACATGTGGGGGAACAGCTCTCTCTACCTTATAAAAGAGATTTTGAGGATGTGAATTGGACTAGATGGCATCTGGGATTTTTTTACAACTCTGAGATTCATTCTCTGATTCACTTATCAGGAACCTTAGTCCTACTTAAGAAGGCCTTTCTTGTCAAAAGACCTAAGTTTGAATCTGGGCTCAGTCACTTTGTGGCAACTGTGTGGCTTTGGACGAGTCATTTCTTCTTTTTTGGACTCAGTTTTATTTATCATCAAATAAATAACAGAATGAATAAATAAATAAATAAAACAAAGGGGTGATGATATCTATCTTATTTATCTGTGTCTTTCAGTATTTGTTGGTGTGAAACTATAAAGAACCAGGCACAAGATAATCATGAACTTATTTCCGAGGGGAGGAGGGGGATGGTAAAATGCATTTTCCAACAGCCCTAGCTAGAAAAGAATAATGGCATGCTTTGGTACTGTACATCCTGTCAGAGGATTCAATCTGATACCAGGGTGATTACATGTCTCAGGTTGCTGTCTAATTTTCTCTAGGATATGGCTTTCTTGTTCTTGTTTCATTTAAGAAGCACCTGGTTTGACCTCGTTAGGAAGTAGCCAGATCAGCACCAATCACTTTAAAATCAAATAGGAGACCTATAGAAGGAGATTGTAGAAACAGGGAAGAACAGAGAACTACCTGACTGGGAAAGGACCCAGAACTCATCCTGGAATCAAAGGGAAGATGATTTTCATATGTTCCTCTCTCCTCATCTCTTTCTTGTTTCTTCTCAGCTTTCTTCTGTCATTTCAGTCCTTTCTGACTCTTTATAATCCTGTTTGGGGTTTTCTTGGCAAAGATCTTGGAGTGGTTTGCCATTTCTTTTCCCAGCTCATATTTCTCAGATTTACCCTTTTGTAAAATTCCCTTCTTCTTTCTCCTTTTATTAATCTCTTCTCCCCCTCTGTTTGAAATAGAGTAATTGTGATTCCCTCTGAATAATGGTCAATAGACTCAATGACCTTCAAAGATTCTTCCAATATTGTAAACTTCAACCATTAAAGGAGAGTCTGTCTATCCCTTCTCCTATACTGTGGGTTGCTGCAAGTTGAGGGCTGTCTCATTCATCTTTATATCCTCATAGTACTTGGCTCATAGTGACTATTCATCAAGTGCTTGTAGAATGAAGTCTTCCATAGTGTACCTTATGCCTTTCCTATCAACCTATATCTGTCATCTCTCTTGCTCCATCATTCCTGGAGGATTATCACTATTGAGGTGCCCTATACTTTCTTCACTAAATGAAAACAGTAACTAAATTTAGGTCTTCTGATTTTCTGCCTTGTATTATTTAATTAAATCACTATAATGAATAAAAAATATGAGCCATAGGCTGGGACTTATGGGACTATAGACTATACAAATTCCTATATACAAATTTTAGAGTTCCCACAGCAGCCCTTTCTCTTTTTTCAATGTGTACACTATGCATAAATTTGTGGAAGCACATAAATGAGCAGGAAGGGACCTTAGAGGTCATCGAGTCTAATCCCCTCATTTAACAGATGAGGAAACTGAGATACAGAGAGGTTAAGTGACTTGCCCAGATGGGATTTGAACTCAGGTATTACTAACTCCAAGTCCAGTGCTCAATCTACCACTTTTCTTCCACTTTTCCTTGAAGTAGTCACATCATTTCTTTACAGAAAGTGGAATGTAGACCTGTACCATATAGTCTAGGTCAGGGGTGGGGAACCTGTGGCCTCGAGGCCACATGTGGCCCTCTGGGTCCTCAAGTGTGGCCCTTTGACTGAATCCAAACTTCACAGAACAAATCCCTTTCATAAAAAGATTTGTTCTGTAAAACTTGGACTCGTCAAAAGGATGCATCCAGGACCTAAAAGACCACATATAGCCTCGAGGCTGCAGTTTTCCCAATCTGATCGAGGTATTCATTGGGTTATGTAGGACAGATATCCAGCTAGATATAACTAACTATTCATCTGTCACTAACTGTATGGCCTTGAGCAAGGCACTTTCCTCATGTGGAGTTCAGTTTCCTCATCTATGAGATGAGAGGATTGAACTAAGGTTATAGGGCTTAGAGCTGAAGGCTCTAAGGAAATAATTTAATCCATTTTCCTTATTTTATAGGTGAGAAAAGTAATGTGGTGGGGAAGAGGGAAAGGGAGGGAACTTGCCCAAGGTAACATAAGTACTAACAAAGCCAGTATCCAACTCCAGATCCTCTGACTACAAATTTAGTGTTCTTTCCATTATACCACACTTCCTCTCCTAGGTAACAACTCTTTCTATACCATAATTCTATGACCCTAAGCATGGACTATATTATGATTAAAACTTGTGATTTCAATGGTTAGATTTCATTGGTGTAGAAAACTCCCTTTATTAATTCAGATGGGAAACTCTTCTACAAGTAATAGTCTTATAGAATTGTCTGGGGCATTAAGAGTTTAAATGACCTGGCTTTACTTCTCCATGTTTGTCATCTTGTATTTCCACATTTTTTCCATCTTGTACTTTTCTTCCATGTTTGCCATCCATTGAGTAGAGCAATCTACGCAATAGCCTCAATAAGGTACAACAGGGCTAATATGTGCCAGAAGTAGCACTTCGGTCCAAATCTTTCTGATACCAAAGTTTGTTCCTCCATTTGTTATGTTATATCCCACTGTCTCCTGTATGTCCAGACTATGGTTGGAACTTAACCATCTCAGTGAAGTGAAAAGTGAATTGAATCTGACAGAGACATTTATGGTAGATTGGAGAGACTGCTAGATTTGGAATCAGAGGACCTGAATTAAAATCCCAGCTCTCACATTTATTAGCTTTGTGATCCTGGAAAAAATCACCTAAATTCTCTGAGCTTCAATTTCCTCATCTTTAAAATGAAGAAAGCCATACTTATACTTCCTGTTTCATAGGCTTGTTAAGAAGAAAATCAATTAATCAATTAACTAGCAGCTATGAAATTTTGTAAAACACTTTGTTAACTCTTTAAGTGTTTCACATTCAGGGGTGTAGAGCCAGCTTAAACATGTTCTAAAGAGCCAATTGTTAAATTTTTTGTCTGAGCATTTGCATCTTGGAAATTGGCAAACATTACAAGTTGTGGCTTGATTTATCATTTTGTTGATTGTCCAGACTTAAGAAGGTGATGGAAAAAATGTTGGTAATGAAGATCCAACTAAATGTGTCATGTGTGCTTTTTTTTTGGGGGGGGCTTTATTAAATATCTACCAGTATCTTCCTGCACACTAATAAGTTATTATCTTTATTACTTATAACAATGTACCTCTTTCTCTCATTTTCAATCTCTTCTTTCTCTCTCCCCTTCTTTAACTTTTCCTACTTTTCCACTTTCATATTCCTCTTCCTTTTTTTTCTTCTTCTTCTCTAGCCTTTTGGTCCTTCATCCACCCTCCATTGACTTTGCTGGGCTCCACTAGTATTACTCAAGAAACAGAGAATCTCAGAGCTAATGGGATCTCCAAGGTTGATTAGTCTGACCTGAACACAAATTCCGCTTTTGCCAGCCTCAGTTTGAAGTAAAGATCAACAAAGCTGTAGTCTCAAATAGACCACAGTCATCCCAAACATGATATCAGCTAGAATAGAATTTTTTTTAACCTTTTGAGTGTCATGGACCTCTTTGGTAGTGTGGGGAAGCCTATAGACCCTTTCTCAGAATAATGTTTTTAAATGATGGAAGGAAATAATAAATTTCAGTTAGAAGTTAGCAAAGCTAAAGATTAATTTCTTTTCTCTGTCCAAGTTCTATCCATGATCCTCTTAGGGGTCCATGAACCTCAGGTTAAGAACCCTTGAAAGGAAAAATGCCTAAGTAATGATACATATTTTCCTACATATCCAATGACACTAAGTTCTTTGGTTCTTAAGTTACTCTATGTTGGGTGACTTACTTGGTCATACTCACTGTAAGACCTGATTTCCTGATAGATTTTCACTTAACAGATTTTTTCATTCCTATTGAATTAATCATAAACCTCTTTTGTTCTATTATTATTTTTTCACTTAATGTCCTAAGCAGAACAGAAAGATAAGTAAGTAGTCGATGAACTTGGGCCATGAAGAGAAAAAATGCTTCAATGCAAAAAATCAAAACATGATGGTGTGGTAGAACTGTAGGATGGATTTAGAGTGAGAGGTTGTCACTTTTCTTGTTGTTGTTATTCAGTCTTTTCAGTCATGCTTGACCCTTTGTGACCTCATCTGGGTTTTTCTTGGCAAAGATAGAATGGTTTGTCATTTTCTTCTCTAGTTCATTACAGATAAGGAAACTGAGGCAAGCAAGGTGAAGTGACTTGTCCAGGGTCACACAGCTAGTATGTGTCTGGGGCCAGATTTGAACTCAGGAAGATGAGTCTTCCTGACTCCAGGCCCAACCCTCCATCCCCTGCACCACTCAGCTGCCCCTAGAATGAGAGGACCTGCATTCAACTCCTGACTCTTTGCTGTGTGACCTTGGGCACACCTTTTTATCTACAGGATCAAATTACTCAACACATCCCATATGAAATGAACGAAATTCCTTGGCTACTCGCTCTGTTATTAATGGATAGTGGTTATCCAATTGGCTCTGAACCTACTCTGATATTTTACAGTCTTTTTCTTGGCTTCATGAAAAAGCTTGGGCAGAATTACCCTACTATGGAACCCACAAGAGGGACAAAGCTCTGAAAGAGATGTCTGCTTTCAGAGGGTCCATGAGTCCCAAGCTGGAAGTGCAACAATGGTAGCATTTTCCCTGGCTCCTAAAATGATCTCATCTGTGCTGCATGCTCTGAAGTGCCTGCCAACAGCAATAGAAACTGTATATCTATTCTGCTGATTCGGAGGACCACAAAGACTCATAACAAAAAAAGAAAACCCTATATTTTAACATGTACTTACATGGATCACAAGATCAAAAATTTAGAACTAGAAGAGACCTTAGAAGCCCTGGATTCGAAATCTCTAATTTTACAGAGGAGGAAACTGAGGCACAGAGCAGTTAAGTGATTTGTACAAGGTCACACAGCTAGTACTTTTTGAAGCAGGAGTTGACCCTAGGTCAAATCAGGCAAGAAAAAGAAGAAGCAGAAGAAGAAGGAGAAGGAGGAGGAGGAGAAGAAGGAGGAGGAGAAGAAGAAGGAGGAGGAAAAGAGGAAGAAGAGGAGGAAGAAGAAGAAAAGAAGAAAGGGAGGAAGAAGAGGAAAAAGAAGAGAAGGACAAAGGGGAGGCAGAGAGGAAGAAGATATAATCTTGGATTCAAATTTTGGCTCTGCTACCTACTGTCTGAATGATCCTGGGCAAGTAACTTTATCTCTGACAGTCTTAGTTTCTTTATCTGGAAAATCAGGGATTCGGACTCAACCAATTCTAAAATGATGATCCCATATTTGTAAAGCATTTTAAGACTTTAAAAGCCCTTTCTTTACAACAACTCTATGAGGCTGACAATGCAAGTGTTATTATGACTCCCATTTCAAAGATGAGGAAATTGAGGTCCAGAGAGGTTAAATTTAAGTGGCTGGTCCAAAGTCACATGAGCTATAAAGGAAAGAGTGGGGACTCAACCCATAATCTTTGATTACAGAGCCAGTTCCCTTTCTACTGTAGCACACTGCCTGATTTGAATGGTCCTTTCCAGTTCAAAAAAATTATAATCAAACTCCATAATCATTTATAGTCTCCAACAGAGCCTCTCTGAGAAATTCTATTCTTCACCAACCATCTTGACACTATCCCTCTACCCCATCATATTATATTTATTAGAATATAGCCCAATACCACAAATGGATGGAGAAAGCAGAAAGAGAGTGGCTCAACACCTCCACTCCCACTTTATCTATCCAGAGACAGGGTGGATAGCTAAGTCTGTCAAGGGTGTGCTATGAGGACTTGGCCACATATTCTCTCTTTTGTCAGTTTCTTCATTTTCAAAGGTATTATTTATGATTCATAAGAACTGAAAGGTTTTCAGAAATTAACTAGTGTTTCTACTCAGAGAAAATGTCTTTTCAAAAAACAACACCACATGCATACCATAATGACTTATTGCTTATTTTTATTTTGCTTACATTTTCTCGCCATTTTCTACTGAGATTAGCAGCTTGGGTCACATACTCAGGTTCTCTTTGAAATCTATATTACTTCAGTTCCCTCCACCTCCGTTCTTATCCCCACCCACAGACAAAGGGCTTTCTATCATTTATGGTTGTCTAATATCTCTCTCTATAAATTTATGTATAGATATATATTTGCACATATATACCAAATATACATACATGTATGTGTATATCTATATCTATCTATCCACTCACCCATGTATGTATGTATATATGTATGTATGTATCATCTATTTATTCAACATTCCTTGAGTGACAAACAAGCTTAACAAGGGAATAAGAGGATCGTCCATTCTAATACATCAAGAAAAATGATTTTGACAGTTAGCTGTGTGAGCTTACGCTGAAATGTCATTCATGTCCATTACTTTAACCCAATTTGTGTACTTTCTCTTCAGTTACCTTTTTACTTCAATCAGTGCTTCCAATTTATTTCCTGAGAAGCCTAGCCACTCTCACTAAAACCAAGAAAACACCATCTTCTTGTAGATGTGATAAATTCTTCCTCACCTTTATTTCAAGGATGTTATTTGGGGAAACTAAGGCTTTGAGGTTAGTATTGTGAGTTCGAGCCTTCATTGTTTGCAAATCTCAATCATTTTGGGATCCTAAGAAATTATAAGGATCTTGAATTAAGTTATGAGATAAAATTTTAAAACCATGTAAACCACAGAAAGCAAAATCTAGCAATGTAGGCAAAAGGAATTCTGGAGTCTGAACACATATCAGCCTAGAATAGGTCAAAGCTAATATTCACATCAAATGAAGATAATTAGCAAATGCCAATTGTCTACTACTTATGGCACAAATATGCAAATTTCTTGCTTAGTAAATATAATTACATTGTATTTAGGCTTCCAAATAAGTTTAATTTTCACTAGATAAAAGCTCAGTCAAAATTTTTATAATACCAACAGTTGTACTGAAGGCAAAACACATGTGTGACATCTCTAGCTACTTCCATAACTTCCACTGGCACTGGGTGGTTGGGTAGCCGTAAGGCAGCTGACTACTTACTCTCAGGGCTCTCAGGATAACCTTGAGGACTGATTTTCTGAAGCTATTTCTTCCAAGTCCTCACCAGTGTGTTTCTCACTAATAATCAGCCAGACTTTTAGAAAATTTTAAATAAATTTTGTTGAGGTCTTGTTTTTACATAGCATAAATTTTCTCCAGCATCCTTCCTCTCACTAGTCCAGAGAGCCATCCTATGTAACAAAGAAAGAATCAACCAGGCTTAATTTTGTTTCCAGTGAAGATGTCCTCTAAGATAGTATAGCAAAAATGGTTACAAAAACACTTCTCCCCTACCCAATACTCTCACGAATACACACACAAGGTCCACAGAGAGGGTGAGCTGCTGCTTCTCCAGTCTCTCCATTTACATGATAAACGGGGAGGAACAAATGAGGATCTTTTTCTCACTGAGTGATTTCCCTCTCAAGGGCTTGGTTCCATCTCTCCAACTGGAATCCTCTAAAACTAGACTGCTTCACCAATTTACTGGTCAACCTAAACTGGATTATAATTTTTATACTTAGCCCAAGAGATGTAACTTGATTTTTCTCAACCAATCACAAGATGATTTCTGTGTAGGATAATATAGCACATACCTCCTAGGATTGTTGTGAGGATTAAAAAGGAGCTAATAGTTGTAAAGCACTTAGCACAGTGCCTGGTGCATATAGTGAATGCTGGTAGTATTATTATCATCATCTGCTTTTCATCTAATGGTCAAAATACTTAATTCTCTCAAATTGATTAAGGACTTATTCATATCTAGCTTATACTTTTCATTGATTCAGTAATTATATTAATTGAGGTGGAGGTGAATTTCCCCCAACCATCTTCCTAGCTGACCATCTAGCAATTCAATTTAACAAACATTTTAATGTGTCTATTGTGTGCTAAGTTGTTGTGTCTGTCTTTGTGACTCCATTTGGGGTCTTCTTGGCAAAGATAAGGAGCGGTTTGCCATTTCCTTCTCCTCCTCATTTTTCAGATGAGAAAACTGAAGCCAACAGGGGCAAGTGACTTGACCAGGGTCACATAGCTAGTAATTGTCTAAGGCCAGATTACAACTCATGGAGATGAGTCTTCCTTACTCCAGGCCTGGCACTCTACCCACTGTGCCACATGGCTTCCATAAGGATACTGCCCTAACTAAAACTAACTTTTAGCTTTCAGAATTACAGTATAAATAGAAACATAATTCACTAAGAGAAACAGTGGTGGAATAGTAGATAGAGGAACAGTCTTGGAGTCTAGATGATCTGAGTTTAAGTTCCACCTGGTTGGAGGATATTTGGCAAGTCACATCACTTCTGTGCCTGAGGCTCGTCCTTTAATCCTGTTTGTCTCAGTTTCCTCAACTGTAAAATGAGGAGGAAAAGGTAATGGCAAACTACTCCAGTATCTTTGCCCAGAAATCTCCAGATGGGATCACAAAAAGTCAGCCGTGGCTAAAAAACAACTGGAAAAAAAGATCCTTACTTTTTAGCAAGAGTAAGGTTGAGTTTCATTGGTACGGGGAGCTTTTCATAGATGTAAACATAGGTCTAGACCAAAAATAGAAATCACAAGTTTTTAAATTTTCATTTCTACCACAGTCATTGGTTCTATTTTTTTCCTTCTAACAATCCTATGACAATGATAGAACCATTGTTATAAATTGTTTTTTTTAAAGAGCTCATAAAAGTCTTACCCAGAATCACTCAATAATACCATCCTTGGAGACCAAACTGACAACTCAGAGGGAGCTTGTTCACTGTCTGCCCATTCCTTTCTGTAACCCCTGCTCCATCCCTAAATTCTTCAACACTCTTGGTCACTTTCCTTAATAAATATATGAGAACTGGGAGTGACATTAGACATCATTTAGGAAAACAAATATTGATTTTTGATGATGAAGCTAAGGCTCAGGCAGATCAAGTGATTGGCCTCGAGGAGCCATAGGTAGCTACAAATGTGGAATTGGAGTCACTCAGGGAGGAAAAGATCCTCATCTCTTCCTCCTCAGTTACCACGGAAATGGAGACTGGATAAGTAACAGCTCACCCTTCCCATGGACCCTATGTGTGTATTTGTGAAAGAGTGTATTGGGGGGGAGGTGTTTTTGTAATTTAGTTTTGCTATACTATCTTAGAGGATATCTTTGCTCGAAACAAAATTAAGCCTGGTTGATTTTTTCTTTGTTATATAGGATGGCTCTCTGGACTAGTGAGAGGAGGGATGCTGGGGAAAATTTATGATATGTAAAAACAAGACAGCAATGCTACACCCTTTGGGTTATACAAGTGGCCTCCTCATCTCCCAATTTCCCTAAAATGAACATCCCCATAATGTCTAGCAGTCCTACTTTTTCCCAGTGATACCTCTAGTTGAGTTTTATACTTTTGTCCATGACATTGACTAAAGCCATGCCCAACTCCTGCACTTACTCAAAACCAGCTATCCTTCTAGATAGTGGAATTTCTATGATGTTCATCATAATTCTTCCAAGATATGATCAGAGAGAGCACTGTCAACTGAGTCACTGGAGAGGACTTCAGAGATTCTGTTCTATTTATACAATTTAAGATTAGAAGCCTTTTCTGTGCCATCCATCTGAAGCATTAAGTCTTTCATTTGTACAAGATTTTCTCACAAGTAAATGACTAAATATTGGAAAACAAATTCTACTTGCATGTGACTTTGTTAAATATTCCTGTATCTTTATTTAAGCCACTGATAAAAATGTTGAACAATAAAAGGTATGTGGCACAAAGACCTGCTGCCTGACTGACACAGAGACATTAATCACTTTGCTTTTGCAATTAACCTACCAGGAGTATAGAAAATAGTTTCAACATCCAGATCACATTGCTCCATCTTATACTCAAGCATTTCGTGTAAGACTACCAACTGTATCAATGAAGTCAAAATACAGCATCTCCCCAGTCCATGACCTGGATTAAATCCTGCTTCAGGCCCCTTAGTAGCTCTGCGATCCAGGGCTAGTCACATAACTTCTCTGTGCCTCAGTTTCCTCCTCTGTAAAATGGGAATGATAATAGTACTTACCTCACAGGGTTGCTGTGAGGATCAACTGTGTTAAAATACATAAAACACTTTGTTGACTTTAAGGTATTGTATACATACCAGTTATGGTTGTTGTTGTTGTTATTAGACCTTTCGAAAAGAAAAAGAAAATGTGGTGAATTTGGTGTGAAATATTTCTATTGGTCCTTCATGCTCATAATCACCTCTTCAAAATTCTTACAAATTTTTTTAACAACCCATTTGGAATGCCTTCATCATCAGTGCTATGTTGATCTATCTGTAATTTCAAGAATCTAACTTTTCTGCCTTTAAAAAACCCCCACAGTATTTGCTCACCTTCAGTCTTGTAACTCCTCTCTCATTCTCCTTGATTCCTGGAATGTTATCTGGTGAGGCAGGAAGGTGTTGCCATGAATAGAGTGTTGTAGTTAGAAACACCTGAGTTCAAATCCCACCTCAGGATCCTGCCTAACTGTGTGACCCTAGGCAAACCACTTAACCTCTGAGTGTCTCAGTTTCCTTATTTATAAAATTAGGATAACAAGAACACTCACTTCCATGGGTTATTGTGAGAATAAAACTGAATAAAAGAAAACATAAAAATAAAGAAAAAAATAAAAATGAATAAAAATGAGATAAGATTTGTAAAGTGCTTTGCAAACCTTAAAATGCTAGAAAGATGTTAATTATTATTAATATTATCTAATATACCTCTGAGAACACATCTGTAACATTCTCATGCACCCTGGCATGTAACATATCTCAACCTGAAGATCTGAACTCATTTTAGATGACCCAGATGCTCTCTTATGCCTTCTCACCTCATCTATTATCCTGGACTGATACTTATCTCTTGTCTTTTCCTCTTTGAAGATCACTGTTGTTGTTTGGATGCGTGAGGCTCAAGACTACACTGTGTGATGCCTCAGTTGAGATTAGACACCATCCCTCTTGGAATTTTCAGTTTAGTATTATACTAGAACATACACTCAAGTACAAAAAGTAAGTCCACAGGAGAAATTAAAGCAAAGTATTATTTGAAATCTGAGGTTGGAATAAAAGGTGTATGGATCAAGAAAGGGATGGTGTAGGACATAGTATATGAGTTGAACATTTGAGAGAGGGGAATGAGTAGGGCATTCCAAGAGAGGAAAACAATGTAAATAAACAAGGGAAAGGTTCATACCATCTGTTAGAGACAGCTCATAATCCTTTCTGGCAAGAGTTAAGAATTGATGAAGGACAGTAGTATGAGATAAGGCTGGAAAGGTAGGGCTGAGCCAATTTATCAAGGATCTTGAATGCCAGGGTAGGGAACTTGAGGGATATGGTGCACTTGAAAAATAATTAAATTTAGAGCCTGAACATCGGGATTTCTGACTTTGCCATCACAGCCTTCATGATCTTGGATAAATCACTACACCGCTCTAGGCATCAGTTTCCACATCTGTAAAATAAAGAGTTGGACTAAGTGATTGTCAGTCCTAAATTAATAATGCCATAAATTGTACTCCATAGGAAGACATAGAAATGGCATGGTTAGATCTACCGAAAGATAAAATTAATTAGTCTGACAGGGATGTGAAAGATGAATTGGAGTAGAGAAAGAGTGACTATTTTCCATAGGAAGACATAGAAATGGCATGGTTAGATCTACCAAAAGATAAAATTAATTAGTCTGACAGGGATGTGAAAGATGAATTGGAGTAGAGAAAGAATGACTGTTTTTTTTAGGAGGTGCTGCTAAAGTCCCATCAGATGATTGAGGAGGTCCTGGCCTAGGCTGGTAGCTGTGAGAATCCAAAGGAGTGGACTCATGTAAGAAAAGCAAAACCAAACTCAAATAGTTCCTTCTTGTTTTGGTCGTCTAACTAATATTACATTTTTATTCCAATAAACAAGCTCAAACTTTTCCTGTTCTTTTCATTCTGAACCTGGTTAAATTAGTCCTGTTGCTTGGTTCAGCACTTTTTACAACACTCAGCTCCTTTTGAGCTTTAGTTTTGCTATTTCTGTTCTCCCAGTAGTATGTTGCTTATGTTTATTTGTTCTTGTTTATATGCTCTTCTTTCCATCTTTTATACATGCTCATTCCTGTAGTGTTTGAGTTTGAACTTATTTGAGAGCTGCCCATGCAGCCACACTGATTTCTTTAGGGAATCACCCACTTCTTTATTTTTGGGATTATTCATAATTATAGCTCATAGTCACACTTCATAGCAAAAATCAAGCTTATTTTAAAGTTGTGTCTTGTGTAGCCAGAATCTAATTTTTAATAATTTCTTGCCTATTATAGTCTGTGTTCCCTTTTAAAGTTTCAAATCAAGGAATCATGCTTATCTTTCTCTGAATATTTCAAAATTTCCTAAAGTATTGAGCACACATATGACTACTCTCAGTGTTGCCTTTTCATGTTAAAAATAAAGCTATTTAGCAACAAAACTACCAAAACCCTGGTCTTCTGGCTTCTGGCACAGTGTTCTTTCTTTTAGAAACTCCCATTAACCGGGCAATTGTCCCCCAAATGATGCTTTCCTCTTTCTAGCAACTGTTTATGTATAGAAAGAGTTTCCCCCCATTTTGGATAGCCATGTTATTAGTTTCCACAAATGATGATGATGTTCTCTGCCTTACAGGCATTTTTTTAAAAAACCATGTATCACTCTTCAACAGCTTCACTGTGCACACTGTAGTCCTGAACAGTTATCAGTAGGAAATGGATTTCAGAACTTTGGAGCCAGTCAACACACTATTGTGTCACCTCCTTAACAGATGGATGGTTTTCCGTTTGTTTAGCTTTGTTATTCAAGTAATGTCCAAATGTGCAGAAGTTACAGTGATCCCATATATGTCCTTTCTCAGTGAAAAAGTGAATGAATATAAGAAGTCTGTAGGAGAAAATCAAGAAAGTGTTATATGAAATCTCAGGTTGGGGTGGGAGGTATATGGATCAAGAAAGGGATGATATAGGAAGTAGCATTTGAGTTGGACATTTGAGAGAGGTGGGTGAGTAGGGCATTCCACCCTTTTTATTGATTTGTGGTGGGCAGAAGGAGGGCTTCAGATAGGGTTTATTATTAGAGATCTACTTTATGCCAAAATGTTATTCCTTAGCTGATAAGGGATACTAAGCTGTAATAATATATATTATATTAAATATTGAAGAACCCTATCTGACAAATAAAAAAATGGCCATCCCCATAAAGCAGTGCTTTATACCAAGCCCTGATCTCATAGATTAGCTCTTTATCCTCATCCCTCACTGTTGTTAGCAAAGGAGGTACAGTAAAGTGAAACAGCTCACCCACACCAGGATTAGAGAGAGGGTACTCGGATGAGCTAAGTGCTCCAGAACAGTGCTGATACACAGAACGCCCTGACTTGTGTTGCTATGTACCTTCCAGTGTGTAGAAATGAACATCTAGGCAAGGCTTTGAGCATTAAAGCAGTGGTACGGCCATAGTGGTTCACTGCTTCCTTGTATTTCTCTTTGTTTCTTGTGTGTGTCAGCTGCCTCCTGAGGACAGCATGTGTCCAGGTAGCATGAAATGACATCATTTCAATTTCTGCCTTGGATAATTATGAACTGCGTGACACTTGCCAAGTCACTGCAAAGAGTTGTAAGGATCAATTGGGATGGTATATGTGAAGTGCTTTCTAAACCTTAAAGTGCTATGTAAATGTAAGTTACTATTGTCCTATGTGGTCTATTTGCACACGTATATGTATACACACATATATACACACACACACATACATATACATATACATACGTATATGTATACATATATGTGGGTGTGTGGGGTTATGTATCCATGGCTGGGTTATAGACTGATCCATATCTCCTCAGATTTCTTTTTTCCTGAGGGTAGTAGTGGTAAAGAGGGAGAGCCTGTGGTTTTAGTTGTCAGAAGAACTCCCAGTACATAAACTGCCTTCACTGAAGCAGATCAAGAACATGTCTATAGTTTATCTTCTTAGAGAGTTTCCTGGAGAAGTGAGATTTTAAGTGGTTTGCCAATTATCCCACAGCCAATGTATGCCAGAAACAGGTCTTAAACCCAAATTTTCCTGATTCTAAGCCTGGCCACTGGAACCATCTATCCACCAAGAGCTGCTATCTCTGAACCCAGTCCTAGAGTACCTTGAAAAGCGCTAGTGACATGTATCTCAAACTCATGTGTTATTCTACGTGGCTCTCAGTCACTCAGCCCTAGAGAAGCATGCCTAGTAATGGGCACTGGGATGTGATAGATTAAAAACATAAATAAATGATTTAGAGATCTCAGTATTATATACAGGGCTCTCAAAACCACTCCTTGTATTAATTGGCAGGGGGGAGAAGAGACTCAAATATCACATAAGAGATACAGCTTAAATTATTTCAAGAAGGATTTCTCACAGACCTACTTCATGCAAAAACTTTTTCCCTTAGCCAGTGGGAAGTACCAATTTGTAATGTCATATATTATATTCTATATTATAGCTCTAATAGGCAAGATGTCCATGAAAACTGGAAAACAGAACCATATAGCTTCACTGGTTTCCTTCCTAAAGTTCATCCTAATGGGAGAGATACATAGACACTCTACCTATGCCCACCCAACCTGAGGGGAAGGCTCCTAGGAATCCCAACAATACAGCCATGCCTTTTGTGAACCCCAGAGACTCATCCGGCTCTAAGTTGTTCTACAAAACAACCAAATGCCACAAGGTTAGACAACAGCAGCCAGATATCTACCATGGCCATTAAACTCCACTCTTAGTCTCCTTTTAATTCACCACTACATACCACCCTTATCTTTCCATAATGGTGTGCAGTGAAGCTGGACTCCCTTCTCTTTTCACAGTGCTGACTCAGCCCAATGCTCTCAATTTCTTTCCTTTTTCTTTTTGTCTTTTTTTTTTGGTAATTTGGGTTAAGTGACTTGTCCACAGTTGCACAGCTAGTAAGTGTCAAGTGTTTGATGTAAGACCAGATTTGAACTCAGGTTCTCCTGACTTCAGAGCTGGTGCTCTATCCACTGTGCCACCTAGCTGTCCCACCAATGCTCTCAATTTCAAAGCTGCCACTGACCAGGGAATTGATACTCATTTTCTCAGAAATGGCAATTCCTTCATCAGCAAGCTAGATACTCTAATCTGAGGTAGGCAGGACCAGCCCTCAGGAAAATTATAAGTAGATAAAGTTTATTTAGGGTGACTGCTTCCCACCCCATTCTGTGTTCTTTTCAATTAAATAACAACAAACATTTAATTAGTGAAGTTTTTTTGTACTTTTGATCAGAACTGTGATTTCACTGCTATAGTTGACTTGATGAAAATTTTTTTTCTACCAGTATAGGTTGGTACCTGCTATGCAATTAATTAAAAAAGTTAATGAGTTTAAAGGGCTTTGCTAACCTTGAAGTACAAATGCCAGCTATTTTTATCATTATTAACTGCAGCCTTAGAGAGTTGCCTAGGGTCACTGAGAGGTTAAGGGAATTGCACAGGGTTATGCAGCCAATATATCAGGGGTGAGACTTGAACTCATGTATTTCTGAGTCTGATATCAGCTTGTTATCCATAATGCCACACTGCTTTTCTTAATGTATAGGAATATTACAACCTCTGGCAAGAAGTTGGCTGTCCCCCAAATCCCTGGGATTTGAAAATCTTCCCAATCTGGGAAGAAAGGAAAACTAGAGATGAATCCTTGGATGAGAGGGAGACCCAGAAGTTTTCACATCCAGTGGGAGTCTTGAGCAGAATAAGGAGAGAAGGAGAGGTGACTTCATTCCATGCAGCAGCTGTCAATGTCTGCTGCATCTGTAGTTCTCTCATTTAAGACCTTGAGAGGTGACCTTTAAGTGGACAAGCTGAAAAGTGTGTGTGTGTGTGTGTGTGTGTGTGTGTGTATGGGTGTTTGATTCAACAGCTGGAGCACTGAAACAAACAAAAAAAAGAGCCAGCTCAGACCTTATACCATCACTGTCTTATTTCCACTTAATTGTATGCATGTTTTTAAAATATTCTGTTAAAGCATACTTTTGCTGGATTTAATATCACTTCTCATAAACACCTGTGCTTGATGCTGTCCTTATGTTTCCAGGAATGAGAGCCACGTGAGAAAAAGACATTTCCCGGAGAGCTTAGCCCCCAGACAATTGTTAGAGAGGCATAAACATGAGCTATTTCATATCTACCCTTCGAAATGCAGAATTACTGTGAATATAGGCTACATTTTACAGATCTACCTCATACACATGAGTCAATTTAAGATGAATAAATCATAGTGTCTGCCTTCAAAGTGCTCACAATCTAATTGAAGAGAAGACATGCACACTGCAGGCATCTCATCTATAAATCCAGGGGGATAAGTAAAATGACTCCTAAGGTTTCCTGTCCTCTCTGGCAATTTCACAGTATGAGTTTATGATATGAGACTTAAACGCATCAATGATGTTTTTGTAGGGTGAGGAGAGTTATTGTGGATAACATTTGGCTAGAGGAATAAAAGAAAATTTCATAGAGAAGACTGCATAGAATTTCACAGCAAGCTATATGGAACTCTGGAACTTTTAAAGAACCAAATGGAGGTCAGAAAGCATGAGAAATATTTAGGTGCAGTTCAGTTTGAAGAGGAAGGGAGTTGAGTTGGGGGAGAAAAAACTTAAATTAGATGCTCTATATGGTCCTTTCCAGCCTTAATATTATGATCAATCAATTAAAAAAACATTTATTAAGCACCTACTATGTGCTGGGCACTGTGCTAAGTACTGGGGATATACATTGAGGCATACTTCAATGAATACCCTGTCCTCAAGGAGCTTACAATCTAATAAAGGAGTAAATATCATGAGTAAGTAGATTCTTAGACTGTTAAGAATTAGAAGGGACCTTAGTGATTATCTAGTCCTATTCCTTCCTTTTACAGATGTAGAAACTGAGGTTTAGAGAAGTTACAAGGCTTGTACAGCATCTCACAAGTTTCTAGCAGGAACTCCAAATCTGGTTTTCTTTTCACTACCTTGTTCTATTTATCTTATTTTCATTTTCATTTTCATTTTCTTGGCTTATCATGAATTATTTCTTAGTATCAAAGTTATAAAAAAAGAACTCAAATCCTATGATGGAATTTCTGTTTCATTGAACAAATCCCAACTTAAAGCAGGAAAGAGTCATTCGGTGTTTGATTCTGTTTGTGTCGTCTCTTTCATAGGAAATAACCAGCTGAGGTATTCCCTGGGCATAATAGCTATTTCATATATTTTTCTTTACATATCTGATGTGATTTGATCCACACAACAATTCTATGAAGCAGGCAGTACAGATCTGATTAATCTTATTTTGCAGTCAAGGAAACTGTAACTAAGGTCATATATCCAGTAAGTAATAGAATTACGGCTTAAATGCAAGCCTTCTGACACAAAAGCAAATTTGCTTTTCATAACCCCTTGTTGCCTCTCTGAAAGAATTTGGAGGAAGCACGTTATGGTGAAAAGAGAATTGAATTTAACTCAGAAGAGCCAATCTGGATCCCATCTTTGCTGTTTACTTTTGGTGTGATCTTGGACAAATTATTTCAACGTCTCATAGCCTCAATTTCCTCATCTGTAAAATGAGGGGTTTGTAATAGGTATCTCCCTGCTCTAAATCCTATGATTACAGGAGATGTTAGTAATTCACGTTGTCAAGTATTAATTAAATAAATAATAAAATAAAAGCAACAATACTAATAGCTACTTTCAAATAGTACTTTAAGGTTTACAAACTACTTCACATATATAATCTCATTTGATACTCAAAAAAACACCCCAAAACTCTGCAAGGTAGATGATATTACCCCCATTTTATAGATAAGAAAACTGAAACCCAGAGAGGTTAATTGACTAACCCAAGATCATATGGCTAAATAGGTTCTCCTGACGCCAAGTCTACCACTCTATCCTCTATATCACCTAACCAGCTAGCCCCTGGAAACTCCTTGAGAATAAAGGCTATTTTTGCCTTTCTTTGTGTCTCTGGAGATTAATACGGTACCTGGAACACAGAAGACAGTTAATAAATACTTGTGGATTGACTGACTGGTTGACTTTCAAAGGATCAAAGAGCACTAAATGTGAAATCAAGAGACTAGAATTCAAGGAAAACCTCACAATTTGATATCTATGTAACTTTGGGAAAGCCACTCTGCTCTTCTTGGGCTCAGTTTACTTGTTTATAAAATGAGGATACATGAATAATACTGAACTCATACTAGGTGTGAACAGAAGTTGATATAATGCATGAAAAGTACTTTGACAGTATGGCAGAAACTAGGCATAGACCAAAATCTCACACTGTATACCAAAATAAAGTCAAAATGGGTTCAGGATTTAGATATAAAAGCTGATATATAAAAAACCTGGGAGATCGAGGAATAGTTTACCTATCAGATCTATGGAGAACAGAAGAATTCATGACCAAACAGGAGACAGAGAACATTATGAAAAGCAAAATGGATAATTTTGATTACATTAAATTGAAAAGTTTTTGCACAAACAAAGCCAATGCAACTAAGATTAGAAGGAAGGTAGAAAATTGGGAAAGAATTTTTACAACCAGTCTCTGTGATAAGGGCCTCATTTCTAAAATATAGAGATTTATAAGAATACAAACTATTTTCCAATAGATAAATGGTCAAAGGATATGAACAGACAGTTCTCAGATGAAAAAATTAAAGCCATCTATAGTCATATGAAAAAATGCTCTAAATCATTATTGATTAGAGAAATGAAAATCAAAACAACCCTGAGGTACCACATCACCCCTATCGGATTGGCCAACATGAAAACAGGAAAATGATAAATGTTGGAGAAGATGTGGGAAAATTGGAACACTAATGCATTGTTGGTGGAGTTGTGAAATGATCCAACCATTTTGGAGAACAATTTGGAACTATGCCCAAAGGGCTATAAAAATGTGCATACCCTTTGATCCAGCAATAGCACTTCTAGGGCTATATCCCAAAGAGATCAACAAATGGGAAAAGGACCCACATGTACAAAAATATTCATAGCAGCTCTTTTTGTGGTGGCAAAGAATTGGAAATTGAGAGGATGCCCATCATTGGGGAATGGCTGACAAGTTGTGGTATATGAATGTAATGGAATACTATTGTGCTATAAGAAATGATGACAAGGCTGACTTCAGAAAAACCTGGAAAGACTTATATGTAACTGATGCTGAGTGAAGTGAGCAGAACAAAGAGAACATTGTACACAATAACAGCCACGTTGTGCGATCACTACTATTGATAAACTGAACCCTTCCCAGCAATACAAGGATCTAAGACATCTCCAGAGGCCTCGTGATAGAAAATGCTATCCACATCCAAAGAAAGGACTATGGAAGTTGAATCGCTGTTTTTTTTCCTCTTCTGTTGAGTTTTGTTTCCTCTTTCTGATGGTTCCTCATATTGGTTTTAATTTTTACTTACAACTTCACTAATGTGAAAGTATGTTTAATAGGAATGTAAATGTATAGCCTATATCAGATTGTGCCCTGTCTTGGGGAGAGTGGTGAGGAGGAAGGAGGAGAAAAATTTTAAACTCAAAAGCATATGGAAGTGATTGTTGATAAATCAAAATAAATTAATGAAATAAAAAAAGTACTTTGAAAATTGAAAAGCACTTTGTAATAATAGCTTTTATCTAAAAAGCACTTTCATCACAATCCCACAAGTTTGACAGTCTGGCTATTATTATACCCATTTCATAGAATTTTAAAAAATAGGTCCAAAGTGGTTTCTCCAGAATCATACAATTAGGGGTTGGTTTTATTTCAGGACTTTTGATTCTTCTGATTCCCAGGCCCATAATCTTTCCAATATATCTCAGTGTCTTTGGCCTACATAAGGGAAAGGCACTGCCATTGTTGTGTTAATAACAATGCCCCCAAGAAAAAGATGTGCAGCATTACAAAATTAAACACCGCGAATGTCATAGTTCCTTAAAGTTGAACACTTTCACCATTCACAAACTGGTGTTCATATGTCTCTCTAAAATCCAAGTCCCAGCCCTACTTCTTAGTGTCCGTATGAACTTGAGCAAGTCATTGCCTTCTAGAATTTTAGTCCCCTCGTTTGTCAAGTGATTTTTGTTAAGGTAGAATAAATTAATCAATCAACAAGCATTTATTAAGTACCTACAATGGATTAGGCACTATGCTAGGTATGGAGGATACAAACAAAAAAGATGAAAAGGTGTCTGCCCTCAGGGAGCTTACAATCCAGCAAGAAGAGACAACAGGCACATATAGTGGTATGTACAAATCAGTTAAAAGATTATTTCTGATGCAAGGGGGTGGGATTAAGAAAGGCTTCATGTAAAGCGTTTCGTTTCAACTGAACCATGAAGAAAACCAGAGGTTGATTCTAAGCACGTGGAAAGTGAAGAGTATATTGCAGGCATGGGAAATGCCATCATAGAGTCATAAAGATAGAAGATTGGAGTGCCATATAGGAGGCCCAGTAATAAGACCATTTGCTTACTAGCTGCGAGACCCTGGGCAAGTCACTTTACCCCAATTGCCCCCCCCCAAAAAAAGAAGAAGACTATTTGGCACATCTGTACTATTCATGAAGAGTTATGTGTAAATAAGTCTGGAAAGGCAGGCAGCGGTATAGTGAGGATAAAATGATCCAACAACTTTACACGTGTAAAGTGCTTTGCAAATGTTAAAGTAGTGAAGAATAAAAATAAATAGCATAAAAAATTAAAAATAAAGGCTAACTTTTAAAATTATTATTGCATGATTTACCTCTATTACATCTATATACTTGATTCTCTCCAGCAGAATGCAAGTTCCTAAGGGGAGGGACTGTTTTAGTTCACTCTTTGTATCATCAGTGACTAATATAGTACCCATGCAGGTTCTCAGTAAAGACTTGTCTAATTGAATCTTTGAATTATAGCAGCTGCTCCTAAAGACTCATGATTTGCAATTCACCATTCCAATCTATAAAATCCGTTCACCCAGTAGGTTGCCTTTCTTGACTCATAGCATGTCAAATCCAAAAAACCGAAGACCAGCCCTCTGCGTCATAGTTGCTTAGCTCAGGCCCTGGCCTTGCCCAAGGCTTTAGTGAAAGTCAGATGCTGCCTGGTTTCCATCTGCAGTGATTTTTTCACATGGCAATTTTTGATTTTTTTGTGTTTGGGAAGCAGGGCTGAGGAGGAAAAGAGATCAAAGACCTAAATTGAAATAAATTTTGAGATGATATCACCTGTAGAGGTAGAATACCAATTAGGGAATCCAAAGGAAGAAGGGAGATAGAGAAGAGCTAAAGTCCCAGGATAAAACCTTAAAGGAATTTTCAACAGATGAGAAAATATGAGTTGTCCATTGGGAAAAGGGTGGTAGGGAGAAGAT
Source organism: Phascolarctos cinereus (assembly GCF_003287225.1). NCBI lineage: Eukaryota > Metazoa > Chordata > Mammalia > Diprotodontia > Phascolarctidae > Phascolarctos > Phascolarctos cinereus. Next base: position 266,721,201 of record NW_027555847.1, on the reverse strand, counting down.
TGGCAGATAGAAGGCTTGTCATGGTGTTACATGTGGCCTTGTGGTGCCTCCTCATGGGGTAGACTTCTAGCAGACTCAGAAAGAAATTTAGTATGAGCGATTTTCTGTAGTCTCAAAAAAATATGTCTGGCAAATAACGCGCTGGAAATTTGGGAATAGAAAAGTTGTCACATAAAACATGAAAAGCTTGAAATGCAGATGGTATGATATAATGGAAAGAATACTTAGCAGAGAAGGATTCTGAAGATCCATTTTCTAGTCCTGGCCAATGCCATTATTAGTAGCTAGGACTGTGGGCAAGTTGCTTTTCCTTCCCAAGCCTCAGTTTCTTTATCTATAGATTGGGTACAATAATCTCCATCTCACAGTTTGTTGTGAGGATCAGATGAAACAGATATGTGCAGAAGGCCTTTGAAAATTGTAAACATGATCTAGAAATTAAGAGGTATAGAAAAAAATGTGACTTTTTTCTTGTCCTCAAGACATCCTGCTACTAAAGCCTTCACTATTGTAAAGTTTGGCTATGACATAGCAAGGTGCTGCTGACAAGGCTCCATTTTTTTTTTTTTTGCTCTGTCTCTTTGGGGTGTGATGGATTTGGAGTTAGGGAACTGGGGAGGAAATCCCCCAGCTATGCTATTTACTAACAGTGATTGCTGGACTCCTCATTTAATGTCTTTGGACCTCAGTTTCCTTCTCTGTAAATGGAGAATTCATTCCCCATAATGTCTGGGCTGGCCACAGGGCAGTCCTTAGGTCGTATAGATTCTGTATGAACTGAGTGAGATGGGCTAGATGCCAACTAGCATCCCTTTCAGGTAGGGAGTGATAGCAGGGGAGGGAGAATAGGATATGTATGCATAACCCATTTAAATTTAATCCACATTTATGCATCACTTTCTTAAGTCTAAACAACCAACAAAAAATATAAATTAACTCCTACTTTATAGTATTTGTTGATTTTCAAGGTGTAAATGTTCGTTGAAAATTTAACAACCAGCTCAGTCAGGTTCAAGATGCCCTCATCACACCCTTGCTTCCAGATCTAAATCTTAGGGAGGTGCAGTGGAGTGGAAAGAACTCTGACTTTAGAGGTGGAGGATGTGGGCTTGAATATTGATCCTCATCCTAACTAGCTGTGTGACTTTGTGCTGGTAAAGGGAGTATTGTGGAAGAAAAATATTCTATACCCTGTATTTAAGCCAGATCCATTCTGAGATTATGGCTGAATTATCCACTAATCCCTGCACTTGGAGGTGGGGAATCTTGAAATTTCTAATTGCTCTGGCTCACGAGTGATTGGCAGAGCTGCTGGCACTTATGCAGAGAATTGGAAGAACTAATGATCATGTCTGAGAAACATTTTATTAATATTTATAAGCACTTATTATTTCATCTTAAGTATTTTTATGCATTTTTCTTAGAGGGAGATTTCTGACCAGGAAAGTTCTTCCTGCTAATTTAGAAAAACTATGCCTCTTTAAGCAATTTCCAATGGTCAGTCATTCAACAAGCATTTATTAAGCATTGCAGTCAATATTAGAGTGCCAGGCCTGGAGTCAGTAAGATTCATCTTCCTGAGTTCAAATCCAGCCTCAGACACTTACTAGCTGTGTGACCCTGGGCAAGTCACTTAACCCAGTTTGCCTCAGTCTCCTCATCTGTAAAATGATCTGGAGAAGGAAATGGCCAACCGCTTCAATATCTTTGCCAAGAAAACCTCCAAATGGAGTCATGAAGAGTTGGACACAGCTAGAATGAGTGAACAACACCATATGCCAGGCATGGTACTAAGCACTGGTGGTCCATGAGAGGCAGAAGATAGTCCCTGCTCTCAAGCATCTCACAGTCTAGTGGGGGCTCAGTAATGAAAGAATTCAGGTACACAGTTTTCAGTTAAGTTTCAATTGAATTGTTTACCAAAGGGAACACTAGTAATACTAATGTTGGCATGAATCCATGGAGAAGATCTGTCTTCCTGGAAGACTCTGACTACTCCCTTTTTCTGCTATTGATAAATAAAGAGAACTTTTTATTCTCTCTACTTAGGTTAAGGGAAGTATATTCTATTTCTTTAATGACCACTTTTAACTTCTTTAGTCAGTAAAATACACTCCTTGTTTTGATATGGTCCCCAATTCAAGGGAATCTAGGGAGGTTAAGAATATCAGTCTAATAACACTGTTAATAGGGGCAGCTAGGTGGGGCAATGGATAGAGCACTGTGCTTGGAATCAGGAAGACCTGAGTTCAAATCCACTATCAGACACTTACTAGCTGTGGGATCCTAGGCAAGTCACCTAACCTTTATTTGCCTCAGTTCCTCAACTGTAAACTGGAGAAGGAAATGGCAAATGATGCCATTTTCTTTGACAAGAAATCCCCATGTACAAGTCCATGTGGTCATGGAGAGTCAGATATTACTTAACAACAACAACAACACTGTTAAATTAATTCTTAATTTTTGTAGCACAACAGAGGCCTTACTGCTGTATGTTTCCCATGGTGGATGTAACTGGAGAACCTTTCCAGCTCAAAATCTATGATTCTATGATCCTTTGATAATCCTGTGATCCTAGAACTATCTTCCAGTGACTGATAAGTGGCCTTGGGCGAGTGATTCAGTCTCCTTAGGACTCAGTTTCCTCATCTGTAAAGGGATTGGACTAGATGATCTCTAAAATTCTTTCCAACTCTCACATCCTGGGGTCTTGTCACTTGGCGCTAACTCCTTGGCTCACTGACTGTGGATTCTGGGTAACTCAGTGATTATGAACCTAACCACGGACAGGACCTGTTAATCCTGTTTTCTTCCTTTAATATAATTTAGTTTTCATTTGATTTATGGACTCTGCTTCCTTCATGGAACTTCATCTGACTTAAAACAGTTTATTGATTTTCAATAATAGAGGAACAGCAAAATAAAGACATTACAACAAGACTTGACTGCAGCTCAGAGTAATATGGCAGAATGCAGCAATTAATCATATCAGGCTGATTTTTATTAATGAGGTGATGTAGAACTGGCAGTCTCTGAAGTAACTGCATTCCTTTTTCTTGCACATAAGGGAAAGGTTTGATGAGACAGACAGACATTCCCTGAAGAAAACCCCCAATCCAAAAGGCTATGGCAAAGTTGAGGGGAACCAATATACAGCCCCTACATTTTCTGAGATGGAAATTCATCACATCCATTGGATGAGTGAGGAGGGGTAAAAATAAAGATGAGGGCAGGTATAAAACCAAAGAAAGAAAATATGGGAAAGTAGAAAGGAAATCAAGTACCATTGAATACACCAGGTTGGGAGAAAAACAGAGACAGAAAGAGACAGAGACACATAGAGAGACAGAGACAGAGATACGCACACAAAAGCTCTTCAAAATCTTAAGTGCTGAAAAGAGACCTGAAGGGCTCATAGAATTATAGGATCCTAGAGCATCAGACCCAGAAGGAACTTTAGATATCATCTAATCCAGCTTCCTGAAAGAAGGAAACTGACCTCATCTTTCTGTCCCAGAAGACAACGCTAGACAACTCTTAAAGACTTCTGTTAGTAATCTATCCTGGTGATTGTTCAAGTCGCAACACAGTTTTTTTTTTTTTAAAAAGAGTTTTAAGCCTTTAAAGAAGGCTTACTTGGCTCACAAGATTACAAGTGTCAAAAAATAGGGCAAGGATACATGCTGACAGTTCTACTCGTGGTGTTGGTCCTCATTCTGGTCTGGATGACATCGCTTTGTCTTCCTTCTCCTTAAGGAGACACTCAAAAAGTGGTAAATGGAACCACTAGGGAGTGGGGAGGCCACCAGGGCTGATAAGAGCACAATTCTCACATGGTGACTCAATAGTGTTGCATTAAGAGAGATTTTTAAAGTATGAAATGTGGAATTATCACATTCTGATTAAAGGCAGGCACAGCTTAAAGGAATGCAAAGGGTTTAACACTCAGAAACACCTGCAAAGAATTAATGACAAATTTGGAGAGTAAACTCATCTTTATGTATAGATCATACTGTATGCACATTTGTATTACTTGACTATGACAAAAGGGAAATGATTAATGAATATTATTATTGTCAGGAATCAATCCTAAGTGCTCTCCAGAATTAATGTCATTTGAGAAGCAAAGAAGGTGCGGGCTTCCTCTAGGTTGTCAACCAGTGCTACCATGGTGCCTTTTATTAGTGAGAAACTGATTTTCCTGCTTTTATCTATGAATAACGGTATGGTTGTAGGAGACAGATAGAAAGAAGATAGAGGAGGAAAGGAGGGAGAGAGACAGATATAGAGGGAAAGAAAGAGAGAAGAGAGAGGGAGAGACAGACAGGAATAGAGAGGAGAGGGTGACAGAAAAAGGAGGAGAAAGGAGAAGGAGAAGGAGAAAGAGAGGAGAAGAAGATGGAGAAGGAGAAGAAGAAGAAGAAGAAGAAGAAGAAGAAGAAGAAGAAGAAGAAGAAGAAGAAGAAGAAGAAGAAGAAGAAGAAAAGAAGGAGGAGGAGGAGGAGGAGGAGAAGAAGCAGCAGCTTCTAAGGTCCATTCTACCTCTAAATCCTTTGAATTTATGATCTCTGGTGGAAACAGAAAGCATTGTTCTCTTTTTCCAAAGACCTTCCCCAAATCTATTTTTCCTCAGACACACTAACAATGTGGAAGCTCTGTCTTCCTTCCCATTTCTTTCAGGGGTAGAGGGAGGTTGGGTGGGCTGGGTACCTAAACCTTAGCAAGCTTGTTCATCCTTTAAAACATGTATAGTAAAACATGCCCTGAGACTGCTCACCAAAAACCCCACATGACTACCTCCCAGAAGCTACCAGACCTTCAGATACTAGGTTCAGAACTGGCTTGCTATGTTACAGAAGACCCACAGATTGTGACATGTCACCCCTTAGAGTAATGCCTTTGATTGATTGATTCAGCAGAGATGTTCTCATCTGATAAAGGTATCAGGGCTACAATATTAGTCATTTAAGTGGGGTGGGAGTGATTGATTGTTTGAATTAAGCCTTCTACCCTTACATGTGGATACTAATATTCATCAAAAAATCAAAACAAAATTCTCCCTTATCTTAAGGCATGCCTTTCTCTCACCCTCCCCATTTTTTTTTTTTGAATGCATGGATGCCTCCTGAACTGATTTTTTTTTCATCAATGAGCACCATTCCAAGATAGTTTCTTTGCTCAGTTTCCTTGAGCAAAGATCATTTTCCATCTACCTGTAAGGAAGTAATTGGTCTGAAGTCAGCGCTTTGCAAAAGACTGCCCCTGTAAGGGAGTACTAAAGAAAGTTCTGCTAACCAGAGACAGGCCAGCAAAGACAGCTCCACAAACTCAGACTTGCCCTGACTTGAGATGTGATGGCAGTGGTTGGATGCTTTTGAAGATCTGTGATATTAACATTGAAGGTGAATGGAATTATTCTGTGAAGGAGCCCCTTACAGGTCTCATGGGGTGACATTGCTGTGGGAGATCTGGGGGACTACTGATCCTGAGCACCATTATCCAGAAGCCACTCAGGGTGCTAATGAGCTTTGTACTGTTCTGCACAAGGAGGGGGTGTTTGGCAGGACACTGATTTCTTCAGTGGATTTTTTTTTCCACTGAGAACAAAAAAGAAATAGACCCTTTTCTCCCGACTGCACAGAAAATAGTCTTTAAAAAAATATTTGTGGAGTATTGGCTTTTAATATAGCAGAAGAATGAATGGCTTGTGGATAACACTGTGGGGACTGATAAAATGTCCTCATTCCTTGTAAAAGTTGTGAATTGTAGGATCTAACTCCAGAGTGAGGGAGGGGGAGAGCTCTGAGCTTATATTAAAGTATAAAGATGGGACACTTTTAAATGTAGGAGAAGTATATGGGCTGTATTAATAGCATGATAATAATAGCTGACATTTATATAGCACTTCATAATACGTTATCGAATTTACTCCTGGGCAGGGGAGCAAATCTTGGCTCTGACTTACTCCCCATCTAACCCTGGTGGCAAAGCTCTTAACATCTCTGGTCCGAATTTCCTCCTCTGTATAATGAGGGAGTTGGGCTAGATGCCCTCTTAGTCACTTCCAGCTATAAATATATTATCCTTACAGCCTTCCCTACCCCACCTCCTACTATGGGGTAGGTAGTAAAAGTATTCTTATCTCTATTTTACAGATAAAGAAACTATGTCTGAGAGAAGAAGGCTAAGTGAGTTGTCTAAGCATTAGAAAGGGTCATGCAGATTTTGAATCTGAATCTTCTTATTCTAAGTTCTTTGCTACAGGAACTACCTCTCTCAAATTTAAAAATGCAAATATGTTTTTGGAATTCATTGAGATAGTGTAAGAAATTCATAAAGCTATAAGCTTGCATTGTGCTTAGCACAGTGCCTGGCACATAGTAGATACTTAATAAATGCTTTTTGACTGACAGTAATTCCATACTCTGTTCACTTTGCCCCACAGTGCCTTGTATGTAGTCAATAAGACTTTGTTAAATAAAATGTTAATATCCAGGGCTTTTGAGGGGAAGAACAAGGCTCTTGTATAGTAAGACAGGTAACACCCAGGGTTGTTTTATGACCTTTAAAAGAAAAGTAGGGCTGCAGAGAAGTGAGAAAAGGGGGAAAGCCAAGGACTGAGGACATTAAAGAGAAGTGTAAAACAATAGTCTATGAGTTAATATTATTTATAATTTTTTTAAAAATTAAACATTATTTTTCACTGCTACAAACACGTGTGTGTGTGTGTGTGTGTGTGTGCGTGTGCATGTAATCAAGCAAAACAAATTGTCTGTGTCCAAAAATATATGTTTCATTCACCTATTTATCTGGAGGTGAGTAACATGTTTTACCATTAGTCCTATGGAGTCATAGTTGGGGATTACACTAATTAGAGTTTCAAATTCTTTCAAAGTTGTTTGTCTTTCCCATATTGCTGTTGTTATTATTCAGTTGTTTTAGCCTTGTCTGACTCTTCATGATCCCATTTAGGGTTATCTTGGCAAAGATATTGGAGTGGTTTGCCATTTCCTTCTCCAGCTCATTTTCCAGATGAGAAAACTGAGGTAAATAGGGTTAAGTGAGTTGTCCGGGGTTACACAACTGGTAAGTGTCTTATGACAGATTTGAACTCAGGAAGATGAACCATCTTGACTCCAGGTCTGGCGCTCTATCCACTGTACCACCTAGGTACTCCCTCACCATGGTAACACTGTCTGTCAACCTAGAGGAAGCCCACATCTACTTTGCTCTACAGATGACATTAATTCTGGAGAGTACTTAAATTGCTATAAAAGTATAAATTCTTCTGGTTCTGTTCACTTCATTCTGCATCAGTTCATATAATATTTCCTAGGTTTCTCTGAAACCATCTCTACCATTTCCTACTGTACAATAATATTTCATTACATTATGTACCATAACTTCTTCAGTCATTCCCCAATTGATGCAGTCCCATAAGGGTCAATGTTATTTTTAAACTGGAGTGTTTAAACTATGGTGGTAGGAGAATACTTTAAACCAGAGAAAATCTATCTAGAAGCAGAGAGAAAAAAGCTGACTACTCTTTCTCCTTCTTTCTTTCTCTCTGTTACCTTCTCCTCTCTGTTCCTGACTGTTTCTCCCTCTCTGTTTTCTCTTTCCCTCTATATATGTCTCTCTCCCTCCCTTCCTCCTGTGTCTTCTTGCTATCTGTCTCCTACAACCCCATTGATATTCACAGATGAAAATAGGACAATCGGTTTCTTACTAGCAAAAAGCACCATGGTAGCACTGACTGTCAGCCTAGAGGAAGCCCACATCTACTTTGCTCCACAGATGACATTAATTCTGGAGAGCACTTAAAATAGGATTGATTCCTGACAATAAAATATAAGATATCTATTTCTTTTAAATGAGAGCAATACAGTTCATCTTTCTAGTCATGAGTCACATTGTGATAAGCCTCAGTGGTCCCAAGAGTATCCAGCGGTACTTAGTCTTTATCCTTTTGTGTTAATATTTCTCATTTGTCTTATTAGTTTAGACATTGTTATTCCTACATACATTAATATGCACTCAACCCTGTTCCCTTTTTTTTCTTCTTGAGAATTAATAGACATTCCTCCACTCAGTTCCTCTTTCCATGTCACATATGTTGTCCTTCAGAATCTAGTTTTACTTCCACACCATGACATGTGTGGGAAAGTATTTATCAAGCATTTAGTGTGTACATAACACTGTACTAACTCCTGGGAATACGAATAGAAAAATAAGATAGCCCTCGCTCTCAAGAAGCTTATATTCTTGTAAAAGGAGACTATATATTGATTTCAGTTGCAAGTCAGAAGGGAAGACCCCATGGTGTTTAGGGTGTCTGAAAAAGCCAATGGTAATTCACCTTCTATAGAATCATTTCTATTGATGAAAACATATCTTTTTCTGATATTTCTAATTTGGTGGGCCAAGGATTTTGGGGGCAAAACTTTGTTTTCTGGGTTTTCAATAGCCCTTTTGAAGAGGCAGAGGAGTAGGATGTTAATGGAGCTCATATGCCACTGCCTTTGGTTCAGAGCCCAACTCCTTTATTTTACAGTTTACAAAAATGAGACCCATAAAAGTGAATAATTCAAGTTTTCTGAAACCCAGTCTAGTGCTCTTCTCAGTACGATGCACTAAAGGGTTAAGACCTAGAATGCAGCCACAAGAGATGAAATGCTTTTCAGTGTTCCCTCCAGAGACCAGTCATTATGGAAATGTATGGAAGATTGCTAGGGACTTGTTCTGACATGGAAAGAAGGGAGGAGGGAGAATGCTCTGACAAGATCGAAGTCAAATGTCAATGCTCTCAGTTTTCTCACTTATAATATGAAGAGCTTGGGTTGTAAAAATGAACAATTTTAAAAGACTTTAGAACTTTGATCAGCAAACACAAAGACCAACATCGATTCTAGAGGACTGATGATAAAGAATATTCCTCACTTTCTGACAGAGAGGTGATAGACTCAATTTTGCAGACTGAGACACACATTTTTGGATATGGCTGATATGGGAATTTGTTTTGCTCGATTATGCTTGTTTGTTTAAAGAAATGGGGTGGGGGTTATTCATTTGTTTGTATTTCCAGTAGGAAATTGAGAGGTGGGAGAAAGAAAAAAAATAAAAGCTTGATAATTGAAAAATATAAAATTCAATTTAAAAATGAGGAAGTCGAACTATGTGACCTCTAAGATGCCTTCTACCTCATATTTATTGATGGCTTTTTATCCTAAAATCTGGAAGGGTAACACACATCTCTTGTCTACTAACCAAATATAGTGATCTGTTCCCATAGTGAAACAAAAGGTTCTCTACCAGCACCCATGAAAATATTACTTTCACCAAATTCTAAGTAGGAGCAATCTTCATTGAAAAACAGTGGTGGAAATATATCTAACCCTCTGCCTTTAAGGAGTGTCACTGTTACAAGGATAAAGGTATTAATCCAGTTTCTATAAATTGCCAGAGATAGAAATATCCTTGGCTCCCTGTGCAACTCATTCTAATCTGGGGAGAGTGCTTGTCTCCTTCCCCCACCCCATCATGGGGCATTCTTCCTTATGTCTTACCTAAATCCCTCAGGAAGATCTGGGTTCAAATACCACTCTTGACATATACTAGCTATAGGCAGAGTCACTTAAACTTCTCAATGTCTTTAGACACTGAACTGGAACCAGATTAAAATATGATTGGAAAATATTTAACAAGATAAATAAAAATGCAATAAAACATAGATAACATTGCATTTTAAAACTAAGTCCATATGCAACCACAGAAATCCTTATGTATGGATTAGTGGCCCCATTTCTATTTGAGTTTGATATTATTGTTCTAGGCAACACTGTAAGACTATGAATTATAGACCTCTTATCAGAACTGGATTAGTGGTGGAAATTTCTATACTGGGAGTACCTCACACCAATGAAATCACAAGTCTGGCCATCCAAAAAAAAATCCTAATACTAAATTCTAATAAAATCCTAAAAAAATTCTAATAATAAATCTTTTTTAAAAAATGATTTTAGACTTAAATACTAAAACTTAAATACACAATGAGAAAAGAAAAAAACCTATTATAACTTAAATACAAAAAAGAAAAGAAAGAAAGCACTGCCATGTGCACAGCAGAGCATGAAAGCATTGAAAATACACAGAAATAAATTTCCATTTCAAGAAAGCTTACATAATAAATACTAATACTGTAATTCTTCCTGATTTTCTCTTATTTTATCCTCAAGGGAGATAAAAGCAACATACATGACTAAAAAAAAGCCAACACAAGTGGACGTATATAATATAATAAGCACCTTTTTGAAGACATTTATTGAGTGTCTACTATGCATCTAGGGATATAAAGAGGGCACATAGCACAGTTTCTGTCCTCCAGGAGCTTACAAGAAGCAGACAGACAATCATTTCCTAACACTGCATATCCTGTAAAACATGACACCAGGGCGTGAAAGGACCCTCAACAAGATCTGCATGACCCTGTTTCCATAGCAAAGTCACTTTTCTTTTTCAAAGTCTTCCATGAAGTACTCTATTTGAATAGCATTAAAGGCTCTCCAGTGAACACAAGAGGCTCAAATGGAATAATGACTATCAAAAATGTGTAAACAGGGAGCTTTCCATACATTTTGGAGCTAGTTAGCCAACACCAGGTGAGAAAGCTCCTGAAATAAATCGCCAGTGAGGAAATTGCTCTGCCAAGGTAAAGGAAGAATAAAGAGAGATCAAGTCTCAAGACACTTTAATGATGGAATATTTCTGGCTGGCAAAACAACTGGCAAGAGGAAAGAAGTCCACGGACGTAGCTCCCATCCACAGTCCTGCCTCTCAGTGATTGCAAGCATTTCTTTAGGTTTTTCTCCTATGGTTCTACAGGGGGGCAGTGCGTTTTGGTGGATCAATGTTTGACCGTGGCATCCAGAACAGTTTTCAAGTCCCTGTTTCTGGTTTAACTATGGGTAAAACACGTAAGATCTCAGTGGTCCTAGGGAGCTCATTAGTCAAGAGGTTATCCAAGAGTTACTAATTTATATCAGTGGAGGGACTTTCCATACTGGGAGTTCTCTATGCCTATGAAAGCACAGGTCCAGGCCAAACCCCAAAACTCATGGCCCACAATCAGACTCACTCAAGTGTCCATTATGTCTATATTCATACCGTTCTGGTAAGATGAAGGAGCAAATATGTAGGGAAATGGAAAGAACACTAGTTTGGAGTAAGAAGAGCCATTTACTACCTTGTAACCTTAGGCAAGTCACTTAGATTCTGTGAGTCTTGGTCTTATAGGTAAAATGAAGGCATTAGATTAAATGTTCTCTGAGATCCCTTCCAGCCCTCAATGTGTGATTTCATGAAATTAGTGACAGAGAGAAAACAGATGAGGGCCTGGTGTCTTTGACTTTACAACAATAGCTCTCTAACGGCCTGGAGACCAGAAGGACAAGCAGCTTTCCCTGCCCAGTCTCTGGAACTGCTTTGTGCCTTAACCCCTTGGTTCTTTAATGGTTGCCCCTGTTTATGTATTTAGGCCAGCTCTCTCTCTCCGTTTCCATACTACTTTGTATTCAACACTCTCAGTCCTTTGTTCAGTTTGTGTCATTAGATTAAAGATTTATTCCTCACAATATCTCTGTCATTGTCCGGGCTCCCCTTGGTGACAGTAGCGCTGTCTGCTAAGGGGGAGGGCACCAACCGCAAACTGAAAGACATTGGAAAGATACTCAGGACTGCCACTATCTGGAAGCTGCCATGTGTTACAGCCTGTCCTCAACAGAGCTAACATGTGCAGTGATTAGGAAAACCCTCGGGCATGGGGGATGGATGACCTTTGCTGGGAGCCAAGGAAACAGGGCCTGACTTGGGAGAAGAGCACGTGCAACCTCAAAAACAAGCCAGGCTGAGACTTTCCGATACGGAAAGCTGAAACTCTTACATGAAGGAGCACCAAGGTCCCAAGGCAAGAATTCTTATTCATTGCATGCCATCTTGCAGTGGGAGTGGGGGAGAGGAGAGATGGGGAGAAAATCTGAAACTCAAAATCTTGTGGAAGTGAATGTTGAAAACTAAAAATAAATAAATTAATTTTAAAAAGAATTCTTATTCATTTTGGGGGTCATGGATCCTCTTTGGCAGTCTGGTGAGCCTACAGACCCCTTCTCAGTTTTTAAATGCATAAAATAAAAAAATACAATTTCAAAGGAATTGATTATATTGAAATAGAGTTATTGTTATTTTTTTAAGATCATACACTCCAAAGTCTGGCAGGAAAGGAAGAATTGCTGGGCTGAGATTAAAGGACAGAAGATTCTAAATGAGGTCAGGACACCATAATTTGCAGAGTGCCAGGGAGGTGACCACATATCTGATTTAACCTTATTTACCAAATCATCCATCTTTTTATTGGAGCTGTTTTCATTCTCCACTTCCAGCTAGCATGATTGTGGAAAGGGTATGCCAAGTCCCCTTCCAACTCAGTCTCTCCTCAGCCAGGTGCATGAACATCGGGATTCTGAGAGCACATAAAGAGAAGCAACATCCCACAAGGCTACCCAGTGGCCTCTGGGACTTTTGAATGGGAGAAGGAAGTGTTTTTATCACCCTGCTTATATTCCAGACAGCCGTAACTCTTAGACGCAGGTGCTGTATCTATTCTCCCATCTCTGCTCTAGGGACAGAATTCATCGCCTCTGCTTGGTGCTTATGGTACTCCTTAGTGGAGACTGTAGGCCTGCCCAATCTTTTGATTTCCATTTTGAAAGTGAAGACAGATTCAGTGATGTGAGATAGCTGGGCTGAGGCAATGGAATCCCTGAGAAATAGGGATTAAATGTGGTAATATTTGTAAATTAGTGCAGTGCCTGGCACACAGTAGGTGCTATAGAAATGCTTATTTCTTCCTCTCCTTCCTGCCTCCCCTCCCCCATTCCTTCTGTGATTTCCTTGATATTGGGAATTCCAGGATTAGGAAACTCTCTCAACCAATGCAAAGCTGTAGATTCTTTGCAAGTGTCAGAGTATATAGAACACTGTACTTGGAATCAGGAGGACATGTTCAAATCCTACCTCACACACTTACTAAATACGTGACTCTGGCTGAAACACTTAACTGGCTTGGGCCTTAATTTTCTCATTTATAAAATGGGAATCATAATAGCACCTACTTCTGGGGTTATTGTGAAGATCAAAGGAGATAAAAATATGTGGAGCACTTTGCAACCTTAAAGCACTATATAAGCGCTAGTTATTATTACTGTTGATATTATTATTTGTTGTTGTTATCTTATAGTCTTAGAGAATTTCCTTGAGCACTGACAGATTAAATGACTTGCCCAGGTTCATACAGTCAGTATTGTCAGAGGCAGGGCTTGAATCCAGGTCTTCTTTGGCTTCAAGGCCAGATCAGGTTCTTTTTTTTTTTTTAAAGCATTTATTAATTTATTATTTATTTGTTTATAACATTCTATTCTTTTTAAAATTTGAGTTCCAAATTTGCTCCCTCCCACCCACTGAGAAAGGAAGCAACGTTACATCAATTATACAAGTGAAAGCATGGAAAACATATTTCCCTATTAACTAATCAACTATTAACAGCAAGCAAGAAAAATAAAGAAAGTCAGAGGATTATATTCCAGTCTGCATTCAGAGCTCATCAGTTCTCTCTCTGGAGGTGGATAGCATTTTTTCATCATCAGCCCTTTGGAATTATCTTGGATCATTGTCTTGATCAGTGTAGCCAAGTCTTTCACAGTTGATCATCATTACAACATCGTTGTTACTGTGCACAATCATCTCCTGCTTCTTCTCCCTTCACTTTGCATCAGATGATTGTGTCTTGCCATGTTTTTCTGAAACCACCTTCTTCATCATTTCTTATAACACAATAGTATTCTATCATAATCATATACAACTTGTTCACCCATTCCCCAATTGATGAGCGTCCCTCGATTTCCAATCTTTGCTACCACAAAAGAGCTGCTATTATTGTTTTTGTGCCTATAACTCCTTTTCCTTTTTCTGTGATATCTTTGAAATATAGATCTAGTCGTGGTATTGCTGGATTCAAAGAGTATGGCAGGTTTTTGTTTTGTTTAGTTTTTTCCCCAATTTTTTAACATTCTTAAGGTTTTGACTTCCAAATTCTGTCCCTTGTTTCCTCCCTTCCTCAATCTGTCCCCCTTCCTTAGACAGTGAGCAATCAGATATAGGTTATGGATGTGTAATTATGTAAACATTCTGATATTAGTCATTTTGTGTAAGAAAACTTGAACAAAAGTAAAAATGAAAGAAAGTGAAAAATAGCATGCTTCAGTTTGTATTGAATCAATATCAGTTCTTTCTCTGGAGGCAGAGAGTATACTTCATCATTAGTCCTTTGGGATTGTCTTAGCTAGGTCATTCGTAGTTCTTCATTGAACAATATTGCTGTTACTTTGTACAACATGCTCCTGGTTCTGTTTGCTTCATTATGCATCAGTTCACATAAATCTTTCCAGGTTTTTCTGAAATCATCATGCTTGTCATTTCTTATAGCACAATAATATTCCATTATAATCATATATCACAGCTTGTTTAGTCATTCCCCAATTGATGAGAATCTCTTTGATTTCTAGTTCTTAGCCACCACAAAAAACAGCTGTATACATAGTTTTATAGTCCTTTGGGCATAGTCACAAATTGTCTCCCAAATGGTTAGACCAGTTCACAACTCCACCAACAGTTCATTAGTGCAACTATTTTTCCCTCATGCCCTCCAACATTTTCATTTCTGGTAGGTGTCTGGTAGATGCCACAGAACTGTTTTACTTTGCATTTCTCTAATTAATAGTGCTTTAAATAATTTCGTGTGTGACTACAGATAACTTTGATTTCTTTTTCTGTAATTTGCCTGTTTATATTTTTTGACCATTTATCAATTGGAGAATGGCTCTTACTTTCTTATAAATTTGACTCAGTTCTATAAAGTCCGGATCTTAACCAGTGAATGACTTACACTGTAAAAAGAAAGTTATCATAATACTTTGAGAAGGCATGGTTAATGTTGATAAGCAAAGAAGATAGCTTTAGCAGTGTTGTTGTTATTGTTGTTGTTGTTTAGGAATATTTTTTACTGGTTTTACCAAGGCAGCTTGACATCAGAAGACCTGAGTTCAATCCAGTTTCAGACACTTATTAGTTGTATGACCTCAGATAAATTATCTAACCTCTGTGTGCCTAAATTTCCTCAACCAAAAGATGGAAAAAAACCAGCATCTACTCCAAAAGGTTTTGGTGAGGATCAAATGAGATAATATTTATAAAGTGCTTTGCATAGTGTCTGGCACATAATAGGAGTGATATAAATGCTTATTCCCTCCCCCTGATTATTTTTTGTTTTTATAACACCTAAATCTCAACCTCCCTGTCTCCATTCCAGAGAGCCATTCTTCATAATTTTTTAAATAAAAAAAGAAGAGGAAGAAAAGAAAGAAAAATCAACAAAACCAATCAATAAATTGAAAATCTGACATTAAATGCATTGTTTCACACCCAGTGACATTTCCCCAACTCTGCAAGATATGTATGTGTGCACACAAATACACACACACACACACACACACACACACACACACACACACAAACTTCTTTTATCAGCGGTTTTGAGGAGAAAAGAACTGAGAACTGAGAAAAGGAAATCTAATGAAGAGGCTACAATAAACCAAGTAAGAGACCACCTGGGTCTATGCTGAAAAAAAAATCATCAGGATTTGGCAATGGCAATTAAACTAGAGACAGAAAGGGAGATAGATTCCATCATTTATTATAGAAATAGGCAATGAAAGGTATTCTCAGGGAGATTTCCATAAATCAAATATAGTCCACATATCTTCGTATTTCAGGTGTTTAGAGATTTATCATTATCATCATCATCATCATCATTATCATCATCATCATCATCATCATCATCATCATTATTATTATTATTAATAATTAGTCAAGGATATTTGAGATATTTCCAAAATTTTTGATACTTTGTTTCATATGCTACTCTGGCCTCCCCTGATGCTTCACCATAGCATGGAGGTGGCAGTCCTTGTGTTCTCCAAGCCTATGCCATGGATACATGAGCTCTCGCTGTGAGCAGATGGGTATCTCTTATCTAGGAATGAGCCCAGCTAGTAGCTGATTTTCATCACCAGAAGGGTGTCCCCTGGGTGGAGAACTAGTTCAGCCCCAGCAGCAATTGGGAATCACCTAGTAAGGCACAAAGGAGCCATGCCAAGATTTGGTGGAGAAATCACATACACTGATAAACCTCTCTACCCTCTTCCCTTGAGGAACAGTCACTTTATAACTATTTTAAAGAACAACACACTTAAAGTTGAAATACTATTATGATATGATTATTGTAGACAGGGACATGCCAAGCTGGGACTACCATGGAGCAGATTGCTACTTTTCCCCAGTTGCTGCCATCCTGGGGGCAGAACATGCTTTTTCATACCATCCCCACCCAACTTTCATATAGCACTAAACACTTGACCTAGTTACTCCATTATCCTGTCCCTGGGCTGCCATCCCCAGGGTCCTGGGTCTGTAATGCCCTTCTCCAGGATCGACCTTCCCACTGGAGCTAGACTACGTAAGTGCTGTCATGGCAAGAGAACTGCATCAGAATCAAATCAGCAAAGACAGCAGCAGAGCCATCCCTCCTAATAAACTCTGCCCTAACCCTCCTCCATCCCTGTGTCCCTCTGACCTCCCTTTCTACTATGCCCTTTGGAACTGTCCTCCATTTATATCAAACTCCTCTTCATCCTCTTTTTTTTTGTTCCTTTCATATTCCTTCTTTTGGTGCTCACTGAAATCTAGCTGAACAGAATCAGGGAAACAATTACACAATGACTGCAATTCAGTAAATGGAGACAATAAAAACCAAACAAACTGATGGTTGTAGAATTTTAATGACTGAGATTGGCTCCAGAGAAGAGGTGCCATAACACATCTTACTCCCTTTTTTTCAGAGATGGGAAACAATGGGTGGGATATCGCATGTATTGTAAGATATAATTGATTTGTTGGCTGGTTTTGTTAAAATGCTTTTTTTCCCCTCTTTCCTTTTTAATTTTTATTACAAGGGATGGCTTGCTGGGTAGGGGAGAGGAGAGAGAGATGTTTAAGTGGTATGAGAACAAAAGATATCAATAAAAATAGGACATAAAAATAAATCTAGCTTAGGACACCAACTTTTTTAGTAACTTCTCCAAGAATGACTGCTCCTTCTCAAACCCACATTTCTTGACAAACAGGGTCAGGAGGAAGAGTTGGTTCTATTTCTTGCTCCTTTCAGAACACTTTCAGAACCTTTCTTTGCCACTGTCACTCAGCAAACACCTCTCCCTCCTTTCACATCTGCTCAATTCTGCCCCGATTCTTGTTGTCGTTATTTATGGATCTCTAGGAAACTCTCCCTCTTCCCCAATAAGTCCACTGTCTAATTTCTATGTTATACTCTCCATCCTAATCCTTCTCTCTTCTAAAACCCTAGTTTCTCTGTTCCTTGGCTTCTTCAGCTTACATGACCTTTATGTCCAACTATCTCAAGTGTGCAGAAGGGTCATCATTCCGTAGACTCCACAATCCTCAACAGAATTTGTCCCAGGTCCAGAATTCCCAGTTATGCTCTAGGGGTGACCCCTCTGTCAAAATGTGGCATAGACCTCACCTGTTCATCTCTTTTCTACAAACCTAGTTATATAGCGATCAATCATGCTGCACCCACTTCTCTCTGAAGGAGAAAAAGTATCTGATCAGTTCATTCAAAGGAGTTAGGAACTCATTGTGTTGCCTTTAAAAGACTGCATAGAAAGGGCAATAATTAATGCAAAGGAATGTCTATCTAATGGTGGAACTTCAGGTATCAGTGAGGAAGATCTTTTTAATTAGTCAATTAAAAAACATTTATTAAGTACCTACTATGTGCCAGGCACTATATTAAGCACTTTTTAGGAGGAAACCCCCCTACTCCCACCTGGTTTATGTTAGGCTAGCCCTGATTGCAGAACCCATTCATCTTCCCTGAGTTACTTACCAAAAGGTAAACAAAGTTCCTTGAACAAAGGGGCACCCCACACTTTCAATGGCATTGAATTAATCTGGCAACAGCTGGTAGAGTTTACACAGCATTCCACTCACAGAGTTGGAATGAGGTTTGTTCTGATGACTGTTCTAAATCAAACAAAGCAGAACATGGATTTAATCTACTAAATATTTCTTTTTGTGTCACTTGCTTAATGAGGAAAGGTACAATTAGTTCCATTTGAATGCACGATACTTATAAACTTGAAAATTTGAACATCATTTAAATGGTCTAACTAAACAACTCCCAGAAGAGGAAGGCACAATAATAATAAAAATAGTAGCTCACAGTTATAAATATAAACTGGCTGGATCTGTCCTTCTTCTTCCCCATATTTCAAGGGATGTTATCATCCTCCTCCTCCTCCTCCTCATCATCATCCTCCTCAAAAATAAAAGATCATATTAGCATAATAATACTATTATATAACTGAATTATAATAATGTATAAAATACTAGTAACTGAAATTCACATGGAGTAGATCACTGAAGTGTTTAAGATAGATGATCCTGTTTGAATATCCCAACAATCTTTTGAGGTATTATGGGTATTACTGTTTTATTCCTATTTTATAGGTGGAGAAACTGAGGCTCAGAGAGTCTAGGTGACTTCTCTATGATCACATAGCTAATAAGGGTCAGAGGTAAAATGTGAATCCATGTCTTTCTTACTCTAAGCCATCTCTCTGTCCCTAACTCTACGCTGGGGGCAGCTAGGTGGCGCAATGGATAGAGCACTGGCCCTGAAGTCAGGAGTACCTGAGTTCAAATCTGGCCTCAGACCAAACACTTGACACTTACTAGCTGTGTGACCCTGGGCAAGTCACTTCACCCCAATTGCCAAAACAAAACAAAACAAAAAACAAACCCTAACTGCATGCTGTCTCCATAAAATGGTAGCAGCCCAACAGGAAACTTGTGACTTGATGTGCTACGAAGGACTTTGGATTTTGAATCAAAGCAATTGGCCTTGAATTTCAGCTTGTCTAGTCACTGCTTTTGTGACCTTGTTCAGGGTTGTTAAACTTCTTTAGACATGTTTCCTCATCTGTAAAGCAAGGGAATTGGCTTAGATGATATCTGAATTCTCTTCTAGCTTTCATCCTATGATCTTGGGTTTGGTAAAATTGGTGTGGGGGAGAATTGATGATTTCTAAGACCTTTTCTAGTAGTTCTCCATCCCAAGATAAAAGAAAAGATGGTCATAGATGGAGACTGAAGGATAGAGGAGAAGTGCTAGAGATGGGGAAAACAGCTGTGCTGGCAAGGTAAGAACTTCTGGGGTTCTGAGCCTCTTGTTTTGCATGAGATTTTTCCTCACCTTGCCTTAGAAACTTTATGGAAGAGACTGGCATGTTGCAAGACTGAGGAGGGCAGTATCTTGGGAATAATTGGAAGCAGGAGCAGAAGGAACAGAAACCAGATTAGCCTAGGAGACAGAGAAGGTGGGTTCACTTCCTGGCTCTGCCACTTTATGATCTTGGACCAATCATTTAACATTTAACATCCTGGGGCCTCAGTTTCCTCATATGTAAAATGCAACTGCATTTCATATATATATATGTATGTATGTATATATGTATATGTATATGTATGTATGTATGTGTGTGTATATATGTATATGTATGTATGTATGTGTGTGTATATATATGTATATGTATGTACATATGTGTGTGTGTATATATATATATATATTCCTCTGTTTGGTGTTCAAAGCCTTCATAGTTCCAATCTTCTTCTACCTTACACTCCATCCCTCCCTCTTCTTCCCCTCCATCTTTCCTCTCCTTCCATCACTCTGCAGTCCGGTGACACTGGCTTTCTTGATGTTTCTCTAACAAGATACACTATCTCCCAACTCCAGGCATTTTCTCTCTGTGTCCCCCGTGCTTGGAATGTTTTCCCTCCTTATCTCTGCCTCCTGGCTTCCTTGGCTTCCTTTTGATGTTCCTTCTAGCTGTAATTCCATGATTCTATAAGAAACTGTAGCTGAGCTATAGGTGACTGGAAATTTACGTAGATATTTGGCAACTAGGTGTCGCAATAGATAGAGTGTCAGGCCTAAGGTCAGGAAGACTTATCTTTGTCAGAGTTCAAATCTGGCCCTAGACATTTACTAGCTGTATGACCCTGGGTAAGTCACTTAACCCTGTTTGCCTCAGTTTCCTCATCTGTAAAATGAAATGGAGAAGGAAATGGCCATTCTAGTATCCTTGCCAAGAAAACCCCAAATGGGGTCATGAAGATTAGGGCACACCTGAACAACAGCAAAGATTTTTAGCACTCATGTTTACCCATTCAGAGGCCTCTGTTTTATTCTCTTTCTTACAAGAACACTTTCTTCTTTAATACTGTGAACTGGGTGGTTGCAAGCAGGGGGTTCATTTCAGTAAAATGGGTAATAAATACCACATGGAGGTTTTCCTGGGTGTCTTGAATGAGAATGTGTGAGCCAAGAAAATGGAGAAGCTGACTAAAAGGAATATTGAATTTTTGAGTCACTAGAATCTCTGACCCAGTGGTTACCTATTACAACTTAAAATTTTAGAAAAGGATTTTCCTCACTGCAGCCCTTGGGGGTATATCGTGCAACCATTATTCTCATTTTTATAAATGAATCAACCTGAAGCTCAGAGAAATGAAGGGAAATGTTCATATGCACCCAGTTAATAAGGCACTGAGGCAGGCATGAGAACTCTAGGTGCCTGACTTGCTCTAGGACACTAGCCTGTCTTCCTCAACAGTGCTATTCCTTTGCCAGTATGAGACATCAATCATGGCTCAGTGACCCTGAGCCATGAATAAAGAATGTCTCTCTGAGGTTTGTGCAGCCCTGCCTGGAAGATTCAATTATGAAACTGAATTGTATGAAAAACAAACCCATGCTGGGGAATTATAGAAGTTTGTCAAGAAGTAGGGGGAAAATACATCTCTATTCTCTGGAAGTTCCCCAAAGAATACACATATAAATAATAGTCCTGCTTTTCATGGGTGCATTCCCAATAGCATTATCAATATTATTGCTTGAAGGGCTCAAGTTAATGGGTAAAGAGGTTGGAAGAAATGAAAAGGCTTTGAATTCATAACCAAAGTAATCTCATTTGGGATAGAAAAAGGGGAAAGAGCACTGGTTTTGAAATTAGGAGACTAGATTTTTTTATCCCAGCTCTGCCATGTGCTTTGGGCAAGTTACTAAAGCTCTTTGAACCTCAGTTTCCTTATCTGTAATATGAGGGCATTGGACCAGGTCATCTCTAGGGTCTGTTCCCACTCTGAACTATAGGTTCATAGATCTGGAGCTGAAAGAGACCTCAGGGGCTAGGCTGTCCAATCCCTTCATCTTATTATTATTTTTTTAACATCACGAAATCCATGTACTCTATATGTAGTCTCACCCTAACTTTTAAAAAATTGATTTTTCATCATCACTTTGACAAACATCAACCACCATGAACATTTCAACATATAAAGAATCAAAAAAGAACATATATGAAACCATGTACTTCTATTACATAGGGTTTGTTTAAAGTGGTAGTTAAATTTAATGCAACAGTGATAAAAATTTCTTTGCTTGCTTGTATCCTTTTTTGCTTTTTCTTTTTCCTTCCTTCTATTTTAGTGTCTCCCTATTACTTTCAGCATCAAATATGAAATCCTCTGTTTGATGTTCAAAGCCTTCATAGCTCCAATCTTCTTCTACCTTATCCTCCATCCCTCCCTCTTCTTCCCCTCCTTCTCTCCTCCCCTTCTATCACTCTGCAGTCCAGTGACACTGGCTTTCTTGCTGTTTCTCCAACAAGATACACCATTTCCAAGCTCCAGGCATTTTCTCTCTCTGTCCCCCATGCTTGGAATGCTCTCCCACCTTATCTCTGCATTCTGGCTTCCTTGGCTTCCTTCAAGTCCCAGCTAAAATCCCACCTTCTGCTGGAAGACTTTACATATCTTTTTAAATTATATTACCTTCCCTCTGCTCATAAACAATTATCCTACATATAGCTTGTTTGTACATAATTGTTTACACGACTCTTGTATTAGACTGTGAACACCTTGACAGTAGTTCCTGTCTTTGACCTTTCTTTGTATCCCCATCACTTAGCACATTGCCTGGCACATAGTAGACGTTTAATAAATATTTATTGACTGACTCTTTTTTCTATTTTCTTCTTCAATCACTATCAAAATCCACCAACTTTCCCCTACAATTCCCCTTGCCAAAATAAAGAAACCCTCCCTTTTAAAAAATGTTGTGTAGTTAAGCAAAATGAATTTATGTGTTGTTTGAACACACGTCTTATTCTTCACCTGTAGTTCATCACCTTTCTGCCAAGAGGTAGGAAACATGTTTCATAATCACTCTTCTAGGGTTATGATGGCTCATTACATTGATCAGAACTCTTAAGTCTTTTAAAGTTATTTTCTTTTACATTACTTTAGTTATCGTATAAGTTATTCTTCTGGTTCTGCTCACTTCACTATGCCTAAGTTCATCTTCCCAGGTTTCTTTGGATGTGCCATATTCACTATGTAAGGCTCAATAATATTCCATTGCATTCACATCCATATTTT
Source organism: Phascolarctos cinereus (assembly GCF_003287225.1). Lineage (NCBI taxonomy): Eukaryota > Metazoa > Chordata > Mammalia > Diprotodontia > Phascolarctidae > Phascolarctos > Phascolarctos cinereus. The sequence continues at coordinate 266,698,512 of NW_027555847.1, read as the reverse complement.
TATTCATTCATTTCCCAACTGATGGATACTTACAGTTTCTAGTTCTTTTCTATGACAAAAAGATATGCTATAAATATTGTTGTAGTTAAGGGTCTTTATGTAGATATGGTTGGGTGTGCTGGGGTGGGGGGAGGAGAGTAGACTTTTCTGCTATGTATGCCTGGGTAGTGATTTGATTATAATTAACCTGATCAGTGGACAAGGACTCAGAAGTGGGGAGGTCAGGAACTTCTACAGTGGTCAATCAGGGAAAAGTTGAGGGATAAGAGTGGGTGTAGGTGTGTTGGAGACAAGCTCCATGATTGGCTCTTAAAGGAAGAATGGAATTCTACCCATCCTCTTGCACTCTGATTAAATCAGACAACAGCCCTCTCAGGATTAAGCTGTAAACAATTCCCAAAAACTACAAATTGGAGAAAAGGCACTCATTTGAATGGGCAGAGGGAATTTCCTCACTCAGGAGTTCCCTCTATCAATGAAATCACAGGCCAAGCTTCTATCCTTTTATTATTATCATTATATTATATAATAATATAATGTATTTTACCATAATATATTATGACATACAACATATTACCATAATTATATAATTAGTTTACCACAACACATTATGTAATATATTATACCACAATATATTATGTGATATATTATGCCATAATATATTAGATATTGTCACAATATATTACATAATATATTATGCAGCTTTCATATTATTAATAATATCATGCTTTATTATTATAGAGATTATCTTATTGTTAAGTTCTATTTTATCCTCCAAACCAAGTCATAATTCTATATAGCAAAAACCTAACCAAATATAATTAATATGTAAGGCAAGCTAGTCCCATACTCCAACCCCAGAGTTCTAAAGGCATATTTAACAAACAACTTCCTTTTCATTCTCTTGACCACCGAATACTGTTTCCCACCCCACCCTTCCTTGGGAATGGACACAAAGAGCCAGGTGAAATCCACATGGGCAAATCAAACATGAGCACAGAAACAAATATTTGGGGAAAGCATTAATTACTACTGCCTGTGGGAATGGGCTAGAGTGTCTCAGTACAGGACCTGATCCTCCTTCTTTAAATGTTTAATCAAAATAGCTCCTGATTAGCTGGGAGGAAGGAATATGTTTACAGGAAGGAAGGCAGCAAGGTATGGTAGACAGAGAACTATGCTGGAATTCAGGAGACCTGGGTTCCAGAGCTCAGTTTCCTCATATGAATGAATGGACAAGCATTTATTGTGTGCAAGACACTGTGGTAAACACTGGGAATACAAATAGAAAAGGCAAGTCCTTACTTCCAGGAAGCTCACTTTCAAATAGGGGAGACAACACATCTAGGTTTCAGATGGAAAGATCCTGTTTTCCTTAGGACTCAGCAGCAAAGCATGTCATATCCATGTCATTGATGTCAAATCCACTGACAAAATCATATTTATGATGCTCAACCACTTGTAAGTGCTAGGGATGGGGTGGTGGGGGTGAGAACTTTCTTTTCTGGATCTTTCGTTGCTATGGGTACAGACCCGCAGATGCAGTTGCTAGAATAAATGTCCACAAGGGTTGCTTCCCCAGATGATGACTGGGGGGCTGAGCTGAGAGGCCTGGTCTGGAAGCTGCTTTGGGGAGGATGCTGCTATCTCCAGAGCTCTTGGGCTTACCTTCTCCTGCTGGCAGATGGTCAGCAATTGGCCTTGGTGATGGTGAGGAAGTGGGCCCCAACCCTGTGGTGATTGGCTTTCTCAATGACGGCTGTGGGGCTTATCCAGGAAATAGGACTGGTGGTCTGGGGGATGCTGCTACCACATGAGCTCTTGGGTTCAAGGTCGTAGGCTCTCTCCAATCAAGGTCTGAGAGGGACTTGCCTGTAACATATGCTGCTTTCCATTTCTACCCCAACATGTCTTGAGTGCTCTGTAGCTGGTAATCAATCAGTATGGATGTTGATTCCTTCTCCAGAGGAGTTTCTTCTGTGAATGAAGGTTGTGGAGACTGGGCTGGGAGTAGGGCTGGTAGTCTGAGGGGCAAGGCTCTTGGGTTCAGGGGCTGAATCATTGTGGTCTGAGGGGAGATGGTGTTGAAGGTGGTGGTTTGCCTTGCCTGGTATACTCTGCCCCCTGTCTCATCTATAAAATGAGGGGGAGTCAGGCTAAATAATCTCTAAGGTCACTTCTAGTTCTGTAATGCCTAGATATACAACCTATGGGAAAAGAATAGTATAGGACAGGGGTGGGGGACCTGTGGCCTTGAAGCCTGTTGTAGGATCCCTCTTAAAAAAGAAGGTAAATTTAATGGGACATAGCACACATTCTCACTTTCAAACTAAGGTTTGTTTCTGGCTTAGACACTTTGTACCTAGAGGAGCACACATACATACATATACACACTAATGCTATCAACTTTGAAACTTTGAAACCAGGCTGCAGTGTTGCAGACTCAATCTTTAGCTTAGCCAATCTCACTGCTCTTTCAAAGTTACATCTGTATTGAGAGGGCTGCCAAATTTTTTGTCTCTGTCCAGAAATATCTCAGGGTGACTGAAGTCTAGGTAAGAATGGATTACTGCCATTGCCTTCCACAAATTCAGCAGAAGAAAAGAGATAAGGGGCTTGCTTGGGCTGCTGAGAGATACTCTTCACTCCAGACACCTCACAAACATATCAGTGATTTCCTCTCTGTTTGAAATGAACATTGAAGAAAGCATTGTGGTAATGAGTTCTCTTTTGCATAGCTTTAAGCTCTCTCATTCTTAAGTAGAAACATGGACAGAAGCAAGAAATCCATTATCTGGGTGGGGGTGGGGGTGGAATACGGTTTTTTGTTTGTTTTCACTACAGAGTCAGAGTTTGAAATAACACATGGTTGGCATCAGATCATTCTAGGTTTATCTGGATAATGCACCTGGAAATGTGTGACCCACAAGTCCAAAGAAAAACCATTCAGTATTTTTCAGCATATTGGTCTGATGTGGGTTTATTTGAAATGTACATATGTTCACATGTGCACATATACAACATAATGTAGCCACATTCACCCACACGTGCAATTGTGCCCTATAGCTCTATGAGGAGGCAAAATCTGAAGACTGTCCTATTAATTAGCAAGGCAGTGAAGTATTTTGGGTACTTTGGGTATTTGAAGTACTGTGTTGGTAGACACAAGTTGTGGGAATGTGCAGCCTCAAGGCCACACGTGGACCTCTAAGTCCTCAAGTGTGGCCCTTCTATGAAGCCAAACTTCACAGAACAAATCCTCTTAATAAAGGATTTGATCTGTGAAGTTTGGATTCAGTCAAAGGCCCACACTTGAGGACCTAGAGGGCCACATGTAGCCTCAAGGCCACAGGTTCCCCACCTCTGATCTAGGTTCTAGTCTTGACTCCAACACTTGCTAGCTGGTTTACTCTGGGTTACTCACTCAACTTTCCTGAGTTTCCTCATCTGTAAAATGGCAATTTTATTTGTACCTAACATAGTTACTATGAGGAAAGAACTATGTGAATGATCAAAACTTTATACAGATGTGAATCATTATATTTGAACTTTTAGTTAATAAAATTCAATAGTAAGAAGCAGAATGGTGTACAAAGGATCAGTCTTGGAGTCAGGAAGACCTGGGTTCAGGTCTAGCTCATACATAAACTAGCTATTTCATCATATTTAAATCCTAAAATCTCTCAAGAGCCTCAAGTGACTCTTTAAGAAAATAGCAGAGTTGGGGCAGCTAGGTGGCACAGTGCATAGCATACCAGCCTGGGAGTCAGGAGGACCTGAGTTCAAATGTGACCTCAGACACTTATTCACTGCGTGACCCTGGGCAAGTCACTTAACCCCAATTGCCTTCCCAAAAAAAGAGAAAAAAAAGAAAATAGCAGAGTTGTTGACATGTATCATGTCCATTGTTGTCTGACAGGAGGTGGTTTTAAAGGCGGTGGTTTGACCTGCCTGGCACACCCTCCCTCCTGTCTCCTAGCTCCACATGGGAGCTCCCAGTCTTGAGGAAATAGCAGTTCTGGATTTCTTTTTAATTGAATAACAATTATTAGGGGGGGATGCATTGGTGTGGAAAAAGACAACACCCATTTCTATTTGACTTTGGGACATATCCTCAGACTATGAGGCAGTTTTCTTCTTGTTTTGCTTGGGGCTTCGATCAAAGTTAGTTTGCATTCTCCCAGCATGGTGGCACAGGAACACAGAGCAGGGGAGAGAAAAGAAGAAAAGACTGGAATTATAATTTTTTTTTCAGCAACTACATAGCCCAGAGTTGTCTGTGTTTACGCACTTTTCCTCCTAAACTGTCACCTTGGTGCTTAGCTTCTTGCAAGTTAGAGGGGAGAAAGAACATGAGACTTTTTGACCTTTGCTAGAGCATCTGTGATTTAAAGGAAAAGAATCAGGCTTTGCTGAGTGAAGTGAGCAGAGCCAGGAGAACATTGTACACAATAATAATGACACTGTGCAATGATTAACTATGACTGACTTAGCTCTTCTCAGCAATACAATGATCCAAGACAATTCTAAAAGACTCGTGATGGTAAATGCTATCCACATAGAGAAAAAGAACTGATGGAGTCTCAATACAGATTGAAGAATACTGTTTTTTTCATGTTTTTTTTCCTTTTGTTCTCTTTCTTCTTTCACAACATGACTAATGTGGAAATGCATTTTACACGATTGCACATGTATAACCTTTATCAAATTGCTTACCATCCTGGGGAGGAGGGAAGAGAGGGAGGGAGGAAAATTTGGAACTCAAAATCTTTCCAAAAAATGAATGTTGAAAATTGTCTTTACATGTAACTAGAAAAATAAAATACTATTAAATTTTTTAAAAAGAAAAAAAAGAATCAGACTCAATGGATATCAGAGGATGATGGTAAATTTCTGCTTTATAAAGATGATTTGGCTTTCCTTTCCTTATTCCCTTTGCATCCCACCCTGTGTCCAGGCGTGGAGGTGAGCCGCCATACTCTCTTTACAAGACAGTGCCATCCTGATGGCTGTCCTCCTAATGACAGCCTGTGGCGAAGTGGATGGATCTTAGTTTTACTTACTGACACTGACACAGGAGCATGAAGCCAATTCATCAGGGACTTCAGCTGACCACAGGCTCATGACAAGTCCTAGATGTGACTTGGCTACTAAGATAGCCCAGGCTGCACTGATTCTTTTTTTTTGTTTGTTTTGTTTTGTTTTGTTTTGCCTCTGATGTGGCAGGTGGTGTGGTAAGAGCCAGGAATACAAAGTGAAAAACTAAATAGCCCTACCCTCAAGAAGCTTATCCTCTCCTGGACTCTGGGACACAACACAGACAATGTGAATAGAGATGAATCAATACAAAATAAATTCCAATCCAGTCTCAGACACTTCCTAGCCACGCTACCCTGGCCAAGTCACTTCACCTCTTTTTGCCTTAGCTTCATTATCTGTAAAATTGGGACAATAATAGCACTGATCTCCCAGGAATGTTGTGAGGATCAAATGAGATCATTGTAAAGCTCTTAGCACAGCACCTGGCATACAGGAAACACTATATAAATGTAAGTATTTATATGAATTCATTTCATTGGGAAAATTAAAACAGTTGTTGAGGGGGTCAGAGATTGGGAAGGGCCCTTTCTAGCCAATGACACTTTAAGAGGAGCTAGGAGTTGTAAGAGGTGGAGGTGAGGAGGCTGTGCACAGCATGTGCAAAGGCCAGAGATAAGAGTATCACACACAGAAAACAGCATGTAGGCCAGTTTGACTGCAACATAAAATACATGCGGGAGAGTAATGCTCATAACATAGTTCATAGATCACAGACTTGGAAGACACTTAGATCAGAGATCTAAAATTAAAAGGGATCTATTTTTTTTTTACATTTTTAAAACATTTTTTACATTTTTACAGATGATGAAACCAAGGTCTAGGGAGCTTAAATAGCTTGCTCAAGGTCACACAGGGAGCATCAAAGACAGGTTTGAACCTATGGCTTCTGACTTTGCAGTCAGCAGCCTTTCCATGGTAAAATATAAAATCAGTCTGGAAATAAAGTTTGGAGACTGATTGTGAATGACTGTTAAATGTCAAAGGGAAGAGTCGCTATTTTATCCTAGGTGCAATAGGGAGCCACCAAAGCTTCTTGAGCAGGGGAGTGATGTGGACAGACATAGAAATACAATATCCTAAGGAAGGGAAGCAGGAATATATGCAGAGCCAGCTCAAAGCAGTTTCTGAGAGACAATTTTTAAATTTTCCGCTTGAGCATTTACAACTCAGAAATTGGCAAAACTGGGGTTTGATTTTGTTGTTGATTGTGTAGACTTAAGCAACAAAGTGCTTGGCATTTTGTTGGGAGGAGGCAGGGGGAGACCCGGCTATTAAACATTTGCCAGCACACCGCTAAAGGCAGGTAATAAATAGCCTGGGTTACTGGCAGGGCTATATCTCAACTAGTCTGACAGCATCTGAAGAATTGTGTTTATTTTTAGAAGCCATATTCTAGGAGTCTTTGACAGTCTCAGGGATGTCCAGAAGTGGATGACCAGGGCCTGGTTAAAACCAAGCCTTAACTCAGGTGCCATCTTGTAAGGACTCTTTGGTAGCTTCCCCGTCCTGCTAAACAAGGAAGCCCTGGGGAAGCTGGAATCTCTTAAGCTACCCAGCAAAGTAAGGTCTTCAGTACCAAAGGGAAGCCCCTTATCTTCAGTGGGGAGTTTGCATATCTCTCAGCATGAATCACAACTGTTCCCTAGCCTTGATTTTATACCTCCTCCTAATGCCTGATCTTGCTTGATGAAGACAAAAACCCTACACAAACCCAACAGATTTTTCCAGTTTGGGTACCCAAGTCCACCCAAGGTCCTCAGTGGACCTGTTCCACCCTCCCTGCCTGCCCTTCTGATTGTATTTCCCCTTTGCAGAGATGGCTTGCTTTACTTTCTTAGTGTTGGCTTTGTTTTCTTGTGCTTAAGCTGCATTGATAACACCTACTATGGGGAAACTTTTCCTTATTTCTTTAGTTCTCAGTGGATTTTGACTCCTCAAAATACTCTGTATTTACTTCTCTCTGTAAATGGAAGGTAATCTCCTTGAGGGGAAGGGTTTTCATTTTTGTTTTTGTGTCTTTAGCACTTTGCACAGTGTCTCTAACATAAGTGCTTAATGAATGTTTATAACCTGACCGTCGGGAAGCTCATAGCTCTTTTCCAGAGAGGAGCTAGATGCAGCAGTGGCCATCTCCTGCTCAAAGTCTAGGGCGACATAACACAGCTTCTCCTTGATGTCATGCACGATTTCCCTCTCAGCCGTGGTAGTGAAACTGTACCCTCTTTCAGTCAGGATCTTCATGAGGTAGTCCATCAGATCACGGCCAGCCAGATCCAGATGGAGGATGGCGTGGGGAAGGGCATAACCTTCATAGATGGGCACAGTGTGAGTCACACCATCACCAGAGTCCATCACAATTTGAATTAAACATTTGAGAGGAATTGAAGATGTTTAGTCTGGAAAAGAGAAGATTTAGGGCGACATATGGTAGTTGTCTTTAACTATCTGAGAGATTGTTATGTAGGATAAGGAGGAGAATTTTCTGTGTAGTCCCTGCTGACAGGGAAATTACAGAAAAGCAGATTTCAGCTCAGTATAAGAAAGAGTTTCCTAATAGTTGGAACTGTTCTAAAATGCAACAGGCTGCTCTGCAAAGGAGTGAGTTCTTGGTCACTGGAAGTATTCAAACAAAGGTTAGATGATCTTCCATTGGGGATCTTGTAGAAGGAATTCTTGTTTAGCTGTTGGTGGGACTGGATGGTTGCTGTTCAATTCCTGTTTGATCTCTAAGAGTCCACCATCTATGTTACATGCTAAGTAAGCTTTTGAAGTTGTGGTTCCAGGAAAATTGGGTGGAGATACCTCAAAAGTAACAACCTAAGAAAAGAAAAGCAATAAAATTAAGGGATTTTGTAAAGCTGTTTTGTTCTAAGTCTGAGCTCTTAGTAAATCTTGAAATAATATAACAAATGTTAGGCAAGAACATATGTAAATACTCAGAAGATGCTGGAATCATCAGCAATATCAGTATTATGTTGACAGAGAACAAATAGTACTAGATAAACACAAAAACTTCTATCAACAGTTTTACCAAATAAGTAACCATTGGGAAAGCAGCAGCTGTTGTTACCTTAGCAAAGCATTTCAAAATGTCTGGTTAAGTAGAGAAAGGAAACTCGTTCTGATGGACCCAGTTAAACACAATCACAGACAATCAAGGGCACTGTGGTATCAACTGAAAAACAGAGGAACGTATGGGAAATGTGCTTGATCCAGAATCTAGGAACCTGGTTTCTGCCCCTGGCTCTGATGCCAATTAACTGTGTGACCTTGAAGATTTCCTTTCCTCGCTCTGAGCCCCATTTACCTACTTCATTGTTAAATTTAAAGGGGATTGGCTAGCCCTCTTAGGGCTCATTTACACAGGGGTGTGCTGGAGCCAGCTCTAACCTGCTTATGAAAACTCATTAAAATTTCAGTGTGATCATTCATACCTTAGAAATCAGCAATCAGAAATCAGCACTTGGTTTATCATTTTGTTGCTTTTCTAGACTTAAGAAAGTGTTAATAATGCAAATTAAACTCAAAACCACGTGGATATTTCCCTATTCTCACTTCCAACCCTAGCACACTCTTGTAGTGATTTATAAACTTTGCCTGAGCTTAGCAGGGCTAGAGGAGAAGGCTCAGTTAATGAAGTCATCACCAGACTGGATGTTTGATGAGTGGAAACTAACTACAACTGACATTTGTATAGCATTTTTAGTTCATTTGAGTCTCATAGCATCCTATCCCTCACATCCCTAATATTCTATGATTCTATGACTAATAATTCCTCATTAAATAACTAGCTTGATCCTTCCATCAGCCATCCAAGCAACCACTCACTTACTACAGAGAGTTCATTCATTTGCAACCAGGTAGAAACTTTTTAAATGAATGATTCTGTGATCTAATCATCATGGGCTCTCACAGATAGATCACAACACTTCCACGCCTTTTTACCCTGTGTAGTCCTTGTCCATGTCTTTCCACAAGTCTGCTATAGGAGAATTACTCAAAAGATAATAGGAGTGAGCTTATGGTCACTGGAAGTATTAAAACAAAGGTTAGATGATCATCTGTTGGGAATCTTGTAGAAGAATTCCTGTTCGGCTATTGGTAGGACTGATTTTATACACACATACATGTACACACACACACACACACACACACACACACACACACACACACCAATTTCTTGAATACCTTGCCTTTCCTGCTGGCTATCAAGTTGTCCAGCTGTTATCCTATCCTACAACATGACCAGCCCGTCTCCTTTTCCCTTTATATACACCCTTGATAACATTTTTTGTCCCACCTATTGCAAGCACATCATTGTTGCTAACATTCAGTAATCTGCTTAATCCCATAATACACAGTTTCATTGTCCTTTTATCCACCCGTAAGTCAGAGGTACTGATTCACATGATTTATATGTCACCATTGGGAGAATATTAATGTTACTAAATGGAACTTTTGTGTTACGTATCACTTTTGGGATACTTACATAGTGGCGAACTAAATCTATGGACGTCCAAGTGTGCATCGTGATCTGGACAATACATATTCTTGGTTTTTCCTGTGTGCTAAGTCGATGTTTTGTTATGAACATAGATCTCACTGAAAAAATCCATGAAATATTCCAGGGCTTAGTAACTAGACCTGTGATTTTTTTGATATAGAGAATCTCAGATAAGGAAATTCCCTCTACCAATGTGGGTCAGCACCTTTGCCTCAATTTATAATCATAGTTGCCTAGAACACTGAGAGATTAAGTAGCATGCCCAGAATCACAAGACAATATGCCTCAGAGGTGAGACTTGAATCGAGGTCTTCCTGATTTCAAGGCCAGCTCTCTATCCATATGCTGATTTTTTTTAATTTATGTTGGGAATTAAGGGGGGGAAACAATGTAATATAAGTTATTAGTTAATAGACTCTGATTTTTTTAAGGTGACAGAAATTTTAAAGGATGGAGTCAAGCCACTTTCTTGGTCTAGACCTCAGTCCGCTGCTCTGCTTCCCCTCTACCCTGACTTTCCTACATAAAAATGTTATACAAACCAATAATGATGTTTGAGATGAGCAGGGCAAAGGTGACATAGTACAGAAAATTATGCAATTGAGTCTCAGAAGTAGGAATCTGTGATATCATTTTATCTTCTTAAAGTTTTAATTGTTGCATTTTGTTCCTGCTGAGCATTGATTTCTAACACTGATTTTCCTTCTAGGATCTCATTATTTTATCTTGAAGGTTTATCATCTATTTATTTCTTCCTTAAGATATTTCATAGGCTGCACTCCATGTGGTAACTTAATTTTAGTCTTTTATAAAATAATCTCTCCCTCTACCTCCCTTCCTCTCACTGCAAGTACCTTCCTTTCTCAGACCTTGAATAATACTTTGCAGCTTTCATTTCATTCTAGGATTTCAAGCTGGAAGGGAGCTTAGAAATAGTCTAAACCAACGACATTATTTTACAGATGAAGAAAATGAGGCTTAGGATTATAGCTAGTGTGTATCAGAGTCAGGATTTGGCCCCAGAAACTAGGTTTCCAAATTAGTGCTCCTTCCACAATACAAAATTCTTTCATGGTGGGTTTTGTGTTCCCCATTTTGCATCACGGTTATTTGTGTCTATATTACACACAAACACAAATAGATACTTGATTACAAACGCTTTTAAGTCAGGGACCACTTCTTATGGACTATTTTATCTCCATAAGCACCCGGGGAAGTAAATTACATAAAGAACTTGAATAATGAATAAATATTGGTTGAATTGAATTAACTTGTATATTCACACATCTGTATGGATCTATATAAGTCCTATAAGCGTAGGTGTAAACCTTAGAGCAAGAACAAATGTCAGAGATTATCCTTATTTTACATGTGAAAATATGAAGGCTCATAGAGGATTCCTGACTTGCCTAGGAACATAGATCATCTGACTTTTTGCCCAATATTCTTTCCTTTATACTGGTTGCCTTTCTAGCATATTTGTGCCCTCACACATATAAATAAATAACTGTCAATATACGTGCAATGAGTTATACACATATATAGATATACCTACAGATACACACACACACATATAATATATACACACATATACACATATACATTATACATCTACATGGATGGGTATATAGCCCTACATATAAATATACCCATACCTAGAGGTTAGGTCTCTATAGACCCAGGTTAGGAACATGGTTGACTAGAAGGATGATGGTTCCCACTCATATATAAATATAGCTGTAGATATAGATGTGTATGCATCTGTATATGCATAAGTGTATATGCATATGCATATGCATGTATCTGCATGTACATACACATGTATATGTGTATGTATGCATGTATACATGGACTATATACCCATATGTATATGACAGACATCTATATATACACATGTATGCATGCAAGTATGTATGTGTGTAGCTATCCTTTCAGTTACCCAGGTTCCCAACTTCTGTGTTATCCTGGATTCCTCTTTCACATTCATCCCACATTCAGTTGCTAATTCTTGTAATGTATTTCTCAATATCTGTCGTTTAAAAGCACGCATATACACACATAAATGTGTATACATATGCACGTGAACATATGTGTGTATATATGCATTGCAGGCAGCTAAGTGGCCCAATGGATACTGTGCTGGGCCAGGAGTCAGGAAGACCTGAGTTCAAATCTAGCCTGAAACACTTATTAGCTGTATGACCCTAAGAAGCATCAAACCACTCCTGTATGTTTGTCAAGAAAATCCCACGGACAGTATGGCCCATGGGGTTACAGAGTCAGACATGACTGAACAAAACTCAACAAAAACATACATGCATTATGTGTGTGTGTGTGTGTGTGTGTGTGTGTGTGTGTGTGTGTATGAAACAGAATGGCATACTCTGTAGAGAGGCAGCCTCAAAGCTAGGAGGTCCTATGTTTAAGACCCATGCACGAGCTGTTTGACTGGGAAAATCCCTTAACCTCTCTGTGTCCCCAGGCAAACCTCTAATCCAGTTGCAACCTGCATTAATAGAAAGACCTCCCTCTGTGAATGTAATCACAAGCCTGGATCTATATGTGTATATAGACAGGTATATGTATATGTATGCATAAAGGTATATGTGCAAGTATACGTATAGGTATGTGCATATGTACAAGTCTACATATATGTACATGTAGATATTTGTGTACAAGCATATATATGCATATATGCACAAGTATATGTATATATATGGTACAGGAATGTGTACAAGTATATGTATATGTAGAGATATATGTACAGGTATATTATGGGTATGTGTGTGTATATATATATATATATGTGTGTGTGTACAGGTATGTGCATATGCATATGCATACATATGTGTATTACAGGTATAATTACAAGCATATGTACATGTATATGTACAGGTATATGTGTATTGCAGTATATGTATTGTACAGGTAGGTATATATGAATAGGTATAAGTATAGGCATATGCTTATATATGTACATATATGTGTGTTCATTGCATTTATATATCCAGATATTAATTTATGAATGTGAGAATATGACTTCCTGGAGAGGCAGCCAGGGTAGCAGAGAGTACTGGGCAAAAAGCCAGGTGACTAATGTCCCTAGGCAATTTGCTAAGCATCTCTGGGTCTCCATATTTTCATATGTAAAATTGAGATAACCTCTGACATTTGTATAACACTCTACGGTTTACAACTGTCGCTTATACATTATCTCATTTAAGAATAATAGTTGTATTACCTCCCAGGGTTGTAGCTAGAATGGAATGAGATAATGTGTGTAAAATTTTTTAAAAATTTTAACTGATTATATACTATAAGGAATTATTATCACCACCACCATCATCATTATTATTAAAATTATTCATTCCAAACTGTCCAAGATTCTTGGTTAAATTATTGGAGTCTGCAATGTTATTTTGTGATAATACCTGGATGGGAAGCATGTCATTCCCTCTGGGATGATGGTGGGAGAGGGGAAGGAGGAAGAGGGGAGATAAAGGAAGAGGCCATACTGCAAATTACCTGGGTCAAGCAGAGGGAAAATTGGGCCACACATCTGAATCATTTGGAGTGAAGTGACCTTTGTGTTTTGAAGATCAATAACTCCCCCTCTACCCTGCCCTTTCTTAGGAATGGCTTTGTTAACCCTACCTTTCCAAATAACTATAATTGCCCTTTAAAGAGAGGCCACATAGTTTGGTAACAAAGAACCGTGCATTTGGAAGTCAGAAGGCCTAGGTTTGAATCTGACTTCCATCATCTATTGCTTATGTGACCTTGCACAAATCACTTAGCCTTTCAAAGACTCAGTTTCCTCATCTGTAAGTGGATAGAGCCAGACTAGAATCATCTCAAGTACTCCTTAGCCCTAAATTATAAAATAAACTATAGCATTTGAATTTCTAACCATTTTTTAAACCTAAAAGTTGACTAAGGGATATGTTCCTGTTCTATTCTGAATGTGAGATCCCTTCTAAATAAATGAGAAAAAAATCCATAAAGCTCAGTGCTGTGATCCTTCCTCATCACTCCCTTCTCTCCACTTTTTAAAAATTCTAAAATGTCTATAGAGCACCAGTTGTGTTGATTATATAGACCTTACCTCTAGAGATGTAGCCTAGTGCATTTAAAACTCACCTGACTTGAAATCAGAAAACTTAGTGGTATCATCTGGCTCCAGTGGGCTTGAGTCCTGGTTCCTCCACTTACTAGCCAACTATCTGTACTGGACACATTGCTTAATCTTTCTGAGCTTCAATTTCATTCTATATAAAAGAGGAATAATAGCATTCAAATAACCCACTTCATTGGGTTCACAGAATCACATTATTTCAAAGATGGGGGGGTGGCGCTCAGAAGTTGTCTGATTATGCAGGGTGTCTCAAAAAATTTTACTTCAGTTTGAAGCATTAATAGCTTTGCATGATAGTAAGACTTTTGGGACACCCAGTTTAAGGTTCCCCTTTGGAAACTAGAGGTCCTACAATGGCAAGATTAGGAGGCAGACCATTCTAGGCATGAGGGACAGATAGTGCTAAGGCACCGGAGATGAAAGTTAGCAGGTGTGTGTGAGGAGCAGCAACCAATCTGGCATGGCTGGACCATGGAGTTCATGGAGGAAAGTCAAAAGAGAGACTGGAAAGACAGGAAAGGGTCAGGTTGTAGGGGGCTCTAAATGCCAAGTAGAGGAGGGTTTCTGTTTGTTTGTTTGTTTGTTTTTTGTTTTTTTGCAACTAGAGGAAATAAGGAGACACTGGAGTTTATTGAATAGTAGGGTGGCATAATTAGACTGATGCTTTAGGAAAACTACTTTAGCAGCTGTGCAAAGGATAGACTGACATAGGGAGAGATTTAAGGTAGGAAGACCAAGTAGGTGGTTATTGCAAAAGTCTAGGCAAAGGATAATGAAGGCTTGAACCAGGTTGGGAGCTATGTGAGTAAAGAGAAAGGGATTACACAAGAAATACTGTAGAGGGAGAAAGTAGAATATTTGGCAATTTGTTGGTTGTGTAGGGTGAGCTAGAGCTTGACACAGAAGCTGGGAACCTGGGTAACTGAAAGGATTGTGGTATTCTAAATAGTAATGGGGAAATTTAGAAGAGGAATAGATTTTGTAGGGGAAATAATGAGAGCCGTTTCAGACATGTTAAGTTTGACGTCTGTATTGAATAGGAATGGAATAGAAATGCCCAATGGTTGGTGATGTGGATCTAGAGCTTAGGAGAGGAACTAGGACTAGATATATGGGAATTATTTCCATAGAAATAATGAATGAACCCATAGGAGTTGAGGAACTCACCAAGTGAGGTAGCCCACAGAGGAAAGAGAACAGGGCCAAGGACAGAGACTTGACCCATTGTTAGTAGGTGTAATAACGTGGTTAGAGACCTGCTTCAAATCTCTGATCTTTCAGATATTGAGATGAAAGGGGTTAATCCTTCAGGCTGCCTTAGTAGGAAGGTGAGAGATGAGTAACCACAAAATAGCCTTAGTTTCCTATTATACCGAAAATTGGCTTAAATCTATGAAAGTGGCATACCTACTTTATGGCAACCACAGAAGGCTCTTGCATTAATTTCCCATTTAAAAGAGTGATTTTTGAATTTCTCATGCAGATGCTGGGGTGAATCTCCCTGTGTATGAAAGATATAAATATATTATACACAAACCATCATAATTCAAGAAAGATCTTTCTTTGTTCTGTAGGAAATAGTGAAACACCATAACAGACAACTCAGGACATATGCTGAATAACCATATGAGGCTGTCACTGAGCAATTCACACTAGGCATGCAGAGAATGGAGTTCAGGAGATTTAAATAGGATTTTACAACATGCATGCACACACATACATGTGTATGCCCATGGGTATACATTAATAAATACACAACCATACATGCATATATACACACATAGATACATGCATACATGTATGCACACACCTGCATACATAATCCACATATCAATACATACATCAACACATGCATACACATATGTATATGTGTCAACATGTGTGTGTACAGAAATGTGTATGTGTGTGAATATACAGATACATGTATACATACATATATATATACATGCATGTGTATATATCCACATATACACCAGAGGAAGGAGGAAAATATTCCTACTGAGGAATGTTAACTGCAATTCAACTGTTTATTCTAATATAGGATTCTTAATCTTTTTTTGCGTGTGTCCTGGAGGATCCCTTTGGCAATCTGGTGAAACCCATGAACCCTTTCTCAGAATAATGTTTTTACTAATTGAAGCAAATGCTAAATTTCAGCTTGAGGTTAATGAAAATAAGGTTGGCATTTTTTTTCCCATTCAAGTTTATGGACCTCCTGAAACCTCTGTTGTAATGATTAGCTAATTGTAAATGAATTGTAGTGAGTGTAATAAATGGGGTTGCTTTTTGTGAATTTAGAGTAGCACAGTGGAAAGTATGCTTGGATCCGGAGGTAAGAGATCTCAGTTCAAATCCTGGCTCTGCTAATTATTAGCAATGAAATTTTGGACAAGTCTCTGAACCTTAGTTTCTTCTCTGTAAAATGAGAATAATACTTGTACTGCCTTATCACACAATATGAAAAAAAGTGCTTTGTATCAATTAACCAGTAAGTATTTAGTAAACACCTGCTATGTTCTGGGGATACAAAAAGACAAAAATAGAACAATCTCTGTCCTCAAGAAGATTGTATTCATCCAGAATTGAACACAAACAAAATATTAAAATATACAAGGCAACTGTGATTTGGGAGATAGCACTAGCAGCTCAGGGCATCGGGATAGGTCTCCTGTGAGAGGTGACCTTTGGGCTCACTCTGAGCAAAACAAAACAAAATGATTTGAACAGGTGCTGGTGAAAAGAGAGTGCATCCCAGGTGTGGAGTTATAGAGTTGAAAAGATGGATTGGAGACCTCATGAAGGCCATTCTGGCTTTAACACACCATGATGTGTATGAAAGAGAATGATAGATAAAGGTCTAGAAATGTAGGCTGAAAGTTTATTGTGAAAGCCTTGATCTACACATATATACATGTGTATGTGTGTATATATATATGCATGTATATGTGTATGTATATATAGATGTATAAATGTATGCATATATGTATATGTATGTACACATAAATGTGTATGTGTATAGGTATGTATAGACGTGTATGTGTATATAAATGTATGTACATGCATGTATGTATATATGTATATATAAATGTATGTATGTGTATGTGTATACATATATTTGGTATGTTGATTTAATATATATTTGAAAGCAGCTGCTTTGAGTGGATAACACACACTATATATATATAACATATATGTTATTATTATCCACTCAAAGCAGCATAACATATATATATATAATAACACATATATGTTATTATTATCCACGCATAGCAGCTGCTTTCAAATAATGCATTTCCTAGCCCAAAGCACTCACTGGTCTGAAAAAAACACTTCTTTGGGAAATGCATCAGTTGATGCCTCCTCCAAAGTGATCTGCTGAGCCTGCTTCCGTCCTTGTTACATCTAGGACATGGGCTGTTGCTTTTTATTTGGGGTTTATCATCAGCAAAGATGCCAGGGACATAATGTCAGCCTAATCTGGAAGAGATTGGCAAAAGGAGCAAAAGCACCAGTGATCCTTTGGGAAATGGAGACAAATCCATAAGGGCAATTGCCATATTGATCTGCTGCCATGGAAGTTTATACTTTTCATGGGCTGACAGCTACCTCATGTCAGGGACAGCCCTGAGTTTCTGCTAACCTTAGTCAATACATCTATGTCTGTGACTATTGATTGATAGGGATTGGCAAGGCATTAACCTAAGGTTCCTGGACTGGTTTTCAGGATTCTGCTGATTTACCTATATGGCATATTTGATGTGTGGCAGTGTTGATGGATGTAATAACTACTCTAGTCTTTCGATGTTTTCCTGGTAGGAAGGGACACCATAGAATCAGCTGGTAGCAAGAGGTAATACACTCTCTAACCAGCCCAGTCTCCTGTCAGCAGGCAGAACCTAGGGGAAAAATTAGTGAAAATGAATCTGGTTTGAAATTATTAATACAACCATTCCCCAGGCTCTCTCCATGAAGCATGGCAGCTTTGGACTACACTGAAAAATAGGGACTAAATTAATTTTAGTTAGACAGAGGAACTGAAAACACTCCAGAATTGCTTATCTAGCAGGGTAGGGTACAATGCCAGGTTAGCAAGCAACCAAAGCCAGTCATGCTAACCCTCTTCTACCTTTTCAACCATCTAAAGACTTCTCTTGGGGCAGCCAGGTGGTGCAGTAGACTGAGCACCAGGCCTGTCAGGGCTTCCAGTCAGGAAGACCTGAGTTCAAACCTGACCGCAGACACTAGCTGTGTGGTCCTGGGCAAGTCATTTAACCTTTGCTTCAATTTCATCTTCTGTAAAATGGGAATAATGATAATAATAATAATAATAATGGAGTCTACCAGCCAAAGTTGTTGTGAGGATCAAATGAGCCAATATTCTTAAAGTGCTTAGCACAGTGTCTGACACATGGCAGGTACTATATAAATGTTAGCTATTTATTTCTCTCTGGTTACTCCCTTTGTTCCTCCCTCCTGGGAATGGCATTCCTCTCACGCTAAATTTTGGGGGAAAAACTGATAGATGCATGCCTGTCTCAATCCGAGCCTCATAGTAGCCCTGCTGTTAAACTCAATTTCCTAGAGTGTGTGTGTGTGTGTGTGTGTGTGTGTGTGTGTGTGTGTGTGTTGGGCCTGAAGGCGGAGTTAATATCTTTTCTGTATCATGAGCCTATAAGTCTAGCCCTTCTTAAAATAAAGTTTTTAAATGCATAAAATAAAATACATAGAATTACAAAGGAAACTAATTGTACTGAAATATAGTTATCAATTCTTTTTCAAAGTTCACTGCCCTGGGTTAGGAACCCCTAACTTCGAGGAATACCGATAAAAGTATTCTCTCGGCCCAGGAAGTTACAAAATGAATGAATAACTTTTCCATATCTCTGAGTCCCCAGCCAGACTTCATGCTCTGCCAAAATATGGGAGTCTTAAATATATGTGTCTTTTATCTTAGGGATACCGTGATTGCCTCCTCTCGTTGCTATATGGAGCAATGACATACCAATGTGTGGTTATGTAGCAATGTATTTAGTTAACAATTTTATCACATTTTTCCAGGTCAAGAGACAAAGTAAACATTTAAACACAAAATGGCAGGCAGGCTTTTAAGGAAAGGGTCTTTTGTGTATCCCAGAGAAAGACATCAGGCTCCTGTCTTCATGAGAAAGAAAGAGAGAAGGAGGAGGAGTAGGAGAAGGAGAAGAAGGAGGAGGAAGGAAGGAAGGAAGAAAAAAAGCAGAAAGGAGTAAATGCCCAGGGTCAGCCATCGCTGGTTAGGGAGAGGGTTGGGGTCTGGTTCATCTTGACCCAAGGTGTGTCCCAACATGCCCTATATTTACCCTATCTTGGACTTGAAGTCTAGTGCAGATGTCCTCATGCCTGCAGATCCTTTTCTTTTCTTTTCGGCATTTGGGGTTAAGTGACTTGCCCAGGGTCACACAGCTAGTAAGTGTCAAGTGTTTGGTCTGAGGCCGGATTTGAACTCAGGTCCTCCTGACTTCAGGGCTGGTGCGCTATCCACTGCGCTACCTAGCTGCCCCTACAGATCCTTTTCAATGTCATGGTGGCTGAATGCCCTCTATGGCTTCTCTCCAGTCTCCATACAGCTTTTCTACTCCCACAATTCCTTAGGATTAGAGGGACAGGGTTATGAGCAACATTGGTCCCCTCTGCCAGTCCAAAGGTAAGGGCAAACTCCTTGTGAGTCAAAAAGGAGGAGGAGGCTTAGTGATCTCTGCCCAGCAAGCAGCCCTTCTTCTCCAGGTCTTTGAATTCCTTGGTGGATACCCAAAGTAGACATGTCCAAGATAGTTTTGAATTTCCATGCTATATCTGGAGGAAACAAAATTCCCTGAATAGGAGGGAGTAGTACAATAATATAGCCTCTCCCAATCCTTCTATAAAGAAAAGAAGTCCCTCCAACTCTATGATTTTCCTTTTTGTATCTCTCTATCTCTGTCCTCTCCTCATATTGAGTTAGGAGGCAAAAAGTATACAGTTATCTTTTCAACATCATGACTTTCTCCATCATGGTTTTGAAATATCTGAAGTAGACATAAGAAATTAAATGGGAATTTTTTGGGAGTTTTGCAGAAGCTGCAGATGATATGTGAAGGTCAGCAGATGACATAGAATCTATGAGTAAATACTTAATCCAAATTTTACAATAAGGTGTTGTGAACATCTCAGAAAAGAAAAAGAAATAAATGAGACTTCTTCTCTGGTACGAAGGGAGGGCCAAAAAGTTTTACCCAGATTTTCGAGATTGTGGGGTATTGTGTTCCACCCCTGAGATAACTGTAAAAAGAAAACTCAGGTTGGCTTAGAATTTAAGTGGCTTTTTCTTAACACCTACGCTTGACTTCTATTCTGCATTTGACTTTGCTGACCCCTCCTTTCTCTTTTTTGAAACTCATTTGGCTTCTCTAACACCATCCTCTGCTGGCTCCTCTACCTCTTGTACCATTTTTCTATTTCCTTTGATGGCTACTCATTTCTCTGGATAGTTACTCTGGGTATTCCTCAAGCTAATTTGGAAATACTGTTTTCTCTCTACCTCCTTTTCCTTGGAAAGCTTATCTATTGTCTTTGTTTCAACTATCATCTGAATACTGATAATCACTCCTCCAATATATTATCTCAAATCCCTGCCCATAAGAGTTCTTTCCTTCCTTCCTTCCTTCCTTCCTTCCTTCCTTCCTTCCTTCCTTCCTTCCTTCCTTCCTTCCTTCCTTCCTTCCTTCCTTCCTTCCTTCTTTCCTTCCTTCTCTCCTCCCTCCCTTGTTTCCTTCCTTCCTTCTTTCCTTCCTGTCTCCTCTCTTTCTTCCTTTCACCCTCTCTCCTTTCTTCTCTCTGCCTCTCCATCTGTTTCCACCCCTTTCCTCCCTCTCTCTCCTGCTTCATCTTATTGATGATCTTTTTGTACTACTGATACTTTTCTAATGATTCTCCTTCATGGCCTAGCCAATGTCCCCCTAAAAGTATTCCTTGTAACAAGGTATATAGATATAGATATAGATATAGATATAGATATAGATATAGATATAGATATAGATATAGATATAGATATATATTTAGATAGATAGATAGATAGATAGATAGATAGATAGATAGATAGATAGATAGATATAGGTTATAATTATGTATTCCTCTCATATTTGGAAGAGGAGAAGTTCAATTTCCGCATTAGTAGTTTAAAGCTGGCCACTATTATGGAAACTTGTTGTCTTAAAAGAATTGCTCAGACCCATGTGAGCCTTTGAGTCTGGGGAAGAGTATGGGGCTTCTTTGGAGACTTTCCCAAGGCATCTGCTGAAATGAAGAAATGATAAAATTGTCTTGGCAGATGGGCTAAATCAGGTTGAGGATAACCAACAAGTCTCAGACCCATTGATGAGTTAGGGGGATGTCTACCCCAAGCATGTGACAACTTCCCTCAGTGCAATGGACAGATGAGAACAATTTGTCTTGATGGCCATGAAGGTAGCTGAAGCAGGTGTTGTGGAGCTCAAAGCTTAGTCAGACTTCAAAGATGCCAAGGCCATCCATTGCATCCCAGGGCCATCATTAGTCATCCCTAACTTTTGTCTTGCAACTGGACTTCACTGGAAGAGACAGTGAGGACAATGATGACTTTGTGCAACTCTGGCTCACTTAAATACAATTCACTCACAAGTCAAGACATCATCCTCATGATCACTGGTCCTCTTTGAAAATGCAGTACGAACAACAACTATTGTCCTTAGTACTTGAAAACTACCTTGTCAAGGAATATCCATGGGTGCTATAGTTCCAGTGGTGATGGGACACTCTTTCCTGGAGAACTGTGCATAATGACTATAGTATCCTAGCATAAGCTCCCTTTTATGCCTGGAGGGAACAAGAGGGAACAAAACATCTTTGATGTTTTCTTATAGTGTAACTCTGGCTTAATATATATTACAGGAAGTGCTAATACATCTGAAACCTTAGAAGAGAAGCTGGAGAATTGAGTGTTACTTTTTTTTCTTTTTAAATCAGTGATTAGAAGAACGCATCAGGGGTAAGATAATACAGTTCAGAAAAAAAAAAGATGGTAATTATGAGAATATCTGTAATGAGACTACAACTGATTCTTTCCAAAACTGGCAAGACAACGCCTTTCTGAGTTAGGCAGGATACTTAAAGAAAAGAACACAGCTGGAAGCAGTAAATAAATTATTGATTAGGAGAGACTGTGTATTGCATTGCTTCATTTCCATAATGCCTATAGTCTCAAATCTTTAAATCCATTTTCAAAAGGTTTCTGCTAGTTACTGATTTTCTGAGGCAAAGGAAATCGCTGTTATTCCTATATCCACAGCTGAATCAGAAGATCATGATTTCTGGAAAGCCTGCGAATTTTTCAGAAAAAGACTAAGGGGCATGATTAGAATGACAATGCACAGAAGAACAGGGGAAAAGGTGTATTTAGCACCCCCTGGGCCCACTTACCCAAATCTACCTGCACTGGAAGGGTAGGTTTTTAGAGAGCAAAGTGAACTACTCCCCTCAGAGTTCTATGGGTAAGTAATTCAGACAGTTATGGCTTCCAGTATTGTCATTCACAAGTCCCTATTTGGTGTGCTCCCATTTTCCCCCAAAAGCAACCCATCAGTAGAATTTTATTTGCTTCTAGAAAAGGGGATTTATTGAGAAAGTATATCAAGAACATTAGTTATGAACTATTCCCCACAAACTGGGAGCATACTCTCCCATTGTACACCTAAGGTCCTTGGAGAAAATGGGTTCAAATTCAATGTACTATAGGAGTAAGGCATATGTATAGAGAATATGTATGGCAAAAATGTACCTTCCAACTCCTGGCCTTGGAAACATAGTTATCCCTTCCACACGGGGGACGGAAAAAGAGGAGAGGCAGGATGTGGCACCCTGCAATCTGGAAAATCCATATAAAATTTTTTGACCCTCCCTTCATACCAGAGAAGTCCGATTATTTTTTTCTTTTTTCTTTTATGGGGTGTTTATAGTACCTTATTGTAAAATTAGTGTTAAGTTTTTGGTCATAGGGTATATGACACAATACTCTACATATATTTCATGCATTTCTGACTTTTTAAACATTTTTCTGTGTCATCTGTTGGCCTTTGTGTGGTGTCTGTGACTTCTGCGAAACTCCCCCAAAATTTCTGTTTAATTTCTTATGCCAACCCTCAATATATAAAAATGTGATGGTGAAAATCCTGATGTGGAAGGGATAACTGTGCTTTTCTCCCTTTGTGAAGTTTTCTAGTTCCTCTTAGGTGTAGCTCTGTCAGTGGGTCCATGCCTTTCTAGAACACATTACAAGGGGTCACTAATCCTGAAGTTGCCACCAATCCTCAGGAGATTGACTTACCATTGCCATTTGTAGGAGTTTCCTCTCTTGTCATCTACTCCCACTCCAGGAGACTGCTATTATTGACTTGAATTGCCAGACAGACTTCTCTGACAGCTGGGATTGAGCTCCTGAATTCACTCATTGCCTGGGCACTCCCATCTCAGAATACTTATCTGTCTAAAATCAGGAAAGAATAAACACAAGGAAACCAAGGCTGGCTGGAGGAAATCTCCAACTTCCCCCTCCCCTCTCATCTCTTGTTAGCTCAGAACAAGCTTACTAATTCAAAGTATCCTTGGAAGAGAGAGAGAAAGGTCAACTTCTTGAAACTTTTGTATGCACACCCAGTTCCTGCTTGGTCTTTCCCGAGTCATCCGTACTTTTGGCCACTCAAACAACCAGAAGGCTCTTTATCGCTCCACAGCACCAGCCTCTCAATCACTCATGTTTGGAAATTGGCTTTTCAAAATGTTACATGTTGGCTTGGAACCAGCAAAGGAACATCTGCATATGATTTGTGTAGCCCACCAGGACCAGGATATGCTGTGAGTACTGGACTCCTATTGTCCAGGACCCAATGACAGAAGGTTGGGGGAGTAAAGAGGGAATGATTTTTGGAGTTGTTTCAGTCTGTTCCAGAAATTTTGTGCATAAAAGAATGAAATAGTCCAGAAAGGGGTAAAGCAATAGACCTTTATCAAAATACATTTTAATTCACACAATAGACGCCCCAAGGCATAAAATGAGACACCTGCGGAGCACTGGCCCTCCAGTCAGGAGGACCTGAGTTCAAATCCAGCCTCAGACACGTAACACTTACTAGCTGTGTGACCCTAGGCAAGTCACTTAATCCCATTGCCTAGTCTCCCCCCCCCAAATGAGATACTTGAGCAAAGGGTTAGGGGGAGCTGGCATGAGGGAAGAAGAGGATCACAGGGAAAAGGATATCTCAAGGTCTCGGTCGCTATGGTTTATAAGCCTTAGCAAAGAAGAGATAAGAATCAGTGACGATGCTTTGGAGATCCTACTCTCAGAGTTGGCACATTCAGGGTTTTGCCAAGCTGTCAGATACTCTTATCTAATCAGTATATGTGTTTTCTTCGATCCTTCATCTTTCTCACATCAGGACATCTCTATGAGACAGAGAAGGCTGTGGGTTTTATAGGAAGGGCAGTGTGTGTCACTAGTTTCTCTTCTCTTCTGTCATAGTCAGGGAAACACAAAAGATTGGCTGCAAATCAGATGGGATAAGCAAGCATGAGATACGTGCATGTCCAAAGCTGAGACAGCCTATGTGAAATGAAATTTATGGGTCTCTGAGAGCCCACCACATCCCTTCCCAAACCAGGGAGGGTGTTTTTCAGGAGGTGTATCACAGGAGTCACATCAACTCATCCTGTGTTGATGGTAAAGAATTTCTCCTCCCCTTAAACTGCCCTAGAGATCACTGGAAAATTTGAACTAGACTAAATACTAGTAAATGGTCAGCAATGTGCTAGAACTAATTGAAATATTAATATAGACAAATTACTGGTGTTAGGTGGCATTCACCTGAGATTTGTGAGGACCTCAGGGCTGAAACTGTGCAACTCCTGGCCAAAATGTATGATCAGTCATTGTAAGCGGTCCTTCTGCTAGATAGCTGGTACTCTTACCAGCATGATCTCCATTTGTAAAATTGATATTTATCATTTTTACTTTGCATTCATTTCTCAGAATCTCCATCCTTCCCTCTCCCTCTTCAAGAGAATCATCTCTTATACCCAGAAGAAAAAGAAGAGGGGAAAAGTTCAGCAAAACTAACCACCAGCACACACATATGCACACAGACATAAGTACACATACGTGGAGATGTAAGTGGAATTCCAGGAGGACTAGCACCTCTGGTGTGAGAGCTTGCTGAGACTTTCTGCTCATCCATCTTTGGTGTCCATCTGGAACTCAATTCTCACCTGTGGCTCCAAGAAGCTGTAGCATGTACAATGGCCACACCCTGGTTAAACTGTCTTGGCAGATGGGCTAAACCAGGTTGAAGGTAACTAACAAGAATCAGACCCATAAGTGAGTTAGGGGGATGTCCACCTCAAGCATGTGGAGACTTCCCCTGGCAGAATGGACAGCTGAGAACAATTTGTTCCAGTGGTCACAATGGCAGCTGAAGCAGGCACTGTGGAGGGCTTAGAGCTTAGTCAGACATTGGCGACAGCAAGGGCACCCACTGTATCCCAGATCATTGCCAGTCATCTTGACTTTTGTCTTGCCTCTGGACTTTGATGACTCTGGAAGAGAAAGTGAGGCTGATGACTGTGCAATTCTGTCTCACTTAAATCCAATTTACACTCCAGTCAAGTGTGATCATAATGTCACTGGTCCTCTTTGAAAATGAAGGACATGGGGCAACTAGGTGGTGCAGTGGATAGAGCACTGGCCCTGAGTCAGGAGGACTTGAGTTCAAATTTGGCCTCGGACATATAACATTCATAGCTGTGTGACTCTGGGCAAGACACTTAACTCCAACCACCTCACCAAAAGAAAACAAAACCAAAAAAAATGACTAAAAAGAAAGAAAATGAAGGACAAACGACAGCAACAATATATACATGTATATATACAGATACACGCACCTATGTTTTTACCACTAACGCTGCGTACAGTGTTCCATATTAAGAGTCTCCCATATCTGCAAAAAAGATTTGGGAATTCTCTTCTCATCTCTCTTCGCAGCGGCCATACTTGGTCATTATAATTTCACAACATTCAATTTTTCATTATTTCCTTGTTGTCATTTCCATTTGTACTGTTCCAGACATTTTGTGCATTATTTTTTTTTGTTTCACTTTCTATCAGTTTACATGTCTTCCCATGTTTCTCTATATTCATTGCATTCATCATTTCTTATAGCATTTCCCCCATTCTTGAGAAGGGCTCAAACTAGAGTAAACCATGGGTGAATGATTCCCATTTCCATATCAATCAATGAATTTATTAAGTACTTGCTGTGTGCTAGATACTGGCAATACAAAGACAAAAATGAAACTGTCTTTGTCCTAAAGAGTTTACATCATTATTGGAAGAGACTGCCTGGGTCTGACTCTTCATAACCCTATGGAAGTTTTCTTGGCAAAGACACTAGAGCAGTTTGCCATTTCCTTCTCCAGGTCATTTCTTTTTACAGATGAGGAAACTGAGGCAAATAGGGTTAAGTGACTTGTGATGGGTCACACAGCTGGTAAATATCTGAACCAGATTTGAACTCACAAAGATGAGTCTTTCTGACTCCAGACCCAGCACTCTGTTTACTGAACCACCTAGTTGTTCCCAAGAGAGTACCTGTACACATACACGTATGCATTCCCATCCACATATATGTGTATGTGTGCATATGCAAAATAAATTGAAAGTTACATATTTTTGGAGGCGAGAAGGAAAGAATTAATTTAGGAAATAGCTTCTGAGTAGAGCTTTGAAAGAAACCTCGGTATTCTAAGAGGTGGAGATAAGAAAGGAATGTTTTCCAGGCATGGGGGCAGCCTACATGAAGGCACAAAGTTGACTGTTCCCATCCTTTGTCATCTTCTCCAATTTGTATGATGTAAGATTTTGTTCTAAAGCTAATTTCTGCCAACCATCTCCAAGTTTTCGTAGTAGTTTTTATTAAAAAGATGGTTTTAAACTAGGCAATGGGGTTAAGTGGCTTGCCCAGGGTCACACAGCTAGTGAGTATGTCTGAGGCAGGGTTTGAACTCAGGTCCTCTATGAATACAGGACTGGGCTCTATTCACTGCACCACCTACCTGCCCTCAAAAGATAGTTATTCTGAATCGTGATGTTTAGGCACCCCTCAGAACACCTGTTCTCTGCAGGCTTCTAGGCTTGACCAGGGTGCTGAGGGTTTGGGATCTGGCCCCTCATGTGGCTGTGGGGGGCTTGAGATTTCTGGCTAACGGCCTCTACGATGGTCCAGCGACAGCCTCCACTGTGCAGCAGCCTCTGCTGGCATGGCTCTCAGCAGCAGGAGCCTGGGCAGTATGTGCAGGGGCAGCAGCCACCAGGGAAGAGACTGAGGGTGCTCTCCACCAAGTTCCTGTCACTGCTACAGGAGGCCAGGACAGGTCCTGCAACTCAAGGTGGCTACACATACTTTGGCTGTCAGGAGTGGGAGGAGGGGAGAGGAGGGGATAGGGAGATGGAGAAGAAAAATTTTTCAATGATATTACCAATGTTTTGGAAGGAATTGATTTAATTGGAAAAAAAGTCAAAAATATTATCCAGTGGATGTAATACAAAGGAAGTTACTGGTAAACAGATATCTCAAAGCAGAAATTGAGGATCTGAAGCTAAAAGAGAGAAAACTTGATCAACAGAAATTATGGCTACAGCAAAACTTCAAAAATGTTATGGATAATTCTCTCAACAACAAATTTTGTTATGTAACTCATGAAGATATCTGTAATTGATTTAAAGGAGATATACTTCTTGCAATTCAAGCACCTTCTGGTACACAGCTAGAGATACCTATTCCTGAAATGAGCCAGAATGGACAAAAAAAAAAGAGGCACTCAGGACCTATTTATGTGCAGTTTATTCATAAAGAATCCAGTTCCTCTGTTGCTGTTTAGGTGTGTCTGACTCTTAATAACCCCATTTGGGGTTTTCTTGGCAAAGATACTGGAGTGGTTTGCCATTTCCTTCTCCAGCTCATTTTACAGATGAGGAAACTGAGGCAAACAGGGTTAAGTAACTTGCCCAGGGTCATACAACTAGGAAGTGTCTGAGGCCAGATTTGAACATAGGAAGATGAGTCTTCCTGACTCCAGGGCTGGCACTCTATCCACTGCACCACCTAGCTGCCCCTCTCAGTTCTTCTAAGCCTATGGTTTTTGTTTTTCCTATTTCTCTGCCTGACAACCTCACACAACCTTCTCTAGTCTTGCCTCCAGTGATTCCACAGAAACCCAGAATCTGCTTGAATAATACACTCTTAACCAGAGGTCAATATCTTCAGCAGACACCAGTTTCAGACACACCTTCAGGATCTATTAGTGGATATCATCAATGAATTAATGTCTTCAGATGTGTATCCCTTGTTGTTGTTTATCCTTGATTTTCCAAGACCAGTGACATCCCAGGTGATGTCTTGCCTGGCTCCTGAATTGGTTTTAAGTGAGGCAGAGTCACACAAAGTCGAAGACAAAAATCAAGATGGCTGGTGATGGCCTCAGATGCAGTGGATGACATCTACAACTTTCTCCTATTCTTGCTGATGACTACAACTTTAACCTGGGTGAGAATGAAGGGGTGTTCAGTCTCTTTGATGTACAGATGCTAAATGATTAGATTGTATGAGAACTATTTGGCCTATTATCTACCTCTAACTATATGCAGTTATCCCTTCCACATCATGATTTTCCCCATTGTGGTTTCAATCTATATTGAGAGTCAACATAAGAAATTCAATGGGAACTTTTGGGAGTTTTGCAGAAGCCACAGATGACACATGAAGCCCAGAAGACAATACAGAAGATGTTTGGACACTCAGCCCAAATTTTACAATAAGGTACTGTAAGTACCCCAGAAAAGAGAAAAGAAAAAATCCAGAATTCTCTGCTATGAAGGGAGGAACAAAAAATTTTATATGAGTTTTTCAGATCGAAGGGTGCCACACCCCTAACCCCCACAATGTGGAAGGGATAACTCTACTTCCAAGGAATTGGGAGGTGTTTTTTTTTTTTGCCACACGTGTTTCTAGATCAAGTGGGCACCATACTCCTAAACCTTTGTGATGTGGAACGGTTAACTGTATGACATCTCAGACACCTTCATAACTTAAGTATTTAGAATAATAAACATAATAACTTTTTTAATTCCTTGATTCTGGGAGTAGTTTTCCTTTTGTTTAATTATTTACTTCAGAAAACTATACCTAGAAGAACAAAAGGGCTTTTATCTCCTCAGGGCAAAAAGGGACTTTTGAAATTTTTTTTCTAGAACAAAATTACAGTCACAAAATTTGGGGGGGTAGTAGAGGGGTTATTACATTATTATCATTATCATCCCTCTTATCTTATTTTTCTCTTGTGTGGGAAGCAATTTAATACTAAGCAGCCTTTTTCAGGATATTACAAAACACATGGCCAAGGTCTCTTGTCACTTAAAATATCATTTTCTACCATTACTGCCACCAGCTGTCCATATTTTTCTTTTACACCCTTCTAGTGCAATCCGTTTTTCACTGTCATTTGTAAAATTAAGGACATAAACTGATAAACAAATTTTGCGAAGTGCCTTCTATTTTAGCACTTGAAAATTTCCCAATTTTGTTGGCTTCTTGACTTTCCGCTTTGCTAGATTTTAGGAAAGCTCTCTCTCCATAGCATCTATTAAAATGTGCCAATGCTTATCCATTAACAAGATTTAAGAAAAACTGCACAAACATGAAAAGATAGTTATTCCTCCGATAACTTATAATCTTGAGTTAATCAAATTTGGAGCACTTTTTCAGTTACTTTTGTATCTAGTCTGGTCAATGAATCTGCTGTTCTGTTTTTTAAGGCAATACCAAACAGTTTTGATAACCACTTCTTTATGATAGAATTCGAGGTCTGGTTTTTGTTGTTGTTACTGACCAGTGATGTTCAAGTGAATTGGATTTAAGCTAGGCAGAGTTGTGCAAAGTTGTCAGCCTCACTCTCTCTTCCAGAGTCATCAAAGTCCAGTGGTTAGACAAAAATTGGGAAGACTGGTGATGGCCTAGGATGCAGTGGGTGACCTTGGTGTCATCAATGTCTGACCAAGCTCTAAGTGCTCCACAGTGCCTGCTTCAGCCTCCTTCATAGGCATTGGAACACCTTGTTCTCATATATCTGTTCTGTTGGAGGACATCTTCACATACTTGGAGTAGACATTCCCCTAATTCATTAATGGGTTTGAGGCCTGTTGGTCACCTTCCACCTAGTCTAGCCCATCTGCCAAGATAGTTTACCAGGGTTTGGCCACTGTGCATGCTATAGTTTCTGGAAACCACAGGTGAGAGTTGGGTGACAGGTACATACTAAAGGTAGATGAGTAGCCCTGAAAAGGGCTTGACAAATCCTCATGCCAGAGATGCTAGTCTTACCTGGACGCCCCATAAACCCCTAAGGTCTGGTAATACTATACCAGAGCCATACCAGGGGCAGCTAGATGGTTCAGTGGATAGAGCACTGGGCCTGTAGTAAGGAAGAACGGAGTTCAAATCCAGCCAAAGACACTCACTGGATTGGGCAAATTGCTTAATCTCTGTTTGCCTTAATCCATTGAGGAAGGAAATGGCAAACCACTCCAGTATCTTTGCCAAGAAAATCACATGGACAATATTGACATGCTGTGGTCCATGGGATCAAGAAGAGTTGAATACAGCTCAATGACAGCAATGTTATACCTTCTTCATTCATATTCTTCAGTTCCCTTGAGATTTTAGACCTTTTGTTTTCCCAAATGAGTTTTGTCAATTTTTTTCTAGTCCCACGAAGTACCATAATTACCCTTATTTCCCTTTCCCTACAATATATAGCCAGAACTATCCATGCATTGATTGTGAGAAGCAAAATTTATTTCTTACTACTATATCCCAAAGACTTCAACAAGCCTCATATATTTGTTTGCTATAAACATTAACCAGTGGATGGGACAGATTAATAAGATTATGTTCTGCTTTGGTATCACAGAATTTTAGAGTTGAAGGAAACCTATTATGCTCCTTTTAATTTTACAGATGGGAAAACAGAGCCCAAATGAGAATGAATTATCTATGGTCATTAAAAAAAATGGTAAGTAGTAGAGCGAGGATTCTATCTCTAACTATGAGGCTCTTTCTACTCCACCAGCATGTATTCTTGGTTATTTACCTTGCTATTTAACCTGGGGCCAGTCAATATCTATAAAAACCCTTCCAGGTCTGAATCTTCTGATCCTGTGGCTCTGTCCCTTCAATTGACTATGTAATGAGGGAAAGTGTCTGATTAGCAGTACTGTCAACCAAAGGAAGGCTCATGAACAGCAGTTCTGAGAGACAGATGCCTCTGGTGAAGTGCAGAGTACCTGCAGGGAATGAGAAACACAGCAGACTCTCATGTTTCCTAGGCAATGCTGAACAGAAAAAATACAACTTCGGGGTAGAAGTTAGTAACTTATCCCACAGCAACTTACTTAACACGTTCACCATAAGTGAGGCTAAGGGGAAAATTCTTTCCTGTTAATCTCTAGCAGGTAAACAAGGAGACTGGAAATTGTCTTAGAAGGAAAAAAAACCTTTTTTTGGTAAACAACTTCAGTTTCCTTATCTGTAAAAATGGGTTAATAATGTCCACTGGCTCTCTCCAGTGCCTGGAATGTTCTCTTTCCTCATTTCCTGGTTTCTTTCAGGTCTCAGCTAAAATCTCATCTTTTTGAGGAAGTCTTTCCTGATCCCCCTTAATTCTAGTGCCTCCTCTCTATTGGTTATCTCTAATTTATCCTGCATATGGCTTGTGTGTACATAATTGTTTGCATGTTGTTTCCCCCATTAGACTATGATCTTTTTGAGAGCAGAGATTGTCTTTTGCCTTTTTTTGTATCTTCAGCTCTTAGCACAGTGCCTAGAAAATTATAGATGCTTAATAAATGTTTGTTGACTATTGACCCACCACAGTCTTCTAAAGAAGTACTCATTGTAAGTAAGTAATATAAGTCCTAGGCATCTTTACTGATTGTGTGGCCTTCGGAAAGTCATTTAACCTCTTCAAACTACAGTTCGTCCTTTGGAAAGTGGTTCCAAATTTGTTTATATTTTATTATTTTTTATACTTTGTGTGCTACAGGTTTTTGAAAAAGTTTGAACAATTTTATTGATATATTTCGATTTTATATTTCCTCCAGCATCTCTCCCCTCACACCCTCCCAGATGGCCATACCTTATAACAAGGAAGAATAGAGAGGAAGAAGAGAAAAAAATCAGCAAAACCATATGACACACTGAAACAGTTTGAAGTTGCACATCTGTGAACCCTGACCTCTTCAAAATAGTGTATGGGTATATGTTTTCATATTTCTTTTTTTGGGATCAAACTAGGTCATCGTAATTTTACAACATGCAGTTTTGATTGTTTTCTTGTGACTGTTCTTGCCATTTACATTATCATAGTCATTGTGCTTAATGTTTCCCTGGCCTGGTTTATTTTACTTTGCAAGAGTTTATGTATCTTTTCCCATACTTCTCTGCATTCTCGGTATTCACTATGTCTGTCCTCCCATACACCCTCCAACACTATCGCCATTTTTTTTCATCCTTGCCATCAAAGATCCTTTCTCTGTCTCTCTCTGTCTCTCTGTTTCTCTGTTTCTCTCTCTCTTTCTCTTTCTCTCTCCCTCCCTCCTTCTCCTTTCTCTCTTCTCTCTCTGTCTGTCTGACTGTCTCTCTCTCTCTCTGTCTCTGTCTCTCTCTCTCTCTCTCTCTCTCTCTCTCTCTCTCTCTCTCTCTGTCTCCCTCTCTCTCTTTTTCTCTGTCTCTCTCCTCCTTATTGATCTATCCATTGCATTTCACCCTGTTGACCATCTGCTCTTCCTGGATAATCTTTCCTCTTTGCATTTTCATGATACTATACCTTCCTTCTTCTCAGTGTCCTCTTCTGGTTCATCATTCATGTCATGCATATTCCCCAAGTCTCTGTCCTAGGTTTCCTACTCTTTTCCTTGGTGACCTCATCAGTTGAATTTTGCATTTTTCTTTGACAAATGTGTTCCAAATTTTCTGTTTGAAATTTCCTTGATGACAAGTGACTGTCAGTAATATGTTATCCATCAGATATTATAACAAACATACACACATACAACACACACATATTTATTCTGTCCCTTCAAGGCAAAGAAGATGTTTAAAAAATGACAGAGAAAGTGCTTTCTGAAAGAAACTCATGCAAAGGAGAAAACATTTTGAAAATGGATGCTCAGAAATGTTTCCACCATTCTGTGAATTTATTGCTGAAAACAATGTGTGTCAGACAAAAACTCTATCTGCACAATTTAAAAACTTGCAGATAGAATTTTCTAATTTGTTTAGAGATGAAAGTGACCTTAGAGTTCATTGTGTCCAAAGCTTCCTTTTACACATGAGAAAATGGAAGAGTAAAGAGTGATTTGCCCATAGCTATACAGCTAGTAAGAATCTGAGAGGGGATTCAAACCTAGGTCATCCTGCTTCCAAGGTTAATGTTCTATCCACTACACAAATATTCCAAAGAGTTTTTATGGATTTTGAAACCATTTGTTGAAAATATAAAAATAGCAATCTCTGATTGCTTTGAAAGAATAAATTTACTAACATTAGGGATGGTGAACATTTAGTAGCTGAATTTTAACAAAAAACTTTCATAATTGATGGATAAGATTGAAAAATTAGTATTAGGATTTATAAAGTGAAGCTAATGATGCATTTTTGTTCATGACTGTATTTTTTGATGTCAGGTTCTGGGGAGGGGCATGTGGGTTATATGTAGTGATGTGCTGGTAAACATTTAACAACTGGCTCCCTGAAAGGAAAATATATGTATAATATACTTTGAAATTTAATCTGTATTATGAAAATTTTCTCTATCAATTTCTTAAGTCTAGATAATCAACAAAATAAGAAGTCTAGTCTTGATTTATAGCATTTGTTTATTTCCTAGGTATAAATGCTCACACTGATAATTTAACAATCAGCTCACTAGAACTAGAATGAGCTGACTTTAGCATACTCCCGGTTATGTGTGTTTTCATTGGTCTGTCTAAATGTAGCTCACAGGGAGACATGAATAGATATCACTAGAGCCTTTTCCACCCACCTTTCCCCAAGAAAGACTTCAATCTAGCCAGAAGGAGAAGTAGACGATTGGAGCCAGATGCTGACTATTCTGTTTTCCTCAAAGAAAGCTTACTGGGCTAGAATTATTTCTATTTGTCTGATAAATATTTTTAGTCTAGGGGAAATCATTTTAAATAGCTCTAAGCTACACTTCTGATTGCTTTCCTTTAATGGAGAAGGAGCACCCCAAGTATATATCTGAGACTTGACTCTCTTCTCAATAAATGCCAATTTCACAAGGCCCTCAAATAGTGAATAGCAAATAAACACATTTATACAAATTAATAGCAAATAAATCAGAGAAGTATTTGTCTGTCTTCTCTATTTCTGTCTCTGTTTCTCTCTATCTCTGTTTCTCTGCCTCTTTTCTCTGTCTCTCCTTCTCCAGTTCCCTTTTACATAAATATAGTAATATCTACATATAAGTTACAAACAAATCTATCTGCATATATATACATACACACACACACACATATATACATACATACATATATATGGGCTCCATATTGAGAAATTTTTTACTTATGGGAGTGTGTGACCAAAAAAAGGTTGAAGATTACTGAAGTAAGTATCAGTCTGTTTAAGTCCTAAAAGGTACATCAAAGGTTTGATCACAAGGTAACTATTTTTTTTTTCAGTTACAGCATCTCATGAAACTATGAACTAATATGTGAAAGGACTGTGCTTTATATTTATAGAAGAAGAGCTCCCTCCTCCCTCTCCCTGCCGCATGAAGTAACAAGACCTTGAAATGTAATAACGCAATGTTGATCTGGTTGCAAAAAAAAATATTCTATAATAAATAGCCCTATTTTCCCTGGAATCTGAATATATAGGTCATTCACTGCCTTAATGAAGATATTTGATTATTTCTTTGCATTGGAATCAAGCAGGGGAACAGAGCTCCCTCACTGCTTTCTTCTCCATCATTCCAAATACCTCCACCAGAAAAATAAAAAAAATTAATAAAATATTCACCAACAAAAAGCAGCCCTGTAATCTCATTACCAAGCAGGAAAACTGTGTAGATGAGCTGGGTTAGGGCTTAGGGAATTTCTAGGGATGTCCTGGTAAACATTTAATATAGGCTTTCTGGGGGATAAAATTACTACATATTAAAGATTAATCTGTATTAATAACATTTTCTCCATCATTTTGTTAAGTCTAGACAATTAAAAAACCCCCAATAAATCAAATATTGATTTGTAGCATTTACCCATTCCAGAGATATAAATGCTCCCACTGAAAATTTAATAATAAATCTGTGGTTGAGCCAGTTTGAGCTGGCTCCAGAGGACCCCTCGTTCTGAACTTCTCTCTAACAGCAATATGTGGTTCATGGTTTGCTCCCATTTCAAATACAGGAACATCTGAATTCAACTAATTTCTTGTGCTCTCCTAAGGATATTACCTTAGCTCACTGCAAGAAAACAAGACTACCAGTAAGTATCTTGAATATAATGCATATTTATTTACATTATATAAGGTTATGAATGGGGTTTACCTCTAAGTCTAGAAGCAAGATAATTCTTCTGTTCCCTTTGAAGTAGGGTGAGCCCAGTTAACAACCTCTCTCCTCCTACACCAACCCATATGAACAAACTATAAACAGTAATAGGAAAAAAAATCCTGGCAGCACGAATAGAATTGGAAAAAGTTTCTGGGTCCCTTCTTATGGCTTCTTTCCCCTACAGTCTCAGCCCCCTTTAGCTCAGACTTATCTAGTCCTTTCTGCCTCCCCTGGACACTGTAGCCTTAGACACATTTCTCTCATCTAGCTGTGCCTGGCTCCTTCTTGCAGCTAACAATCTTAGCTCTCCCCTAATCATTGCCTACGCTTTAGACCCATGTCATTATGGGAAAATAAGCTCTGTCTCTCCTTTAATCAATGTTTGTGGCTCAGGGTATTGTGAAAAAGGTGAGTCCTCTGTTGGTTTGATGTATAGAGCTAGATAGCTCAGTGGATAGAAGGCTGGAGCCTGGAGTCAGGAAGATCTGAGTTCAAATCTGACCTCAGACACTGACTAGATGTGTGACCCTGGGCAAGTCACTTAACCTCTGTTTACCTCAATCCACTGGAAAAGGAAATGGCAAAGCACTCCACTATTCTTATCAAGAAAATCTCATGGACAGTATGGCCCACATGGGTTGCAAAGAGTAGGACCATCACTAAACAATGACAATCGATAGAATAAGTAGAATTATAGGAAGGTGAGTTTTTTTCCTATTCTTTTTCTAAATTGTATATGTCTGCTACAAGAAGACCTGGGTTCAAATCCTGCCTGTGATACCTGTGTAACCCTAGCAAATTATGTGATTTCTCAGTGCCCTAAGCAGTTTCCTAAATTGATCTGCTTCAATAAATGGGGTTGCTTCATAGAAATTCCTGTATACCATTGAAATCACAGGTCCAGACAAAAAAAAAATGTAACACGATCATTATGTCCAATTCTACTACCCCATCTATACACACAAAATTAGCTCATGCTACAGTTCTTGATTCACTTTATCTCTGTCTCATTCAGTGGCGTAAGTTTGATTTAAAACCTCTTTTTTTCTCTTTCTTGTTTATATATGCCAGCCTATGTGTATACTCTCTTGGCTTGACTGCCAAGATTCCTCCCTTGGGTCATGATTAACAACCCCAAAAACAACTAGTTTTAGCTACAAATAACCCTCGCTCATTTATTTTCTTCAAGATCTTTCTTAGTGAAAAGCTTCAGTCAATTTCAGGATTTAACCTCCATTAAGGAAAAATGAACAACTTAAATCCATAACATATGAAATTTCTACAGCTCAGTAATCCCCATGGTCCATGGAAAATATAATTTCCTACAGCACAACACCCTGATGGAAATGAAGGCAGGCTATCCTTCCAACTGTTTGGAAGGAGAAAAAAATTTAAAAAAAAATCAATATGATACTTTTCTTCTCTGTTTATTTTCAACACAGGCTTTTGGTTTAAATTGTTGTTTTTCAAGCTACTCATTATCAGCATCTATTTTTTTCCTAAGGGACTTTTGCACTGCTCTGGAAGTCATCAGAAATCAGGGTAGCACATTAAAAAGAGCATCTTTTTTTGGATGGTGAAGGATTTTTTTTTTTTGCCATTCAACATTTTCCCCTTAAGCTAGAATCTAATCATAAGAAACTCCAAGAGTTTGCTGCTATAGAAAAACACGTTTTGTTATAGTTTATTGTGTCCCTTAATTATTATGGGCTGAATAACCCTGGGGGAACATTTGTAATTTATTGACACCATTAAAAATGCAAGATCTACCTAATGCCTTGAACTAGGTAAGCTTAGAGGACACAGTTGTGAGATTTCCCACATTTCCGTCTTTTTGGTAGCTCATTATGATAATCCTACCCAGGAATAGGGCTTGAAGTTATTTCTTTGACAAGCCTTCATCTTTTAGAGGCACCAAATGAAATTTGGGTGTGCTTTATTTTTCTTTTATTCAGAGAAGGAATTAGGATGGAGGAACCAAGGTCCCATGTGTCAACATGTAGGGGTGTTGTGCTATTGTCCATCTCCTTGGAAAGAGTAGGGCCATTCTACAGCTCTATTCCATCATCTGCCACCTTGTCATCATCAGAATCACCTGGTTAGGGAATCTGAATTCCAACAGGATGCCTGGCCTCCATGGGGAGATGAGGGTGAGAAAGGAAACCCAAGATGGGGTGGGTTATGGAATCAGTGGCAGAAGCCTGCTAG
The DNA here is from genome assembly GCF_003287225.1 of Phascolarctos cinereus. Lineage (NCBI taxonomy): Eukaryota > Metazoa > Chordata > Mammalia > Diprotodontia > Phascolarctidae > Phascolarctos > Phascolarctos cinereus. Next base: position 266,660,839 of record NW_027555847.1, on the reverse strand, counting down.
CTGCTGACTCTCTCAAAAACAAATCCTCTTGTTCATTTGTAAATTGAGGGCAATAATACTTGTACAACCTACTTCAGAGGATGATTGGGATGAAAGTACTTTCTAAACTATACAGAGAACATAAATGTGAGCTTAATATGTCATACCCACAGCTGGCACACAAAGTCCTATGTCTCAAGGGAATATCACAGGTGCTAAAGATATATAATGTGTGGGTTACTAGAAAAGAGTGGCCCAGTTTTATAAATGACAATATTCTGAAGAAAAGTAAGACTTATTGGTAGCTGCAGGGAATTAGCTTTTGGGGTGCCAAACTGACCCCTTCTCTGTTCCTCATACATGACACTTCACCTCTGCTCTCCCATCTCTATGCCTTTTCACTGGCTGTCCTTCTTGGGGTTTATAGGCTAGGTTTCCCCTTCCCTACTTATTTAATCTATCATTAAAAAAAAAAGCTGGGACAATTAACTCTTTGCCCTATGTAGTTTCATTTATGATTTCTTGAAATATAGCACTGGAAAACCGGGCTTTCATAAAGCCCAGTAGGATTTAAATGGAACTACTTGATCATGCCTTAAATCTGAATCACTCTGGCTCTCACTGATTGGCCAACAATATGTCCCAGCCCAAGCCCCACTTGGTCGTTGTTTGGGTTTTGATTACTCAGAGTGAGTTTAAATAGTAATTGTTTCTGTTTTGGCCAGAAACTCTGAGGGTCCTCCCCTTCCAGATTGGTTTTTTTTTTTAAACTAGGTAAAAGAGGACATTTTTTGCCTCAGTTCTTACCTATCCTTAATTATGGAATGGACTTTGCCTCAGCAAACTGAGATCTGGGAAAGACCTTAGCTTAAAAAGGCCAAGATCTCCCACTGCATCTGGGGCCATTTCCAATCTTCCTGATCTATATCTTGCCACTGGACCCAGATGGCTCCTAGGAGAAAGTGAGGCTGGTGACAGTGCACAGCCCTGCTTCACTTCAATCCAATTCACTTGCCTGTCAAAACATTACCTTCCCAATGTCTTTTGTCTTCTTCCAGAAGGAAGGACAAACAACAACAACCCTCACCCAGAATGTACTATGTCCTCTCCTCAACCTCACAGAATCTTGCTCATCATTCAAAATGCAGCTCCAGTACCACCCTCCGCATGAATGCATTCCTACTGGCTGCCTAGGACTGCTAGAGCCTCCCCCTCAGTCTACTTTTAATGAACTTTGGATTTATTTATATTTTCTCCCTTTATATTTATTCTCTATATACTAACATATGAACTTGTTGCCTTCCCATTAGAACACAGTCTCATTGTAGGTAGGGATTGTTTCATTCATCATCTGTGTCCCTAAGCCTAGTTGTAGTAGGTGCTTAAATACTTGTTTTGCTGTTCATTTCAAAGAGGACCAAAGACATCATGGGGTGATGTCTGGACTTGCCCATGAATTGGATTTAAGTGAGGCAGAGCTGCACAAAGTTGTCAGCTTCACTCTCTCTTCCAGAGCATCCAAGTCCAATGACAGGACCGAAGTCAGGACGAGTGGTGATGGCCTGGGATGCCGTGGATCATCTTGGCATCTTTGGTGTCTGACCAAGCTCAAAGTGCTCCGTGGTGCCTGCTTCAGTTTCCTTCATGGCCATTGGAATAAATTGTTCTCATCTGCCCATTCTGCCCAAGGAAGTTTTCACATACTTGGGGCAGACATTCCCTAATTCACCAATGGGTTTGAGACCTGTTCGTTACCCTCAACCTGGTTTAGCCTGTCTGCTGAGACAGTTTTACTTGCATGTGGCCACTGCACATGCCACAGTTTCTTGGAGCCACAGGTGAGAGCTGAGTGAGAGGTGGACACCAGAGGTGCTAGTTTTCCTTGAACACCCTATATACCCTGCCTAGCACATAGCAGATGTTTAATGCTTATTGATTGGTTGGAGTGCTCAGAGTTTATAAGTGGATCTTACAGATGTTCTACTCTAACTCATTCATCTGAGAGATGAAGAAACCGACGCCATTATTACATAGCTAGTTAAGATATTAGATGTGGAGGCAGCATTCCTGAGGTCTACTATTGGCTGCCACAGTTCAGTCATTTCAGTCCTGTCTGACTCTTCATGACACCGTTTTGGGTTTTCTTAGCAAAGATACTTGCAGTGGTTTGCATTTCCTTCTCCAGTCCATTTTACAGATGTTCCTCACTTGTGCAAACAAGATTAAGTCACAGCTAGTAAGTGTCTGAGGCCAGATTTGAACTCAGAAAGACTCATCTTCCTGACTTCAGGGCTGGCACTCTACTGAGCTATCTAGCTGCTTCCTACGATTGGGTATGCCTCACTTGATGATTCTGGCCTCAAACTAATGTCCTATTGAGGCACCTATTATAGGTCACCTTGTCCTTTTGGGTTGTTTTTTTGGGGAGAGGGAGGGGTGAACATCATCTTTCCTTCTGAGGCTTAAGAACAGAATTTTGTATAGATTATAGATACTCAATAAATATTTTTGGATGAAAAAAGAATGGCTGATCACATATCATGTATGTAAATGATTACTTCTTATGATGATTGCAAAACATGAGATATAAAGAATCTCATCCCATTATTTCCAGGTGGAAAAAATGAAACCAATAGACAAATTGTCCTTTGGTCCACTGCAGCAGACCATTGATTAGATTGTGTCTTTTTACTGCCTCTTGTACCAATCATGAGAAACCATTCTCATTAAGAGGGGAGTTAGTGCCAGGCATGGTTCTGCATACCTGTCTTCTTTCTTACTGGGGAGCCTGAGGTTTATGGAGAGCTTGAACGTTCGCACTCTTGACTGCAAAGACAAAGGCATAATTGCACAAAGTCCTATATCAATCAGGGGAATCTTTGGGAGTAGGACAACAGCAGACTGCCTAAGGAGGTGGGAAGGAGTCTAGGTGGGAAATAGAGCAAGTTAAAGCTTCCATGTAGATCAATAGAGGGGTCAGATACATGAGTGACCATTACACTTCCAGTCTGGGTGAGATAGGGAGACTCAGTCTCTTAAACAAATATGTAAATAAAGAAACAAATACATAAGTAGGTGAAAAAATAAACAAATGGATAAATGAATTAATTAAATAAGAGGAGTTCATTCTTCAGAAATAAGAGTTGATTAGAATCTTTTTTGATCAAGTTCTATGTTTCCTTTTTTCATTATTTCAACAGGTTTCATCATTAAGGCAATGGTACATGGAAACAGAAAATTGCATTTATGTCTCTGAATAAAAAGAAATGATGATGGATTGTAAAATGATTTTCACTTTAATATTGCATTTTCACGGATGATGTTGATTACAATCCCTCAACATGATTTTTGAGAGTTATTTTGGGGACAAAACATTCATCAATGTACAGCCAACCTGGTGACCCTCTTTCTGGATCCCCCTGAAAGTTAATGCCTTCCCTCTGAGATTATCTCTGATTTATTCTGTTTGTTCATGTATCTTGTTTGTACATACTTGTTTGAATATTGCCTCCCTCATTTGAGTGTGAGCTCCTTGAAGGCAGGGACTGCTTTTCTTCTTCTTTCTTTGTACACATGAATGAATGAATGAATAAAAATAGATGGATGAATACCAAATGAAATAAATAAACAAATAAATAAATAAAGGGAGTTCATTCTTCTTCAGAAATAGAGCTGATTAGAATCTTCTTGGCTAGTATAATGCCTGGTACATGATAGGATCTTAATAAATACAGTTATCCCTTCCATATCATGAGGATTGGCAGTGCGATCTAGAAAACCTGCATAAAATTTTTGGCCCTCCCTCCATGCAAGAGAGGAAGCCTGAATTTTTTTTCTTTTATGGAGTGTTTACAATACCTTATTGTAAGACTTGAGATGACATTATATAATACCATGCATATATTTTATGCATTTCTGAGTTTCTAAACTTTTTCTGTGTTGTCTGCTGGCCTTCATGTATTGTCTGCAGCTTCAGAACTCCCCAAAATTCCCATTTAATTTCTTTTGCCGACCCATGATAAATCAAAAACATGATGACAAAAATCATGATGTGGAAGTCATGATGTTAGACTAGTCCTCAGGTAACACACACACACACACACACACACACACACACACACACACACGAGATGTCCCCAAAATCTTAGAGAAGTGTCAAGCCATTAAAGCTATGGAAATCTATTAAAACTTGAAACCACACTAAGATTTTTTTGGGAGATCTTGTATAGTCCTTCACTGGGTCACTACACTAAAGTCCTAATCTCATGCTTTATCATAACATGAAGGTGACTGACTCTAGACTCTGGAATGGTTTGTCAGCAGAGTGCAAATTCTGATAGGTACTGCAAAAATGTAAGTTTTTCAAGAACAGGCCTAGTGACAAGAATATAAGATTAAACATAAAAGGAACCTCTGAGTGAAAATTCTAGAATCACTGAAAGTGCATAGGACCTCTAGAAATCAGTCTATCCCACTGCCTCAAAGTAGAACTCAGCTCTACAGTCTCACTCAGAAATCTATCTCTCAACTTTAAAGCTCTCTAGGGAGTCTTCTTACTGTCCCTTAGCACTCCATTCCTATTGCTGCACAACTAAATACAACTCAATGTAGTGTGTGATAGCTTTGTAAGAGTCACGGAAAGGGAGGGGATAATTCTATGGATGTGCATGTCAGCAAATAGGAATGTAGAACCAAGGGGAGAAAGGAAATATAGGACCAAAGGGAAAAGTAAAATGTAAATGTAAGGAAAGAAGGGAAGTGTAAAGCTAAAGAAAAAAGATTGCTGAGTAATCATAAAGTTCTCTATATCCTGGTAGACACAGCTTAAGTGGTGCATGGCAGGCATACTATATTTAGCTTCAGGAAGACACAAGTTCAAATCCAGCTTCAGATACCTGCTAGCCGTATGACCTTAGATGAATCACATAATCTCTTTCTCCTCACTGCAAAATGGAAATAATAGTTGTTGTGAGTTTCAAATGATATAACACATGTAAAGTGCTTTGCAAAACTTAAGCCAACATATAAATGTTAGCTCTTATTATGATCTATGGGGGGAGCTATAGAGCACAGTGGATAGAGTGCTGGCCCTGGAGTCAGAAGACTCATCTTCCTGAGTTCAAATCTGGCCTCAGACACTAACTAGCTGTGTGACCCTGGGCAAGTCACTTAGCTCTGTTTGTCTCAGTTTCCTCTGTAAAATGAGCTGGAGAAGAAAATGCAAACCACTCCACTATCTTTGCCAAGAAAACCCTAAATGGGGCCACGAAGAGTCAGATGTGACTGAAACGACTGAACAACAACAAAAAAGATCTATGTAACTACAGATCATTCTTCTTCCCCTCATCTTCAATATGTAGTCTTCTCCATCACAATCCCTAAATCCTCTGAAAACTTTAGCCTCCTACTTCTGTAACATCCTTTATTTCCATGGGCTGTCAGTCCCTCTAACTTGACTATGCACACTACCACTGTCAATTGAAATTGCCTCAGGAACCAGAAATTAATACTGCCACTGCACCAACATCCCCCTAGAGTTCCTTTCTATGGCTGGACTTTTAGGAATATAGCTGTCTGCTTATTGTCCATGCCCATCTTCTGGAACAATATCAACAGAGATCAACTAATCAGCAGCAACTTATTAAGCAGCCACTATGGGCTGGACACAATGCTGGGCTCTGGGGATACAGAAGAAACAATGCAACAACCCCTTCTCACAAGGAGCTTGCATAGTAATGCAAGAGACACCATGTTCATCTATATGAGTGTGTGTATTTGCATGTATATACATACCCACATATGTATGGCACTTAAACAGAAAGTTAATAAATAAAAATATATATGTACCTATTTATATGTTTATTATTAATTTAATTATAATTCAATATAGTTAATTATATTAAATTATTTAATTTATTGCATAATTCATTACATAATCTATATATTTATATATTATATGATTTATATATTTAACTATATAATTTATATAATTTAATTATAATTAATATAGTTTAAATTAATAATAAGTTATATTAACTTAATATAAAGTTAATAAATATAAATATATGCATACATGTATGCATTTGTATGTGTATAGTATCTAAGTAGAAAGTTAAACAAACGTATAGGTACATAGGTATACACTTATATGTTTATATATATATATATATGCACCTATATGTTTATATATATGCACCTATATGTATGTATGTGTATATATATATGTGTGTGTGTGTATATATATACATATATATATACACACACACATACACACACACCTATATGTTTATATACCATATATGTATATAGGTACAGAATCTAAATATAAAGCTAATAAATACAAATCTTTGCAATTATCCCTTCAACATTGCGACGTACCCCATTACGGTTTATATCACAGGTCAGTATAAGAATTTTAAAGGGAATTTAGGGGGAGTTTTGCAGAAGCCACAAAGTTCAGGAACTCAAAAATGCATAAAATATGTGTAGTATTATACAATAGCAATATATTTTATCTTTTAATACCATAATAATTCAGACTTCTCTGGTTTGAAGGGAGAGGCAAAAAAATTTTACTCAGATTTTCCAGAACATGGGGACCCTGCACTCTTTCCTAACCCTTGTGATGTGTAAGGGAAAATCGTATACGCATACGTGTGCACATATACGAACGGCACCTGAATATATGACTGTACAGTTAACAAATACAAATATATACTATAGCACCCAAATATAGTTAGATAATTAGTACAAATACTTTGCATATGTGTCTAGCGTCAAAATAGAAAGTTAATATTTACATGTATACATGCAGACATATAACACCTAAATAAAAGTTAACGAATATGAATATATGTGTATCTTTGTATAGCACCAAAATAGGAGTTAATAAATACATATGTATACATACACACACACACACACACACAACACACATATATATATATACATATACATATACACAAACATAATTAAATACACATTAGTCTGGGAGGGAGAGAAGCTAGGTGGTGCAGTGGATAGAACATAGGGCCTGGAGTCATGAAGACCTGAGTTCAAATCCTGCCTTAGATACTTACTAGCTGTCATCCTGGTCTATATCTTGCCACTGGACCCAGATGGCTCAAGAGGAGAGAGTGAGGCTGGTGACCTTGCACAGCTTTCCCTCACTTAAATCCAATTCACTTACAAGTCATGACATCTCCTTCCTGATGTCATGATCATCTTTGAGAACACAGGACAAACAACAACCTGACCCTGGGCAAGTTACTTAATCCTGTTTGCCTCAGTTTCCTCATGTGTAGCATGAGCTGCAGAAGGAAAGGGCAAATCACTCCAGCGTCTTTGCCAAAAAAAACCCAAATAGGGTCATGAAGAGCCAGAGGACAACTGAAATGACTGAACAATAACTGTTTGGGAGGGAAGTCATTAATAGAAAGGGATCAGGAAAGGCTTCCTACAGAAGATGGTACTGGAGATGTATCTTCAAGGATGAGAGGGCTTCAAGAGGTAGAGGAGGTAAGAGAGAGCACGTCCCAGGCAAGCACGGGGGCCAGTCAGGGCAAGGATCCAGAGAGGGAGAGACATGGATGGCCTTCTTTCTCTGCGGAGCAGAAAGGAGGTCAGTCAGGCTGGAACACAGGGTGTAAGAAAGGGAGTGATGTCCAGTGAGGCTGGAAAAATAGATTGGCGCCCGATTGTGCAAGACTTTAAATGCTTAACTCGACTTCAACAAAACCCCCTCTGTGGGGGTTTAATAAAAATAGAAGCTGTTGGGGCACTTCAAAGATTACTAGAGCTGGGGTTCCTGGTTCTGGCTCTGTCAGCACCCAGTTATGTGACTTTGGGGCACTCACCTCTCCCATATTCAGCTTTCTCATCTGTGAGAAAAAGGAGCTTGGACAATTGATATGTAAGATCTCTGCTGGCTTTAATATGACAGGATTCTATGGTTTCTGGTAAGTTGGAAGAAGGATAAAAGAAAGGCTGATGGCCTAATTCTCTCCCTCTGCAGCTGCTTTCCCCCCTTTCCATAGTTCATTCCCTCAGGGCTAGGGCCTTGGCCTAGTCTTCTAAGGTGCCTGATAAACACTGTTGGAATGTGTCTATGCAAAAAGATTTTAAAATAGAGGGTTTGTGTGTGTGTGTGTGTGTGTTACAGACCCTTTTGGAATTTTGATGAAGCCTATGGACTCCTTCTCAGAACAGTGTTTTATAAAACAAAATATATAGGCCCTAGAGGGCCTCTCCTTTGTCATTTGAATAAGCAACCTGGACTAGCTCATGACATTCCAGACCATCTTATTATGTGTTGTCTTCTCACACTAGAATAGAAGTTCCTTAAGGGCAGGAACTGTTTCTTTTTCTTGTATTTCTATTTCTATCATTTAGCACTGTCAGGCATATAGCAGATGTTTAATGAATGTTTTATTCATCTAAAGGTAACCAATTATATAGAAATAAAATGATCAAAATATTCTTTTGTTTTCGAAGTTCTTCAAGGTCTTCCTTCTAGTTTCTAGATCGCACATGGGCATTTTAACCAGGGATTTACAGAGACAATAATCAATGTTTGTCTCTTTTCCCCTATTATATTAGTTTGTACAAATTAGAAGGAAAAAAATTTAGAAAGCTTGGTATGGTACCTAATGAACCTTGGTATCCTGACCATTTAAAAAACGTTATTGATGTTATTCTTTTGCCCCACTGTAACCATTTCCCACTATTCTCTCCCCAAGAAAAACAATTAAACAAAATTAAGTGATGAGAAGACTAGGCTCAAAAGCATTTTTTAGTAGCAACAATTTGCTAGGTAGGTTTCCCACCCCTCTAAGGAAAGGAGAGAGGTTTATTTATTATTGTTCCCTGGGGCCAAGATTGGAATTATGCAAAAATATTTTTAAAAGTCACTAAACTTTTAAAAATACTTCAGCCTATTATTGCCATTATTGTTTTCCCCTTCCTGCAAAAAGGTCAAAAGAAGAAAGAAACATAAAGTAAGTATATAAATTTTATATATTACATATGTTTTATATATACACATCTGTGTATATATGTATCTGCATGCCTGTGTATACATATATAATCTGCATCTATATACATACACATACATATATAAAATATATACCAAAATATTCATGTGACTATGAGAGCCAAAAAAAGTGGCTGTTCATTGATTAGGGAATAGTGAACAAATCATGGTATATGAATACAATGAAATACAGGTTTGAACTAGAAGAAACAATGAATGTGAGGAATTGAGAATCAACACGAATGAACAAAACAAAGTAAACAGAACCTGGAGATTGTAAAGTTACTACCAAAACCAAAAGCACTAAAAAGCAGTTGAATTCTTTATGTTTGCTGTTTCTTATAGCACAATAGTGTTCCATTGCATTTACACATCAAAATCTGTTCAACTGATATTAGCATTCATCACATTTGGATTGTAACATCTCAGCCCCCATTCTGCTCTATCAGGAAGTGGAAATGGTGGGAAAAAAAGATGAAGATGGAAACAGCATTTGGACTTTGCCAAGTATAAATGGAGGAAATCTGTGCTGGAGACAACACTAATTTGAAGGCACCCTCTCACTTCTCAATATATCTAAAAGAAGGGATGATATTTCTGCATGGAGGTTATGGGGAATGAGGGTGGTTCACTGTAGAACACTAACTGCTTCCTATCCAAATGAATTTTTCTCTTTGTCTTTGATTATTACCCTTTCATAGTTATCATTTCATTCCACTTTATAGAAAAGACAACATGGTGGCCACTTATTCCTGGCCTGCGATAAATGTGATATGGGTAGAAATCTAGGGGGAAAGGTTTGGATCTGAGTAGAGAGAAATATCCCGACTTCAGTAAGAACAGGTAAAGGACTCTTTACCTTGGATTTTGGAAAAATTGAAAAAGGAATTTTTGAAAAAATTTTTCTTCAGAAAAGAAGCAGCTAGTGCTTATCAGTTAACTGCAGAAAATTGATCAGCTCCTCTGCTTTTAATTCCTTCTCCCTCATGTGAAGATGAAAGAGACAAGTTTGAGAGGAGCTAAGAAATTAATGGGAGTTGCTTCCTTCCCAGGGGCAAGGTATAGGGGAAGAGCTCTCCAGGTAGACAAAATCATGAAGAGTCTGAGGGTCCAAGCAGCCTTTTACTAAAAATATATTCCTATACCCTTAGGTAGAAGCAGGACTCAAGATGGTTAAAAAGTAGTTCAGGAAAATAAAAAAACTGAAAAAAAAGTCAAAAGCAATTGGCCAGGAGTTTTCTTTGGGTTCTCAAAAGCCTCTGCCCAAATTCTAAAGAATTGTTTTTATTCTCTTCTTGCCTTATAGGCTCCCAGCTGGGTACAAGATCATCAGTGTACCTGGGGACAAAGTGAATCCAAATTGTCCCAGGTTTATGACACAACTTCATTGCTGGTGCAAAGAGTGTTGCCTAATTAGGCTATGTATGTCCATATGCATCAGTACAGATGTGGCTCACAAGGAGACATGAATAGACATGATTAGAGTTATGTTCCACCTTCTCTTCCCCAAGGGAGAATGATTCCTACTCGAAGGAAGGAGGTTGGCCCTAGAGGCTGACCATTCTGCTCTCCTTAGAAATGTGTCACTAGGCTAGAATTATATCTGGCTCTCCCAAATACTGTTGGTCTGTAAGGAGTGATTTTTAGCTTCATGCTGCACTCCTGATTGCTGTCCCTTAACCAGGATGGAGTATCCCAAACTATGTATCCAAGACTTGATTCCTTCTCACCAAATAAGAGTTACTCAAAGATCACACACAGTGAACAGAAAATAAACTTACTTTTCTGACCCAATAGCAAACAGAAATAAGAGAAGTTATACAGATGATAATATAACATAATGAGCTCTCTAACTGAAGAGCTATCTCAGCTCAACCAGAATCCCAGCCTAAGAGAAAGTTCCCCAAAACTATGTTAAGCTGGGGATAGGGACATGATCAGAGGTCTGGCTTATTCCCAGAGACTCTCTGTCTGCCTCTGGGGATCTCTGGCCAAGTGAAATTTAGAACCAAGGACTGGAAGTCTGAAGCTCAAGGATCTCTCTTCTCCTGAGTTCTTGCCAACTACACCCTTAATGCAGATATGGAGCAATCAATCTCCAAAAAATAGGCTTGAGCCCTGGTTACAATTGCAACAATCTCAGCTGGAGTAGGAGTGTAAATTCATCCCTCCCAGTTCCATCACTATTCCAGTTCACAACATCTTATCTTCCCCTCCCTGCCCATACTGGGGGATAATACTATAAGTGGCTTGGATCACATAGGTCAACTTAATAGCACAACATCCATTCCCTCAAGAGGGCACCATCAAGAAAGTAGGAAGAACATGTATGGACCTACCTCATTTCTGGACTGCCTGGCTGACTAGGACTCATCCTGTTTTTGACCTGGTCAGTTTCTAAGGCCTGCCAGGGGCTGCTTCTGGCTCACTAGGAACACACTGTACCCATAATCTTTTTCTAGGCTATGGTGCCTGCCCATAGCTGGCTGGAGCCTGCAGCTCTGTCCCAGAAATTGGCAAGGTCTGCAAATGGGGTGCCCCTGTTCTTTCCACTCCTGCAAGTATAATTGGAGCTGCTGTCTGAATGATGGCTGTCACTGCCAAGGTCACTGTCTCACTGCTGTTAGTGCTGTAGGTTTCAGGGCACCAATTCTTTTCCTCATTATTTTTCTGCAAGCACTTTCACTGCAACACACCAGGATCTTCCCTTTATCTTGCTACTGTTTCCAAGGCCATGCAAATACTACCCTCATCACTGCCTGAGCTGCTGACTGCCAAAGGACCTACTATTCCTTTACTCTCTACTGTTCTTTAAAGGGAAATCCCACCAGATGCAATCCTTGTTGCAAATTATCCAGGTTACTATTGTCCATCTGACAAATGGCTCACTTGGAGCCAGAGGGCTTAAAGTCCTTTTACTAAAATCATGTTCCAATAACCTCAAGTAAAAGTGGAAGCAAGAAAGGGAAAGACAAAGGAAGGAAGGGAAGGAGGGAGGAAAGAGGCAAAAGCAGTTTGCGTACAAGTTTCCCTGAGGCTGCAGGAGCTCCAAGCTTGTCTTAAAAGTAAATGTTATACTCTTCTTGCCCAAAAGCCCACAGCTGGGTCCCAGATCAATCTACCTGGAGGCAAAGTTAACTCCAAATGTCCCAGGTCTGCACCACTATTTCCTTGCTTGCAACAGTCCTACCTGATAACGTTTTTGGTTTTTTGTTGGGGAGAAGGGAGCAATTAATTCATACCTCCCCAGTTCCACCAGTATCCTGGCTAGCAAACCAGCCACCACTCCTAGTTCTTTGCTATCTCTCTACTCTGCTTCTACCCACCAAACACAGCAGGAACCAAAAATTTTTTAAAGCAGTCTGTTGAAGTCTCGGGAGGAAAGATCAGGAGAACAGGTACCCATGGACTGAGCCTTGGCTTTCTCACATGGCCCCATGGGAGACAGCGAATTCAAGAACTCTCTCCTAAGCCCAAAAAAGAGAATGGGAATAAGCATTTTACAGCACCTACTATTTTCTCATTTAATCCTCATAACAACTCTGTGAAGCAGGTGCTATTGTTGTCCCCATTTTAAGGTTGGAGAAACTGAGGCAAGCAGAGGTTAAGTGATTTATCCAGGGTCACACAGTTAGGAAGTGTCTGAGGCCAAATCTGAACTCCATTTTCTTGACTCCAAGGTAGTGCGATATCCAATGTACCACCAGCTGCCTCTGGCAAGATAGATTTGCAGAAATCTCCAGAAACACAGACCTAGAGACCAAGGACAAAAATGTCACCAGCTTGTGAAGGCTGGAATAGCATCTTTTTATAGCATTGTTGTTATTCAGTTGTTTCAGTCCCATCTGACTCTTTGTAACCTCATTTGTGGTTTTCTTGGCAAAAATACTACAGCTGTTTGCCATTTCCTTATTCAGCTCATTTTACAAATGAGGAAACTGAGGCAAAAGGGTTAAGTGACTTGCCCAGGGTCACACAGCAAGTAAGTGCCTGAGGCCCGAGTTGAACTCAGGAAGATGAGTCTTTCTGATTCCAAGCCCAGTGCTCTATGCATTGTGCAACCTAGCTTCCCATGCAACGAGGAAGGGGTGAGTCCAAGTCCTGACAGAAACATACTAGCTTTGTGGACATAGATAAGGCACTTGTCATTTATCACTATTTCGGGGAATTCTCTAAGACTATCTTATAGAGGAGTTGCAAATTTGTATCCTTGGAGGGAATTCCCATACTGTGAATACTGTGAAAGCTATACTGTGGGTATAGTTTCTTATGCCCATTAATTTGTCTAGACTGTAAGTATACATATATACACATATGTATTTACATATAATTATGTTGTGTTTGCACATATTTCATAACTTAAAAAGTTATATCTGACAAATAATATTAAAAAGAAAGGCCATCCTCTACCAAAAGGTTGCTGATGCCACGTATAGTGGTACGGCTAGAAAGGTAATATATCCTTGTTGTTGTTTGTCTTTTTTTCTTGAAGAGGACCATGACTTCAGGAAGATGATGCCATGTTATGCAAGTGAATTGAATTTAAATGAGGGAGGGCTGTGCAAAGTCACTAGTCTTAGTTTCTCCTCCAAAGCCATCTGGGTCTAATAGCAAGATGTAGATCAGGATGACTGGAGATGACCCTGGATGCAGTAGGAGACCTTGGCCTTCTTAAGCTAAGGTCTTTAAGAGGTTTCAGTCTGACTGAGGCATCACCCATTCAGTGATTAAGGCTAGGTAAAAAATAAGGCAGAGAATGGCCTATTTACCTAGTTAAAAATCAATCTGGGAGTGGAAGACCCTCAAAGTTTCTGGCCCAAACAGATCAGGGCACAAACCATGAGCAAGTGGGACATGGCCTCTGACCTATTGTTGACCATTAACAAGACATGGTCTTCAAGAAAAAAAGGTTTCAGAAATCAAAATTTACATTCCTTTGGGCAAAGCACCTGAAGTAGTTAATGATATGATACTCTATGTGGACAGAGGGAAGGGAGAGAAAGAAAGAAAGAAAGAAAGAAAGAAAGAAAGAAAGAAAGAAAGAAAGAAAGAAAGAAGAAAGAAGAAAGAAAGAAAGAAAGAAAGAAAGAAAGGGAGGAAGGGAGGAAGGGAGGAAGGGAGGGAGGGAGGGAGGGAGGGAGGGATGAGGAGAAGGAGGGAGGGAGAGAGCCAGCTGTGTTGCCCAGTTGGGTCCCCAATAGACAGCTCCTATCTATTTCTACTCATAGAGATTATTGTTTGTCCTTCATTCTCAAAAAGAACAATGACTTCAAGGAGATCATGCCATGACATGTAAGTGAATTGGATTTAAGTGAGGGAGGGCTTTGCAAAGTCACCAGCCTCACTTTCTCCTCTGGAACCATCTCAAAAAGGTAATTTATAGCCTGCTTTTGGAAAGGTCTTAAATAATAGCAGGCTTTATTTGGTTATCATTGGGGTAGGCATTGGGTGGAAGAAGGGGAGCAAACCAAGGAAGTGGAAGAGCAGCTGTCCAAGAGGAAGGAAGATAATAAAATAACATGATGTCATCAAAGCCAAGGAAAGAGGTCAAAGAACAGGTCAACAGTGTTAAATGCTGTGGAGAGATAAAATAGGAGGCTGTGAGGTTAAGTCTGGATCCCAGTCAGGTGTCTATGGATTTGTTCAGAAGACTCAAGAAGTGTTGATTCTGTCCTGAAATATTAAAGTCAACCTATCCCTCCATGACCCATATCAAATTGATTGTTGAGAGCTTACTTTTTTGTCTCCCTCAAAAACTGTGTTCTCCAGCAGCCTGACACCTAGAGGCCTGATTTTGAAAGAAGAAACAATTGAAGGGATAATAAATAGTATTGAAAGAAAAGATTTTATATCTCTATCATTTAAACAAAGTAATCTTATGCTTCTTATAAACTACAGCAGGTATATGTTTAAGACATCTCCACGAGCATAAGGGATGCTCCATAAATATTTGTTGATTCAATTTTATACTTATTTTTTAAAGAGTCATTCAGAAGCCTTATGTACTCTTGTTCAAGCCGGTGGGGGGGTCGGTGATGGGGGTGGAAGGGTTTCCTTTAGTGGACGAGAGTAGGGAGAACACTGTGATTTCATTGGCATGTTGTTTGCCTTTCTGATGTCTTGACTGCTGTGTGAACTGAATTTAAGTGAGGTAGAACTGCACAAAGTCCTCAGCCTTACTCTCTCTTCCAGAGTCATTGAAATTCAGTGGCAAGACAAAAAGTCAAAACATCTGGTGATGGCCTGGGAAGCACTGGATGACCTTTGGGGTCTTTGATGTCTGACCAAGCTCTAGGTGAGGAAGGAAGAAAGGAAGAAAGGAAAGAAGGAAGGAAGGAAGGGGGAGGGAAGGAAGGAAGAAAGAAAGAAATGAGGGAAGGAAGGAAGCAAGGAAGGAAGTTGAACAACATCCACAATGCCTTCTTCAGCCTCCTTCATGGCCACTGGAACAAATTGTTCTCATCTGCCCAACCCCACCGGGGAAATATTCATGTGTTTGCAATAGACATCCCCGTAACTCACCTATGGGTTTAAGGCCTGTTAGTTCTCCTCAAATTGGTATAACCGGTCTTGGAAGAATGTTTACTGGGGTGTGACCGCTGCACATGCCACAGCTTCTTGGAACCACAAGTGAAAGTTGAGTACCAGATGGACACTAAAGGTGAATGAGCAGCCATGAAAAGGTCTCAGCAAGCCTTCACCCAAGAGGTTCTAGTACTCCTTGAACACCTCATATACTCCTTTCATAGGTATAGGGAACTACTAAGCAAGGAAACATCCTTTCCCAATTCAGTTCAGCACTTTCTCTGCAATGTATAATAGTCTTAGAGAGTTGCTAGTGAACTGAGAAACTTAACTTGCCTTGTGTCACAGAGGTGGCATGTGTTAGAGGTTTCTTGGCTTGGAAAGCCAGCTCTCTAGCCACTAAACTATATTTCTGTTTCCTGCCTTGGTAAGCATATTATTATTGTTCTGTTTGGAAGACTCTTTAAAAGATCACAGATTTAGAGCTGGAAGAGTTCTTGAATGTCATTGCCTTATATTACAGAAGAAGAAACTGAGTCCCAAAGATATTAAGTTCATTCATTCAGTAAGCATTTTTAAGTATGCTTGCTTTGAGCATTCCCAGCTTTCTTAACGTGGATGTCTAACATTCTAACATGAATGGCTATGAGGAGTGAGGAATAGGGAAGAGTTGAGGATGACTCTGAAGTTTCAGACCTGGGTGACTCAGATATAAATAGTACTAGCCAGGATTAGGGGTGTGATGGAGTTATCATGAGGGCCAATTACTAAATTTGCAGTGTGAGCATTTACATCTTGGAAATCAGCAAATGCTACAAATCCAGGCTTGACTGCTTTATTTGTTGTCAAGACTTAAGAAAGTAGGGGCAATATTGTAAGATGATCAACTGTGAATGACTTAGCTATTCTCAGCAACACAATGATACAAGACAATCCTAAGGACTTATGATGAAAAATGCTATCTACCTCCAGAGAAAGTCTGAATGCAAATTGAAGCATACTTTTTCTTTGCTTTATTTTTCTCGGGGTTTTTTTTGATCTGTGTTTTCTTTCACAACATGACTAACCTGGAAATATGTTTTGCTTGACTGCACATGCATAACCTATATCTAATTGCTTGCCATCTTAATGAGGAGCAGGAGAGGAAGAGAATTTGGAACTAAAAAAATTTTTGAAAACATGTTCCAATTTTTATATGTAATTGGAGAAAAATAAAATGTTAAATTTTTAAAAGATAATAGAAAAAAGTGAGGGAGAAATGTTAATACTACAGATTAAACTTAAAAGTGCATAGTACATAATTTTTTTTCCTGGAGAAATGGTTGTTAAACATTTAACAGCACACCTGTGGATAGGATTCAGTTAGGTCCCCTGACTCTAAAACCAGTGAGTTTCCCACTATAAAATACTGCCTTAAAGGTAAATACTGTATTAATCAATTATAAGAGCAAGACAAATAAAAATTTGGGATAAGGTTTATACATATGTGATACACACAGCTATAAATGTGTACATATATAAACATACACACGTGAGGTACATCTTTCATATATGTGATATATCTCACATGTATGTGTATGTATATGTATATATGCATACACACATATAAGGCCCTAAACATTAAGGAGGAACAGGAAAGGCTTTTTGCAGAGGGTGGGATTTTAGCTGAGACTTGATGGAAGCCAGGAGGTGGAGCATATAAAAGGGAGACCTTTTAAGGTATGAGGGTCAGCCAGCAAAAATATACAGAATGGAGAGAGGGAGTATCTTGTACAAGGAAGAGCAAGTCCAGAGTCACTGGATCGTTGCCTATATAGAGGGTTGACTATATACAGAATTGTTGAATATATAAAGTCTGAAATGGTAGGAAGGGGCCAGGTTGTGGTAGACTTTAAAATTCAAATGGAAGGTTTTATATTTGACCCTGAAGCCACTGGAGTCTATCGAGAAGGGGAGTGACGTGGTGAGAGCTGCATTTAAAAGATCACCTTGATAGCTGGATGGAGGAAAAACGATAGTGGCCACATA
Organism: Phascolarctos cinereus; assembly: GCF_003287225.1. NCBI lineage: Eukaryota > Metazoa > Chordata > Mammalia > Diprotodontia > Phascolarctidae > Phascolarctos > Phascolarctos cinereus. The sequence continues at coordinate 266,643,276 of NW_027555847.1, read as the reverse complement.
CAAGTAAAGATAAACAACAGCCTAATTAAAAATCTGCCTGAAGCAGAGAGGCCCTTCTTTTCAGAGAGAGAAAGCTTACTTTTAACTAACCTAATTTTAAATGTAAGGCTATGGAACATAAGTATTCATAATTCTAACACAAGCATGTGTAATGAGTATTTGTAAATCAAAATGTATTTCAGTTCAATATTAAGATAGATTAAAAATGTCAAATTAGGTAGGATTAGCAGAGGGGGGAGAGAGAAAAGTGTAAGGCAGAGCAGATGGGGCAGGAAAGACACAAAGTTGAGAGAGGGAATGAAGTTTGGTGAGAGTGGAGCTTGAGTGTATTAGAAGAAACCTGATGTTGACATATCCTGCTATTCATTTGGACCATGGGCAGACTGTGTAAAAAATTATTACCTATCAGTATTGCTCTTTGAAATGTTGAATAACTCTCTAGCAATTTAAGGGAGTTTTTTTTTTCCTACACTGGAAAGTACCTTGTTGGTTTTTATTTTCAACCTCAAAGTTTATTTCTGAAATAAAGTTTGATTTTGCACAGAATTCTGAAGATCCATTCAACAAACTTTAAGTGACAACTATGCGACCAGTGCTGCACTAATCAACCAACTGATTAACAGGCATTTATTAAGTGCTCACTTGGTGCCAGGCACAAAGATCCTCAGGTCTCCCTCGTATACTGAGGTGAGGCTTTCCCCTAGCTTGCTGGGATGCCTCCCATTCTGTACCGCTCCCCTTCCCCCAGGGCAAGAGAGGCCTTTCCCATTAATCCCTCCAGCTACCTGGACTATTGGACTGCTGCCCCCCATCATTCTGCTGGTTCAGCTGTTCCCGGGGTTTTTCCTGGGGCAGTATTTTCTGGGCTTTTAAAGGTTAATAAGGGATGGTGAGAGCGACTTACTTCTTACTTTGCCATCTTGGCTCTCTCGAGATCCTATTCTAATGAAGGAAATAATATGTGCACATATAATTATGTACAGGATACGTACAAAATGAATACAAGTTAACTTGGGGAGAAGGGACACTACTAATGGTGAGCATCAGGAATAGCTTCATATGAAAAGTAGAGCTTGAGTTGTGGTTTGAAGATGTCATGGCAAGAAAACTCACTCTAATACAATTTTGAATACAAGTCAGTAAAAGGCTTACTGTATGTGTAATTGACAAGCGTAGGCAGGAAGAATCATCAGTTGGTGGCTATGTAGGGAATTATTGGAGGGAAGGGAGACTTGAGACAAGCCTCAACTAGGAGGCTACTGTAGGTAGTTCAAACAAGAAGTGATAATGAACTCAACTTGGGGTGAAGGTTGTGCAAGAAGAGGGAAGAGAACATGTATGAGAAATGTAGAGATGGTAATGACAAAATCTGGCAATTGATTGGCTATATGACATGAAGGAAAATGAAGAGTTGAGGATGAGAGTGATTTTGAAAATCTAAGTGACTGAAAGGGTAATGGTTCCCTTGAGAGGCAGAAGGAAGTTGAGAAGAGAGGTAGAATTAGAGCAGAAAGATATTAAGTTTTGTTTTGGGCATGTTGAATTGGAGATGCCTAAGGGATAGCTAATCTGAAATGTTCACTAGGTAATTAGTGTTGTGAGACTTGGGCTCAAGTCCTTAAGAGACTAGGGCTGAACATGTAGATCTGGTAGTCACCATCTTTATAAAGATGACAACTGAACCCATGGGAGCTTATGAGGTCACTGAAAGAGAGAATGTAGAAAGAAAAAAGAAGAGCCCTAGGGAACACTCAAAGTTAGGGGAACACAGTATAGATAATGAGGCAGCAAAGGAAACTGAGAAGATTTTCCTTGAATCTCAAGAAAGGATTTGAATATTAGAAATTTACTCTGCAGTTGTCCACAGCTATATAGATTCCAGATGTCTTGGGAGTTTCTGAGGGCAGTAGTACGTTGGGACTTCACCAGCTGCAAGGAAACCAAGAAAAGCCGGAGGGAAAGGCCTGGTCACATGGCCCATGGAGGAAAAAGCTTTTGTCAACACTATAAACCCCCACATCCATGAAACCCCACTAGGTCCCAACTTGGGCAGAGCTGAGGACAGCATGGAAACCTTGGAATTATCCTTATCAGATTCTCTTATTTTTGTTCTCTGAGTGATTGGAATCTCTATTTCTTTCTCCTCCTCCTCCTTTTTCCTTCTTTCTCCTTCCTTCTTCTTCCTCCTTTTTCTTATTCTTCCATCTTCTTCCGTTCTCCTGACTCCTGTTCTTTCTTTCCTTCTTTCTTTCTTTTTTCTTTCTTCCTTGCTATCTTCCTTCCTTTCCTCCTTACTTCTTTCCTTCTCTTTCCTTCCTTTCCTCCCTCCCTCATTCTCTCTTTCTTTTCCTTTCTCTCTTGTTTTCTCTCTTCTTTCCTTTCTCTCTCCTTTCTTTTTTCTCCTATCTTTCCCTTCCCTTCCTTCCTTCCTTCCTTCCTTCCTTCCTTCCTTCCTTCCTTCCTTCCTTCCTTCCTTCCTTCATTTCTTTTTTCTCCTCTTCCAACCACAACTCACACCCATTAAACTCTTTCATGAAAATGAAGCACTTTCCTCAGAACAACTTAGGAGATATGTAATATAAAGATAATTTTGCAAATGAAGAAGTTGCAATTCAGAGAAATTAATTGACTTGAACAGGGCCACACAGCTAGCAAATAGCAAACAAAGGATTTAAAGTTATATTTTTCAACACCAATCCCAGACCTTTGTCTACTATACTATGCTACTCACTCCACTATAATTAAAGGTGCTTATTTGTAATCTAATTTGCTGCATTGTTCATAATCTTTTTTTCCCCTAATCAAATCCAGTTTCTTGCTCTATCTAGGGTCCACTGAAAATAGTATGTAGTGAAATCTCCCATTCCACAGCCCCCCCCCCCCAAAAAAAAAATCCCATGTTAAAAATCCTAGAGTAACAATAAAAACAATAACAACTACAGCAACCATTTAGGGCTTCTCTGTGCTTCACATTGCTTCAGCTCTTGAACTGCTCTTGTCATAGCTATTTAACTGCTTTTAATACAGAGGATCTATTCCTTGTGGAGTAGACCCAAAGGCTCCTCCTTTCCTTCTCACCATTCCAAGATGAAAGAGAGAAGGAATTCATGTCTGGGCTTTAAGGCTATGGATTATGAGAACAGAATCATACCTGTTAAATCTGAGAGGCCAAAGTCCCTGGAAAAAACTTCTAAAAAAATTCTTCTTCATTGCTGGGAAATACTCAGTAGTGGTTTTACACTTCATGGAGCACAAAATTTAGATATTCCACCTATCTTATATTTAACTTAAGAAGTTAGAAGTTGTACATAGCTGGCTTCACCTGAGCTAGGTAGACACCAGGAAATGATTTCTTGCAGATGTGCTACCTGATCTCATAGAAAAATAGACATTTTTCCCATTAGTAAAAATACCTGGAATTGTACAGTACCAATGAAGCAAAGCAGATAGGTTACATATTTAACATGTGGGAGGTTTATATTTTAATGGGGATTAAAGATGCCAAAGGTTCAAAGTTTCTGTTTGGTGCTAGTTAAGGTTTAAATGTCTCACTGGAGAAATACATTTTATTTCTCCATCTTGTTTTGACACGCAAGAGGAAAGTATGTTCCCTCCCAGTATACAAGTCCACAGCTAACAAATAATGAGACAATTATAAGTTTCCAAAAGTACATTTACCCTTTATCCAGAGGACACATATATTTAAATCCTTCCAACCAGACCAACGACAATGCAATAAACCTTTCTATTTTGATAGATTTCTAGTACTTCTTTGCTTCCAGGCAGCAATGACATTCTGAAAGGATGTCCTTTTGTTGTTCTGACATTCAGAGATTTTTGCTCTGGGGTCCAAATGGAATGAGGAAAATCAAAGGTATAAATACAATTGCAAAGATAAAAGAGTAAAACTAATGAATGAACTGGTCTTAAGTGGACCCACAGCTCTCTTCCCAACAAGGTTGTTGGCAAGATCCTTGTCAACTAGATGCCTATCAGCTGTAAGTTTCTTTTTGTTAGATCGCTGGGACCTGGCTTGTAGCTGTTGTAGTTGAAAGTGATGAGCAGGGAAGGGAGAAGAGAATGGATCTAGGGTGAGAGTTTTTAACCTGGGGCTTGTGAACTTAAAAAAAAATTATAAATGTATTTCAATATAATTACTTTCCTTTGTAATCCTAGATATTTTATTATATGCACTTAAAAATGTTATTCTGAGAAGAGGTCTATAGACCTTACCAGACCATAAAAGAGGTCTGTGATATAAAAAAAAAAAAACGAAAAGCTGAGAACCCCAGATCTCAGAATCTTCATTGATCTATAGCTCTATGGAGAATTTTACTTCCATGATGTAACATCAGACTGGTTCTAAAGAACATATGGAGTATTTGATACATACCCTCCACAATAGCCCTATTGTAGCAATGCTTCATTCTGATATTTAGAAATAATCCTATGCCATTATAATAGAATCTCTGGTAAGTTCCATCCATCTGGAAGAACTTCAAAAAGGAATTTTAAAATAACCTACATCGATGGTCTGAAGACTGGCCCAGCTAAAATCAGAAAGGCTCATCATCATCATCATCATCATCATCATCATCATGGCTAAGATTTAGATAGTACTTTAAGGTTTGCAAAGCATTGTAGATACTATTATTATTTCTGTTTTACAGATAAAGAAGTTGAGGCTGAGACAGGTTAAGAGTGATTTGCCTGAATAGCGCTTCTACGGCTATATCCCAAAGAGATCAGACAAATGGGAAAAGGACCCACATGTACAAAAATATTGATAGCAGCTCTTTTTGTGGTGGCAAAGAATAGGAAATTGAGAGGATGCCCATCCATTGGGGAATGGCTGGGCAAGTTGTGGTATATGAATGTAATGGAATACTATTGTGCTATAAGAAATGATGAACAGGCTGACTTCAGAAAAACCTGGAAAGACCTATATGGTCTGATGCTGAGTGAAATGAGCAGAACCAAGAGGACTTTGTACACAATAACAGCCACGTTATGGGATGACTAATATTGTTAAACTGAACCCTTCTCAGCATTACAAGGATCTAAGACATCTCCTGAGGTCTTGGGATGGAAAATGCTGTCCACATCCAAAGAAAGAACTATGGAAGTTGAATCACTATCACTTATTTTTACCTTCTGTTGAGTTTTGTTTCATCTTTCTGATGGTTCCTCCTATTGGTTTTAATTTTTACTTACAACTTCACTAATGTGAAAATATGTTTAATAGGAATGTAAATGTAAAAGCCTATATCAGATTGTGCGCTGTCTTCGGGAGGGTGGGGGGGAGGAAGGGGGAGAAAAGTTTTCAACTCAAAAGCATATGGAAGTGATTGTTGATAAATCAAAATAAATTAATGAAATTTTTTTTAAAAAGAGTGATTTGCCTGCTTTCACCAAATCGTAAGTGCCTAAGGCAGGTTTCAAACTCAAGTTTTCCTGACTTTAAATCCAGCGCTCTACATACTACACAATCTAACTGCCTTGGCACAGAGATGGAAGCATCTCCAAAGACCATCTAGTCTAAACCATACCAAAATAAGAAATCCCTTCACAACATGATGATAGATATCTTTTATATGGGCAGCTAATTGGTATAGTGGATAGAGCACTGGGCCTGGAGTCAGAAAGACTTATTCTCTTGATTTCAAACCCAGCCTTAGACACTAGATGTGTGACCTCAGACAAGTCACTTAACCCTGCTTGCCTCAGTTTCCTCATCTATAAAATGAGCTGGAGAAGGAAATGGAAAGCCACTTCAGTATCTTTGTCAAGAATACCCCAAGTAGGGGCATGAAGAGTTGCCCACAACTAAGATAACTGGACAACAGCAAACTCTTTATGTAGTACATTAAGGTTTGCAAAACACTATATATACGGTATCTCATTTGATCCTCACAACAACCTCATGAGGTAGTTGCTATCATTATTCCCATTTTACAGATGGGGAAACTGAGTCTGAGAGAGATTCAGAGACTCACCCAAGGTCACACAGCAAATAAGTGTCTGAGGTAGGATTTGAACTCTGGTCCTCCTGACTCCAAATCCAGGACTCTTAACCTCCTGTGCCACCTGGCTACCTCAGCTACACACACGAGTGTCCAGCCAACCTTTACTTGTTCATCTTCAGTGCGCAACACTTCATGAGGTACTCACATTCACAATGGAGTAGTTCCAATTTATGCTAATGATGATGACAACTAGCATTTATATGGTACCTACTCTGTGCCACCCGCTAAGCTGACTGCTTTATAATTATTATCTGATCTGATCCTCAAAACAGCCTAGTGGGGATGCTATTATTATCATTTGTATTTTATAGTTGCATGAACTGAGGCAGACAAAGTTAAGTAACTTGCCCTCAAGTCATACAGCTGATGAGTGTCTGAGGCTGGATTTGAATTGGGCATCTGAGCATCGGACTTGAGTACAAGCCCATGACTCTATCCACTGTGACACCTAGCAGCCTAAATTTGCCTTTTAGCAATGTCTATCCATTGTTCTAGTTTTTGCTTCTGGGACCAAACAGAAAATCTAGCTCCTTTCCCCTATTGCAACTGCTAGAATTCTTGACTAATTATTGTGTTATCCCTAAGTCTTCCATCTTGTTGTTGTTCAGTTGTGTCCCTACTCTGTGACCCCATTTGGGGTTTTCTTGGCAAAGATACTAGAGTGGTTTTCCATTTCCTTCTCCAGCTTATTTTACAGATGAGGAAACTAAGGCAAACAGGGTTAAGTGACTTGCCTTAGGTCTCATAGCTAGTAAGTGTCTGAGAACAGATTTGTATTTGAATCTTCCTGACTCTAGGCCTGGCACACTATCTACTGCACCATCTAGCCGCTCCAAGTCTTCCTTATTATAGGTTATATACCTCCAGCTCCTTCAACCTATACACAAATACATCGAGGTTACCCTTTCTATACTCCCCATTTTATTAAAATCCACATCAAAATGTAGCACCCAGAATTGTATATAGTTCTCTAGGTATGGTTTAACCATGATTGCAGATTATCACCTCCCTAGTCCTAAATAATGTGTTTCTCAATGCAAGCTAGCATTGCACTATAACATTTAACTTATATCTGTTGGAATGTGAGTTCCTTGAGAGCTGGGACAGACATGATTTTCTATTTGTATCCCTAGCATGTAGTGAACTACCTTGCACATAGTAAGCACTTAAATGTTTCATTCATTCATTCGTATCCATTGACTCCTTTTGAATTGTACATTTACTAAAAACTCTAGATCTTTTCTGATCATACCACCTAGTTATGCCTCCCTGATTTTCTACTTGCATAGTGTTTTTTTTAATCCAGATGTAAGAATACACTTACTAAATTTCATCTTCTTAGACTAAACCCATGTTCTAGCCTGCAAAGATTTTTGTGGATTCCTAATTCTGTCATTCAATATATTAGCCATCACCCCAAGCTTTGTGTCACCTATGCCTTTGATAAGTATGACACCAATGCCTTTACCCAAGTTACTATGGATAAAAATGGGAAATAGTGTGGGACTGAGCACAGAGTATTTGTGGCATTCCCCTAGAGTACTCCTTTCAAATTAACATTTAAGCACTGATGCTTCCTCTTTGTATGCAGCCATCCAGCAAGTTTGAAATCTACCTGACTGGTATTCTCTAATCCAAATCTTTCTACCATTTCCACAATTGCTTCATGAAAATCTTTCTCTGTCTCTCTATCTCTCTGTCTTTGTTTCTCTATGTCTTTTTTTCCTGTCTCAGTCTCTCTCTGTACTGCATATAAAATCCCCCTGGTCTTCTAGTCTCTTAATGTGGCAAAAAAATAAAAAAAAAAAAGGAAATGAGATTAGGCTGGTATTACATTATTCTTGATAAGTCATGCTAGCTCCTAGTAATACTCTCCTTTCTAGATGGTCATTAATTATGCATTAAACAATATGATTTTGACAGGTATCCATGTCTGATTGTCTTCTCTTTTTTTTAACACTGGTTTATTTGTCCTTCTCTAAACTTAACAGTGGCATTCTCATTCTCCAAGATTTTTCAAAGATCATAACAATGACTCACAGCCACACCAGCAGCACACTAGGGTATTGCTCATCTGAATCCAATGACTTCAGTTCACAAATGATAACTAGATTTCTTCTTGTTATGTCTTTGCTTTGTTGAGTATCCTTTCTTTATTCATTGTATTTGTTCTATTCTTTCCAGTCCAAAGATCCTTCTTTTTGGCAGAGAAAAATGAAGCAAAATAAAGAATCGAATAGCTTATCTTCTCTCTCCATCCATTCTCGTGGTCCCATCCACATAGAACAGTTTCTATTCTTCCTTCAATCCTCATCTTTTTACCAATACAGCAGACAGAAAAAAGCAAGAATATACCAAATCCTTTTTCTTATAGTTTTTCATACTAACTTCAGTTAATTCTGAGCTTTGACATTCTCGATATTATGTCTATGCAATACTTTTACACACTTTTATATCTATTCTCTGGTACGGCACTCATGTCCATCTATGTACGTATCTTTTAAAAGAAATCTCAGCTTTTGAGTTTCATATGCATCTACATTAGATTCTTTAAAGAATGTCCTGTTTTTCTCCTCATTTGAATTATTTTTCTTTGTGTTTTCAGAATTTTATTTTTGAGAATTTTCCCTTTCTCTTGTCCTGATTTCACCATGGAATTTTAGTGACAATAAGGACCTGTATCTTTTTTCCTTTGCACATCATAGTCTACTAGGCTTTCCTCTCTTCTGTAATATTCTAAAATAGAATGTTCACTTATCCTATGGTTCACATCATTTCTACCATTATAGCCAGTTCTGACTTGGGGACAATTAACTCCAGGACAGAAGTTCTCCTTATTGATTCTTCTACCTTTTTAAAAAAATATATTTTTATTTATTTCATTAAATATTTCCCAATTATACAGAAACATTTTTAATAATCTTTTAAAAAAATTTTGAGTTCCAAATATTGTCCTTGCCTCTCTTCCCCTCTCTTTGAGAAGGCAAGCAATTTGATATCGATTATACTTGTGAAGTTGTGCAAGACATATTTCTATACTATCCATGCTGGAAAAGAAAATCTAAACAAAATAAAACAATAAAAATAGAGAGAGTTAAAAAAAAAGTATTTTTCAATCTGCATTCAGAGTTCATCAGTCCTCTCTCTGTAAATGGCTAGCATTTTTGGTTATGGGTCCTTTGAAATTTTCCTGGATGGTTGTCTTAATCAGAGTAGCTAAGTCTTTCACAGCTGATCATCCTTACAATATTGCTTTTGCTGTGTTCAATGCTATGTACAATGTTCTCCTGGTTTTGCTCATTTCACTTTACATGAGTTCATGTAAGTCTTCCCAGGTTTTTATGAAACCATCCTGCTTTTCATTTCTTATGGCACAAAAGTACTCCATTGAAATTATATGCCACTATTTGTTTATCCATTTCCCAATTGATATGCATCCTCTCAATTTCCAATTCTTTGCCACCACAAAAGGTCCTTTTTCCTTTCCTTTTATCTCTTTGGGATACACATCTAGCGTTGGTATTACTGGTCAAAGGATGTGCACAATCTGATAGCCTTTATAGTTCCAAATTGTTCTCCAAAATGGTTGGACTAATTCACAGCTCCACCAACAGTGCATTAGTGTCCCAATTTTTCCATATCCCCTTCAACATTGTCATTTTCTTTTTCTGTCATATTAGCCATAATTGTGTGAAGTAGTATCTCAGTTATTTTAATTTGCATTTCTCTAATCAGTAGTGACTTAGAACATTTTTTCATGTGACTATTGATAACTTTGAATTCTTCTTCTGAAAACTGTTTATTCATATCATTTGACCATTCATGAACTGGAGAATGTCTCTTATTTTTATAAATTGGCTCTATTTCCTATATGTTTGAGAAATTAGGCTTTCATCAGAGAAACAAGCTGAAAAAATTCCCCCCCACCCAGTTTTCTGTTTTCCTTCTAATTTTGGCTATATTAGTTTTATTTATGTGAAAGCTTTTTCATTTCATGTAATCAAAGTTATCCATTTTATATCCTGTGATGCTCCCTATCTCTTATTTGGTTATAAATTCTTCCCTTATCCATAGATCTGAAAGGTACATTTTCCCATGCTCCCCTAATGTACTTATGATATCACCCCTTTATGTCTAAATCATTTATCCATTCTACCCTTATCTTGGCATATGGTATATACTTAGCCTATGCTTAGTTTCTGCCAAATTGCTTCCCAGTTTTCCCAGAAACTTTTGTCATATATTGAGTTCTTACCCCAAAAGCCTGTATCTTTGGATTCATTAAGATGGCTCCAGAGAGTGAGGCTGGTAACTTTACACAGCCCTTCTTCACTTAAACCCAATTCACTTGCAAATCATATCTCTTTCCTGATGTCACGGTCCTCTGAGAATGAAAAACAAACAATGAGGATGACAACAATAACAACTATGTTCTTTTGCTACTGTATATTATGTACCCAATCTATTCCACTGTTCCACCACTTTATTTCATAGCCACTACCAGATTTTTTTTGATGATTACCACTTTGTAATATAGTTTGAAATCTGAAACCACTAGCTCACATTTCTTCACATTTAAAAAAAAATTTGATACCCTTGATATTCTTGACCTTTTTTCAGATAAATTTTATTACTATTTTTTTCTAGCTCTATAAAATAATGTGTTGGTTGTTTGATTGGTATGGCACTGAATAACTAAATTAACTTTAGAAGAATTGTCATTTTTATTATATTGGTACAGTCTACCTATGAGCAAATACTATTTTTCTAATTGTTCCTATCAGTCTTTATTTCTGTGAAAAGGGTTGTCTTTTTTTAAAAAATTGTATTCATATAAGCCCTGGGTTTGTCTTGCAGTAGACTTCCAAGTATTTTATATTCTGTCATTATTTTAAATGGGATTTCTCTATCTCTTGCTTCTGTGTTTTGTTGGGAGTATACAGAAATGCTGATGATTCATGTGGGCTTATTTTATATCTTCAAATTTTGCTTAGGTTGTTCATTGTTTCAACCAAATTTTTATTTGATTCCTATGGGTTCTCTAAGTATGCCATCATATCATCTGCAAAGAACGATAGTTTTGTTTCATCATTTCCTATTTTAATTCCTTCAATTTTTTTTCTTGTCTTACTGATGTAAGATGATTTATTATTGTATTTCTAGTACAATATCAAATAATAGTGGTGATAATGGGCATTCTTGCTTCACCCCTGATCTTATTGGGAAGGCTTCAAATTTAGCTCCATTAGAGATAATGCTTGCTCTTGGTTTTAGATACTACTTACCATTTTAAGAAAAACTATTGATTTCTATACTTTCTAGTGTTTTTAATATGAATGGGTATCATATTTTGTCAAACGTTTTTTTTCTGCATCTATTGGTATAATTATATGATTTTTATTGTTCTTTTTATTGACATAGTCAATTATATTGATAGTTTTCTAATACTGAACCAGTTTTGCATTCCTGATATAAATCCCATCTGGTCATAGTATATAATCTTTATGATATAGTTGTAATCTCCTTGCTAATTTTTTATTTAAAATTTTCACATCTATGTTCATTAATTATAGTTATTTTCTCTGTTTTTTTTCCCTTGGTTTAGGTTCAAACCATATTTGTGTCATAAAAGGAATTTGGTAGGACTTTTTTTTAAAACTTATTTTCAAATAGTTTGTATAGTATTAGGATTAATTGTTCCTTAAATGTTTGGTGGAATTCACTTGTGAATTCCTCTAGTCTGGGGATTTTTTTCTTAGGCAGCTCCTTGATGCTTTGTTTAATTTCTTTTTCTAAGGTAAACTTATTTATGCATATTAATTCTTCTTCTGTTAATCTGTTAAGTATTTTTGTAAACATCCATACATTTCACTTAGACTGTCAGTTTTGCTGGTAAATAATTAAGCAGAATAACTCCTAAGAATTGCTTTAATTTTATCTATATTAGTGGTGCATTCACCCTTTTCTTTTCTGATACTGGCCTTTTTCATTTTTGATATTGGTAATTTGGTTTCTTCTTTTTTTTTAAACCAAATTAACCAATAGTTTATCTATTTTATTGTTTTCTCCCCCATAAAACCAGTTCCTAGTTTTATTTAGCAGTTCAATGAATTTTTTTAACTTAAAATTTTGTTAATCTCTATTTTGATTTTCAAGATTTTTATTTTGGTCTTTAATTGAGGATTTTAAATTTGCTCTTTTTCTAGTTATTTTTTTAAGCTGCATGCTCAATTAAGTGATCTACTCTTTTTGTCTTTTATTGATGTATGCATTTATAAATAGAGGAAGGTTGAGGTCCCCCATAGTATAGTTTTATTATCTATTTCTTCCTGTAATTCATTTAGCTTTTCCTAGAAGAATTTGGAAACTATGCCATTTGTTGCATATATGTTTAGTATTAATATTATTTCTTTGCTATTTTTCCTTTTAATATGATGTAGTTTCCCTGCTTATCCTTTTTTAATTAGGTCTATTTTTGCTTTTGCTTTGTCTGAGATTGTGATCACTACCCTACTGTTTTTACTTCAGCTGCCTAATAGATTCTGTTCGAGTCCCTTATTTTAACTCTGTGTGTCTCTCTATTTCAAGTGTATTTCTTATAGACAACATATTATTGGATTGTGGTTTCTAATCCATTCTGTTATCTGCTTCATTTTATGGGTTGAGTTCATCTCATTCATATTCACAGTTATGATCAGTAATTGTGCATTTTCCTCCATCCTGTTTTATTCTATTTATCTTTTTTTCCTCCTATTTATCCTGTCCCCTTTCTTTTGTCTGTTTTACTTCTGACCACTGCTTTTTTTTTTATCTGCCCTCTGTTTTATCATCCCCACTCCTACCTTGTTCTCTTCCCCTCCTACTTCCCTTTTTGGATAACATAGATTTCTGTGACAAATTGAGTTTGTATAAATATTTTTATTCTTAGAACCACTTCAGATGGGAGTGAGGTTCAAATATTGCCTGCCTCACCCCATTTCTCCCTCCCACCCCCATCAATATAAAAGCTCCTCCTTGCATGCCTTTTATGAGATAATCTTCCCCATTCTTCTCCCTTCCTTCTTCTCCCAGGGCTTCCTTTTCTTGCCTATTCACTTTTTTAACATCATCCCAACATAATTGACTCATTACCACATGCTCTTTTGATGTAGAATCCTTCTAACTGCCCCAATAGTGGCAAAATTCTTAGAAGATACATGTCTTATCTTCCTATATAGAAAAATAAACACTTTAACCTTTTTGAGTCCCTTATGATTTCTCTTTCATTTTTTTATGGTTCTCATGAGTGTTGTATTTCAAAGTCAAGTTTTTCTATTCAGCTTTGGTCTTTTCTTTTTTTCAGGAATGCTTGAAAGTTTTCTATTTCATTAAATATTCATTTTTTCCCTTGAAGGATTATACTCAGTTTTGCTGGGTAGGTTATTTTTGTTTATAATCCCAGCTCTTTTGCCTTTCAAAATATCATATTCCAAGCCCCCCTCTTCTTTAAGGTGGTAGTTGCTAAATCTTGTGTGATCCTGACTGTTGGCTCCATGATATTTGAATTATTTTTTTCTGCCTGCTTAAAGCGCTTTTTATTCTACCTGAGAGCTCTGGGATTTGGCTCTAATATTCCTAGGAGTTTTCATTTTGAGATCTCTTTCAGGTGGTAATCAATAGATTCTTTTAATTTCTTTTTGCTCTCTGGTTCAAAGATATTAGTTTTCCTTGACAGTTTCTTGAAATATGCTATCTAGGCTCTTTTTTTGATCATGACTTTCAGGTAATCTAATAATTCTTAAAATATCTCTCATTGATCCATTTTTCAGGTCAGTTGTTTTATGAATGACATATTTCATATTTTCTTCTACATTTTTATTCTTCTGTTTTGTTTTATTGTTTCTTAGCATCTAATAGAGTCATTAGCTTCTACTTGCCCAATTCTAATTTTTAAGGAATTATTTTCTTCAGTGAGTTTTTGTACCTCTTTATCCATTTTGCCAATTCTGTTTTTAAGGTGTTATGTTCTTCAGTGAAGTATCTCTTTTACCATTTGACCAATTCTGTTTTTTAAGGTTTCATTTCCTTCAATATTTTTTGTTCCCCTTTTACCAAGCTATTATTTGCCTTTTCATAATTGTCTTCCTTTGCTTTTACTTCTTTATTTAACTTTTCCTCTACCACTCTTATTTGATTTTGAGAATAATTTTTCAGCTTTTCTTGTGCTTGTACCCAATTCACTTTTTTTTTTGAGGCTTTCCTTGTAATCATTTTGATGTCATTGTCTTCTTCTGAGTTTGTGTCTTGATCTTCCATGTCACCATATAAGGTTTTTATGGTCAGGTTCTTTTTTGTTGCTGTTTGCTCATTTTTCAACCTTAGTTCTTGATTTGGAACTTTTGTTAAAGAGGGCTCTGTTTACTGGCATGGGGGAGAGGGGCACTGTCTCAAACTTAAGGCTTTTTTGCACTGCTGTTTTCAGCACTGTTAATTCTGGGGTTTGGAAGTTTTCAGTGTTTCCAGTATGTTGTGATCTGGAGAGAGATCTGGGTCACTGTTTTCCTGCTGTGCCCTAACTTCACAGATGAGATAACAGAACCAGAGAAGATGTCACAAGCCCAAGATTATACACGTTAGTGCCATTCATCCACTCATTCAACAAACATTTGTTCAATGTCTACCGGACTGGACATACAAGTAGCCTTATGGACCATCTAATACCACCTCTTTAGAACTTTAGACTGGGTCTTTCTGACTTTTAACGCTGGCCTCTTTCTACTCCATAGAGATGTCTCACTTTTCTTGAAACAAGGAAAAGTAAAGATCTTACTTGGTTATATAGAGGTAGAGAATAGGAAGAGGAACAAGGAGGGCAGGAAGGAATTAAACCATAAGACACACATAGGAAAGAAACATTAAGTGCTTCAAATCAGATGCTACTTCCTCTGTGAAGGTCTACGTTTTTATATATGGTTCTACATGGTGCAAAGATCTCTTCCTCTTTAAACTGTTCATTGCACTTTGCTGGGACCTCCTTTGCATTGATCCTATCGCCATTTGTATAACAGACCTTCTGAAAACGGCTGGATTAATAGAAATCCTGGGAGCATAAGGCAGTAAAGATCCTGTGAGTTTGATTTTTTTTTCAAGCCCTAGAAGAGAAGATTCTTATTTCAAGATCTGGACTACAGGTCAGAGTTCCGAGTACAACCGTAATCTCTCTAAGAGGATTAGTAGCAGGAAGTTGGAGAGAGAGAGCACTCAGCAGTTTCAGTAGTCACAGAAGTGGCCATGTCAATGACAAATGGACAACTCTTCCCAGGAGACTTAGAAGCCTTGTCACATTGGCTGGCTAACTGGCTTACAACTTGACTTATTAAGAGAATTCAGCAGAGAATGACTGAATTCTGACTTTTTAGAGAAATTTCTGGAACAACAGTGACTCCTCTGCTCTTAGTTTCTTCCTTTTGTTTTATTGCTTGGAGAGACTGGTGACAAGGATAATTATTAAGGATTGCTTTAATATTTATGTCTTGCCTACTGGCTATTTACATTTTTAAGAAGCAATGTTTTGGTTAAAATAAGCTCATTTCAAAAGTTTCCTTGGTTTTTATTTTGCTATAGACAGATAAAGAAGAAAAACCTGTAAATATATGATTGTGCCAAATTCAATGGCTGGGAGATCACCATCTAGGCAATCAACGTATTGACTGGGTGCTTGAAGGATCTTATGAATTTACAAATTCTATTTGTTCATTTATTTATTTATTTGCTCTGCAGAGAAAGGAAGCCCTATTTATAAACCTTCTTTTGGGAAGGGGTTCATAGGCTTCACCAAACTGTCAAACAGGTCCATGACATACAAAAAAAAAGATTAAGAATCCTTGACATAAGTGGTCAATAATGGTGTCTTGATTTGATTCCCTGAATTGGAGGGAGAAAAGCTGCTACAATTGTTCTTCAGCCCATGTAGTATGGAAGAATGAATAATGACTAGGTCTCCCAACTAGGGGATTCCAGCTCCAACATTTCTTAGCTGTGCTATCACAAACAAATCATGTAACTTCCTGAGCCTTAATTTCCCAAACTATAAAATGGGGGTAATAATCCTATGAGCTCATACATACAAAATGTCTTTGATGCTGTAAAGAACTACATAAGAAAACATGTCATGGAGTAGGCACATGGTTTGATAGAAGAGTCCACGAGAACTAGTGGCACACTACCCTCTCCACTTAGGGCATATTTAGTCAGCGTTCTAGTCAAGTTATAAACACCCCCACCCCATTCAGAGCAACTGTACATATTCTCTGACTTGCTCCTTGTCAAACATGATGACTCAGGAGTTTATACTGTAAGATGACAAAGACTTTTAATTGGCTGTTAAGCTAGAAATCCCCAGCTTAGAGGCATTTAGGTAATCTCTTCCTTTCTGCATTTGAAAAATGAGGATGATTTAGGGCTGTGTCCAGGCAAATGGCTGGGGGAAATGACTGAAGCTAGGTGGTGCAGTGCTGAGCCTGGAGTAAAAAAAACATGAGTTCAAATCCAGCCTCAGACACTTATTAGCCATATGACCCTGAGAAATTCACTTAACCTCTGTCTGCCTCAGATTCCTCAGCTGTAATGTGGGGATACATTACAGGGCTGTTGTGAGAATCAAATGAGATATTTTTCAAGCATTTAGCATAATGCTTAACAGATAATAGGTATTATATAAATACTTATTCTCTTCTCCCCTCCCCCTCTCCTTTCCTCCCTTTATTCTCTACTCAGCCCCACATAGCTATGAGCATGTCTTACCTAGATAACCTTGTGACTGCAATGAAACCAGCTCTCTTTCATTGTGTTTCTTTCTCCAACTGGATGTCTGAGTAGCAAACTCAAGATGGACAAATCTAGGTGACCTTGTGAGTTTCTGAAGGTCATTCAGTCCTGGGACACTAGTAAGGCTGTGGTCGCAATATTCAATGGAGGGGTTGATTGCAGTTTAGAATAGCTTCAGGAGTAGACTGGCACTAAAGTTAAGAGAGAGGAGACACTGGAATAGAGGGTCATGCTTGAGCCATATTTGGTGTTTGATTGGACCATAACCACCATGGATGAAATGTGAAATGTGAAAACTTAGCAATCTTATGAAAAATTATTCATGTCCCAATAAGTCTTGAATGAATGAGGCCTCCCAACTAGTAGTGATGTCATTGGATTCTATTCTAATTAATCTGTGATTATTGATGAGCATTCCCTTTTCTGTGTGGGAATAAACCATAACTAATTCATGTTTACACATTGCATATTTTTTTAAACTTTTCTCTTTGCTGATGAAAACTCTCAGACTTCAAGTTCATAATGTCTTCTCTAAGTAGCATGTTTCCCCACAGTAGCCAGGGTGAAGGTAAAAAACCAATGACTGTGGGGAAATTGGGTTGCCTACTGCCCCTGTTAAGAAGTCAAGCAACCCCAGAGCAATGAATGCAGGCCAGCCATGGGAACAGGTAAGGGACAGATTGACACTCCCTCTGAAATGAGATGAGAAATGCCTGGCTAGCCACTTGACAAAATCACTTGATCCTAGGGTGATCTAGAACAAGCTTTGGGAGAGAAAGAGTTTCTACACTAAGATCAGAGCTTTTCTACCATCCCAGTAAGACTTTGGGGAGTAGTCAGAATTAGCCATTGGTGTGGATATGAAAACATTTCTCTCAAAAGAACATACCTACTCAACTAACTTTAGTGTCCCAAAAGATTAGTGCTTTAGAAACAAAAAGTATGGAAGAATAAGTGAAATAAAACTCTCTCCATTAGTAAGGCAGGAAGTCTCGTCAAATGGCTAAGAGGTTAAAATGGAAGGGAAACTGCTGTCTCTGGCATTCTGAATGTTTTTGAGAGATATTTGCATGCAGCAGTGTGTCACACTGACTGCAGCATTATTGGGCCTAAGTGATTTAACACAGCTATTTGGGAGAATCTTCCATTTTCTAAAACCTACTAACTTGAAAAACTGCAGTTCATGGGGTGACAAATTTCAGTATAATTTGTAACAGTTGTAAGAATGCAGATTGTTTTCTCTGTTCATTACAGAGGCTTCAATTCTGAAAGGCTGATTTCCTGAGCATCTTTCTCAACAAATTAGTCTCATGTATCACATTGAACATCCTCTACCTACCATATGCAAAGCTCAAAAACAAGCCAGAATCTCTTCATACCTACCTTTCTCCTTCTCCTAATACCTCTTATATAAAACAAACGAATTAGTTTGCTTGACTGTGACAAAACATTTAATCTTTTCTGATCAATACAGTCAGAAACGATTGTGGTTAGTTAAATTATTGACTGGTGTCAGAAAAGCAAATGGGCTAATTATATCATAGCAGTCAAACAGAATGCTGGACCATCATTTTAGATCAAGACTGGCCAGGAGAGAAGGACCATTAAGCCACAAAACTCCCAGCTCCTTGTGCATTCAGAATTCTCAAAGGAGACAGATAATTTGGATTTTAAGAGACTCTTGTATGTATTAGAGCAAATAGCAGTAACAACATATATGACACCATAGCTGGAAACATTAAAATAGTAACAAATGCAGGATGTGTTTAGGCAAAATTGCAACTTAGTCAAAGTTTATTCACTTTGACTTTAAAACCACCCCTTTTCCCCTTCCCTGAAAATTGGCACATTTGCCAACCTTCAGTCATGATCCGCTTCTTTTCTCCATGGTTTGTCAAAGATCACTGACAGAAATTCAATGATCACAGGTATGAGTTCTTCCAGGTTATGAAATACAGTTCATCTTGACCTGGTGATGTGAATTAGTTGAAAGCTGCTAGCTGCTCCCTTGCAACTGAAGACCAATTAATTAGTCCATTTCAAAGGATACTTCCATCATTTTCTGCCTCTTCAGTTTCCATAACCCATGTGCCAGGTGACTATAACCTTTTTGATCTCTGCTAATGTAAATACACAGCTTTTATAGTTAACTCTTTTGAAGTTTTCATGTGCAATTCCTATTTCTCCCTTGGGCAAAGGTCCCATTACTCTGGGAAGCCCCGTCTCTAATGCCTCTATCTCTAACTTTCTGACTGCTGGCTCAAGGGTGCCGCATGAATTCAATGATTCAGTCAATTTACTCAACTGGCTTTTGGATTTAACTCCTTTGAAATTTCCCAAAAGGAATCTCTCTACCAGTGAAAGTTGAGGCCTACAAACTATACTAGCCCAGGGGACCAAGAAGAAGAAAAAGAGGAAGCCATGGAAGAGTATGGAGAGTGAAGAACAAGAAAAAGAGGATGAAGGAGACTGGAAATGAAATATTGAATAACGCTAATTATAACACAGGAAGAAAAAAGCAAATAGAAGGAATTAGAGAAAGGTGGAGAAGGGAAACTGAGTGCAAAGGCTTCTCAGAGCACTCCTCTTGGTAGGGTCCTGTGGGAGCCCATCCTCAACCTACTCACAACCAGCCTCTGAGAACTAACTTAGGGACTGAAAAAAAGTCGGTTGCAAAAAAGTGGTGGACCTTATAAGTGCTGGACTGGTAAACATGGAGAATGGGCCCAATTACAGCAGCCACTCTGAGTCTCCATGTAGCAGTGTGTTAGTCTTATGTTCTGAGAAAAACAAATTTTATCCAACCTTGGGAGTCTGAGAGAACAGAGAAAAGGCAGTATAGATAAGGAACACAACAATGTTAGTCTTTTGAAGAGATATGCAAATAATATTGAAGTTGAAGAAATCTTCCAGAAAAAAATCATGAAAAATTAAATCTAAATGTCATACTCTAAGAAATCAGACAGAAGAATTGTCTAGAAATATTGGAAACAGATGACAAAATTCAGGTGGAGAGTATTGACTGAACTCCAACAAAATAAAGCCCAAGATTAAATCACCAAAAAAATTATAGTCAAACTTATGAACCACAATATTTAAAAAAATTGGAGGAAAAACCTCTTTAGATTTCAAGGAGAACTAATCAAAATAACACATATCAATCTGTGGTTACAAGAAATCAATGAAAAAATTGAAATACGACATTCAGAAGAGGAAAGAAGATTGTCACTCCAAAGTAACACATCCTACAAAAGTGGATCTAAACATTAAAGAAAACAACTGTTCAATGAGAAAGAAGACTTCAATTCTTCTTTCAAAGGAACCAGGTATTCCATATATTCCATAGGTATATTCCATATGTATATCTGTATGGATATTTCGCATGTGAACTCTCTACACAGAAAAGAAAGTGAAATACTTCAGACAGTATTGAAAAACTAAGAAATAAAATTGTTCATTTTCATGTGCCACTAGACTAACACACAAATGTAGGATGAAGGTATGTTTCGATTGGTTATTTGAGTCATGTATGTACGTGTATATGTATGTGTGTATTATATACATATATATCTTCACACATTGACAAGAAGGCAAAGAGAATATCAACAGGCTAACAAAAATCTAAATTGTAAAACATGTAATGGGAAAAATCAGGAGGAGAGTAGATTGAGTAAATGTAGTTTGGAGGCTCAATATCACCCTCTCATTAATGTGGCAATAGCATCAATAGTAAGATAATTTAGAGGAAGACCTCTTAAATGGGAAGAAGAGAAGGTAGAATGTAGGGACACACATAATGACTGGTTGAAACTCAAGACAAGAAGTAAACAAAAGGCTTTCTGTTTCTCCATCTGTCTTTGGTGTGGCAGCAAATTAAGGATAGAACATTGGGTTTCAGAAAATAAATGGAGGAGTGGGAGTTGGTTAAAGCCATTAGAAAAAAAATGATGCTATCATGGTGTAAAATGTATCTGCAGAGGTAGAGTGAGTGAGACAAGCATCTTGCAGTGAGCCATGCTAAAGGAAGGGAAGAAGGCAGTACACTTCAGGTAATCAGTTTCACCAAGATGAGGTCATTCTCTTGGTTCTAACTCTAGGTCAAGAGGCAGTGATTGGCTCTTCAAGAAGGTACAACTCATAGAGATCAGAGGAAGAACAGAAGTTCATAGGTTCAAAGGGAGTGTGGCATTGCAGCAAAAAAATATAAGCAATGAATGAAAAAATGAACAGAATTGGGCTCCCAGGTTACAAAAACACTTCCCGTTGTTTTTATCAAGAATTAACATTCCTGAAAATATATTCTAGATTATTTTAGGAGAAAAGAATAAGGCAAATAAAAATGTTCAGAGAAGCTTAGGAAGCCATATAAGAATGATGCAGAATGAAATAAGCAAAAAGAGAACGATTTTCACAGTGAACATAATAATATAAAAGAAAGTAATAGTGACAGATTTCAGAATTCTAATGAAGGCAGTGACCAATATTAATTTCAAGCAAGTATTTACTAAGTGCCAGGAACCATTCTAGGCATTAAGGATACAAATATAAAAATGAGAAGGACCCTGCCCTCAAGGAGCTTACATTCTACTAGCACAAGGGTTCTTAACCTTTTTGGGACCATGGAACCCTTTGACAGTCTGATGAAGCCTCCAGACCCCTTCTCTGAATCATATTTTTAAAGGCATAAAATAAAATACATAAGGTTATGAAGGAAAGCAATTATATTAAAATAGAGCAATCAAAATATTAAAAGAACATGGTCATGGATCTCAGGTTAAGAACAGCTGGAATAGATGGATATCACACACCCAAAGATAAGTAAATAGAGGATATATAGAAAATAAATACAAAATTATTGGGGCAGGCATAATTGCCTTTTAAAAAATGCCTAAAATGTCAACTGGAGGAATTTTAAAAAATTTTTATTAATTTATTTTTAGTTTTCAACATTCATTTCCATAAGCTTTTGAGTTTTAAATTTTCTCCTCCTCCTTCTCTGCCTCCCTCCCCAAGATGGTGTGTGATCTGATATAGGCTCTACATATACATTCCTACTAAACATATTTTCACATTAGTCATGTTGTAAAGAAGAATTAGAAACAATAGGAGGAACCACAAGAAAGAAAAAAAAACAAAAGAAAACAGAAGGAAAAGAAAAGAGCAAATAGTATGCTTCGATCTGCATTCAAACTGCATGGATCTTTCTCTGGGTGTGGATAGCATTTTCCATCACGAGACTTTTGGAGATGTCTTAGCTCCTTGCATTGCTGAGAAGAGCTAAGTCTATCAAAATTAATCATCTCACAACATGGCTGTTACTGTTACCACCTTCTCCTGGTTCTGCTCACTTTGCTCAGCATCAGTCTATACAAGTCTTTCTAGGCTTTTCTGAAGTCTACTTGGTTTTCATTTCTTAAAGCGCAATAGTACTCCATTACATTTATATACCACAACTTGTTCAGCCGTTCCTCAATTGATGGGCATCCCCTTAATTTCCAATTCTTTGCCACCACAGAAAGAGCTGCTATAAATATTTTTGTACTTGTGGGTCCTTTTCCCATTTTTATGATCTCTTTGGGACACAGACTTAGAAATGCTATTGCTGGTTCAAAGGGTATGCGCGTTTTCCAAATTGCTCTCCAGAATGGTTGGATCAGTTCACAACTCCACCAATAATGCATTAGTGTTCCAATTTTCCCACATCTTCTCCAACATTTATAATTTAACTGGAGGAATTATTAAAGACCTGTTAAAGGTGGTAACAGTAGAGCTGAGTCTTGAAGGAAGCTAAGACTTTCAAGAAGTGGAGAAGTGAAGAAAATAATGAAACATGCCTTCCATCTCTCACCAGAGAAGTGGTAAATCATAGGTAAGGAACGAAGCATACATTTTCAGATATGGCCAGTTTATTGATTGTTTTTTTAAATGCTATTTCTTTGTTAAAGGGGAAGATTCTATTGGGGAGTGAGGTTAGAGTGGGAGTCATTGAAAAATGATAGCAACATATTTTTTAAAAGAACATTGTGAAACATTTCAAAAAGAAACAACTTGCCTATTTATCAATAATAATTGGTTTAAAAAAATAAGCTACTATTTGTATTGTCTCTGGAGGAGCAGCCAGGTCTGGCAAATCTACATGCCCTGAGGTTTCAGACTCCTACCAAAGAATAGTTTTTACTTCACTTTTTGCCCCAACTGAAGGCACCTTTCATGTTTCTTGCTTTGTGTTGTTTGTACCACAAGCAAAAATTCCTAATTATGGGTCTGGATCTAGGAAGGTTTTCTCTGAGTCTATGTCAGTGTACTCCTACTTGTGATTCACCTGAGTCTTATGAAATGAAATTTACTGCAACTATCTGGAGGTCTTAGGGCAAAGAAAATATCAAAGGATTGGAGATGATTGTGTCACAGAATCAGTGACAGTTGAATTCTTGACAGCATTTTTTTGAGTCCTTCCATGTTCTTAGGTGCATGCCTCTGTCAAAAGCTTGGGACCCTTGGAGTCAGAATTCATGGGGCCTTGACAGGAGAACTGGCTCTCCTACAAAGAAAAACTTTTTCTATATTGTTCACCAGGTAGTGTTTGGGTGATGCAGGCATAATTGCCTTTTAAGAATACCTAATATATGCTAATTATTTTACAACATAATAAAAACTCAATAGCTTGTTTATTCTTTTCCTTAAACTTCTTATCAAATAATACTTCAATTTTGAAAGGCGCTTTGCCTAACATGGTTTTAAATAAACATTAGTTGTGTATGCTGTTGCATGAAATCAGAATTAATCCTAATGATCTGATTAAACTCTTCTTTCAGTATATTGTTTTTACGGCTATCTAAGGGGATTTGGAGCTAGACATATTTGGGATTCTTGCTCCTACCCCAACTTGGGTCGCTTGGCTGTGATATAAAATCAATTGCTGTTGATTTTGCCTTTCATATCATAATTAGCCTTGCACATGATGAGTCTTCTGGTACTGGGCATGAAGAAGTCTAGCAGTGTATCTGCAAATCCCTTTCTATACTGTATCTGCAAAATGAAACACCCCAGCAATACAATGAACAGTACATGTGTGCATTGAAGGGGCTACATGTTTGCAGGATTCAATAATCCTGTTTTGTCAGGCAGTGGCTTCCATCTGCTCCTACCAAATTGGGCAAGCCAAGTCCAGAGGAAATGATGTGAGTGGGATGTTGCTGAATATGAAAAGCTTTCTTTAAGGCATCTGGCTTCTGGCACTTTGCCTGAGCTTTCAGGAGGCCTCCTCCACTCTCTCCAGGCTAATCGCCTTCGGCATTCCTGAGGGAAATGTAATTAAAACATTGTAATCGTTATTTTCACGTTATAGAAACTAGTCTGTTTTGAATTAAATTTGTGGTTGTGCTGATAAGATGGTGGACTAAAGACAGTCTCCAATAAATCATAAAAATAAGGAAATGTTACATTTTTTTTAATTTAAAGAAATGGCAGGGTTAACATCAATGAACACATATTTATTAAATACCTACTATGTGTCAGACACTGTGTTAGGCATTGGGGATACAAGTATAATGAGTGAAACAATTGCTGCTCCCAAGGATCTTAATCTTTAAGTAGGTTCATTGTATAATAGCTAATAATAATAGTTAAGATTTATATAACACTATGTTCCAGACACTATGCTAAGTGCTTCACAATTATTATCTCATTCAATCATTACAACCCTGGAAGGTAGGTCCTATTATTATCCCCTTTTTACAGATGAGTACACTGAGGCAAACAGAATGTGTGTGTGTGTGTGT
The DNA here is from genome assembly GCF_003287225.1 of Phascolarctos cinereus. Classification (NCBI taxonomy): domain Eukaryota; kingdom Metazoa; phylum Chordata; class Mammalia; order Diprotodontia; family Phascolarctidae; genus Phascolarctos; species Phascolarctos cinereus. The sequence goes on along the minus strand of NW_027555847.1, from coordinate 266,618,663 downwards.
GTGTGTGTGTGTGTGTGTGTGTGTGTGAGAGAGAGAGAGAGAGAGAGAGAGAGAGAGAGAGAGTAAATTAAACCAAGGTCACACAGCTATTAAGTGTCTGAGACTGGGTCTTCCTTACTCTAGGCCTGTCACTTTATCTACTGCACCACCTAGTTGGCTCATTGTATCTATCAGTTGGAGAAATGATAAATTTTATTGCATTTGCCATATCTATAACAATAATAAAGGAAATTGTATTGATGAGCCATTAGAAAGCTGACCAAGGACAATGTACAAATATTACACTTAATATAATTAATTTTCTTTCCAAGAACAAAACATTAAGAGAAGCAATAGCATAGAGGAGGAGGAGGAGATCAGTTCTAGAAGAATAATTTTAATTAGAAGGAAATGTGTCTGGATAGCCAAAATTCAGATTATAAGAACTTAACACAGTTAAAGATACTATACCTTGTATAATGAAACAAACTTTTTCCTTCAGACATACAGTGACTCCCCACTCCAGATACGTAGGCTCTCAAAACATCCTCATGTAGTGGGATATCTATAAAAGGAGGTCGTAGCATCATGGATTTGATATGGGTTGAAGCCAAACAGAGCTAGTTTGAGCAACGCTTTTTATATGAAAATGAAGTTTTTATCTAGGAACCAGGTCAGCATTTGGATCTTGGAAAGGGGGAGGGGCAAGTGTAGTTTAGTGGTTTAACACAGTTCTTTCCTTTATAAGGACAAATAGGGAATCCTAATAACTAGGTTGAAACAGAACTCTTGCTAGCAAGAGAAAACTTTTGTTCAATCTGTTTTTATGCAAATAAAGTCTTCTGAATATTCCCTGTCTGCTACACATTTTTATTTTTATGCATTGATTTTGATTATGGAAAAGTTTTGTATTTCATGCAGTGAAACTTGTCCATTTTATCTTTTATTAGCATTTTTATCCCATTTGATCAAGAACTCTCCCCCTTTGGGAGTTGTGAAAAGTAACTCCTTCCCTTCTCCTCTAATTTGTTTATGATATAACCTTTTATATTTAGACTATGTATCTATTTGGAACTTAACGTAGCATGTAATGTGAATGTTGATCTAAACCTAATTTCTGCTAGACTGAAATATAAATGAGCAAAACAGCCTGTACTGAGTCCCATTATTTCCTCTCCATTAGTTGTGAATTCACCTTCATTTTTTATCTCAGTAATTTGGCTTCCTTCTGTTGCTTTTTTAAAAACACATTTGCTAACAGCTAATCTATTTTATGAGTTATTCCTCAAGAAAACTTTTGACTTTATTTATTAGTTCATTACTTTCTTTTGCTTTCAGTTTTGTAAACTTCTTTGATTTTTGTAATATCTATTTTTGTTTTTGGTTGTGGGTTTCTGATTGGTCATTCTTATCGATTATTTTTAGGTTGCATGCCCCATTCCTTGAACTATTCTTTTTGCTGTTATTGTTGTTAATGAAAATGTTAGGAGATATAAATTTTCACCTGATGACTACTTTGGCTGCAACTCAAAAATGTTAGTATGTTACAACATTGTTGTCATTTTCTTAACAAATGATTTTTAATTATTCTTTGACTTATTAATTCTTTAATGTTATATCATTTAGTCTCCATTTCAGATTGGAATCTTTCTTCACGTTCCTATTATTGATTATGATTTTGTTGTATTAAGTTTGATAAAGGACATGTTCAATATTCCTCATTTTCTTCATTTAAGTAATTTAGCCTCTGTTTGCCTATTTGTATACTCTTCTGACACATCCATTTATGAGGGCTAGTATATTCTTCCCTTTCCTTCCTCACTTTTACCTACCATATTACTTTTCCTTTCTCTTTTTTCCCCTCACTTAAGGGAATCAAGATAGAATGAAACCATACGTAGGGCCTGAATTTATCTTCCTTTATTGTCTCTGTAAACCTTGGAGACAGTGGGAGCTCATTCCTGGAGTGTGTATTACTCATCTCTTCAACCCCTGACTACAATTTAGGCATTTATCCACTTCAGATTGGTAAAGTTTACTATGTCTGGGTCTCTCTTCTCTCTGATGTTTATGTTTCAGAAATTTTACCCAGCTCTGGTTGTTTTTTTTTTAAATTTTAAGTCAGGATAGCTTTGAAAGTCTTCTATTCTTTTAAATATCCTTTTTCCATCCTTCTATCTTCTCAAATATTCCATTACCAGAAGCTGGCTTTTGTGCCCTGCTGCAGTTCCAACAAGCCAGGGCCAAGATTCCACTGGGCTGTCTTCATTTACCAGACATTACGCTGGCTTTAGACTTGCCTAGAATACCTTATCCAGAGCATGGGTCCAGGCTTCTAGACATCTTTTGCAGTTCTGGGCTGAATATAGGATTTTACTAGTGATTCTCTTTAGTTTTGTTGAACATTGCTTTATTTGACATCTTTTTAAAATCTTTGCTGGGAAGTTTCTCAGGGAACCTGGGCTCAGTTGAAACTTACATTGCCATCATTACTGAAAGTATAATATTTGAATTTTCTGTGACAAAATACAAAAGAAGCTGTGAAATGTAGATCACATGTCTATTTAGATTGAGCATATTTAAAAGGACTATTTCATTCCTATGTCTCTTTATCCATCTAAACTTATTTTTTTTGATAAATTACCACGTCTTTGGTGTTTAGCTGTAGGGTCTACCCAACCTTGGAGCAACCAGAATGTCATTGTAACATTGAAAATGTTCCTCTAGTTTCTATTGCTGCAATATTTAAATCATTTGAGTTCCTAGACAAGATCTTCAGTGAAACTTCAAGGGGAAGGATGCAGAGTTGTTCAATGTTAACACACAAGGTCATCTGCCCTGTGGGCATCTACGCTTTAATTGGTTAATTTCCATGTAGAGTACTGCTTCTGATGTTTGACCTTCTAGTGTAAGGTAACAATCAGATATGAGCTAGCTCTACAAAGAATTAATTAGATCTTTGTTAGTAGATTAAGTAATGAAGTTAGACTAGGTAGTTACTTTTATAGAAAATAGCCTATGCATTTAAGTTTAAGAGTTTTATTGATTTTTCATATTTTTAGAGGTCCTATGGCTAGTTGTTAGTATTCACTAGCCTGTCCATAATGAGCTGGTAAAGTAGGAATGACTGATAGAAACATTCTTTATTAGAATAGGTTTATAAAGTGTATTAGAGTTGGAACCCATCAGCAGGCATTGTCATAGGTGTAAGAGATGTTCATGCATATTAAGAAATCTGTTTGACTGCTCATAGCGAAAAGAGAATTCAACTAAATATCACAGGACCTGCATCATAGTTCCAGCTATGGCATTCAGAAGCCGCTAAGACATAGGTCATTACTTTACCTCTAAATCTGTTATCGCTCCTCCTCCATGCCTACCTTTAATGAATTTTTAAAAATTTCTTTCAAATATAAGGGATAGGAAAGGAAAGTCAGAGCTCCCTGAGTGCAATTATCTCTGGAAATTGAGGGGATTGAACTGATAAAACACTCATCAAATTGGCAAAGATGACAAAGAAAATGGCAATTGTTGAAGGAGCTGTGAGAGAAATTGGTCCGACCATTCAGTAAAGCAATTTACAGCTGCAATATAGCCCAAAGCAATTAAACTGCCTACCCTTTGACCAGTGATACCGTCGCTAGGTATCTATACCAAAGAGGTCAAAGATAGAGGGAAAGAATGCATATATACAAAAATATTTACGGCCCTACTTTTTGTTGAAACACAAAACTGGAAACAAAGTGCATTCCCGTCAACTGAGGAATTATGGCATATGAATGCAACATTGGGCCATAACAAATTATGAAAAGAATGGAAACCTGGGAAGATTTAGATGAATTTATGCAGGGTGAAGTAAATAGAACCAGAAGAAAGATTTATAAAATGACTACAATAATATAAAGGAAAACAACTTTTAAAGTCTTAAGGACTCTGATGAATACAATGATCGGTCATGACTTTAGAGGATGATAATGAAGCATGATGGCAGGGAGGTCATGGGTTGGAGGTGCAATATGAGACATATTTTCACATATAGGCAACGTATGAACTTTTTTGGCATGGCTATACTTGTACAGTTACACTTATTTAATAAAGAATCAATCTTTTGTTTGAGAATCATGAGCAGGGAATTCTTGCATAGGGTCATTTTGTACCTGATACCTTTTCTAATCCCCACAAGTGCCAGTGTTTAGCTATCCTCCCAAACCACTTTGTATGTATCTACTTCATAGATACTTTGTATCTACTATGTACTTCACATGGGATGCTAGACGATGTAATGGCTAGAGCTCCAGGTTTGGAGTCAAAAAGACTCATCTTCCTGAATTCAAATCTTACCTCAGACACTTATTAGCTTCATGACCCTGGGCAAGTCACTTAACCCTGTTTGCCTCAGTTTCTCACCTGTAAAATGGGCTGGAGAAGGAAATGGCAAACCACTCCAACATCTCTGCCAAGAAAACTCAAAATGAGATCATGAAAAGTCAAACGTGACAGAAATGGCTCCATGACAACAAAATATGTTCATATTCATTACATTTAATTTTTTTTATAAATATAGAGAAACAAGAGCATATAACAATCCTCTGTTTGTCATTTAAAAGTACGTGCCCCCTTCCTATCTTTCTATTCTTTTTACCATTTACTTCCTCTATGTATTCTACCATACAGACACTGACTTATTGCTGTTCTTGCAACAGAAGACTCATTCTCTGTGCTTTGTGCTTTTTTTATTGCCTGGCCTCCTTCCTGGAATGCTCTCCTTTCTCACCACAGTCTTCTGACTTCTTTCACAGCTTCATTCAACACCCCTCCCCCCATCCCCAACACTGATAATGCTTTTCCTCTGAGATTATTTTCCATTTCCACTGTATATATCATGTATGTACATAGTTATTTGAATATTGTCTCCCCTATTAATTAGGGGAAAAATAAATTAAGCTTTAAAAAGAAATTATTTTATATTACTTTGTAGGTGTTTTGCATTTACTCAACTTGGGGCACATATCTATCCACTCAATAGAATAAGTTTCCAAAGAGCAAAGACCATTTTGTTTTTTAACTTTGTACCTCCCAGAATCTAATACTTGCACTCAATAAGTGCTCAGTAAATGTTTGTTGAATTAAGTTTATGGCCCATTCTTCTTCATTCACTCTGCGTTCTGACTGAACTGGCTTACTTGCTCTTCTCCAACCCCCACACCTCATATGTGATATTCCTTCTCCCATTTTGGTGCCTTTACACAGGTTGTTACTCCATGCCTAGAATATACTCCCTCCATCGTCCTGAGGCTCATGTGGAGGTTCAGTCCTTTTTCAGTTGTGTCTGACTCTTTGTGACCCCATTTGGGGTTTTTTTTTGGCAAAGACACTGGAGTAGTTTGCCATTTTCTTCTCCAACTCATTTTACAGATGAGGAAACTGAGGCAAACAGGGTCAAATGACTTGGCCAGGATAACACAGATAGTGTCTGTGTCAGATTTAAAATCAGGAAGACTCATCTTCCTGACTCCAGGGCTGGCACTGTGCCACCTAGCTGTCCTGAGGCTCATAGAAAATGATTTATAAATGCTCTGTTGTTGTTGTTGTTGTTGTTTTCCTACCTCTTAGAATCCCTAACTTCCTTCAAGTTTAAGCATAAGTACCACTCCCTATATAAGATCTAGACCAGGGGTGGGAAATCTGTGGCCTGAGGCCACACATGGCCCTCTAGGTCCTCAGCTACGGCCCTTTGACTGAATCCAAACTTCACAGAACAAATCCCCTTATTAAAAGGATTTGTTCTGTAAAATGTGAACTAACTTAAAAGGCAGCACCCAGGATCCAGAAGGCCACATGTGGTCTTAAGGCTGCAGGTTTCCCACTGCTGGTTCTAGACTGATCTCTTGTAGCTCTAATCCCAGTACCCTCTTAGCTGAGATTAGATGTTGAGATGAAATAAAACATTTGTGAGTCATTGAACAAAGGAAGTTTACTTTATGTAAACACAGCAAGGGCATTCAGCAAGGATACAATGACGTTTAGCTTTTCTAGATCCAGTCCTCTTGTTCCTAACTGGAAGATCATCTGTTTAAGATATCATCAGGGTATGGCAACTAGCATGGTCTCAGCCACCCACCCATTCTGAAAAGCTCCAGCTATGGGGGCTGGCACCTGTGATACCCCCAGGCCAGGAGCTGTGTCAGGGGAGTTGGGGCTGATCAGTTTGGGTATTGGGAGGAAATCAGGGAAAATGCTGGTTCTATAACATCTCCCAATTGCTAGTGCCCACCAATCCAACCCATGTCAAAATTATCTTGCATTTATTTTGTATATATTTTGTATTTATTTATCTTTGTTCATGTTGTTTCCCTCCAGTAAAATGTATGCTCCTTGAAGACAGGGACTGAGCTTTTCTGTTTGTTTAATTAGCACAGTGCTTGGCACATGTTAGGTGCTTAATAAATGCTTGTTGACTTTATCTCTAGCACCTGGAACAATGCCTGGAAAGGAATAAGTGCTTAAGAATTGCTTGTTAGATAAATGGATGGATGGATGGATGAATGAATGAATAAATCTCCTTTGATTCTTGGTCTAGTGATCATCTTACTGAAAATTGCTTCTCAATTAGATATGAAAGTTCAAGTATCCCTGTGACTCATGAAATCTCCCTGCACTTTGCACTTTCTCTCCTATATAGGTGTCCTGACCTCAAATTTCTACCAACTAGACCCAGTCCTTTGGGTTCAACAACAAAGATAGGAACATAATTAAAGTCCTTAAGAGAAGGGAATGTGTTTATTTGAAAATCTTTATATCTCTGGTACCTAGCATGTTGCCTTGCATGTAGCAGGTACTTAATATAATGTTTGTGGAATAGAATTTTTTTCAGAAGGATACATTTAATATCCACCATAAAATGAGAGTAAAGGAAAAGCTCTAGAGGTATCCTCTAGATTTTAGTCCATAGAACATGAGTATTGATCAGTTTACCATGCTCCAAGTTGTCACTATGGAAAGCACAGGTGATATGATTGTGAAGGGGTGAAGATGAAGATGATGAAGAGGAGGACCATAAGGAGGAAGAGAAGTATTTGTGATAGCTAATAATGGCTGATGTTTTATGTATCGCCTTACAGTTACAAATCACTTTCACATCCATGATCTCATTTTATCCTTACAACAATCCTTTGAGGTAGGCAGAGTAGGTATTTCTATCTCCACTTCATTGGTGAAGAAGAGAGGAGATGAGGAGGATGGTTTTTTCAAATTCATGGCAACAGACCTAGATCAAAACCATAACTAGGGCAGGACATTTGGGGCATTGCCTCAGGGTGCTGAAATTTAGGTGGGGGATAATATGTTTCCACCTCCAGTAGTGCTCCATCCTACATTTTGAAGACCCATGCCACAGTACCTAACCCCCATACACATGGTAGTATGATTACTTGCCCTGCTTACTTGCCCAGGCCCCCCCCTTCCCTGTCCTTAATGCACTGTTCTCTTGAGGTTCAGGGAACCAACATATTTGCAGTACAGTCTTGCCACAACCAGAGACAAAGTAAATAATCATTTTTCCCACCACAGTCCCTCCCACCAACCTTTCCATCACCTTTCTCTCCTCCATCCAGGTTTTTGAGAGTTCCAAAATCATTGACCTCCTGCAAGGGCATAAGTAGAACTCTGGAATGTGAGAAGAACTAGCTACCATCCTGGAAAAGGCAGGCCCAGTGTTCTTTCTACAATTGGGGGTGAGGAGGAGCACAGGTCATGATAATAACAAGCCTTGACTCTGCAGGGGTCAGTGTGATGGCAGTGAAAGAGGAGGGCATACATGAGTTAATATTTCAGAGAAAGCCGTGACCCATGACTGCCTAGGAAAGCCATGCCCGTGACTGCCTAGGACCTATGAGAGTATTGGGCCAAAGACAGTAAGACCAGATGTTGGGAAAGGCAGATATGAATAAATGAATGAATGAATGAATGAGTGAGTGAATGAATGAAAAATCATTTATGCAGCATTTACTGTGTACTGTGCTTAGCTCTAGAGATACAGATAAAAAAGGAGGAAAAGGAAAAGACCCCAAAGACCAAAATTATTCATCTCATATTATTGCTCAGGTCTGGCCGTATCTGTGACTTAACTACAGGCCGCCCCAAGAATAGGACCATTTCCCAATAACATTTTACAAACATTTCACTTGCTGAAGCAGACAATCCATCTGCTCAGAGGAGAAAATTAATCTTACTAAACTCAAAGTCTTTCTATGACTTGACTCCCAAGGGAGCATGGAGGCATGAAGGCAATTATCTGAAACCAAGGGCTGGCTTTCTCATAGTCAGCCAGCTGTTAATTACTCTGGGTGTTCTATCCATCTTGAATGCCTGTCTTCTTTCCATCCACTGTTGTGATCTGCCCATTGCCCTATTCCATTAGGTGTCCCCTTGGCGGGAACATTATAGGCCACAGATTCTGTTTCCAACATTCCAGACACACAATCTGAGTTTCATTCATTTTTCTCCTTAATCCCCAAGTTCAAATTTTGTAATTATATCATTTTTGTTATTGTTGTTGCATAGAAGAGCTTTCTGCCTACGCTGGTGACAGGGACTGTTGTGACACCTTAGCATGTGCTAACAAAATGCATGCCTGAGTTGGGAGCCATTTAAATCTGCATCATGACAGACTAATTGCTTATCCAGGCTATCAAAATTGGTTGATTTCCCAAGGGAAAATGGAGTGTTTTATAATTTTGAAAATTTCTTTCATCCTTTATGTGTGGCAGAAACAAAATCATTAATCAACTCACTTAACTCTACAAATCCACATTCTTGCCTTGATTTGCAGGGTGATAGAAGCTTGAGGGGACTGGGCCCAGTAGTAATGAGGAGGGCGGGTGGTTCTCCTTTAAAAATCTTCTGAAGAAGACCACTCCAACACCTTCATATTGTGGCATATTTTACTAGAGAGCACAAGGTCCTATACTTAGATTGTGACATTTTTATGTCATTTTTGGAAGTTTTCCCAGTTTCACAGTTGCATGCCGAGATAGGAACTTCACTGAGATTTCTTGCAATGTGTTTCAAGTAGAGTAGACAGAATACTACCCAGTATGTTATTCTCGAGATTACTAGCTCCACAATGTATTTTCCTAACCAACCTCAATGGTACACATACATATCATTCAACTAGTCAATAAGAATTTATTAAGTGTTTACTATGTATATGCCAGGCATTGTGCTAAGTACTGGAGACACAAAGAAAAGAAAAGAAAAGAAAAGAAAAGAAAAGAAAAGAAAAGAAAAGAAAAGAAAAGAAAAGAAAAGAAAAGAAAAGAAAAGAAAAGAAAAGAAAACAGTCCCTGCCTTCAAGGAGCTTGCGTTCTAATGAGAGAGATAACATGTAAATAACTCAGTATGCACAAGATACATCCAGAGTAGAAGAGAAGATCTGAGACAGGAGGGCAAGAGTAGCTGGGGAAACTAGGAAAGGCCTCCTGCAGAAGGGGAAATTGAAGATGAATCTTGAAGAAAGCCAGGAAAAATTAGAGGTACAGATGAAGGGACAGAGAAGTCCAGACATGGAAGACAGCCAGTGAAAAGCCAGAGATGGGAAATGGAATGTCATATTAGATGAATTACAAAGTAAAATTGTGTAGCTGCATTGTGCAGACCATGTGGAGAGGAGTAAACATTAAAAAAAAAAAGAAAAGCAAAGCTTGTGTTTGTGTTTTTAAAAAATCGAACAGTTGATTTCTTTGATGTAGGGAATTATCTATGAGGAAACTTTCTCTACCAAAACTGATTGGCATTGCTCTGAAGCCTTGGCCTTACTTGGGGAAGTTATGGAATATAAAAACAAAAAGTCTCTTTTGTTTAGCAAGCACGAAATCCTGACGATCTTGACGGAGAGTCTGTTTTCCTTCCTTCCTTCGTCCCTTTTTTTCTTCCCTCCCTTCTTCCTTCTTTCTTTCCTTGCTCCTACCCTTCTTTCTTTCCTTCCTTCCTTCCTTCCTTCTTTCTTTCCTTCTCTGCTACCCACTTTCACTTGAGCTCTAGGTCTTATGGCCCCCTCAACTTACTCTCAGGAGCTCCCTCTGTCTCTCTCTTGCTTGCTCAAATTGCATGCTAAGCATCTCCCCAGTGTACATTCTATCTCTAAGGACATTTCTCTTCCAGAGTGAAGGAAAAGCAACACTATCTTTTGAAAGATTTTCATCCTTAATGTTTGCAGGAACTAATAGACAGGGATTTGAAGAAATAACTTCTGCCAGCTGAAATGTGTCTCTGATATTCTGTTGCATTCTTCTCTAGGTTTAGAAATTTTGTAGTTCCTTGCAAAATCACCTGGAATACACTTGACAATGGAATTATTTAGCAAAGGATCAAAACAACATCAGTATTAAAACAAAACAAATATGGATGACTAATTCAGGTAATCACGTTTAGGTGCATCACGCAAATATACATCAATAATACATATAATAGACAGCACAATCTAAATTACAGGCAGGATATAACACATGCATATGTCAAAGAAATACATACAAATCCACAGAACTCAAGGAAATATGCATAACAAGAAAAAATAGCAAAATTAACATCAGGAAGCCTGTACAATGACAAAATATGCAGAAGAGGTAGCGTATTGTGAATAAACAGCAAAAGTATGTATAACTAACAAACTAAAGTAGCTTCAACATAAGCATGGCTCTAGCACAAAAGTAAATAAACATAAACACAAAAATGATGAAACAGAAGATATTCAAAACATGGTAATAAATCATGTGAATCAATGAAAAGCGCCCATTGCATGAGTTAACACAATAATTGTCATCTGGATTATACATTTATACACACACACACACACACACACACACACACACACACACACACACATAATTTCTCTAGTTTCCCATGTAACATCAAAGTCCACTAGGCTGGCTCCTGGTTGAATAAACCTAGCTTTCTAGAGAATTGTTGACCTATCTACCCCTATGCTACTAATGGTACAGGTTATTATAGCCTTTATTAGAACTGTTTGCCCATCTGTAAAATGGGGACAATAGTAAGCATTTACCTCCCAGGGTTGCTGTGATGATCGAATGAGATATTTGTAAGGCACTTTGCAAACTTTTAAGTGCTATATGAATGCTTATTATTGTTGTCATTATTATGCCTATAAGTCAGCCAAATCACTGCTAATATGCCTTATGTTCTTACTATATTGCCTTCCAAAGACAGGAAGTCAATGCAAATACGTATCAAAGAGTTGCTTTTGTTCATATTCTTCAAATATGCAGCTTAAGTTGGTAATCTTTTACTTATTGATTTATTTTTGCATTCAACAAATTCAAGTCTCACACTTCTTGATGACACCTGTTGTCATCTTAGAATTCACATTGGCTCTTTTCTTGACCCATATGTCCAAAGTCATCATGTCAGACTTTCATGACCACAGAGGGATATGTGCTGGGCAGTACCATGTTTTTCCTGGTACCACATAAAGGATCAGTGACAATCTCATATAGTACTTTGTTGCATAGCTCCAATTTCAGCCAATGTCTCAACAGTAAGATTCCTTCAAGAGACGTCACTTAAATCTTTTGCTATCACTGTTTTGCCTCTTGGTTAGCATCGTTTCTTAGAGTTCTGTATCATTCATGTGGAGTTGGATTTTCCACCTGTGGATTTTCTACTCCTTTGGAGTGGAAGCCACACAGTTTTCATGAGAGGTTTGGTTAATGTATCCTGCAGGGCTAGAAGCTCTGGTATTGGGATCTTTGGCATCTGGTGTGAACGGCAACTCATGAATCACAGAATTTGGGCATTGGAAGGGAGCTCCACAATCACCTAGTCCAATTCCTCTCCAAAAGGAATCCTTTACTATAAATCCAAGTAGTCACTGAGCCTCTGCTTGAAGACCTTCCGTGAGAAACAACTATTTCCTGAGAGACTCAATCCTCATTTAGACAACTCTAATGGCTTGGAAGTTTTTCTTAACATCAAGCCTCAATTTACTTCCTTGCATCCTTCACTCACTACTTTTGGTTTTGTGCTCTGGTAACAAACAGACAAGTCTGAATGTAATTATCTGTCCCACCTGAATCTTTCCTTTTCCAGGATAAACATCCAAAGATTTTTTTTAATTTATCCTCACATTATATGAATTTAAGGCTTGTCATCACCTTAACTGCCCTCCCCTTTTAACTGTCTCCTACATTCTGGCTTTCTGCTTGAATGTAGGGATTTCTGTCTTCTTCTGGATCTGGTTAGCTCTTATCATGGAGCAAGATAAATTATCTCAGTAGCTCACCCCAGGAGCCATGCCACCATCATTATTGCCCAACATCCCTCTCTACCTTTGGTTTTTTTGTTTGTTTGCTTTTGTGAGGCAATTGGGGTTAAGTGACTTGCCCAGGGTCACACAGCTAGTAAGTGTCAACTGTCAGAGGCCAGATTTGAGCTCAGGTCCTCCTGACTCCAGGCCCGGTGCTCCATCCATTGTGCCACCTAGCTGCAACTCCTGTCCACCTTTGACATTCCGTGTTCTACCCCCATCACAGTCAAATCCTATCACTTACTGGGACTTACAGGCCAAAGATCCCATTGCTTCATGCAGCTGTGGAGAGCAGAGGCTGAATCACACCTAGATGATCACTACTTGGTTGTTTTGTAAAGAAGTTTCTTATTCATATTTGAGTTGAAGTAATCTTGAGCTTCCTTCCACCTCTGAGATGCTCTGGTTTGATTCTGAATAGCAACTGTTTTCAAGTAACCATGTTCTCAAGCTAAAGTTTCACCTTATGCAATATCTTTTCCTTGTCTTCCTTAATCCTAGTGCCTTTTCTCAACTACTACCTGCTAATTTATTTTATTTGTATGTAGCTACTTGAATGTTCTCTCCCCCTTCGTACCTTAATTTCAGGGAGTTTTGTTTTGCCTTTTTTTTGAGGGGGCAGGAAATCTCTGACACTTAGAACAGTACCTATTCCAGAATAGGAGCTCAAGATGGGGTAGGTAGGTGGTGCAGTGGACAGAGCAGGTACAGAACAGGGCCTGAAGTCAGGAAAAAGTGAGTTCAAATCCAGTCTTAGATATTTACAGCTATCTCTTCCATATTGTGGGGGTTAGGGATGTGGTACCCCCACAATCTAGGAAATCTGCATAAAAATTTTTGGCTCTCTCTTCATACCAGAGAGGAAGTCTAAATTATTATGGTATTGAAAGATAATATATGTTGATAGTATACAATACTATATCTATATTTTATGCATTTCTGAGTTTCTAAGCTTTTTCTGTGTTGTCTGCTGGCCTCTGCACATCATCTGTGGCTTCTGTAAAACCCCTCCAAAATTCTCATTTTTAATTTCTTATGCCAACCTGCCATATATCAAAACCACAATGGAGAAAACTGTAATGTGGAAGAGATAACTGTATTAGCTGTGTAACCCTGAGCAAGCCACAACCTCTATTTGGCCTTAGTTTCCCAACTGTTTAATGAGGATAGTAATAGCACCTAACAGCCAGGGGTGTTGTGAGTATCAAATAAGATGTCTGTAAAGTGCTAGCACAGTGCCTGGCACATAGTAGGAACTACTTAAATGCTAGCAGCTGTAGCACCCCCACTACCAGTAGCAGTAGTAGTAAGAATAGCAGCAATAGTAGTAAAAGTTGTAGTAGTAGCTCTATTAATAATAATAATAAGTGCTTATTGACTTGAATTGATCATTCCAGAGCTCTACCCCACCTCTTTAATATTAAGTGAGAATAGGGGAGCTCCCACCAGTTCTCAAACCCACAGGATCACCAGGATCTGCAAAATGCACACACACAATGTGTGCATAGATACAGTAGCCAGCCATCTATCTATGTGATATTTTTGCCCTGAGGCAAGTGAGCTCTCCATTACCTTTAAAACAAATTCTCTATCTGCTGTTGTCAAAGGTTCCACAATTAAAGATACATTTTAAGATGCAAATGTGTCTGAGAGAAATAATGATTGTCCCAAATTCACATTAAACTATAAACAGCTATTCCTCCATGAGAGAAGGAATTGACAAAAAGAACATGGAGAGAGAAAGAGAGAGAGAGAGAGAGAGAGAGAGAGAGAGAGAGAGAGAGAGAGAGAGTTGAAGGTCATTGGAACCTTGAGGAGATGGGGTCCAGGGAGCACGACAGAAAGAAGAAAAGGAAAGAAAGCCTTTTCTTTTTATGAGGACTCTGGGGACAAACTCTATTGATGGCACAAGTTTGCCCAGATCTAGACATGCATATAAATCCCTCAGATTGCCCCCAAACCTCACTTTCAGTGGGAGTAAAAAGTATTTAAGTTTCATTAGAAGGCTGCAATGTCCTAAATTTTTCAGGCTAAAACCAGTTTGACAATCCTAATCAGTCAATAAAAACAACAAAACAGGCTTTTTAGAGATAGACTACTGTCAATGGATCTGTGTCAATTCCAGCATTGAGTTGGTTATAGAGTTAATAATAGATTCCCAGGCTCAGACATTTCAGAGCAAAGTTCTAAGCATTAAAACACAACAAAACAAAACATTCTATCCTCCTTCACCCCTCACATCTTATAACTCAGTGATACTGTCTCCAATTTAATTACATTACTATTCAGTGTAAAGCTGACCCCTTGGAACCTTTGACAAGAGCCACACTTGAGTTTCCTTGAATTTTTTAATAAGACAGAAAGCTTGATAAAAGTGAAGGAATTTTAATCAAAAAGGAGGTAAGTCCTGTCCTGATGCCCTGTTGTGTTGCAGAGGTGACTGTTGGTTCCAAAGGCATTGTGACATAGTACAAAAGAGTCCTAGACTTGTAGGTTCAAGAGATTTCTAGGCTCAAATCATGTCTCCAAACTGACTAACTGTGACTATGGACATATCATAAATTCCCTGAGCATGTGTAAAATGGGAAAAATATTTATTATAATAGTCACCTTCACAGGTTTGTTCAATGAGTCAAATGAGATAATACATGTATGTACATCACTTTGAAATTCTTAAACATATTATCTAAATGTCAGCCATTATTATCCCAGGAAAATGTTGTCAGGACCCGACAACAGGCTTGAAGATAAGTTCAGAGAGGTTCTTCATTCAAGGGCTGACCATCAGATGATTGATTTTGAGGGGCACAACTCACAGAGACCAGTTACCAAGGTGTAAAGGGGTTGCAGTCTACATGGGTGCCTCCACTGATAAATATCACAGATACTGAAGTAAATTAGGGAAATCCTGACAGAAGAATGATGGACTGATTATGCAGAATAAGACATTCTTTGTGTGGATATGGCCAATCTGGGAATCTGGTTTGCTTGACTAGGCATATTTTTTAACAACAGCTTTGTTTTTCTTTCTTTCTTTCTTTCTTTCTTTCTTTCTTTCTTTCTTTCTTTCTTTCTTTCTTTCTTTCTTTCTTTCTTTCTTTTTTCTTTCTTTCTTTCTTTCTTTCTTTCTTTCTTTCTTTCTTTCTTTCTTTCTTTCTTTCTTTCTTTCTTTCTTTCTTTCTTTCCAAAGGGGGAGGGAGGAGGTGGGAAAGAGAAAATAATTCTTGTTAATTTTTAAGAGGGTGATAGAATCCTTTAAAAAAAAAAAACTCATGCTAAAAAAATTGAGTTTGGCTTAGATTCTTAAAATCTAGCCACTGCTCAGATTCTTACAATCTAGCTAGCCAATAGCTCACTCCTTAAGAGTCTGCACAATATGAGAGATGTTCTAATACTTTTTCTTTGCCTAAAAAAAAAATTTAAAAATTTTTAAAAAATTAACTTTGTTGTTGTTCAGTAATTCATTCATGTCTGTCTCTTCATGTTTCCATGGACCATAGCATGCCAGGTCTTTCTATCCTCTACTATCTCTTAAAGTCTGTGCAAATTCATGTTCACCATTTCCATGATACTATCTACCCATCTCATCTTCTGCCATCCCCTTTTCCTTTTGTCTTCAATCTTTCTCTACATCAGGGTCTTTTTCAATGAAAAAATTAAATTAGGTAAGTTTTTCCAGGATATTGGCTGTTATTGTTGCTCATCCTTTGTTCTCAAAGAGGACCAATGATATCATGAGAGTGATGTCTTGACTTGTATGTGAATTGTACTTAAGTGAGGCAGAGCTGCTCTGAGTCGTCAGCCTCTCTCTCTCTCTCTCTCTCTCTCTCTCTCTGTGTCTCTCTCCCTCCTCCAGAGTCATAAAAGTCTAGTGGCAAGACAAAAGTCAGGACAAGTGGTGATGGCCCAGGATGCAGAGTGTGACCCTGGCTTTTCTAAATTAAGGTCTTTCCCAGGTCTTAGTTTGTCTGAGGCTACAACCATTCAATGACTAAGGGCTAGGTAAGAATTGAAAAAAAAGATGGCCCAATTCTCCACCATAAAGATATAAAACTAGAAGGGGAAGACCCCCAGCGTTTCTGTCCAGAACAGAAAACAATTGCTATTTACATTCATTGTAAGGTGTCAAAAGCTAAACAATGAGCCTCAGTGGCTTGGGTTCAGGGCTATTGTTGACTATTAAATGAAAGTCAGAGTGATTTAAGTTTAAAGTCTTAACCAAGTAGTTCCATTTGAAACACAATGGGCCTTTTAAAAACCTGTTTTTTCAGAACTATATTTCAAGAAATCATAAATGAAAACTCAATGGGACAAAAAGTAAATTGTCCCAGCTTTTTAAAATAAAAATTAATATTATTCTTTTTAATTTAGCCTTCAAACCCCCAAATATCTTACAAAATATAAGCGACCAAAAATTACTTTCCTATGGGCAGAGCACCCACATGTAAGGGTATGGCGCCCCAAGTGGAGACAGGGACTACATGTGATAAGGGAAAAAGAAGAGGAAGACGAGGGAAAAGAAGAAGAAGAGGAAGAGGAAGAAGAGGAGGAAAGAGGAAGGAGAAGAAGAAGGAAGAGGAGGAGGAAGACTCATAACCTCCCAAGGTGATATTTTGTATTTTTGGTCAGCTTTAATAATTACAAATATTTTTCCTACCATTAAACCTAAATTTGCCTCTTTGAAACTTCCAAACTTTTATCTTGATTTTGCCTCCCAGGAACAATTCTAATCTCCTTTTCTGTGTGACAGCCTTTCATTCTTGATTGTAACCATCCCCTTGTCCTTGAACCAATCTATTTGATATGGATCAAGAAGATGCTTTATCTTCCTGGTTATTCTAATCTCACCACTCAAGTCTTTTTTTCTTTTAATTAATTGATTGATTAATTAATTTTTAGTTTTTGACATTTACTACCATAAGATTTTGAGTTCTAAATTTTCTCCACCCTCCTTCTTTCCCCCCTTCCCAAGACAGCATGTATGTATAGGCTCTACATATACATTCCTATTAAACATGTTTTCACATTAGTCATATTGTAAAGAAGGATTAGAACCAATGGGAGGAACCATGAGAATGAAGAAGCAAAAAAAAGAAAAAGAAAGAGAGGGAGAGAGAGCAAATAATATGCTTTGATCTACATTCAGACCCGATAGTTTTTTTTCTGGATGTGGATAGTGTTTTCCATCATGAGCCTTTTGGAGTTGTCTTAGATCCTTGCATTGCTGAGAACGGCTAAGTCTATTAAAATCAGTCATCCCACAATGTGACTGTTACTGTGTACAAGTTCTCCTGGTTCTGCTCATTTTACTCAGCATCAGTTTCATATAAGTCTTCCCATGTTTTTCTGAAATCTGCCTTCTCATCATTTCTTATAGCACAATAATATTCCATTACATTTATATACAACTTGTTCAGCCATTCCCCAATTGATGGGCATCCCCTCAATTTCCAATTCTTTGCCACCACAAAAAGAGCTGTTATAAATATGTCTGTACATGTGGGTCTTTTTCTCATTTTTATCATCGCTTTGGGATACAGACCTAGAAGTAGTATCGTTGGGTTGAAGGACATTTCATAGTCTTTTGGACATAGTTGCAAATTGCTCTCCAGAATGACTAGATCAGTTCACAACTCCACCAACAATGCATTAGTGTTCCAATTTTCCCACATCTTTTCCAACATTAATCATTTTCTTGTTTTGTCATGTTAGGCAGTCTGATAGGTGTAATGTGATACCTCAGAGTCATTTTGGTTTGCATTTCACTAATCAATAGTGATTTAGAGCACTTTTATATGACTATAGATAGCTTTAATTTCTTCATCTGAAAACTGCCTGTTCATATCCTTTGACCATTTATCAATTTGGAAATGACTTGTATTCTTATAAATTTGACTCAGTTCTTCATATATTTTAAAAAATGAGGTCTTTATCAGAGTCACTGGTTGTAAAAATTATTTCCCAGATTTCTGCTTCCCTTCTAATCTTGGTTGTATTGATGAGGGCGGGGCCCAAGCCAAGATCTTCACTCTTTGCCTCAAAGGGAATCTGACTCACAGGCCCCAGACCCTCATCTCCCTTTGAAAGCCTTAGCTTTACCTTTTGATCTTATTCAGATGCACCCTAAAAGCTTTAGGCTCCCTCTTGTCTATAGGCCCCAGAAAGACCTTCCTTTATCTCCTTTTGAAAGTCCTAGCCCCACCTTGATTTTGTGCAGATGCCTTTCAAACTTCTGCCTTCCTGTTCCTCCACTATCTGTTCCCATTGTCTATTCAATCTCGCTGACCTCCCCAATTAGAATTGTTACCTACACCCTTTACCCAACCCCCTTCTCTGGCCAGCCAAAGTTACTTTGGTATTTAAGATCCACCTTGGCCCTCATTCAGATGCTGAGAATCTCATGCTCAAAAGGCTGAGAACCTCTCATGCCCGGTTGTCTTTACGGGTGTGGGTGTCACCCGGCCTATATGTTTTACCACCAATAAACTTTTCCTCTGGCTGAAGAAGATTTGAGTTGAATTCTTTTAGACAGGGCCCGGTACCGTGATCTTGGGGTCCCAGCACCCCAAAACTCCTAGACCTCTTCATATGGTTCCCTGACTCAGGAAATAACTGCCAATCTCAAATGCTTCTTCAGCCACAACTGATAAGCCTCCCCCTCCCCCAATTTCGCCTGATGCTCCCAGGCTTTTCGGTCCAGTGCCTCTGCTTGAGCACTTGGAGCTGGGTATATACCTTCCTTAGCATAGAGGATGGACTCCTTATCAGGAAGCATAGGTTCAAACTTCTCAGTTCTCTCTGCGCTAGGGAATTGGGAAATTGTTGGATGTATGTATTTTTTCTTTCTTTTGCTTTTTTTTTCTTTTCCCTAAGCCCACAATAGGTTGATCCTTTTCATTTCCCAAGAATTCGCCTTTGGGCTGTCTTTTACTAAATTGGAAAAATCTTAGCTTCTGTAAAGAACTTAAAAAGAAAAAGCTGGTGCATTTTTGTAACATCGTTTGGCCTCAGTATCACCTGGAAAATTGTGAGGCATGGCCCCTTTTTGGGACATTACAGGTAAAAACGCCCTCTCAGAGTTAGAAAAATATTGTTGCAGAGAAAGAAAATGGGTGGAGATTTCTTACTTAATGGCTTTTGTTGAGCTTTCTAGAGATTGCGTTCTCAGAAAGGATTGTAAGGTGCTCATAGCTAGAGCCACCCCATTAGTGGTGAGTGGGGACCAAATAGACCTTTTGGACGATCCTCTTATGGCTCCTAGGGTTATGGCATCCCCCTCTTCCCAAACTCAGTCGGCACCACCTCCCCAGCACCTATCTCCACCTCATTCTCTTCTGACTTCTCCAGCTGTTCCTCATTCTCCCCAGACCCTCCCTTCTGCTCCTCTGGTCCCTCCATTTCCTCCCCAGGCCCCTGCTCTAGAGGCTACTTCTACTCAGGCCTTGAGCACGGGCCTTGCCCCAGTGTCTACTTCCAGAAAGACCCCAGCTCAAGCTCCGAACGAGGTTCTCAACTCGGTGCCTCCTCCCCAGACCTCTCCTTCGGACGGGACCCCTCCTCAGGCTCCAGACAAGGGTATCGCCGTGGCATCTTCTCCCCTGATCCCTTCCCCTCCTCCTGTGTCAGGTAATCTTCCCCCTTGCCAGCTGGATTCCTCGGCCTTGCCAGTTCAGCCAGCACTTTCCAGTCCCTCACTCACGAGAAGTGGGACTTCCTCCCTCCCTCCCCAACAAGCCCCTGCTCCTGAAGGACCTTCAGGGCTTTTTCCTTTAAGGGAAGTACCTGCCTCTCCTAATGGGACACTTAGGGTGCATGTTCCATTCTCCATTTCAGACCTCACCCAGATTAAGGAAAGGCTGGGTAGATACTCTGAAGATCCCACTAAATTTACTGAGGGCTTCAGAGATGTGTCCTTACAATTCGAACTTTCTTGGGGTGATTTGCATGTCCTCTTCTCTACCTGTTGTACCCCTGAGGAGAGGAAGAGAATCTGGGAACAAGTCCAAAATTTTGGGGATTGTTTGGCTAGCAATGACCCCACAAAATACCCCCCAGGAACAGCTGCTGTTCCTGCTAGTGATGGGGGGGGGATTATCAGAAGAGTGAGGATAGGGGAAAGAGAGACTACATGATAATTTGCCTGTTAGAAGGCCTGAAAACAGCATTTCAAAAGCAGGTAAACTTTCAAAAGATTAAGGAAATTACTCAGGAAGAAAAGGAAAACCCTGCCCTTTTCCAAGATAGGCTAGTAGAAGGCATTAAAAAGTATACGAATTTAGATCCTGACTCTACAGAAGGGGCAGCAATCCTAGCTTGTATTTCATTAACCAATCTGCCCCAGATATTAGAAGGAAACTACAGAAATTGGCAATGGGATCCCAAACACTTCAGGCTCAGTTATTGGAGATTGCCTTTGGAGTCTTTAACAACAGGGACCTAGTTGCAGCAGAGGAGAAAGAACGCAGGCAGAGGGCTAGAGACAAAGAACATGCTCGATTCCTGGCTGCTGCCATGGTCAGGGAAAGACCCAAGGGTGTTCCTGGCAACTTGGGCAGTGGGAAAACCTACTTTCGATGCCACCACGAGGCTCACTGGTCCAAGGAGTGCCCCTCCAGGGCGCCCCCTTGGAGGAAGCCCCCAAGATGGACGCCTCCAGGACCTTGCCCAAGATGTGCCCAGGAGGGACATTGGAGGAAGGATTGTCCACGAGGTAGGAGAAGTGATAGAGCAGCCCCCCAGTACCCTGTGCTCCAGTCTTCTCAAGACTGGGGAGGACAAGGGAGCCTGGGTGCGGGCAACGCTCCCACTTTCTCCATCTCTCTTGCCAAGCCCTGGGCAGAAATTGAGGCTGAAGGTAAGGTTACCCACTTTATCATGGCTAAGTTCTTTGCTTTAACCAATTACTCTGGCCCTATTAGCTCCTTGACCCATCCGGTCATGGGCATTCCAGAGGTAACTGAGGGATGTCTCCAGACATGCCCCTCCCCCTGCCTGTTTGAGAATCTGTTGTTTAAACACTCCTCTCTTGTGTTCTCCTCTTGCCCTGCCCCCTCATTGGGAAGGAACCTGATGGTGAAGTTGGGGAACCAATTTTCTCTAGTTAAGCCTCCCATCTCCCTTTTCCCTCTGTGTGCCAGACCTCCCCATGTTCCCCTGGAAGTGTGGGAGACAATTTGGGATACTTTTACCACCCCAGCTGTTGTTCACCTCCAAGACCCTAAAGTATTTTCCCTTCACCATATTTGTAGCCCCACCCAGGAGGTTTCTTTGTCCATTGTCTCAGGAGTGCTTAATTTCTTGGGAACTCAAGGCTATAGGGTCTCTTTGTACAAAGTTCAGATAGCATCCCAGTCTGTAAAGTTTCTGGGCCAGGAATTCCCTGTCCCAGTCACTAAGAAACAATTTCAAACTATTCTAGGCACGGATAGATTTTGTAGACTCTGGATCTCTGATAATAGTTTGAGTGTTAAGCCCCTTTATGACTGTCCTCTGGGTCCTGACTCACTCCCTCAAGAGTGGGGCCCAGACCAGGCTTTTGTGATTTTAAAATCTAAATTGAAATTGACCTCCACACCCCTAACTCTGTCCTTAGGAGCCACTGGAAAGCCTGCATGCTTCCTGGCGGTGGCTGCTACAGTCATTCTAATTGAGGAAGCCTCTAAATTTGCATTTAGCCTCCAAAAGTGGAGAAATATTTCCCTAGTTAAACTGGGAAGCTCTTTAGAACACTCACACCCACACTTAACTCTCATCTCCACAAAGCCCCCCTTCCCAATATGACTTTCTCAGAAGTTTATGCCACTCCATTTATGCCTGCCACTTCTCTATGGGCCACTCTCTCTGTATCAACACCTTGCTCCTCCACAAGGGAATATTCCCTTACTTGGGAGACAAGCTCCAAGGCCACTAGACAAGTTAACACCCCTGTGGAGGGAGGGCTTGTTAGAGTTTCTGCTAATATTTTGACCTGCACTACCTGTGCAGACACCACTAGTGACAAGAATTTTGGGGAAGAGGTGAAACTAAGTGCCAACACATGGCAAGACCCCAGAACTACTGTTTTGGACACTCAATGTTTGACACCCTACAAAGACTTCAGGGTGTGCACCCTCAGATTTTTAGCACCGCCCTTCTCCATTTTCAATGCCAAGCAGCCCACAGTCTCTAACTTAAAGGCAAAACATGGATTTTGGGGAAATGTCCTCTGGTCTCTTAAAAAGGGGGCACAGTATATTTTGTCCTGGTATAACTTACAGCATGAACATATTCTCTTTAACCTTTCAGAGACTATTCACCAGTTGGCAAATGTGACAGCTTATGGTCCCCCGAAAATCCAGCAATCTCTGGATTCCTTAGCAAAAGTAATTTTAGACAATAGAATAGCCCTAAACTACTTGCTTGCCTGCAGTGGGGGTGTGTGTGCTTTAGCAAACACATTTTGTTGCACGTGTGGCAGCTCTGCACAGGTGGAGTTCTGCACTGCTCATATTTTGGAGAGAGCTGGTTGGATGCAAGAAATTCACAATAACTTTAGTGCTCCAAAATCTTTTTCATGGGGGTCCTGGCTTCTTCCTATACTGGCCCCTATTCTCATTCCACTACTGATCATACTTCTCTTGTGTTTGTTTGGTCCATGTTTACTAAATATTCTTGCCAGATTCCTTTCTTCTAGTATCAGGGCCATCAACTTCCAGATGACTGTATACCAACCCCAGGTCTCTAGTCCACTGAACCTGGCATGAGCCAGGTTTTGAAGTTTGACCCCTCGAACGGGACCCAGAGAGGCAGGGACAGCTCTACGCCCCTTGCCAGCAGGAAGCAGTTTCAGAAGCAGAGACCTTCGCTCCTTTCACCAAAAGAATTTGGTTCTGATTTGTTTGAGGGGGGAAATGATGAGGGCAGGGCCCAAGCCAAGATCTTCACTCTTTGCCTCAAAGGGGAATCTGACTCACAGGCCCCAGACCCTCATCTCCCTTTGAAAGCCTTAGCTTTACCTTTTGATCTTATTCAGATGCACCCTAAAAGCCTTAGGCTCCCTCTTGTCTATAGGCCCCAGAAAGACCTTCCTTTATCTCCTTTTGAAAGTCCTAGCCCCACCTTGATTTTGTGCAAATGCCTTTCAAACTTCTGCCTTCCTGTTCCTCCACTATCTGTTCCCATTGTCTATTCAATCTCGCTGACCTCCCCAATTAGAATTGTTACCTACACCCTTTACCCAACCCCCTTCTCTGGCCAGCCAAAGTTACTTTGGTATTTAAGATCCACCTTGGCCCTCATTCAGATGCTGAGAATCTCATGCTCAAAAGGCTGAGAACCTCTCATGCCCGATTGTCTTTACGGGTGTGGGTGTCACCCGGCCTATATGTTTTACCACCAATAAACTTTTCCTCTGGCTGAAGAAGATTTGAGTTGAATTCTTTTAGACAGGGCCCGGTACCGCGATCTTGGGGTCCCAGCACCCCAAAACCCCTAGACCTCTTCAGTATTAGCTTTGTTTGTGCAAACATTTTTCAATTTAATATAATCAAAATTATCCGTTTTGCATTTCATAATGTTCTCTATCTCCTGTTTAGTCATAAATTCTTCCCTTCTCCATAGATCTGACAGGTAAACTATTCCTTGCTCTCCTAGTTTGCTTATAGTATCAGCCTTTATACATGTACCCATTTTGACTTTATCTTGGTATACAGTGTAAGATATTTCAGCACTCAAGATCAAGCCTCTTCTCCCCTCTGATTGTAGGGATGGAGAGTGGAATGCCTTGATCTCCCCCAAACCTTTCCATGCCTCCTTTTGTGTGTTGTCTCTTCCCATCAGATTGTATTAATCTTTTTTATTAATCTTATCCTGCAGTGCTTAGTACAGTGACTGGTAGAATGTGCTTAACAAATGTTTATTGGATTATTGAATTAGATTACAATCCTCTAGACACTAGCCAATTTATTCTTGTGGTCCATCTTAAGCTGTGGTGCTCAGAACTATGCAATCACTAGGACACAATACAAAGGGGTAGTTACCTCTCATTCCTAGAAGCCATGCATCTCTTCATGCTGCTCAACATCAGATTAGTTTTTCTGGCTGCCATATTATATTGCTGCCTCATAATAATAATAATAGCTAACATTCATATACAACCTATGTGCCTGGCATTGTGCTAAGCAATTTACAAATATTATCTTATTTGATCTTCACAACCCTGGGAAGTAGGTGTTATTATTATCCCCATTTTACAGATGAGATAACTGAGGCAGAAAGTGGTTAAATAACTTGACAAGGCTACACAACTAGTAAATACCTGAGGCTGGATTTGAATTCAGGTCTTCTTGATTATAGGCCTACTACTCTATCCACTGCAGCACCCAGATGCTTAAACTCATATGGAGCTTGAAGTTCACTATCACCCTCATCCTCAATCTTTTTTTTTTCAGGAACACTGCTAACTAACCATGCTTCCCCCCTACTTGTGATTTTCTCCCTTTTTTGAAAAACTCAAGTGTAACTCTTTCAACCAGTCAACCAACATTTTTAATATTGAATATAATTAAATAATATTTAAATTTATATTTGTCCTTGGAGGAAATGTTTTGGGCAAGGATCTTTCCATTTGGAGAATTCTATTATAATGTTAGCTAATAATTTTGACCCATAAAATAATAAACTGATGACATTCTAGTACAAATTGTCTTAAACTCAGAGTCAGAAAAACTCACTTTGAGTCCCAACTCATCCAACAGTGAGATATCAGGCAAGTCAAAGGGTACTTCCTGAGCTTCTGTTTCTTTATCTACAAATGGATGTAATAATATTTGTCCTTCCTATCTTTTTTCTTTTTCTATTCAGTATTTTTTATAGTTACATGTAAAAACAATTTTTAACATTTGTTTTTAAAACTTTGAGCTCCAAATTCTTTCTTTTCTTCCCTCCCTATCCCCCCCTCATTGAGAAGGCAAACAATTCAATTTAGGTTATACATGTGTAGTCATGCAAAACATTTCCATATTAATCATATTGTAAAAGAAAACATAGAAAAAACTCAAGAAAAATAAAGTTTAAAAAATATGCTTCAATCTGGTTTCAGACACAATTAGTTCTTTCTCTGGGGATGGATACCATTTCTCAGAGCTGTCTTGGATCATTGTATTACTAGGATAGCTAAGTGATTCACAACGGATCATCTTACAATATTGCTGTTACTTTGTATGCAATACATTTCCCTTTGCATCAGCTCATGTGAGTCTTTCCAGGTTTTTCTGAGATCATCCTGTTCATCACTTCTTATAGTACAACAGTATTCCATCATAACCATATACCATGATTTGTTCAGCCACTCCTCAATTGATGGGCATATCCCCATTTTCTAATTTTTTTCCCCAAAAAAGAGCTTCTATAAATATTTTTGTACATATAGGTCTTTCTTTTTTTTTTTTCCTTAATCTCTTTTGGATATAGATCTAGTAGTGGTATTGCTAGGTCAAAGAGCATGGTTTTACAGCCCTTTGGGCATAGTTCCAAACTGCTCTACAGAATGGTTGAATCAGTTCACAACTCCAACAACATGTACTAATGTCTCATTTTTTCCACGTCCCCACCATCATTTGTCACTTACCTTTTCCCTTTTATTAGCCAATCTAATAGGTATGAGGTAGCACCTTTGAACTGCTTTAATTTGAATTTCTCCAGTCAATAGTGAGTTAGAGTATTTTTTCATATAGCTATAGACAGCTTTGATTAATTATCTGAAAACTAATCATCTTTCGATCATTTATCAATTGGGGAATGGCTCTTATTTTTATAAATTTGATTCATTTCTTTATATGTTTGAGAAATGAAATCTTTATCAGAGAAGCTTGCTTCAAAGTTTTTTTCACAGTTACCATTTCTACCTGTTTTCCCCTCCATCCTAATCCCCCCCCATTTATTCTGGTCCTTCTCCTTTCACCCTTTCCCTCCTCAAAAGTGTTTTGCTTCTGACTATCCCCTCCTCTAATCTGCCCTCCCTTCTATCATCACCTCCCTTTTCTTATCCCATTTCTTTGTTACTTTCCTATAGGTTAAGATAAATTTCTACACCCAATTGAGTGCATATGTTATTCCCTCTTTGAGCCAGTTCTGATGAGAATAGGGTTCAATCACTCCACCTCACCTCTCCCTTTCTCCTCCATTGCAAAAGCTTTTTCTTGCCTCTTATGTGAAATAATTTATCCCATTCTACCTCTCCCATTCTCTTTCTCCCATTACATTCCTCTCTCACCCCTTAATTTTATTTTTAAGTATCATCCTTTTATATTCAACTCATACCTGTGTCCTCTGTCTATATATACTCCTAACTATTTTAATAATGAGAAAGGTCTTATGAGTTACATATATCATCTTCTCACATAGAAACGTAAACAGTTTAACCTTATTAAGTCCCTTGTGATTTCCCTTTTGTGTTTACCTTTTTATGCTTCTCGAGTCCTGTATTTAAAAGTCAGGTTTTTCTATTCAGCTCTGGTCTTTTCATCAAGAATGCTTGAAAGTCCTCTATTTCATTGAACATATTTTTTTCCCCCAAAAGATTATACTCACTTTTGCTGGATAGATGATTCTTGGTTATAATTCTACTTCCTTTGCCCTCTGGAATATTACATTTCAAGCCCTGTGATCCTTTAATGTAGAAGCTACTAAATCTTCTGTTATCCTGACTGTGGTTCCATAATACTTGAATTGTTTCTTTCTGACTGCTTGCAATATTTTCTTCTTGACCTGGGAATTCTGGAATTTGGCTACAATATTCCTAGGAGTTTTCCTTTGGGGATCTTTTTCAGGAGGAGATTGGTGGATCCTTTCAATTTCTATTTTGTCCTCTGGTTCTACTACATCAGTGCAGTTTTCCTTGATAATTTCTTGAAAGTTGATGTCGAGGCTCTTTTTTTGATCATGGCTTTCAGGTTGTCCAATAATTTTTCAATGATCTCTTCTGGTTCTATTTTCCAAGTCAGTTGTTTTTCCAATGAGATATTTCATGTTGTCTTCTTTGTTTTTTTATTCTCTTGGTTCTGTTTTTATTATTTCTTGATTTCTCATAAAGTCATTAGCTTCCATTTTCTCCATTCTAATTTTTAAGGAATTATTTTCTTCAGTGAAATTTTGCACCTCCTTTTCCATTTGGCCTAGTCTGTTTTTTAAGGCATTCTTCTCTTTGTTCGCTTTTTAGACCTCTTTTACCATTTGGCCTGGTCTGTTTTTTAAGGTGTTATTTTCTTCATATTTTTTGTGTCTCCTTTACCAAGCTGTTGACTCATATTTCATTATTTTCTTACATCACTCTCATTTCTCTTCCCAATTTTTCCTCTACCTCTCTTCCTTGATTTTCAAAATCCTTTTTGGGCTCTTCCATGGCCTGAGACAAACCCACATTTTTCTTGGAGTTTTCATATATAGGAACTTTGACTTTGTTGCTTTCTTCTGAGTGTGTTTTTTGATCTTCCTTGTCACCGTAGTAACTTTCTATAGTCAGAGTTTTTTTTGTTTTCTGTTGTTTGCTCATTTCCCCAGACTATTACTTGACTTTAAACTCTTTGGTTTTTTATGTTTTTATTATTATTTTTATTATTATTTTATTATTTTATTATTATATTTTTATTATTAATTTTTATTCATTTTGAACTTAAATACAAAAGGACAAAAAAATTCCATTTACACAGCATAACACAAGGAGAAGATTTAACATGAAACAATGAATCTCTATTTCACAGTTTAAGAAAAACAACTACGTAGTAAATACTACACGTGGTTTTCAAAGCTACCCTGATTTTCTGTGCTTTCTTCCACAAGATTTTGAGTTTCAAATTTTTGCCCCATCTTGCCCCTCCCCCACCCCAATATAGCATGCATTCTGAATATCTCTTCCCCTAGTCTTCCCTCCCTACTATCTCTTCCCCCTTCTCCTCTTATCCCCTTCCCCTTCTATTTTCCTATAGGGCAGGATAGATTTCTGTACCCCATTTCCTCTATGACTTATTTCACAGTTGCATGTGAAAACAATTTTTTTAAACATATGTTTTTAAAATATTGGGTTCCAAATTTTCTCCCTTCCTCCTTCCCCACCCACCCTCATTGAAAAGGCAAGCAACTCAATATAGGTTATACATGTGCAGTTGTGCAAAACATTCCTATAGTAGTCATGTTGTCAAAAACTAACTCTATTTCCCTTAATCCTATCCCACTCCCCCCTTTATTCTATTCTTTCTTTTGACCCTGTCTCTCCTCAGAAGTGTTTGCTTCTGATTATCCCCTTTCCCAATCTGCCCTCCTCTCTATCATTCCCCTGCTCTCTTGTCCCCTTCTCCCCCTATTTTCCTGTAGGGTAAGATAGAATTCCATACCCAATTGAGTGTGTGTGTGTTATTCCCTCCTTAAGCCAAATCCTATGAGAATAAGATTCACTCATTCCCTCTCACCTTCCCTGTTTCCCCTCCACTGTAAGAGCCTTTTCTTTTCTGTTTTTTTTTGTGAGATAATTTACCCATTCTACCTCTCCCTTTCTCTTCTCCAGTACAATCCTCTCTCACCCCTTAATTTCATTCTTCAGATATGACCCCTTTATCTTCAATCGCTCTGTGCCATCTATCTATCTATCTCTATCTCTATATATATATACATACATATAATTTTTTCCCTCCAACTACCGTAATACCTACAAAGGTCTCATGAGTTACAAATGTCATCTTTCCATGTAGGAATGTAAACAGTTCAACCTTAATAAGTCTCTTATGATTTCTCTTTCCTGTTTACCTCTTCATGTTCCACTTGAGTCTTGTATTTGAAAGTCAAATTTTCTATTCAGTTCTGGTCTTTTCATCAAGAATGCTTGAAAGTCCTCTATTTCACTGAATAATCATTTTTTCCCCTGAGGGATTATATTCAGTTTTGCTGGATAGGTGATTCTTGGTTGTAATCCTATCTCCCTTGCCCTCTGGAATATTTTATTCCATGCCCTCCAGTCCCTTAATGTAGAAGCTGCTAAATCTTGTGTTATCCTGAATTGTGTTTCCATAATACTTGAATTGTTTCTTTCTGGCTGCTTGCAATATTTTCTCCTTGACCTGGGAATTCTGTAATTTGGCTACAATATTCCGAGGAGTTTTCCTTTGGGGATCTCTTTCAGGAGGAGATCTGTGGACTCTTTCAATTTCTATTTTGCCCTCTGGTTCTACAATATCAGGGCATTTTTCCTTAATGATTTCTTTAAGGATGATGTCTAGGCTCTTTTTTTGATCATGGCTTTCAGATAGTCCAATAGTTTTTCAATGAAATCTCCTGGATCTATTTTCCAGGTTGGTTGTTTTTCCAATGGGATATTTCACATTGTTTTCTAATTTTTCATTCTTTTGGATTTGTTTTACAGTGCCTTGATTTCTCATAAAGTCACTAGCTTCCAATTGCTCTACTCTAATTTTTAAGGGAGTATTTTCTTCAGTAAGCTTTTGGACTTCCTTTTCCAGTTGGACAATTTTAACTTTTTAAGACATTCTTCTCCTCATTGGCTTTTTGGACCTCTCTTGTCATTTGGGTTAGGCTACTTTTTAAGGTGTTATTTTCTTCACTATTTTTTTGGGTTTCCTTTAGCAAGCTGTTGACTTGTTTTTCATGATTTTCTTGCATCAGTCCCATTTCTCTTTCCATTTTTTCCTCTACTTCTCTTACTTGCTTCTCAAAATCCTTTTTTGAGTTCTTTGAAGACCTGGGACTGATTCATATTTTTCTTGGAGGCTTTGGATGTAGGAGCTTTGACTTTGTGGTCTTCTTCTGGTTGTATGTTTTGATCTTCTTTGTTACCCAAAAAAGGTTCTATAGTCTGACACTTCTTGTGAGGTTTGCTCATGATCCCAGCCAATTACTTGAGTTATAAACTCTTTATTAAGACAGAGGTCTGCTTCCAATGTGGAGAATGTACTGCCCCAAGCTTTGGGGGTTTGTACACCTGTTTTCAGAGATACTTCTGGGGACCTGTAAATTTTCAGTTTTTTCTAAGGTGGTATGATAAGGAGTGAGGTGTTTACTCTTTTCCTGGCCTGTGCTATGGTCTATGAGTTCTGTCTTGGAACTGTGAGGAGGATTCCCTCTCCTGCTCTACCATGCCAGTGCTCCTCCTTACCCCAGGACTGCTACTTAGAACTGTGACCCAGATCCAATCATGGGCAAAGCAAGAGATTCCTGCCTCAGCACTGGCAAAGAGATCCCTGCAATCCCCCTCTGATCAGCCACTCAATTTCCCCTCAGTCTGTGGGCTGGAAGCTCAGGAGGCAGCCGCTGCCCTGGGGCCATGCTTGAGAAAGGGGGTTGAGACCTAGCTTCTCTCTCACTGAGGAAACAGAATTTTCCCAGTGACCTCCTAAGTTGTCTTTGGCATTCGTGGATTGATAAGTCTGGAAACTACCACAGCTGCCCATGATTCAGTCCTCTGAGGCCTGCTCCAGGTTCACTGTGGCCTGCGCTCCCAAGCCCCACCACGCTCCTCTTACCACCAGGCACAATATATCTTTTTGATCAACCATCCAAGTTGTCTTGGCCTGGAAATTTGTTTCACTTTGTGTTTTTGTGGGTTCTGCTGCTTTAGAATTTGTCTAGATGCATTTTTATAGGTATTTTTATAGATATTTGGAGGGGTTTGGGGGACAGCTCAAGCAAGTCACTGCTTTCACTCTGCCATCTTGGCTCCACCCCTGTAATGCTTTGTTAAAGTAGGATTCTGCTTCCATGATTGAGGGTGCACTGTCCCAAGCTTCAGGGGTTTTGTGTAGCTGTTTTCAGAGATACTTCTAGGGACCAGCAAGTTTTAAGTTCTTCCAAGGTGGCATGATATAAGCAAATGTGCATTTACTATTCTTCTGGCCTATGCTCTGGTCTGTGAGCAACCACAAGCACTCTTTTCTGCCCTAAAACTGTGAGGAGGGTCCTTGCTCCACTGTGGCCACAAGGACTGAGACCTGGATCCGAGTATGGGCAAAGCAACAGAGTTCTGCCTAGGTGCTAGCAAAAACACCCCTGTAATCTCCTTCTGACCCACTGTTCGATCCCCCTTACCATCTGTGGACTGAGAGCTCACGAAGAAGCCGATGCTGCCACTGCTGCTCCTTCTGCTTCAGTCACTCCTAACACCTGTTCCTGGACTGCTGGGGCTGCAGTTGTGCTGGTGCGGCCCTGTGCTGGACTGAGCTGGACTGTGTTCCACTCTTACCCAGGTGCAACAGACCTTTCCTATTGACCTTCCCAGTTGTCTTTGGCATCCATGGGCTGAGAGATCTGGAAATCAACATTGCTGCCAGTGATTAGTCACCCTAAGGCCTGCTCCAGATTTGCTGGAGCCCAGCCTGCACTTGGCTTGCCCTGGACTGCACTTCCCTCTCACCCTGGTGCTATAGACCTTGCCTGTCAACCTTCCAAGTTGTCTTAGGTTGGACATTTGTTTCATTCAGTCTTTTTGTGGATTCTGCTGCTCTAGAATTTGTTTGGAGTCATTTTTTAAAGGAATTTGGAGGGATTTGGGGGAGAGCTCAGATGAGTCCCTGCCTTTACTCTAACATCTTGGCTCTGCCTTTGTACTTTCTTTCTTTCAGAGTTTTTAAGAGGACCTGATGATATAAATGTAAAGGCCTCTTATAATCACAAAATACTAT
Organism: Phascolarctos cinereus; assembly: GCF_003287225.1. NCBI lineage: Eukaryota > Metazoa > Chordata > Mammalia > Diprotodontia > Phascolarctidae > Phascolarctos > Phascolarctos cinereus. Next base: position 266,586,701 of record NW_027555847.1, on the reverse strand, counting down.
ATAAATGTGAATTATTTTTATTGTTCTCTCAATCAAATGCTATATGAAAAGGAAATTTAGGTCTATGTCTCTATAGCGTAATTAAGGATTAATCAAGCTTGTTCTATCTATGATTGAATCCACTTGTGAGAAAGATGATTGGTATATTGCCAGCAGCTGAAATTAAAATGCAATGCTTATAGTATGACTGATTTTTGTTAGACAAGGACAGCTATGGCTGCTTGTGTCCAGGTTGAATTGAGAGCCCAGGATTTGTCTGGACTAACAAGTTATTCTAAATTAGCAGCAACATGAAGGCAGTGAAGGTTTTCCCATGGCTCCTCATCACACGTGGGTAGTACTACTGATACTTAGTGAGAGGTAGCTAATGTTCCCTTGGGTTTCTAAATTCCAAGGGCGAAGGCAAGCTGGTAAAGACAGCTGCCTGGGAAGAAATTAAGTTTAATCTGCATTATTCACATTTTCTGTGGCCCTTTCTTAGAACTAAACAATTAAAAAAACCCAATACAGTCCCAATTATATAGCATTTGGCTATTTTCAAGGTGTAATGATCACACTGGAAATTTAATAATCAGATCTTGAGAGATCCTGTTCATGCAGGCTCCAGAGTATGCTGGCTTGTGGTAAAGAAGGTTTTGAATGACAACATGTGATAAGTAGCCTCAGGGAAGGAGTGTACTTCTGTGGGAGGAAGTCTGCTCTGCTCTCAGTGGACTCATTAGTCAGGGCTAAAGGCCTCATGGCCTCATTCTAGTTATGGACCTGGTGGGAGGCCACCTAAACTGAAGCCTGAAAACTTGGATCAGATCCTGCATCTTACTAGTTGTGTGATCTTGGGGTTGTTATTTTTCTTCTCTGAACCCTAATTCTCTTCTCTGGCACTGAGGATTTTATAAGGAAAGACCTTTGTAAACTACAGTACACTACGTAAATATGAACTGTTGCTTCACACCAGCTCAAAAATATTTTAAATGGGAAGAAAGTGGTGGTACCAGTGATTCAGTGGTTGCTCAGACCTCCAAAATACTAAAAGGTTCAGTCAAGCTGGTAAGATTTTTTTTTTGTATTGAGGCATTTAATTTGTTTTCCTTTCTTGCTAGCTAATTGGTTAGTGGTAAGAAGTGATTGCTAGTTGTGGTACACTTACTGTAACCAGATTTTTTTTTTCTGGGCCTCAAATTAGGACACAGGATCTAACTAAAGTTTTCTTTTTGCAAAACTTAATTATTGAAAGTTATTGGAAACTAATGCCTAGTAGGCAAACTGCACAGTAGAAACCTTTATGAGGCTGTGTGGTAGAGCAGAATCTTGGATTTGAAGTAAGAAGACCTAGGTTCTAATCTGAAGCCACTTGATAAGTATGCAATTATGTGAAAATTTTTAATACCTCTTTGATTCTCAGTTTCCTTATCTGCAAAAAGAAAGTAACATTCTTATGAGGCAGAGCAGTTGACAGATAGGAGCCAAATGTCATGTCATTGGTTTTCTTCTGCGTCAGCACATTTGGCATATCTGTCTCTGCCTCTTAAAGAGACTGAATGTAGATTGGCCAGGCTTTTCTGAAGGTTATGTGGTATTGGCCACAGATCATGGCCAAAGCTATTACAAGGCAATGTGGTGTAGTCAAAACCATACTAGAAATGGAGTCAGGAGAACTAGGATTATAACCTTAGCTCTGTCATCAACATATTACCTTGGAAAAGTAATAAGATATCTCATGGCCTCAGTTTCTATACATGTAAAATTAGGGGATTAAACCTGGACATTTCTAAGATCTTTAACTTTCTGACATTTTATGACTTCATGTATTTTGGACTAATGATTTTTTTTTCAGCTGTGGCCAAATCCAGCTGGCAAGAGAAATCCTCATTAACAATCCAGAATCTTGGAAGCTAGAAAGAAATATGAGCAACAAACTCTGAGGCCTCTGGCATTATGATCTGAAAGGGTGATTACTTAAAACATAACCCTGATGTAGCTCCCTCTCCACAGAGGGCAAAAAGAATAATGTTAGCAACCCTGTAAACAGATCCATTTTCTCTAGGTGGAGCCAGAGAGTAGAACCACCATATTCTTTGTGGTTTGGAAGCTGGAAATCCATGATTTCAGTCATGGCCTTCAAAAGCTCAAGGACTGATTTAAAAAAAAAAAACAATTAACAAAGAGTTCTTGCAAGATGGCTGAATGATAGATTCCTTTTCATTAACTTTAAACAATAAGGTAATCTGCCAGATAAAGGAAGAAACAACAACAATAACAAAAGGGAGGAATAAAAAAAAAACCTTAAAAAAACCATCAGGGAGCCTAAAGAAATGAGGACGCAGGAAAACACCTAATACAGTGAAAAAATACTATTGAGTAGAAGGATATAGAATTCTCTTTTTAAAAAAATTAAGGGGAATAAATCTGTAATAACTACAAGTGGTACACCTGAGAAAGAGAAAGGAATGATCACAGGGAATTGTAGAGAGGTTGAAAAACTTCATAAAAGAGAGAATGTGATAAAGAGGAAGGAAAGGGACTTCCAAATAAAACATAAAAATGGAACTTCACAAAGAAGTTTAAGGAAAAAAGCTGGGAAAATACAACACAGTGAGTACCCTGAAAATAAGAATGGAAGAAAGAGAACTTAAAAATGCAGAGAAGTAACAAGAAATATTAGAACAAAGAGAGCAGAATAATAATATCATATAAGATCTCCATTACCCAAAGTAAATAACCTCAAAGAACTCACACATAAAAGGAGAAATAAATTTTCTGGGCTTTAAAATAATTGATCCTAAAGGAAGTAATATAGCATAATGGGAAGAACACTGACTATGTAATCAGAAAACTTGTATCCAAATTCTTCCTATGATGCTTATTTCCTGTTTGACCTTGGAGACATTCCTTAATGTGACTGGACTTCAGTTTCTCATCTGTAAAATGAGAGGGTTGTAAAATGAGATGGCCTCTGAGATCCTTTCTAGCTCTAAACCTATGATCTTATAATTCGATAAAATTATGATTAAGGGAAATATGAACAAAAGAAACAAAGACTAAATAATGTTGTACTGAGGAATGTGTACCCAAAAGTAAATCACAGAAATCACAGATAATTAAAGGAAAATGATAACCATGATACAACATACCAAAATTTATAGGCTATAGCTCCTGTAGCTATTAAAGATTTAATAGCTCCAAATACTTGTATTAACAAAAACAGAGAGAGAAAGAACATTCTAACAAGTACAGAGTGCAAGTTTGAAAACCAAGAAATTATCTTTTTAACTTAGTCATTGGATCACAGATTTATTTTTTAAAATCTGATTTAATATTTTATTTTCCCAATTATATGTAAACACAATTTTAACATTCTTTTTTTCCAAATTTTAAGTTCTCTCCCTCTCCTACCCACCCCCATTGAGAAGGCAAGCAATTTGACATAGGTTATACATGTGTAGTCATGCTCATGCAAAACGTATGTCCATGTGAGTCATTCTGTGAAAGAAAACACAGACTTAAAAAAAACACAAGAAAAATGAAGTAAGGAAAAAGTATCTTTGATCTGCATTCAGGCTCTACCAGTTCTTTCTCTGGAGATGGACAGCACCTTTCATCATAAATCCTATAGAATTGTTTTGGATCATTGTATTGCTAAGAATAGCTGTTATTCATAGTAGATCATCATACAATATTGCTGTTACTGTGTACAGTGTTTTCCTGATTCTGCCCATTTCACTTTGCATCAGTTCATGTAAGTCTTTCCGTGTTTTTCTGAAAGACATTCCTTAATGTGACTGGACTCATCATTTTTGCTCATCATTTCTTAAAGCACAATAGTATTCCATCACAATTATATACAACAGCTTGTTTAGCTATTCCCCAACTGATGGACATCCCCTCAATTTCCAATTCTTTGCCACCGCTAAAAGAGCTGCTATAAATATTTTTGTACATGTAAGCACTTTTCCTTTTTTAAAAATCTCTTTAGGATACAGACCTAGTAGTGGTATTGCTTGGTCAAAGGGTATGCATGGTTTTATAGTCTTTTGGGCATAGTTCTAAATTGCTCTCCAGAATGGTTGATTTGGTACACAACTTCACCAATAGTACATTAGTGTTTTAATCTTCCCACATCTCCTCTAATATTTGTCATTTTCCTTTTCTCTCAGGTTAGCCAATCTGACAGGTGTGACATAGTAGGTCAGAGTTGTTTTAATTTGCATATTTCTCATCAACAGTAATTTAGAGCATTTTTATATGACTATAGATAGCTTTGATTACTTTGAGAACTACCTGTTCCTATCCTTTGATCATTTATCAATTGAGGAATGGCTCTTATTTCTATAAATTTGATTAAATTTTCTACATGTTTGAGAAATTAAATCTTTATCAGAGAAACTCATTGTAAATTTTACTTTTGCAGTAATGATTACCAACTATGTATTTCCCTCCATTTTATTTCCCCCCTGTTTAGCCTACTTTCTCTCTCCTTTTATCCTGTCCATTCTCAAAAATGTTTTGCATCTGACTTTTACCTCCCCCAAACTTCCCTCCCTTATATCAACTACTCTCTTCCCTTCTCTTATCACTTTCCTATATGGTAATATAGATTTCTACACCCAACTGAGTGTGTATGTTATTCCCTCTTTGAGCCAATTCTGATGAGAAGAAGGTTCATGTGCTCCCTTTCTGCTTCTCCCATTTTTCCCCTTCACTGTAAAACCTCTTTCAGGCCTCTTTTTATGTCAGATAACTAATCCCATTTTACCTCTCCCTTTCCCCTTCTTCCACTGCATTGTTCTTTCTTATCTCTTAATTTTTTAAAAAGATAATCATACCATCACATTCAACTCACACCTCTGTTTTCTAACTGCCCTAATAATGAGAAAAATTTTAGAACTAATAAATATAATATTCTGATGTAAGAATATAAAGTTTAACCTTATCAAATCCCTTATGATTTCTCTTTCCTGTTTACCTTTTTATATTTCTCTTGAGTCTTGTTTTTGAAAGTCAAAATTTCTATTCAGCTCTGGTCTTTTCATCAGGAATGTTTGAAAGTCCTCTATTTCATTGAATATCCATTTTTTCCCCCTGAAGGATTATACTCAGTTTTACTGAGTAGGAGAGTCTTTGTTGTAATCCTAGCTCTTTTGCCCTCCAGAATATCGTATTCCAAGCCTGATCCTTTAATAAAGAAGCTGCTAAATCTTGTGTTACCCTGACTGTATTTCCACAATACTTGAATTGTTTCTTTCAGGCTGCTTAGAGTATTTTCTCCTTGATATGGGAGCTCTGGAATTAGGCTATAATATTGCTGAGAGTTTTCATTTTGAGATCTCTTTCAGGAGGTGATCAGTGGATGCTTTCAATATCTATTTTACCCTCTGGTTCTAGAATATCAGGACAGTTTTCCTTGATAATTTCTAGAAAGATGATGTGTAGGTTCTTTTTTTTTTTCAAACATGACTTTTGAGTAGTCCAATAATTCTTAAATTATCTCTTCTGGATGTATTTTCCAGGTCATTTGTTTTGTCAAGGAGATATTTCACAGTTTCTTCCATTTTTCTCATCTTTTTATTTTGTTTGATTGTTTTTTGATGTCTCATAACATCATTAGCTTCCACTTGCCCAATTATAACACTAGAGGAATTATTTTCTTCAATGAGCTTTTATACTTCCTTTCACATTTGGCTAATTCTGCTTTTTAAGGCATTCTTCTCTTCATGGATTTTTGTACCTCTTTTACCATTTCATCTATTCTGTTTTCTTAAGGTGTTACTTTCTTTAGTCTTTTTTGTGCCTCCTTTACCAAGCTGTTGACTCTTTTTTCATGATTTTCTTGCATCACTCTCATTTCTCTTCCCAATTTTATCTCTACCTCTCTTCCTTGATTTTTAAAATCCTTTTTGAGCTCTTCCATGACCTGAGACCAATTCATATTTTTCTTTTAGGCTTTGGATGAAGGAATTTTGACTTTGTTGTCTTCTGTGAGTGTTTTGATCTTCCTTGTCACCATAGTAACTTTTTATGGTCAGAATTTTTTTCTATTGTTTGCTTATTTTCATTCCTATTCCTTGACTTTTAACTCTACGCCAAAGTGGGGCTCTACTTCTAGGGTGTAGGGTGCACTGTCCCAAGCTTTAGGTTTTTGTGCAACTGTTTTCAGAGGTAATTCTGGAGACCTGTAAATTGTTGGCTCTTCCAAGGTGGTACAATCTAAAGGGAAGTTTGTTTACTACCCACCTATGCCATGCACTGGTTTGTCAGTGACCAGAAGCTTTCTTTTCAACCCTGTAACTATGACCAGAGTCCCTGTTCTCCTGTGGCCACAAGCTTTGCTATGCTAGTGTTTCTCCTTGCACTGGGACCAAGACTCAGGACTGCAGCCTAGATCCAAATATAGGTATTGCAGTAGAGTCCTGCCCCTGGTGCCAGCAAATCTCCTTCTGACACATTGTCCAATTCCCTTACTTTCCGTGGGCTGAAAGATCTAGAAACTGCTACTGCCACTACTGATTCAGTGGCTCCTAAGGCCTACTCTTATTTTGCTGGTGCTGGGACTGTGCTGGCACAGCCTGCACTGGACTGCGTTCTTTTCTCACCCTGGTGCGATAGACCTTTCCTGCTGACCTCATAAGTTGTTTTGGGCTGGAAAATTGTTTTGTTCCATCTTTTTGTGGGTTCTGCCACTCTAGAATTTGTTTAGAGTCATTTTTAAAAGGTATTTGGAGGGGGTTTGGGGAGAGCTGAGGCAAGTCCCTGCCTTTACTCTGACATCTTGGCTGTGCCTCCCTAGAATCTCACGAATTTTTAAAACTAGAAAAAAGGCAAGAAAAAAATGGTAGAAATTATGGAAATCAGAGGGGCGTCTAGGTGGCACAGTGGATAGAGCACCAGCCCTGGAGTCGGGAGGACCTGAGTTCAAATCCGGCCTCAGACACATAACACCTTACTAGCTGTGTGACTCTGGGCAAGTCACTTGACCCCAATTGCCTCACAGGAAAAAAAAAAAGCAATGTTGGAAAGGGGCAGCTAGGTGGCACAGTGGATAGAGCACCGGCCCTGAAGTCAGGAGGACCTGAGTTCAAATCCGGCCTCAGACCAAACACTTGACACTTACTAGCTGTGTGACCCTGGGCAAGTCACTTAACTCCAATTGCCTAAAAATATAAAAAAAATAAATAAATAGAAATTATGGAAATCAAAGAAAAGATGAACAAAATTAAAAAGAAAGCCTTTGGGGATGATAAAATTTTTAAAAGCTATTTTACTTAGGAAGAGACTAATGAAAAGGGATAAGACATTAGCTAATTTTCTATTTAAAAAAAAAGAAGTGGAGAGAACTAAATTATCAAAATAAAAATTAAGAAAGGGGGAAATGGGGAGTCAAAAATAAGAAAAAAGTGGTATGGAGAGTCAAAACAAACGTAGAAGTGCAGAATCTAAGTTGAAGAAAGATTCCATATTAATGGTGAGGTTCTCCAAATGCTCTAGTTTGTAAATGAAATTGTGCTAGTTGAATCAAACCCTGGAACATCATGAAGCCTTCAATAAACAAATGAATGAATTAATGAATGAATGGATGGATAAATAGATAAATTAGTGAATAAATAAATTAATAGATACATTAATGAATGAATAGATAAATAAATAACTAGATGAATGAATATATGAATAAACCTGTAGCCACTTAAAACAGTTTGACCTGACCATCAACACAGGAAAGAACATGTAGATGAAGAATATCTATTGTCCAAATTAGGACATACAGTTGGATGGACAAACAATAAAGTTTGTTGATCATAACTAAGACAGACAACACACATGAACAAAATCATGGGCATAGAGTTGGGCAGGAGAAGAATAGCAGACTGGGTTGTCATTGGAAAATTGCAGAGCTCCTTTAATGACTATCTGTGGGAAACAGGTATACTTTTTTTTATACCAGAGTTCTTGTATTGCTAGTATTGCCATATGAGAGAAAAGCATGAAGTACAACAGTCTCCAAAGAACTAAAAAATAATGTTACAGAGAATCCAACACAAAGATATATGGCAGGTATGAGCAGGCTTTGATATATTACCAATGAGGAAATTTGAGGAAAAATAGAATTAAAGAATGCCATTAGAGAAATGTGTGATAGAAAGAGAAGATTGACTGGTCACCTGATAAGGGTGAGGGATGACAGGTGTCATAGCACTAGTATATCACTGATACTTTTATGATATCAGGAAAATGTGAGGGAGGCATCAACAAATAAGATATACTCCTGAGGTGAACTTTGTCTAGAATGTGGGGTAGAGTTGTGCAGGATGGTTAAAGTACGGTTGTATTCTAATTAGAATTACTGGAGGAAATATACAAGTCAGTGAAATCAGGGATCAATTTGAATATTTGAGTAAATATCAACAAAATCGAAAACCTTGAATGAAGATTTTAAAAAATACAACAATTGTTAAAAAAGAAAAAAAGAAAAAGAAATCAGCCATCTAAGCAACATGATCTCAGACAGAAATCAAAGATTAGGAAGGGGAGCTCCCTACCCAAATATATTTACAACTTCATTCTATCAAATATTAAAGAACAAATAATCCCTGCTACATGAATTGTTGATAAAAATAAAGAAAAATAGCATCTTACTAAATTCCTTCTTTGAGACAAATATGATACTGGCACTCCAAATAGAGGAAAGATAGAGAAAGAAATCTATAGACTAATATCTTTACTGAATATTAATATAAATTATTAAATAAAATATTAGCAGAGGCTACAGCAATATATTCAGAGAATTACTCATTATGACCAGGAAAGACTTATACCAGGATTATAAGATTGGTTCAACACAAGGAAAATTATTAGCATAACTAATCATATTGTTGATAGCTGCAGAATAAACCTAGAACAATTTTCTTAATGCTGAAAAACCTACAAATGAAAGGGTTTTTTTTCTTAGTATGATCTGTGGCATCTATCTAATGCCAAGAGCTAGCATTTTATTTGTAAAATACAAACATTGGAAGCTTTCTGATAAGATTGGGATGAAGCAAGACTGTCCCTTGTCTCTATTATCATTTAACATCACGCTAGAAATAGCAATAAGACAGGCAAAAGGACTTAAAGGAATGATTGCTGGCAAATAAGAGTCATTGTTTCCATTTATAGATGGTATGTATGTTTCCTTAGTGAGCCTTAAGAAAAAAAAATGACAAAGTTAATTACTGAGAAAACCACTTCTGTAAAATAGCAAGATACAAAATAAATCTGTAAAAAGTCATCAGGATTTTGATATATTACTAACCAAATTCAGGAAGAAAAGACAGGAAGAGAAATTTCAATTAGAATCACAGCAAAAATTGATTAAGTATAGGATTTAAACTACCATGGCATACAAAATACTTATAAGTATTGTACAACTACAAAATATTTTTATAGAAATAAAGGAAGACTCAAATAATTGGTCAGATAGTCAATGTTTATTGCTGGATCACACCAATATATGAAAGATGATGCAATTACCTAAATTATTCTACAGATTTGGTACCCTAGCAATCTAGTTGTCCAATATAAATTTTATGGAATTAAATAAAATAATAAAATTTATTTGAAATAATAAAAGGTAAAAAATATTCAAGGATATATTGTTTTAAAAGTTAGTAGTCCTAGACCTCCAATTAGGTTGCAAAGCAATAATTTTTAAAAAAAAATCTAGTAATAGACATAAAATAGTGAAATAGATCAGAGGCACAACCTAGATAATTAAGATCTAGAAAATGTGTACAGTGGTCAAATATTTAACAAACCAAAGAACATAGACCATTAGGGGAAATAAATGAAATTAAGATTTTTTTTCACAAATAAAAATCAATGCAAAATAGAAGCAGAAGAAAAGATAAAGATGGGGATAAAACCTTTGTATTAAAGATCCCAAATAAAAGCTTGCCATTCAAAATCTAAAGTGAATTGACACAGTAGTCAAATAATATGAACTGTTTCCATCAAAATAAATAGACTTATGACAACTATATGAAAAATTAGTTCAAATCACTAATAATTGGAGAAATATCACCTCTCCATCAATTTAGAAAAGATGTTAAAAGATGTAGAAATATACTGTTGGAATTTAGATAGAAAAGTTTATTTGCTAATTCACTGTTGAAAGAGCTATGGATAGGGGCAATTAGTTTAGAAAACAATTTGGAATTATTCAAGAAAAGTTACTATATTGTTCATATACCTTGATTCAGACACCTCACTACTGGAACTATATGTTAAGAAGGTTACTGGCAAGAATATATATATGCAAAAATATTCATAGCAGCCATATCTGTGATAATTCAGACTCAAATGTGTCTTTGATCTTAGTAATGTAGATGTTCCCTCCTAATTATACAGATCACTATCATAGTTATATTGCTGTCTATCCTGTGTGTGACCTTTGTCCATGTCCTTCAATAAAATTTCTGGAGAGGTTCCACCCAAAATGCTGGAGTCCTTCCTTACTTTCTCCTGACATCAAGCTGTGCATCTGTCACCCATTGACCTCAACATGAGCCAGACTGTATTCTTTCTCCATCCTACATTTCCCTGATGACACACGTTATTCCAGATCTTCCAAGTTCCTTGTTTGCTGTGGATAACAGCTTGCTCACAACCAACATATGCCTTTACATTGCTCTCTCTGTGACTTTAAATACTTCAGAAATCATTGTGTTCCATGTATCTTAACCACGCACATAACACCAGGTAGCTGTTGGTAATAAAAGATTGGGCCTTTTTTCCTGGGAGAGGGTTACATAGAATCTAAATCTATCCTTACAGATGATAAAGTCCTCCAGATGTTTCTGGTTGGATCAAGCCCGGGAATACAGCAGAGCTTCCTGAAAGAGATCTATAACCATTCAAAAGAGTTCAACCTAACCATCCAGATAGGAAAACCCAAGTGGATGAATAAAAGCTACTACCCAGTTGTGATGTAAAGTTAGATGGACAACTTATAGAAATTATTACTGCTATATATAGATATATCTACATACAATATAACTCTCCTTTCATATCTATATATAATATCTACCTTATCTTTATCTCTGTATATTAATATACATCTATCTTTATTGATATCAAGGGATGTACACGTAGATGCAGACATAGTCAGCACATTGGTTAGCCTGGCACTACTCGAATGAGGTCACAGGAACTGTAAAGTTTGCCGTTCTCTGTTCTTTATTTGCCCTGGTGGTTTGTCTTCAGTTCATTGTGCTAGGGTGGTCTGTCTCCTCAATGGAGGGAATCAAGCTCCTAGTACTTTAATTCTATTCCCTTCTCAAATTCCTGGGAAACAATTCTATTTTGGGGCCTAGTCTAAAAGGTCCTCCAGCAGTGGTAGAGGAAGTAAAAGGGTACCCAGAGTAGAATAAACTGGCATAGAACATGTAGTTTTATTCCTCCACAAAGAAAGGGGAATTCTAAGCAGTAAAGAATTGTAAGCAATCTGATGAGAGGTTAGTATTCAAATTTTGTTGGGAAATTTTTTTGCCAGGCTACTCCTGAGCTATGTTACATTTTGCATCCCCTGAGTACAGCCCGAACAACACTGTCCTATGGGCTCTTTGTTTCTCACGGTGTCTTTCTCTGTGGGCAATTCTTCCTCCCTTGGCCAGTCTACCTTTGCTGCTGTTTCTTCTGCAGTTGATCTGGTAGCTAATATTCCATTGCTTGGCTGCTCTGGCAGGGGCCAGAGTTTGACCTTTCAATTGCCTTTTGAGACCTCACAAGCCTAGTTTGTCAAAGGGAAGAAGACATAGAGAGGAGGTGGCTCCATCCCAGACACAGGCTTGCCTCGAAAGTCTTGGGTTCATGCCTTATGTAATCAAAGTTAAGGCATAAACCTTTATTTTCTGTTATCATTAGGCACTTTATAGAAGTACCAAGTGATATGAATCATCCATTACAATTACCTGGTTTTCCTTAACTTTTCAGAGACATTATTTTATAGGTAAGTTTCTTTGCTGGAAAGAGCTTGTTGTGTCTAAAACAAAATGTATCAATAATTTTCAATTTAAAAAGAGCAGTTAACTATCAGTTGCTTATAATACAACAAGATGCTAGTGCTAACCCCAGAGAATCATTTCTTTCTTGATTAACGTTGCCCATTCCTATTTTTTTTTATTTGTGGTTTTCCCCATGAGAACCTTGAAGCACTTTACATAATAATAACCATTCATTTATACAGTACTTTATAGCCTAGAAAGCATCTTCCTCTAAGTAGTCCTGGAGTGTTGATATTATTATCCTTATTTTATATATATGGAAACAGATTCAGATAAATGAACTGACTTGCTTGTGGTCACAAGCTTACCAAGGATAATCATGACTGAAACCCAGGTCTGAGAGTCTGTCCAAAGCTCTTTCTTTGAATTACATTGGCTTTTTTATGTTTTTCCTCCACAACCTGGTTGTATAGAAAGAGAAGCTTGTGTTAAAAGTTGGATAAGGAAAGGAAAATTCAATTCCATTTAATAAATATTTATTAAACCTTTGCAATGTGAGAGACGTTATTCAGTGCTACCAGTACAAAGATGTGAACCAGTGCAGTCCTTGTCTTCAAGGAGCTTAAAAAGAAAAAAAAAAACATTGAAGACCTAAACATTTTCAAAATATTTACTCCATTTAATTCAACCACTGTTTGTTGCTTTTCCTCCCTTCTTCCAAAAAAACCGTTCTATATGTGTGAACAGAGCCTGCTTGAAATATACTTTGTTCAGGGGCAGCTAGGTGGTGCAGTGGATAGAGTACTATCGGGAAGTCGGGAAGATCTGAGTTCAAATTTGGCCTCAGATACTTGACACTTCTAGCTGTGTGACATTAGGCAAGTCACTTAACCCCATTGCCTAGCCAAAAAAAAAAAAAAAGAAAAAGAAAAAAGAAAGAAGTATACTTTGTTTTCCCTTAAAAAAATAAGAAAATGGAAAGTAAGGTGATGTAGTGGGGAAGTACACACTACTTGACTGGGGTTTTCCATTCATTAGCTATATGACTTTGGACTATATCTGCAGTAGCTCATATTTGTATGTAGTTTACCATTTATAATTGGTCAGACATCAAAGACACCAAGATCATTCACTCAATCCCAGGCCATCACCAGTCATCTTGACTTCTGTCTTGCCACTGGACTTCTATGACTCTGGAAGAGAAAGTGAGGCTGAAGACTTTGAGTAACTTTGCCTCACTTAAATCCAATTTATTCACAAGTCAGGACTTCACTCTCATAATGTCAATGGTCTTCTTGAAAAAAAGAAGAACAAATAGTAGCAACAACAACAGTCATTTATAAAATCTCCACAACCATTTCCACATAATCCCTTCCCCACTCAGGCTATTATCTCTACCTCCTCATCAGCAGGACCTTGGATTCCTCCCCTGGAACCACCTTGGGCTTTAATTATCTAGCTTTCATCTTATTTGGCCCCAACCTAGGCTTCTTCCTGACTTCCTGGCCATCTCCACGCCACACTGCCACACCCTTCCCTTTCCAGCTTCCCTTTATATGTCATATTCCCTATTAGAATGTAAACTTAGAATGTCCTCAAGAGACATTTTGACTTGTTTGCTTGTGTTTACATCCCTAGCTCTTAGCATAGTGTACATAGTATGTGCTTAAAGTTTTATCTATCTATCTATCTATCTATCTATCTATCTATCTATCTATATCTAACTATCTATCTATCTCACAATAGCCCTAGGAGGTAGGCAGCATTATTTCCTTATTTTGCAGAAGAGGAAACTGGAGCTCAGAATGATTAAGTGGCTTGTCGGTGGTCACATAGTTAATAAGTGACAGAGATAAGTGTTCTTACTCTTGACATTTAACCTGTGTTTAAGTTTCTTCATCTTTTCAGATACTAGCTCAACTCTGTAGTCTCTCTCAGAGATAATATTATATTATCACATGATTCTTTTCTACAAAATTATTTTTTTAATATTTAAACATATAATTAAAACTTATGTAGCTTGATTATCTTATAAAATGATAATACATGATAAACATGGACTTCAGACTATTATAAAAGAAAATCTCTTTCCATTTTTCTATTTCCTTATAGAAACATAATTTTATGTAGGAAGCTTGTGCATGGGATTCAAAAAGAATTTTTTCCCTCTTCCTTCATCCACCTAATTGGATAAGGTCTCTGATCTCATCTTTGCTAGTCATGAGTTTTCAGAAATTTCTGGCTTTTAAAAAATGTTTCTACAGCTTTCTTTTGTCTCTCTTGCTTCTGGCATTGTACCGAGAAGGAACCATCTGACTGCTGTTGAGATAACCAGCTCCTGTATCATTATGTGGAATATTCATGTATCTAAGCAGCTGCATTTGGTTATTTTCCCCTCTCTATTGAGGGAACCCGAAAACTTCCACTGCTTTCTTCCTTTGTCTTCTCCTCTCCCCTCTGTTCCCTTACTCTACTCTCCCTTCCCCTCCCCTCTTCTTCCCTCTCTTCTCCTTTCCTCTTCTCACTTAATCTAATTTAGCTCTGAAGGTGCCAATTTAAAATCTATAATCTAACAAGCCTGATTTATAAATTGCTGAAAAGAGGAAAGGAGAGGCCCTAGTTAGTAGTTGGATGAACCTAGAAAGAAACTAAGCTTCCCATTACAAGATAAGGGCAATTGAGATTTTATCCAAGAGCAATATCATTCTGAGTGGGAGGGAATGTATGTTGCATCTCAAAAGTGGTCCTCTCTTCTGTTCTCTCACACACACTAAATAACAACTGCCCTGTTCTGACCTGTGCTGCCATCTTTAGAGTACCATTGCTGTGATCCTTATTTGGGTCTATCTCACTTCTTTTTCTGTGCTCTTCCATATCTTCTGGCAAGGAAGTGGTTGGGGTCTCTGGCTATGCTAGGAGGGTTCAGGAGACTCTGGGAATGGGCCAGTCCTCTTTTAGCTTTACTGAAACTGAGATGGACTATATACTCTATACTATTCTGCTCCCTCTCCTCCCCCCCAAAAAAAATCTAAATTTGTCCCTTAAGCAAAAAATATACAATCTACAGGTATCTTTTACTCATTAGCTATTAACAATTGCTCTAGTGCCATTCCCTGGTGAATGAGTGATAACGGATATGAACAAACCAATTTCATCTATCCACAATGTCCTTCAGATGCTGGCTTGGCTGGTAGAGAATGAGGATCTAGGAAGAGAAAAAAACATAGATCCTCCAATAATTGGTTATTTAATAATCATTTCTCTTAGTACCAAATAGTATAATAAGTTCAATATTGACTTTAGATTTTTATTTTTCTCAAGTGCCCATCTCCCTGCACCCAGGTAATTCCCCAGGCTTGGAATTCACTCTCTTCCCATCTCCATGTGTTAGAATTCCTTCCTTCTGTAGTGGGGAAGAGGTTGAGGGACGTTGATCAATGGAGGCCTGACCAGTTGAGTACCCCCAAATCATTTGATGTTAATATGAGATGTAAAGGTGTTAAGATTTTGTCCCTTTCGGACTTTGAGTTATTGCTTTCACAAGGGCATGAAGCCTTGAGTTGCTCACACCCAGAGTTTCCTATTCTGGTGTGGAACTGCAAGTGCCCCAATCCTCCCTCATAAAAGGTTCAGCCCTTTCAGACTTTGATTGGCTAATGTAAAGTGAGTCTAAAGAAGTTCTTGCACTTACCACTTTAGAAGGTATGAATAGTTTTCTGCATTGACTGAATGGAATCATAGAACAGCATGGAGGTTTAGCTGGAAGTTGGGTTTCTGATATGCAAATGTTCTAGGATATCACAAAAGAAAAAGGACAGCAGGGCCTTGCAAGTATAAATTGCCTTGGCCACCATGTTCCCTTTATGATTTGGTCAGGGTCACATAGCTAAGGAGTATCTCAGGTAAGATTTAAAACCCAGGTCTTTTAGACTCCAAATTGAGCCTTCTGTCTACTACACTGTGCTGTCTCTTTTCACCATTCCAGTGGGCTCTTCTTTCCACACTCAAACATCCTAATGGATACTTATAACATCCCTGTGACTCAAGATCAGAGGGTTACTACCATGAGTTTGCATCCCAGTTTACATTCACTTTCTGTTATGTTCTCCTTCCACAAACTCAATTGTTTGGATGACCTCAATTTTCAAGCAGTGACAGGAGATACTTAACAGTGTTCTAGCTCCTTTGACCCCAATCCAGAGACAAGAGGCATCCAGGGTATTTACTCTCTACCCTGTGTTAATTATGTCCAATTTATCCTGCAGATAGCTTGTTTGTACAAAATTGTTTGCATGTCATCTCCTCCTTAAGACTGTAAGATCCGTGAGAGCCCCGACTATATTGTGCATTTTTTTGTATCCCCAGCACTTAGCAAAGTGTTTAGCGCATCATTGTTGTTGAGTCATTTCAATCCTGTCTGCTCTGTGATTTAGGGCTGCTGGAAATGCCAAAATTCAAAGGCAAAAGGTATGGGATCTGCCTTGAAAGAACTTGACCACTCAAGTCTTCTTTCAGTCAGAAACAAGGTTTATTGTTTCACCAATAGAAGCAGGTGGGATTTTAAGAACCTGTGCATTTATGACTCTTGTATTGACAAGCAGGCCAGCTTTTGAGAATCTAAGCACTTGGTAGAGGAGATTGATCTTTCTTTATGAGGAAAAAAAAGATTATGGGGAGATTTGGATGCATCTCAGGAGTAGCTCATAGGCTAGAGTGACTAGGAAGTACAGACAACAGAGATGGGTCTAGTTGGGATTGAGGGTAAGAGATAGCCTGGGGTGGTCTAGAGGTAACAGACAGTGAAGGGCTGAGCTGGGTTAGAGGTAACAGAGAATTGAAGGTCAGAGCCACAGTGAAAGGACAGTTGAAAGGATTATTCTGGGATGAGCTGATGTCTTAGGTGAATGCCAGTGACTGGGCCATGTGGGAAAGTTCAGGGGCTTTTCCTTTTTGGGGTCCAGTTCCCAAAGACATGGTCTTTTCCTTTTAGGGGTTCAGATCCCATCCCTATCAACCATATTTGGGGGTTTTCTTGGCAAAAAACTTAGAGTGGTTTGCCATTTCCTCCTCCTGCTCATTTACAGATGACGAAACTGAGGCAAATAGAATTAAATAACTTGACTAGGGTCACATAGCTAGTAAGTGTCTGAGGTCAAGTTTGAATTTAGGCTCTCCTGACTCCAGGACTGGTGCTCTACCCACTATGCCACCTAGCACATAGTAGGTATTTAATAAATGCTTGTTGACTGTTGAAAACAATCTGTAGCAGTTATTCCCTTCTCCTAAGAGACTAGTAAGTTCTTAAGTAGCTGAAACAGGGGATGGACTGATAGCATTCTCTTTGTGAAATTAATTTTTTTTTCAAAGCAATGGTTACCACACACAATCCTAAAAACAAAAGGCTTCTTCAGGTGCTATTTCCAAAGAAATAGTTTTCTGCTTGTCCTGCTCAGTTAATCTCCATTTTCCACTCCTTAAAACATTACTTTAAAGTTATCCTATATGCTTCCCTCTCTCCTAGCCTCCAAAAACACTCACTTTCTGCTTGCTTGAAGAAGTAGGGAAACTGATGTTTTGGAGATAATCTTTTCATTTGTATTTTTATTCCTCAATGTCCTCTGAGGCTACTGAGCCAGGCCATTAAAATGATCCACTTCAAGAAATAATTAAAAAACAAAAAAGCAGAGGAGTCAGTAAGAGCTACACCCAAAACAAATACCAATAATACCTAAACGAAGTGAGCACAGAGAAGAAAGGAAGGAATCATGCTAAGCACTCTGCAAATATTATTTCATTTGATTCTCACAACAACTCTGGAAGGGAGGTGCTATTATTAACCCCATTTGGTAGACTGGGAAACTGAGTCTGTAAAATGAGACTAAGGTATTTGAGGACAGATTTGAACTCAGGTCTTCCTGGCACCAGGCCCAACACTCTATTCACTGAGCCACTTAGCTGCCTTTATGTTCCCAGAATGCTTACAGCCACAAGAACCTTGCTCACTGGGAGAAATTCTCTTTGGCTTAAGCTCTCAGAAGATTGTGCATGCCCTATGCAGCATGATGACATCACAGCATAGACTTTTATAGCTCCTATACATGCCTGCCCTAAGGCAGCCAGGTGAGTCAGTGAATAGAGTGCTGGCCCTGGAGTCAGGACAACTTATGTTTAAATCCAGCCTCACATGCCTACTAGATTTGTGATCCTGGGCAACTCACTTAATGACTGGCTGCCTCAGTCTCCCCAACTGTAAAATGGGGGTAATAACAGCACCTAACTCCCAGGGTTGTTCTAAGGATAAAATGATGTAATATTTGTAAAACACTTAACATAATAAGCAAATAGTAGGTGCTCAATAAATGCTTATTCCTTCCTTCTTGTGAGAATCTTTATGGGAAAGTGTACTTTATTGGTACAGAAACTAGATGGTACAATGGATAGAGCACTGGCCCTGGAGTCTAAAAGACCTGAATTTGAATCAATCTTTAGACATTTTTTTAGTTGTATGACCCTGGGCAAGTCACTTAACCTGTTTGTTCCTGATCTCTAAAATGTGCTCGACAAGGAAAGGGCAAACCAAACCACTCCAGTATCTTTTGCCAAGAAAACTCTAAATGGGGTCACAGAAACTCAGACACGACTGAAATAATTCAGCAGCAGCAATGACAGAGACTAAAAAACTCATAGAGCATGTCAAGATTCAGGGTTTGTGATAGCTGGGAGGTGAAGTTGCAGCCAAGAGAGATGGGAGAGATAAAAAGAAATGGCCACTGAGCTGAGGTCATAAAGATTATAGAACCAAGCTAATGTTGGAAGTGGAGTAGCAAGGACAACAGATACAGAGGCATAGCAAAGGCCTTTCCCTGTGGTTGCTGTGAACAGTCAATAGCACATCTAAGATTTCTGGTGTGGTCATTTGGAAAGGGAGGAATCTAGTACAGTTATCTGTTCCACATCACAGGGGTTAGGGGCACAGCATCCCTGTGATCTGGACAATCCACGTAAAAATTTTTGCCTCTCCCTTTGTACCAGGGAAGAAATCTTCCGGCTTCACAGATTTCCTCCTCTGTTTTCTTGATATTATACAATATTATACCTATATTTTATGTATTTCTGGGTTTCTAAACTTTTCCGTATTATCTACTGGCCTTTGTGTGTCATCTGCGGCTTCTACGAAACTCTCCCATTTAATTTTTTACACCAACCCATGATACATCAAAACCATGATGGCGAAAGTTGCAATGTGGAAGGGATAACTGTAGATCCTTCTAAGGCTAATTTGACCCCTGTCTTTAAGCAAACTGACATGTCTGTCTCCCAGTATCTTTGGTAGATCACTGAGTTAATTTAGAGCAGGCCTGCACAACACACAGCCCTCGGGCCACAAGTGGCCTCTGAAAAATGTAGAGGATATAAAGAAAGTAAACATGTAACCAGTGCTTTGTCCATGCCCCCCTTAACCCGCCTTCCACTGGCCACTATTGTGCCTGTCATGTAACTTGGTGGGTGGGTTGCCATTGCACACTCTCCTTTTATGTGACCCACAGCAAGCAACCATCATCAGTCTGTATCTAGTCTGAGAGAAGCAATTTCATGATAAATAAAAATCTTAAGTAATAAGTGTAATTAATTGATATTAATTGAAATTTTCCTTTTTTAAATATAGTTTATTTGCCAAATAGTTTAATCATTAATTATACTTTTACTTGAAAAGTGAGCCACTAAAAACCTATCTGTGGCCTAAAGAAGTTTAGCCTTTTTTAATTTGGCCCCTATCTACTGCCAAGTTATGCAGGTCTGATTTAGAGTTTATAAGCACTCCTAATTTACTGGTTTATTGGTAAATTTAGAGTTTACTAGTGCTATGACTTTTTTAGGGGGGAGAGGTGACAGTGATTTGGAAATGATGAAAACCTCAAATGTTTGATCCGATTCCTGTCATTCTCTTTTAGTTAAATGTCTTTGTTCTGAACTCTTAAGTCACCTCATTTTGTCTAAAATAGACATATTTTGGTGACAGCTCAGGGCTGTTCACACAAATAAACAAACATCTGCAGGATTTAATGAGCAAAGGAGCAGCCAAAAAGTACTATAGGCCAAATCAAGAAGGACCTGGACTACATTTGTCTGGCATTTGTCTGGCATTGCGTTTTCTAGATGGGGTAAGACTGAATATTGAGTCAAACTAAAGTTCCTTTTTTTTTCCAGGAGAGTAAAGAATTGCCTGGGGATGAAGCCAGAGATCTTCAAAAGCAACACTGTCCTTAGCAGCTCATGACCTAGTGGCAATATCACCTCCCACTGTTAATTAATCAGCGTCCTCCCCTTCCTTAGTAACCACCCCCCTAGGGCAATAGTCAGACTAATTGTAAACCCACTAGCACAGGACCCAACATGGGAGCTATTGTCCTTTTCAGAAGGCTAATGACCTACTTTGGGGAGCAGTCAGAGTGATGTAGTGGAAAGAGAGGACCAAGCTTATAGTGAAGAAGATATGTGCTTGAGTCCTGTCTCATATATACTACATGATGGGAAACGATTCATTTAACCTGTCAGGGCTCTAGGCAATTATTTAATACTTTAAGTTACAGAGAACTTCATTGGTAGATGAGATTTCCCCATCAGGAGTTCCCTGTGTGCGTACACGTGCACACACACACACACACACACACACACACACACACTGCTAAAGACATAAACCTTTTAGTCCCTAGCTTGGGTATGGTAGATAAGTAACACAGAAAGGGCAGGGGACTTATGTGATAAACCCTACTACGAGGATGCTAGAATATCTCAACATACCTGCATTTGGCTTCATACATACCCTGAAAACTCTTCTTTTTAAGTTCATCGTGCTTGACTGCACTGGTGTTTATGAATTTGGATGAACAATTTAGTGGTGGACATACATGACTGGACATCTATGTCCACTTTCCTAATATCCTTCAATATAAGGAAGAAGTCTCTGACTTTGTGTTCTCTTTGGAAAGGTTGTTTCAGAGAGTTAGAGTCAAAGAAGTAGTGTCTATAGAGCAAGTGAATGATGCCAGATTTATCCAAGTGACCAAGGTGTGGTATATGATGAAAACACAGGGCATAAAAACAATATGCATAAAACAGTATTAAAATGTCACCCATGGAACAATAAGGATGGCGTCTTAGTTACTTAGATTTTATATTCCTGGTTAAAAAAAAGTAGAAGCTAAGTTAACAGATACAGAAGCTTGAAAAGAGAAACCATTGCCTAATTTCAGCATATCTACTTGATAATGGACCAATAAGGTTAAAAAAAAAAGGCTACCTTAAGTCAATCAGGTCCAACTAAGTAAGCCTGAAAGATGGAACTATTATATATTATTCATCTATTTGCCTCCATCATACATACTCACCCATAAAATGGAGACGGGTGGCAGGTTAGATTAGAAAGCAGAACCACTAAAATGTGGCTTACAAGAAAAACACTTGATAGATAAAGATTCCCACAGAGCTTAAACAAGGAAGTAGAGGAGAATTTGATTTACCTTAGTCAAAATTTTAAAAGCTATGATTAAAATTAAAGGCATAATAGATAACAAAATAATGTCAATAATTCATATATATGCTCCAAATGATACAGCATTGAAGTCCTTGAAGGAAAGATTAATTGAATTACAGGAGGAAATAGCAAAACCATATGGTTGGAAATCTGTTTATTCTTCTCAAAACTAGAGAAAACTAGCAAAAAATAAATAAATAAACAATATGTTACAGGCCTGAATAGAATATTATAAAAGTTAGAGATAATAGACCTGTATAGATTAGTGAATAGGAAAAGAAAGGACAGTAAAAAGGATCACAGTGGAGCAACTGGACAATTTTAACTACATAAAATTCAAAAGATTATTTGCAAACCAAAGGAACACAGTTAGAATTAGAGATAAAAAAATTAACTGCCAAAAAATATTTTTGCAAATTTCTCTGATAAAGGTATGATATATAAGGTGTGAGGGGAAATAATGCAAATGCATAAATAGAAGAGGAATTCCCAATGGATAAATGATCAAAGGATATGAAGTCAGTTCTGATCTGTGTATAGCATCTTTACAAAAATTGATCATATACTAGGGTATAAATAACTCACAAACAAATAACAAAAAGCAGAAATATTAAGAACATCCTTTATAGACTATAACCAAAAAATATAACCAATATAAGATATTTTTAAAAGAATGAAACAAATGAACACTAATTAATTTAATCCTAAAGAATATAGAGTCAAAGAACACATCCTAGAAACAATAGATAATTTTATTCAAGAAAATGATAATGAGACAAAATACCAAAACTTTGGGGATGTGATCAAAGCAGTCAGTAGGGAAAATATATATACATATATATATACACACACACAGACATATAAATATATACATGTACACATATACATACACATATATATGTATACATATACATGCATATCCATATATATTTTTGAAAATTTTCATCAGCAAAATAGAAAAAATAGATCAGTAAAGTAGAGAGAAAACTAAAACAACTAGAAAAGCAGCAAATCAAAAAACCTCACCTAAAAACAAAAATAAGAACTCTGAACATCAAAGAAGAGAAATATTTTACTAGGGAAAAGCCATTGACTCATAAATATCGGAGCTATTTTTCTTTAATCAAATAAAATAGAAAATTTTAAGCTTTTCTGATTTTTAAAAAAGATAAGAAAACTAAGTAGCTGACATAAAAATTATAAGAAGAATTTGTGACAAATGAATAGGAAAAAAGGAAATAATTAGAAGTGAACTTGGCAAATTATATGCTATTAAAATTATGACAAATGAAATATATGAATATTTATAAAAATATAAAATCCCCAGGTTATCAGAATAAGAAATAGAGAATTTAAATAACTTTTTTCTGGGAAGAAACTGAATAATCTATATATGAACTCCTAAAGGAAAAAAAAAAGACAACCAGATAAGATTATGAGTGAATTTTACCAATCATTCAAAGATCAATAGATTTCAATTTTACATAAATTATTTGCAAAAACAGAGAAGTATGCCTTCCTACCAAACTCCTTTTATGAGATAAATTGACCTCAGGAGTCCAAAGTTGCTGTAGGATTAAAATCAATTAGTGTTCACATTAAGTCTAAGTCTGATATGATGAGCCCTCAAAAGAGGATGGAGGGAGTGCTATCAGGCTGCATATAGATTGAATGAATAATGAAAAAAATGTCTATCAAGTGCTTACCAAGTGCAGAGGACTGCCCTAACACTTTTCTGAATCCTAAAGAAGTGAAAGATGTCAGAGAAAAACAACTTTAGATCAATTATTTTGAAAGGCAATCAATAAAATAATATTGAATGACTTATCAAAGAGTCTACAGCAACACACTGAAAAGATTATAGACTATGACCAAATAGCTTTTTCACATGATATACCATAATAATCTCCAATTGTATATATGACATAAAATATGTCATAAACAAACTAGGGAAGAATGGAAGAAGACATACTTCACAACTATTGAAAGGGGAAGAGTTCTTGACCAAACTGGGATAAAAAGGATCACAGTGGAGCAACTGGACAATTTTAACTACATAAAATTCAAAAGAGTATTTGCAAACCAAAGGAACACAGTTAGAATTAGAGATAAAAAAATTAACTGCTAAAAAATATTTTTGCAAATTTCTCTGATAAAGGTCTGGTATATAAGGTGTGAGGGGAAACAATGCCAATGCATAAATAGAAGAGCAATTCCCAATGGATAAATGATCAATGGATATGAAGTCAGTTCTCAAGAGAAGAAATCCATGCTACTAATTACTAATAATAAATGAATTACAAATTTGGTGATTCCACCTTAAACCCATTGAACTGGCAAAGAAGACCCAAAAAAGAGAAAAGAGAAATTATTGGAAGAACTCTAGCAGAAGAGGAAGGTTAAGACACTCTTAAGGTATCTGTGAATTTTGCCTAAACCCATTTTCCCAAAGTACCTTTGTGACTACTTCAGTTTTGCCCCTAATTTGAGGGACACCAAAGCTATTTACCCATGTTTGGTGCTCCAGGCTAGCCCTAATGCAAGGAGGGATGAAAATGAGTTGTCTGGGGAAGTATAAAGATTTGATTGGAAGTACAAGGGAAAGGAAGAAAAAAAGAATCATTTTACCTTCATTTCTCTAGCTTTGAGTAAATTGCCTTCTTAAGAATTTCTTTCTGACTGAGTACAAAACAAATTGTCATGTTATTTTATATATAATATAATATATGTATACATATATATGTATATATACATATATGTGTGTGTGTGTATATACACACACTTTTTTTTCAGGATTAAGCGTGGTGGCATACACCTTTAATCACTGCTACTGGGGTGGTTGAGGCTGATGGATTTCTCGAGCTCAGGAGTCCAAAATTGCAGTAGGATTCAAATCAAACAGTGTCCACATTAAGTTTAGGTCTGATATGATGAGTCCTGTAAGAGAAGGGAGGGAGTGCTATCAGGCTGCATACAGATTGAATGAATAATGAAAAAAAAATTATCAAGTGCATAGCAAGTGCAGAGGACTGCCCTAAGTGCTAGGAATAAAAACAGATGAATAAAACCATTGCTAATCTTAAGAAATTCATGTTTTAATGGGAAGACAACACTTAAGGAAGGGTAGATTTGCACAGGTCAGAAATAATGCAAGTGAAAGTCCCTGTTGATTATCAACATTATTGGGCCCATGAGTGGCAGCTGTGCTTCCAGCCTAGGCAAGATGCAGAAACACAGTCTCAAAAAAAAAAAAATACTGGGTTTCATCTCTGTGGCCCATGTAGTTTTCCAGTCTATATAGTTGGCATTAATGAAATCTCTAATTTTCTCTTTGGTGTAGAATGGCATAAAGAATTAAATCATTTATAATGCAGACAAGTTATATCTTAACAGGGAAGTAAGTAGTGAAGGATTAAAAAAAAAAGAATAAAACTAGAAGAATAAATATTCTCCAAGATTGTCTATTTGGTGTAATATGAGCTCTTCAGACCTTATATCATGATCTCTCTCAGCTCAGCTTGTTGTTGGTAGGTATGTTATTTGTTATTTGCAATATGTATTAGACAATTAGATGGTATTGATTGATCATCCAATGGCCCCTGGATTTTATGTCTTATTTTATTAGTCTGCTACTTATTTATTGCATCAACTAAAATTAAAAATCTCATCCTATCTCTCCCTTTACTCTCCCAACCCACATATAACAACGAAAAGATATTTTAAGTGCTATCTAAAATGACTTTTCAGGTGATTGAATGTGTTATTTGCAGTGCAGTGGGAAAGGCTTTGGGTAATTCCTATCATCTAGTAAGTGACTGAATGGAGCTTACCAAGCAGGTGAGAAACAGAGAAACAGACAACTGGAGCTTCCTCTCTTTTGCATTGCACTGAGGGCACTCAAATGAGAACTAATTACCTCTTCCTTTTCCAACTTCCAGGCCTTGATCTTCATATTTCCACCTCCATATAACACTTCAAAATATCCTCACCATATTTACTTTTTCTGGTCTGGACTTTCAGGTTTTCTGATTGCCTCCAGAAATAGGTCCTATGACCTCTAATTTCAACCAAAGGGTCTATGTCAGGTTCATCTCTTGCCTAATTCTTGATGGGCGTCCTCCACTCAATTTTACTTTGGGCTTAGATCCTTTTGTCTGCTCACTGAGATTGGGGACTGTGTATATAGAATAAAAACATCTGCATGGAAAAAGAGAAAAATACTGTCATCTAGTTGCTGCCAAATATCTCGATAGGATTCAGTTCTTATCCAGGTGTTTTAGGGTGTTAGAGGCACAGTTTTTGCAGCATTGCCAGATGGTCTGCATGTGGGAATATCTTCTAGAAAAGCCACTTCTGGTCTATGTGATCCTTTTTTGACATTGAAGTGTCTTTTTAATCACCTATAATTTTGGTCTTATCTCATTCCATTTCTAATTCAAATTTAAATGATTCCTTTGGTCTCTGAATATGTTAAAATTCAGGGCCCTAGAATCACCCCTCCTTCCCACCCCTGGTTTTAGACAAAGTTTGGCTCATTTACAATCTTTCTGAGAAGGTTCTTAGAAGTGGCTGTTGGCTGTAATTGTAGAAGGGGAGTGTGTAACAATATTGAGAAGGCTTGATTAGTAACTAATATTAAAAAGGGAAAGCCACGTGTATTGGCTCAGGCCTGCAGTTTCTGTTGCTGGAGAGATTGAGGCTGGTAGATCCTTGAGCTCAGGAGTTCTGAAATGCAGGAGGGCTAAAACTGATTGGGGTCCACACTAAATCTAGCACCAATGTGGGGAGGGAGCAGATCATAGCATTCAGGCCAGTCATCAGATTGGTCAGAGAGGTCCAGCCTGTGAGTAGCTGATGTACGTTCAGTCCAGGTAAGATAAAGAAAGTCAGTCTCAAATATATGTATGAGAGAGTGTGTGTGTGAGAGGGAGGGAGGGAGGGAGGGAAGGAGAGAGAAAGAGAGGGGGGGAGGAGAGAGAGAGAGAAAGGGAGGGGGAAGAGAGAGAGAAAGGGAGAGAGAGTAGAGCTAAAACTGATCAGGTGTCTGATCAGTATACACACACACACATACTATGCGCTAGTATCAGAAGCTGTATACACACATACATATATACACATACATATGCTTGTATACATATATACATGCATGTATGTATTTGCTCTATACATGTATGTATGTGGTTAAAATTGATCAAATATTTGATCAGTATACACACATATTATGTACCAGTACCAGAAGCTATGTGTATATATGTATACATATATACATTTACATACACACATCATATAACATATACATGTGTACACACATACACATGTATGGCTAAAACTCATCAGGTGTCTTATCATTATATATACACATATATGTACACATACATGCACTATGTGCCAAGTGTCTGATCAATATATCTATTTATATACACACACATACACACATGCACAAATATATGTGTATATGTGTATATATATCTGTGTATGTGTGTGTATACAGACACACACACACATATACCAGTGTCAGAGGCTGCAGATATATGCATGTGTGCATATGTATATATTATGCAGCAGTGTCAGAAGCTGTATCTCTCTGCTCATGGCTCTAGAGGTACTCCTGAGGGGAGGGGAGCTAGTCTTCTCTATTGCCATTGGCTCAAACTCCCATTCTGGTTTATTCTTTCTAACACCAATTGCCAATGATTAGTGCCCTTACCATGTAGCCAATTAACATGAATTAGCTTTTACAAAAGGATATTTGCTGAGAAGATATACCAAGAGCACAAATACAATTGTTTTCCCACAACATCAAAGGACAAACTCTTCTCTACATCACCTTTGTTCCTGGGGAGAGTAGGCTGAACCTTAAGGCATTTCCCACAACCCATTTGCCCCATCAAGTTCCCTTTCATGTGTCACAGTCAGTGCGCAAGTCATGGCTGCCTTCAGTCCTCCTCCAAGCCGGGTCAAGCAGATTCCTTGGGACTTCACTTCTCTCCAGGCTCAGTTGTCTGTAAAATCTGGCATGTCTGCCAGCTCCCTCTGCCAACCTTTCAAATCTCATAAGGTCACACCCTAGTCTAATATTCCCTCATACAAGAACATGAGAAAATAAATGCAAAGAGGCAAAGAACAGAGGCCTACAATCATAACCACCAATAGGCCCAGGCGATGACATTTAGGCCCGAGGACTCTCCCCACCCCAGAGGCTGACAGCATGTCCTCCCTTGATCATAGCATGGAAAAAAGAGGTACAAATCATCTGGTTAGTTCCTTTTGTGAACATCCTCAGATCCAGTTTGGCAGCCAAATGAAAAGGCTGTCTTCTCATGGTAAACAGATCAGTAACAATAACTGTGTATTCTCTGAAGTCCACAAGGGGATTGCACCAGCAGAGAACACTGTGAGCTCTCATAGGAGCTGGTCTTGGCCAGTGTCCCCTGCCTAGCACAATTAACTGGAACATAGCAGATGCATTCATAAATGCTAGTTAGTTGATTGGAAAAAAAAGAAAAGCAATGAAAAATTCATGGTAAGTATAAGAAGACTATGGTGACTTGCCCACAGTATCTGGGATCAAAGTTATTAGGAAGTGTAAACGACTAAAAAAGGAAATAGTTTAGTCCAGTAACAACAAATAACAGGAATAACCAGATGGACAGTTTGAGTATTGTACTGGTTTCCATGAAATGTCAAAGGACTCAAAAAAGAACTTCCTCACATTGGCTAAGTCCTCTCTGGGGGATTTAGGAAATGGAATATGATCACGTTATTTAAGAATTGAAAAGGACATAAGCAGCCATCTAGTCTAACCAATAGTCTAACCAAGGAATCCTAACTATAATCTACCAGGCTGGGCTTGAAGACCTCCAGGGCATAATTAAATAGCAATATTGTTTTAAGAACAAGTCTAAGCAATTAAGTCATTTTGACTGCTATAAATATCCAAATTAATTACAAAGGGCCTGTGAAGAAAAACACTCTCTGCATCGAGAGAAAGAGCTGATAAATAGATGTATAGAATAATTTTACATATGTATGTATATGTATACATATTTGTGTCTAATGGTCTAGGGCAGGGGAGAGGGGAGGGAAGAAAAAAGGGGAAAAAAGAAAGTTACATGATAATTTTTTATATATTTAAAAGGAATAGCAAGTTGTATGTAATAGATTTGAACTTTCACGTGCAATCATTTTTTTATTCTACTGTTGCAGAAATGCTTGTTTTATTTCATAATAAAATTAACATTAAAATTAATTAAAATAAAATAAATACAGGTATGGAGATCTAATAATCCCTCTAGGAAACCCATTCCGCTTTTGGACAGCTCTAATTTTTAGGAAATGTTTTTCTGACCCCAAGTCTAAATTGGCTTCTTTGCGAAGTCCACACACTGCTCCTAATTCTGCTTTCTGAATCCAGACAGGACAAATTATTTGAAAACAGCCATCACATGCCCCTGAGTCTTCACTCATCCAGCTTAAATATCCCAAATTCCTTCAACCAATCGTCATATAATATAGGGTCAAACTGAACTCCAGCTTCTCAGTGTCTTTCTCAAACAGTGATGCCCAGAACTGAAAACAAGATTCCAGATGAAGCCAGATGAGGGCAAAGTACAGTGGGACCACCATTCCTGGAAGCTACATCACTCTTAATACAGTCTGAGATCTTTTTTTTTCAGCTGCCACATCATACTGTTTATTCATATTGAGCCTGAGGTCCACTAAAACCCCCAGATCTTTTTTCCCCCCCAGAACAACTGCTGCCTAACTATGCTTCCCCCTTCTTATACTTGTGAAGATGATTTGTTGTACCCCAAGTACCAGACTTTTTATTTATCCCCTGTTAAATTTCATCGCCAAATGCTCTAGGTTGTTAAGATACTTTTGGTTCTTGACTCTGTCGTGCACAGTGTTAGTCATCCTTTCCAGCTTGGTATCATCTGTGAATTGGATGGGCATTCTGTCTATGCCTTCATCCAAATCACTGATAAAAATATCAGGTAGCACAGGGTCAAGCCTATACAGATCCCTGGGATCCTGTATTGGAGACCTCCTGCCACAGGGACACTGGACCATTAGCAACTAACTACTTTTTAATGCAGCCACTCAACAAATACTGAATCCATCTGACTTGCTATCATATAATCTGTGTAATATTTTATCAAAAGCTTTGCTAATATGCATATTTTGATATATGAGGCAGCAGGATGTAAAGGATATGGATGCTACCTTGGAGACATACTGGCTGTTTGAACCCTGAACTGCTTAACCTCTCAGCGCTCTGGGGAACTCTCTGTAAGTTGCAGGGAAGATCCTAGTATGTATTGATAAAAGGCTTTTTTTCATCTGAGAGTTTCTTGTACCAAAGAAATCAGAGGTCTCATCCCTATCTAGTCCTCATCTAATCCTTGACATATTGACAAAATAAAATTTAAAAATGACTCACAGAGAATTCAAACTCAAGGCAAATAAGATGAGGATAAGGTTCATTGATGAGTTCAAGTCATCAGGGTCAGCCTAATTGTAATCTAGGGCAAGCATGACTACTGAGCCAATGTTAGGAATGTTTGAAAAATTACGGAGAACAGGAGAGGTACCACAGGAAAGTAAAAGGGAAAATGTCTCAGTTTTAGAAATGAGGCCCTTCCTTTGAGGGATGACTAGAGAACAGAGATAATCTGGCATAATGGATGTAATGGTAGGCTTGGAGTCAGGACGATCTGAGTTCAAATTTGACCCTTTCTAGCTATGTGAATCTGGTCAAGCTGTTTAATGTCTATGTGCCTCAGGCAATTCCTCAGGATCCTTCTGCTAAGTCATAGATGAGGCTGAGTTGCTATTTTCATTGATATAGGGAGTTCCATATTGGGAGAGGATTGATGAAATCACAGCTTCCTTGTGTGCATGTACATTCAGGTAAAAATCTAGGAAAGAATGTGTTGACCACAAATAGCATAACTTTCTCCAGAATAGATTGTGCCAGATTAATTTCATCCCTCTTTTTTGACGGGGTGATGAAACTAGATTAGGGGAATGCTAGATAGACATAATATACCTAGATTACAAGGAAGCATTTGATATTTTCTTTTATTATCTTACAGGTAAGATGGAAGAATATAGACTAGATGGGTAGAGTTAGTTGGGATTGGAAACTGGTTGAATAGCATTGTTTTTTTTCAGTTGATTTGGATAAAGGAAAAGAAGGCAAGGCAAATCACAGATGAAGTGAAACTGAGGAAATGGTTAATAGGATGGATGACAGGATCTAAAAAAGATTCTTGATAGACAGAACATTGATCTGCCTCTAATAAAGGTTACATTTAGTGGAGATAGATGTCAAGTTCTACACTTTGGTTCAAAAAATCAACTTCACAAGGTCAAGATGGGAGGGGCAAGGCTACAGAAGACTGAAAAGGATTTAGGGTTCTACTGAAGTTGAATATGAGTTAGTATTGGAATATGGCAGACCACATAAAAGCTAATGCAATTTTAAACTGCATTAGGCAAGGTTTAGCATCGAGCACAAGAGAAGCAATAGTACAACTGCAATTAGGCATATAACAAATGGAATTATTTTTTTCTTATAGATTTCCCTATCAGGATTTGGCCTGGTACATTTTCTAAATCTTGGTGAAGGAGCTGTATTGGGAGAGGTTGGCTATATTCTTTCTGCTACTCCACCATCTTGGCTCTGCTAGAAGCCTCCACTTTTTTTTAATTTAAAAAAATTATTTAGTATTTCAGTATTTTATTTTCCCCCAGTTACATGTAAAAACAATTTTTAACATTTGTTTTTAAAGCTTTGAGTTCTAAATTCTCTCCCTTCCTCCCTCCCTACCACCCCTCATTAAGAAGGCAATTAGGGGCAGCTAGGTGGCACAGTGAATAGAGCTCTGGCCTTGGAGTCAGGAGGACCTGAGTTCAAATCCAGCCTCAGACACTTAACACTTTCTAGCTGTGTGACCCTGGGCAAGTCACTTAACCCTGATTGCCTCACCAAAAAAAGAGAAGCAAAAAAAAAAAAGAGGCAATTAATTCAATGTAGGTTATACATGTGTAGTCATGTAAAACATTTCCATATTAATCATGCTGTGAAAGAAAACATAGACAAAAAACCCTCAAGAAAAATAAAGTAAAAAAAATGCTTTGATCTGCCTTCAGATGCCATTAGTTCTTTCTCTAGGCATGGGTAGCATTTTTCATCCTAAGTCCTTCAGATTTGTCTTGGGTCATTATGTAGCTGAGAAGAGCTAAGTCATTCACAACTGATCATCTTACAACAATACTGTTACTTTGTACACAGTACATTTCATCCTGCATTAGCTCATGTAAGGTGATATATTTGAGAGCGTACTGCTCCTCATTTCTTATTAGCACTATAGTAAGAAGCCTCCGTTGTTAAAGAGAAGTTCTTTCCTGGGTCACTGCGGTGTTAATGTCCTTTACAAACAGGTTTTGACTCCACCAGAGGCTGAGGCCTCCAGTCCCAACCCTTATACCTTGACTCCTTTGATGGCTCAATAGGCCTTCTACAAGGAGGGTTGCAATTTTGCCTGGTTTGCTAACTGGTCCAACAGCTGTGAGAGAGGAATGTGAAACTGTATCAAAGGTCATCGGCTTGGAAACAAGGGTCTGGAGGTCCTGGGAAGCACTAACAGGAGTCTGATCCACAAGTTATGTGGTTGGTATGTGAAAGAATTTTGAGGAAGGGGCAGATAAGATCTTCAGCTATAATAATTCCTGCACAATAGCCTAGAAAGAACAGACCTGAACAACCAAAAGGCTTTCCTCTTAGAAGTCAAGGCCCAAGGAAGGAATTTTGCTTATGTCTCCCCCATACACAATTGTTTGTGGGGCATATCAGTGAATAACAGAAATATCATGTGTCCTCTTCTGAACTGAGGTTAATGCTCAAAAATATAGAATTATAGTTTCAATGTCTGGATTACTTTTGGTGGGTGTAGGGTCAACCTATGAACTAAGGAGCAAATGCTTCTGTCCAACACTGGTTTTCTGCCAATCAGAGCATCCATCTCTGAAATACCAATATGGCATGGTTTTAAGTGGTTCTTGACCAGCCTCTTACTGGCAAATTAATTGTTTTGCCCAATCCCTTCCCTAAGTCAAGGCAAGAACTTTGCCACTACTGCAGCTGAAACTCAAGATACGGCATTGGAGTACAAGTCAAGTCTGCCACTGCCACTGGCCACCATCAAGATTCTCACAAAATAGCCTTCTTCTTTATGGTTCTTCCTGAGCTGTAGCTTCTGACCAAGGTACACTTAAGTATGAAAAAGTTTCCAAATTGGACCAAGAGCTATTACATCCACTGGGTTTTCCATTACTCACCCCCCATACTACCCTGAGGCAAATGGCATTGCTGAACACTTTAACGGATTTTTGAGACAAGAGTTCCATCATCCTACTTTTGACCATGAGGTTTAGATGTCCCCCTTACTGGAAGCTATGTCCACAATGAATCAGTGCACTAGGAAGAGTGAAGACTCTGCATTCTACATTTATTGGGTCTAGCATCTAAGAAGACTTATCTATTGAGGATGGGTTGCTTTAAACAAAGTTCCTGTTGACCCCCTGTAGACTTTTTTTATTCCCTTTGTAGAATCTCCTGAACCTTGAAATCTTTCCTCCATTAGAGAACTTTATATATCACAAGGAAACTCTGGTCTCCCTCAATTGTCAGGACTCCTGTCTCCCAGGATGAATCCCCCCCAGGATGATTTGGATAACTCCTTCCCAAGTTTGGAAGTGTTGGGAGATTTCTTGATTTCTGACTACACAGGGCAAAATTTCCTCAAAACTATGGTGAGTATGAACTTACCTGAAAGAAAAGGAATTTCTTGACTGACCTGGCAGAAATCCTGAGTTCCTGAACAAGGTTGAGAGAGAATCCTTAGCCAGCCCCTGTGAAAGACAGTGATAGCTCCTGAGCAGAGGCTTCTAAAAGAGCAAAGATTTAGTGTTATTCCTCACCCCCTCTTCTACACACACGCACACACAGACACACACACAGACACACAGACACACAGACACACACAGTGGGACTCTCAGGAAAGGGATGTTCTGGTTGGTAGACTGGAGAACAGTGACTGGGTGGTAATGACTGATTGACTCAGTATTGACTCAGGCCCTGGTACAGGCTGTGTGCTAGAGGATTATGACCTTCCTATAGATGATTCTGATCCATAATAAAGATCAGTGAATGTGCTGGATGTGACATCATTTATTCTGTGACCTTGATGCTCCTGACGCTGCTCCTGTTCCCCACCACTTCTTTATATTATGAGATTCACTGTGAACTGCCCCTGGCATCCTCCCCAATCCCCCCCCAACCGCTATCACCACTATATGCTCTATGTTTAGTGAGAATACACCATTCTATTTTCACCTGATGTTAATGATCAGAAAGTCATTAGAAAAACAGCATCTCTGGAGTTAATGCTTTCAAATAGCATTAAATAATTTTGATGTATGCAACGAAAGCACCTCATTAAAAGTGAGTCCTTAACACAGGATTTTGCTTTATACAATTGGATTTTTAAATAATCAACAAATAATAAGCACATCTTTCAGTCAATTGTGTGATGATTACAGTGTAGTCTACTATGAAATATCACTTGCAAAAACCTGCTTATTTCCTAGTAGAATAGTCAAAGGCAGAAGACGGTGCGGTAGATAGAGTTCAGGGCCTGGAGTCAGGAAAACCTGAGTTCAAATCCAGCCTCAGACACTTACTAGCTGTGTGACTCTGGGCAAGTCACTTAACCCTGTTTGCCTCAGTTTCCTCATCTGTAAAAAATGAGCTGGAGAAGGAAATAGCAAACCACTCCACAATCTTTGCCAAGAAAACCACAAATGGGGTCAACAAAGAGTTAAGACACAACTGAAACAACTGAACAAAATGCTCATCAAGGATGCCCTTAATGTGTGTGCGCACGTGTGTGTATGTGTAGATTATTCTCATAAATATTTTGTATAGATAAGGAAGTGGAGGTAAAGGCTAATTGTTGTTGATGTTTTCTGTTACCTTCTTTCAGTATTAATAAGGTCCTAGATTTTTTCCCACACCTTTGGTATCTTCCCCTCCTTCAAATACCTTGTGAATATATCCTTTAGTGTCCTCACAAATGTGTTATCTCCAATCCAGATCCCCTGTGCGTATACTTGGTCACATGCATGTGCTTTTCCCATCTTTGTTCTCTTAGTTGCCACATTTATCTCAGCTATAAGTGCTTTGGAATTCTAATGTTAGGGTCTAAGTGTGGTGGTTCAATTGCCCTAGACCTTAACAACAATTTATCTTTCATATATTTTCCATTTCTCATATATAGATTGACACCCCCACTCACCCACCTCTCGCTCCCATTTTGTGTGAAGGCTTACACACATCCTGAGTGTGAGTTTGAGATAGCGATGAAGTCATACAAAAGGTCAGAAGGCAGACATTTTGCATGTCAGTACATGACCTCAACTTTGTCCTTCCCGCCCCAGTGCCGCGCCATGGGCATCTTTGCTGCTATTACCTATTCTATAACATTACTACTCTCTATGATATACAGTTTGGTGGATATATCTTGGCAGTTTCCTCCTTCTCCTTTCCTTTTCACTTTAAAATCCTTTGGATTAGTTTTGCAGGCAAATATATATTTTACCAGCCCTTGTCAGGTGCATTCTATCACTGGCCCAGGACCTGTCATTTCTAGATTTTTAAGCCATTGTCCAGAAATCTAAAATCCCAGCTCTTTTTTTAACGGGTTGGTTGCTTCCCAAGTCTTCTGAAGCCCTTGGTTTTGCCAGCAATAGTGATGAAAATGCCACCTGTGGTATCCAAGACATCCAAGATGGGAGGACAGAGGGGCTGCTTTCTCTGTTGCTGCCATGAATTGGTCTAAGTTAAAAAAAAGAAGAAAAAAAAGAGTAAGCATGTGATATTTTATAAGCAGTTTAGAATCCGGGGTGGGGGGAACAAATTTAGGGGCAACAAGTCAGAAAAGAAGCTAAGAAGAGTGCTTATGAAAGGCCAAACAAATACCCAGGAGTTCCCAACATTGCTCCCATTAAACGTATTATTCATCCAGAAGCTGATCAAGGGAAACAGCAGCTTGAAGAGCTAAATAAAAGCAGAAACTTAATGGGGAAAAGGAGAATAAAAAGAAATAAAACAAAGATTTAAAAAGTGTGACTTCAAAGACAGATCTGGCAAAAGCAGATATACTGAGAAGGATGCAATGGCAAGAATAGCCAGTACTTACAAAGCATTTAAAGCTCTACAAATATTATCTCATTTTATGCTCACAACAACCCTGTGATGTATGATGCTTTTATTATCTCCATTTTACAGACAAGGAAACTGAGGCAGTCAGAGGTTGAGTAACTTGACCAGAGTCACACAGCTAGTAAGTATCTGAGCCTGAATCTGAACTCAAGGCACAAATCAAAGCCACCTTGCAAGGTAATTATCAAGGTTCAAAAAACGATTTGGTGGAGAACTTCAAAAGATGATTGAGGCCTCAGGGAGTCTGTTGGAAGTTTCAGATGCCAGGGATCTCTTAGAGTGGAGATGTTTTATGGTTACTACCCAGGCTGGAGGAAACAGCAATATGTTGCTCACCTTAAAGAAAACTGATCTGGTGACAAAGGGAAATTGGAAGAAATGAGTTTCATGCTACAATCAATCAATCAAGAAGTATGAGTGGCTAGCCTCTTTAACACCAGCTCCTGAAACCCAAAGGCGTGCTTCCCCCTCATTAGAGGCAGGGCTCAAACCAAAGGTTTATGCTTAGCTCATCCAAGCTTGGGAGAGCTGATGATTAAATTTTAAGTATTGCATCTATGCCTCAGAAGTTGGCAAACTCTACAAATTAGAGCTGGACTTGTTTATTAATTGTCTAGACTTAGGAAAATGATGAAGAATACATTAATAACACATAAAAAACTTAAAAAGTCTTTCCTGTTCTATTGGGAGCCAGTTGTTAACATTTACTAGCATACACCTTGTTCAAAGCCAGGTCTTTTTAAACCCTCAAGTCCTGTACTCTTTCCATTACTTGCTGCTTTTCCCAAGGCAAGAGGAAAGGGTTAGTTAGATAGGATAATTTTCAGTGTTCCTTTCATGTCCTACCTTCTAGAATTCCATGAAAATGTATTATTCCTTTGTTAAGATGAAAACATTTTAGAGAAAACTCTATGTGGAGCATGAAGAGGCTCAATTATACAATAATGTGATATATTGAGAATTACTCATTTACATAGCACTTCATAATTGCAAAGCACTTTCCTGAAGATAATCTCATGATACTCTTAATACAAATACCATTATCAACACTTTATAAGTGAAGTAACTGATGATCAGATAGGTTAAGTGACTTGCCCTTGGTTGCATAGCCAATGTCAGATTTTGCCGTTAAACCCATGTCTTCTGATTCCAAGTATAGTCTTCTTTCTGTGCCAATGAGGCTGGCTTATGGAAACAAAACTTGTTAATTTATCATCACAGCTTGTTCAGGTATATTTTCTGATCTTATTTGCTCTGTATCCAGAGGATAACTGATACCCTGTTTGCACTATCTCCTGTGAGAACAGTTTGGAAAGCTTAGAGTTAATTTGCCTTTCCTATTATTTTTAGACTAGCAAAAAGAAGGCACAGGAGTGAATCCAGCCATCTGTGTACACATGGCTTGCCAAAGGCTCTTTGGACATCGGTATTTGGAGGCGTTCTTCAAGTAGTGAGATTTGACCATCTGCCATTCTTGACCCAAGAGCTTTATGAATCACAAGTATGTCTAGTAAAAGAGAAAACTGGTGTTCCAGGCAGAGAAAGTCTGTTCTCAGCCTGCTAATCACAGATAAAAGCAGTTCCATTTCTTTGTTACTTTAAACCAGAAGTCTGGGCTTTCTGCAATTCAATGAATGTGAATGTGAAATCTAGGTCCTGATGAGTGTGAATAATTAATCCAACGAAGTAGTTGTATTATTCAAATTCACACTGCATATTTTCATTGGGCTGGAATCCATTACCTGCTTCCTGCCCCCTGCCCCATCAAGGGAACCATATAGTCCTCTTGACTTAACTTAAAGTATTATCCTAGGTTTGAGGTTTTCCCCACTAAAAAAGAAATCACTTAAAAGTGCAGCCCTCTTCTAGGATTTGCAGAGGCCACATAACTCAGTTTTAGTGAAAGTCAAGGCCTGGGTCTGCTCTGCCACACTGGGCTGTATTCCTTGCTCCTACAGCTCCAACTCTCCCACAGTACCTAGGACCCATGTGCTGGATTCAGGAAGATTGGTTCAGGGAATTCTCTGACCATGTCATTGCTCTGCTATCAAACAACAACCCCTGTGTTTCAGCTTGGCCCAAGAAGGCCTAAGAGCTCTGCAGGTACCATAGTCTATTTTCATCTTTGGACCACATGGTGCCCTAAAGGAGTCTTGAGATGTGAAGGCTTTTGCTCCAAGAAACCAAGTCTGAGTCTCTTGTTCCTTTTTCTGGCTGGCTTTCCAATAGCAACTCTCACAGTATCTTCACTCTCTCAGCTGAGAGGTATACTTTGTAGAGAAAAGTGAGGCTGTATGTCATGAGCTCTCTCTTCTTCCCTCCTCCTCGCCTCATAACTCCTTCATCTTGCCTCACAATCCCTTGGCATCATCCTCTACATTTTCTCCTTTGCTCTGGTCTTTGACAAAAATATGACCCTTCTCCAAAAGACCAACACCTCTACAAGTAGCCTTGATTCCATCCCCTGCCATAGTAGCCAGCAGACCATTCCCTCTAACACACCTTCTCTCTGATCTTTAATTGCTCTCTGTCTTCGTGTTCATTCCCAGTTGCCTACAAAAATGTCCAAAATCTCTCCATGACCATCCTTTAACCCCTACCCCTACTAGGTCTCACTGTTCCTACTATCTTCTTATATCTTTCCTCCATTTTTCAGGCTAACACCTAGAAAAAAAGTTGTCTGCAAAGGTAATAATCTCTTAATTGCTCAGTCTAATCTATTCTCAGTCCTCATTCTTCTTGACCTCTCTGCAACATTGGTATTCATTCATACAGCCACACACACACACACACACACACACATGCATGCACACCAGTTTAGGCCTTCATTGCCTCTTACCTGGACTATTAAATGTCTCTTCCACTCCAGTCCATCCTTCATATAGCCATCTTCTCCTCACTGATTCTCTCTCTCTCTCTCTCTCTCTCTCTCTCTCTCTCTCTCTCTCTCTCTTCCCTCCCACCATTTTCATGACTCTACTCTCTGTGGGTATACCCCAAGGTCTACCAACTCTTCACTCTCTCATTTGGTGATTTCATCAACTCCCATGGGTTCAAATATCATCTCTATGAAATTGATTCTCAGATGTATATATCCATCCCTAGTGTGTATCCTGAGCTGTAGACCCACCTTATGAACTGCATACGAGACATTTTAAACTGGACATCCTATAGGGATATGAGACTCAATGTATCCAGAACAGAACTCATTATATTTCAGCAACCCCTTTTTCCCAACCCTCAAACTTCATTTCTGTCAAGGGCACCACCATTTTTCCATTCATCCAAGTTTGTAACGATAGCGTCTTCTTTGACTCCTTTCTCATCCCACATGTCTAGTCATTTACTAAATCTTGTTATTTCTGTCTCCACAATATCTCTTGCATGAGTCCTCTTCTCTCCATTCATATAGTCACACACACACACACAGACACATACACACACACACACACACACACACCACACACACACACACACACACACACCCCAGTTCAGGCCTTCATTGCCTCTTACCTGAACTATTGCAATAGCTTCTTAATTGATCTCCCTTCATCAAATCTCTTCTATTCCAGTCCATCCTCCATATAGCCACCAGAGATTCACCTAAAATGTATGTCTGACTATATCACTTTCCCATTGCTCAATAAATTTTAGAGGTTCATGTTTAATTTTAGGATCAACTCTAAATACCTTTGTTTGGCATTTAAAGCTCCTTTCCACCTTTCCCATCTTCTTACATGTTATTCCTCTCCAAATACACTATAATCTAGCCATATTGGCATACTTTCTGTGCCCTATTTACTGTTCTGATTGGTTGTCCCAAATTCCTAGAATGCACTTCCTCATCACCCCTGTGTATGGAAACATCCTGGCTTCCTTCAAAACTCAAGTCAAGAGTTGTCTTCTTCTTCTTCTTCTTCTTCTTCTTCTTCTTCTTCTTCTTCTTCTTCTTCTTCTTCTTCTTCTTCTTCTTCTTCTTCTTCCTCTTCTTTTTCTTCCTCTTCTTCTCTTGCTTCTTCTTTTATAAATAGCATTTTATTTTTCCAATTACATGTAAAGATAATTTTCAACATTCATTTTTTATAAGGCCCTCCATCCATTCTTCCCCTCCCCAAGATAGCAAGAAATCTGATACAGGTTATTCATATGCAATCACTTTTTAAATTTTTTTTAAATTTTATTAATTTATTTTGATTTATCAACAACCACTTCCACATGTTTTTGAGTTGAAAATTTTTCTCCCTCTTCCTCCCCTCCCACCTTTCCCAAGATGGTGCACAATCTGATACAGGCTGTGCATTTACATTCCCATTAAACATATTTTCACATTAGTGAAGTTGTAAGTAAAAAATAAAACCTGTAGGAGGAACCATCAGAAAGAGGAAACAAAACTCAACAGAAAGCAAAAATAAGTGATAGCGATTCAACTTCCATAGTTCTTTCTTTGGACGTGGACAGCATTTTCCATCCTGAGTCCTCTGGAAATGTCTTAGATCCTTGTAATGCTGAGAAGGGTTCAGTTAAATAATATTAGTCATTGCATAACATGGCTGTTATTGTGTACAAAGTCCTGTTGGGTCTGCTCACTTCACTCAGCATCAGACCATATAAGTCTTTCCAGGTTTTTCTGAAGTCAGCCTATTCATCATTTCTTATAGCACAATAGTATTCTATTACATTCATATACCACAACTTGCTCAGCCATTCCCCAATTGATGGGCATCCTCTCAATTTCCAATTCTTTGCCACCACAAAAAGAGCTGCTATGAATATTTTTGTACATGGGTCCTTTTCCCATTGTTTGATCTCTTTGGGATATAGCCCTAGAAGTGCTATTGCTGGATCAAAGGGTATGCACATTTTTGTAGCCCTTTGGGCATAGTTCCAAATTGTTCTCCAAAATGGTTGGATCATTTCACAACTCCACCAACAATGTATTAGTGTTCCAATTTTCCCACATCTTCTCCAACATTTATCATTTTCCTTTTTGTCATGTTGGCCAATCTGATAGTGTGTGATGTGGTACCTCAGAGTTGTTTTGATTTGCATTTCTCTAATCAATAATGATTTAGAGCATTTTTTCATATGACTATAGATGGCTTTAATTTCTTCATCTGAGAACTGTCTGTTCATATCCTTTGACCATTTATCAATTGGGGAATGGTTTGTGTTTTTATAAATTTGTCTTAATTCTCTATATATTTTAGAAATGAGGCCTTTATCAGAGAGACTGGTTGTAAAAATTCTTTCCCAATTTTCTACCTTCCTTCTAATCTTAGTTGCATTGGCTTTGTTTGTGCAAAAACTTTTCAATTTAATGTAATCAAAATTATCCATTTTGCTTTTCATAATGTTCTCTATCTCCTGTTTGGTCATGAATTCTTCTGTTCTCCATAGATCTGATAGGTAAACTATTCCTTGTTCTCCCAGTTTACTTATGGTATCAGCCTTTATATCTAAGTCATGAACCCATTTTGACTTTATTTTGGTATATGGTGTGAATTTGGGTCTATGCTAGTTTCTGCCATACTCTTTTCCAGTTTTCCCAGCAGTTTTTTTCAAAGAGTGGGTTCTTATCCCAGAAGCTGGGGTCTTTGGGTTTATCAAATAATAGATTACTATAGTCATTGACTACTGTGTCTTGCATATTTAACCTATTCCACTGATCCACTCCTATTTCTTAGCCAGTACCAAGCAGTTTTGATGATTGCTGCTTTATAATACAATTTAAGATCTGGAATTGCTAGGCCACCTTCCCCTGCATTTTTTTCATTAGTTCCTTTGATATTCTGGACCTTTTGTTTTTCCAAATGAATCTTGTTATTATTTTTTCTAACTCTATAAAATAATTTTTGGTAGTTTGATTGGTATGGCACTGAATAAGTAAATTAGCTTAGGTAGGATTGTCATTTTTATTATATTAGCTGGCCTACCCATGAGCAACTGATGTTTTCCAATTATTTAGATCTGATTTTATTTGTGTGAAAAGTGTTTTGTAATTGTGTTCATAGAGTTCCTGGGTTTGTTTGGGAGGTAGACTCCTAAATATTTTATAATGTCTACAGTAAGTTTAAATGGGATTTCTCTTTCTATCTCTTGCTGTTGGGCTTTGTTGGTAATATATAGAAATGCTGATGATTTATGTGGGTTTATTTTATAGCCTGCAACTTTGCTAAAGTTGTTTATTATTTCAAGTAGTTTTTTACTTGATTCTCTAGGATTCTCTAAGTATATCATCATGTCATCTGCAAAGAGTGATAGCTTTGTTTCTTCTTTGCCTATTCTAATGCCTTCAATTTCTTTTTCTTCTCTTATTGCTAAAGCTAATGTTTCCAGTACAATATTGAATAACAGTGGTGATAATGGACATCCTTGTTTCACCCCCGATCTTATTGGAAATGCTTCTAGCCTGTCCCCATTACATATAATGCTTGCTGAAGGTTTTAGATAGATGCTATTTATTATTTTAAGGAAGACTCCATTTATACCTATGCTTTCTAGTGTTTTTAATAGGAATGGGTGTTGTATTTTATCAAAAGCTTTTTCTGCATCTATTGAGATAATCATGTGGTTTCTGTTGGTTTTGGTTGTATGCTCAATGATGCTGATAGTTTTCCTAATATTGAACCAACCCTGCATTCCTGGTATAAATCCTACCTGGTCATAGTGTATTATTCTTGTGATAAGTTGCCACAATATATTAGCTAGTATTTTGTTTAAAATTTTTTCATCTATATTCATTAGAGAAATTGATCTATAATTTTCTTTCTCTATTTTGACTCTTCCTGGTTTAGGTATCAACACCATATTTGTATCAAAAAGAATTTGGTAAGACTCCTTCTTCACCTTTTTCCCAAATAGTCTATATAGTATTGGAATTAATTGTTCTTTAAATGTTTGATAGAATTCATGTAAATCCATCTGGCCCTGGAGATTTTTTCCTAGGGAGTTCATCAATGGCTTGTTCAATTTCTTTTTCTGAGATGGGGTTATTTAATATTTTACTTCCTCTTCGGTTAATCTGGGCAATTATTATTTTTGTAATATGTATCCATTTCACTAAGATTGTCAAATTTGTTGGCATATAGTTGGGCAAAATAATTCCTAATTATTGTTTTAATTTCCTCTTCCTTGGTGGTAGCTTTGCCCTTTTCATTCTTGATACTAGTAATTTGGTTTTCTTCTTTTTTTTAATTAAATTAACCAAAGGTTATCTATTTTATTGTTTTTTCATAAAACCAGCTCTTAGTTTTATTTATTAGTTCAATAGTTTTCTTAATTTCAATTTTATTAATTTTTCCTTTGGTTTTCAATATTTCTAATTTGGTGTTTAGTTGAGGATTTTTAATTTTTCTTTTTCTAGTTTTTTTAGTTGTATGCCCAATTCATTAATCTCCTCTTTTTCTATTTTATTTATGTAAGCATTTAGAGATATAAAACTTCCCCTAAGAACTGCTTTCGCTGCATCCCATAGGTTTTGGTATGTTGTCTCATTATTGTCATTCTCTTGAATGAAATTATTGATTGTTTCTATGATTTGTTGTTTGACCCAATCATTTTTTAGGATTAGATTATTTAGTTTCCAATTATTTTTTAGTCTATCTTTCCATGGCCCTTTATTACATATAATTTTTATTGCATCATGATCTGAAAAGGATGCATTTAATATTTCTGCCTTTCTGCATTGGATTGTGAGGTTTTTATGCCCTAGTACATGGTCAATTTTTGTGTATGTGCCATGTACTGAGAAAAAAGTATATTCCTTTCTATCCCCATTCAGTTTTCTCCAGAGGTCTATCATACCTAACTTTTCTAATGTTCTATTCACCTCCTTAACTTCTTTCTTGTTTATTTTGTGGTTAGACTTATCTAGTGCAGAGAGGGGAGGTTCAGGTCCCCACTAGTATAGTTTTGCTGTCTATTTCTTCCTGTAACTCCCTGAACTTCTCCTGTAAGAATTTGGATGCTATACCATTTGGTGCATATATGTTTAGTAATGATATTACTTCATTGTCTATGGTGCCTTTTAGCAGGATGTAGTTTCCTTCCTTATCTCTTTTGATTAGATCTATTTTTGCTTTTGCTTTGTCTGAGATCAGGATTGCTACCCCTGCTTTTTTTCTTCAGCTGACGCATAATATATTCT
Organism: Phascolarctos cinereus; assembly: GCF_003287225.1. NCBI lineage: Eukaryota > Metazoa > Chordata > Mammalia > Diprotodontia > Phascolarctidae > Phascolarctos > Phascolarctos cinereus. The sequence goes on along the minus strand of NW_027555847.1, from coordinate 266,542,755 downwards.
GCTCCAGCCTTTTACCTTTACCCTGTATGTGTCACTCTTTTTCAAATGTGTTTCCTGTAAACAACATATTGTAGGATTATGGTTTTTAATCCATTCTGCAATCCGTTTCCATTTTATGGGAGAGTTCATCCCATTCACATTCACAGTTATGATTACTATCTGTGTCTTTTTCTCCATCCTTTCCCCCATTTATGCTTTTCTTTCTCCTTTTTCCTTTCTTCACTAGTGTTTTGCTTTTGACCACTGCCTCCTTCAGTCCCTCCCTTTTATTATCCCTTTCCCTTTTCTTCCCCTTTAGTCTTACTGCTTTTCCCTCCCTTCTTTCCCCCTCCCTTTTCTTTCCCCTTTTCCCTCCTACTGCCTATAGGGCAAGTTAGATTTCTATACCTAACTGATTATTATGCCCTTCTTGAGCCAAATCTGATGAGAGTAAGGTTCAAACAATGCTCCCCCCCTTTTTCCCTCTGCTGTAATAGGATTTTGTGTCTTTTCCTGTAATGTAACTTACCCTTGTCTGCCTCCTCCTTTCTCAGTACATTCTCTAAGATCAGATTGATCCACTTATTTGGATCCATTTAACCCACTTGATTAGATTTTTTTTTATCATTACATCAAAGTCAACTAATATCCACCCTCTTTATGTATACTCCTTTAACAAGGTGTAATAACAATACAGTTCTCAAGGGTTGCAAGTCTCATATTCCCTTGTAGGGGTTTAAACAGCCCCCCCTTATTAACAACATATTGTATCTTTGTCCCATTTACCTTTTTAAGTCCTTCTTGAGTCCTGTACTTGAAGATCAATTTTTTTGTTGAGCTCTGGTCTTTTTATCAGGAAAGTTTGGAAGTCTCCTATTTCGTTGAATATCTCCTCCCTTGAAAAATGATGCTCATTTTTGCTGGGTAATTGATCCTTGGCTGCATTCCAAGCTCCTTTGCCTTACGGAATATCATGTTCCATGCCCTGCGGTCTTTTAATGTAGAAGCTGCAAGGTCCTGTGTAATCCTGACTGTGGTTCCATGATATTTAAATTGTTTCTTTCTGGCTGCTTGCAGCACCTTCTCTTTCATCTGGTAATTTTGGAATTTTGCTATTATATTCCTTGGCATTGTCAATTTGGGATCTCTTTCAGGTGGTGATCGGTGGATTCTTTCTATGGTTATTTTCCCTTCTGGTTCTAGGACTTCTGGGCAGTTTTCCTTTATGATTTCCTGAAAGATACTGTCCAGGCTCTTTTTTTCATCATGATTTTCAGGTAGTCCAATAATTTTTAAATTGTCTCTCCTGAGTCGATTTTCCAGGTTGGTTTTTTTACTGATGAGGTATTTTACATTTTCATCTATTTTTTCATTTTTTTGTTTCTGTTTGACTGATTCTTGCTCTCTCATAGAGACATTAGTTTCCATTTGTCCAATTCTAGTTTTTAACAGATTGTTTTCTTCTGTTAGTTTTTACTTCCTTCTTCAATGGCCAATTGTGTTTTTTAGGGACTTGTTTCTTCAGTGTACTCTTCTGTTAGTTTTTGTCTTCCTTCTTCAATTGGCCAATTGTGTTTTTTAGGGACTTGTTTTCTTCAGTGTATTTTTTTTCCAATTGGCCAATTGTATTTTTGAAGGACTCTTTACCTCTCTCATTTGACTATTAAAATCCTTCTTGAGCTCTTCTAAGAAGGCTTTTTGGGCTTCAGACCAGTTCATATTCCCTTTTGTTGTTGCAGATGTGGGTTTGTTGACAATGTTGTCCTCTTCAGAATTTCTGTCTTGATCTTCACTCTTCTCATAATATGAATCTATGGTACGTTTCTTTTTACTCATGGTGTTTCTTTATTCCCTGGCCTTTAAAGAGATTGAGCTCTCCTGCTGGGGAACAGAGGGTACTGACCCAAGCTTCTTGTGTTGGGAGCCTAGGTCTTGGTCACTGGCTTTGTGTGCTGGGGCCTCTTATGCTGGCAATTGGAGGCTGTAGGTTTCTGGCAGCTTACCTTGTTGGGCTGGAATCAGCAAGGCTGGAACTTTCAGGCAATTCTAGGTTGCCTGCTTTTCCTTTCCTTTAGCTTTCTTCAGCTCCTTTTAGATGGGTGCTGCAGGGTGTTTATCTGCCTGGGGCCCCCTGCAGTGTTGTCTCCCTTGTTTCTGCTAATGCACTGGGAGATTCCTTTGTGGTGAGTGCCGAGGCACCTGGTGGTTTTCTGAGCTGGTTTCCACCGGTTCCCCACCCTCACTGAGGCACTTGGAGGTCCAGGTGTTGGTGTTTGCCTGTTCTACCACCTGGGCTGCAGGATTTCTTCACAACTGGAGGCTTCAGGGCTCTGACAGCTCACCTGGTGTTGGGCTGGAACCAGCAAGGCCAGGGCTTTAGGAAGCCTTTAGGTTGTTTTCTTCACCTCCTTTCAGATGAATGCACAGGGTACTTATCTGCCTGGGGCCCCTTGTAGTTCTGCCTCCCTTATTTTTGCTGAGGCACTGGGAGACCCATTTGCTGGGCTGCTGCACTGCTGCTCCCCGTCTTTCTTCTAGTTCAGCTGTTCCAGGGTTTTTTTCTGGGGTGATATTTTCTGGGTTTTCAGAGGTTGATAGGGGAGAGTGAGAGTGAGTACCTTTTCACTCTGCCATCTTGGCTCCCAGAAGTAGAAGTCCATATGCAATCATTTTAAACATCTTGTTATTATTGTTAAACAATCATGTTAAATATCTCCACATTAGTCACGTTGTGAAAGAAGAAACAGAACAAAAGGGAAAAAAACCATGAAAAAAAAAACAACAAAAAGAAAATTCTGTGCTTAAATCTGTATTCAGATTCCACAGTTCTTTCTCTGGATGTGGATAGCATTTTTCATCATAAGTCTTTTGGAATTGTCTTGGATCATTGCATTGCTGAGAACAGCTAAGTTTATTACAGCTGATCATCGCACAGAATTGCTATTGCTGTGTACAATGTTCACCTGATTCTGCTCACTTCACTCATTATCAGTTCATGTAAGTCTTTCCAAGTTTTTCTGAAATCTGCCTGCTCCTCATTTCTTATAGCACAATAGTATTCCATAGCATTAATATGCCACAACTTGTTCAGCCATTCCCCAATTGATAGTCATCCACTCAATTTCCAAAGGGACCACATTCTTCAATAAACTTTTCTTGATTCTCTCCCCATCACCCCTCTCCCATAGCTGCTAATATCTTTTCTCCCAAAACATGCATTCGTCATGTGTACATTCTGAGTACTTTAATGTGTATATGTTGTCTCCTCCATTAGAATGTAAGTTCTTTGAGAGAACTGAGTATTTCATATTTTTTTTTATTATTGTAACACTCAGAAGCTAGGTGACCCAGAAGATAACACTTTGGGCCTGAAGTCAGGAAGACCTGAAATCAAATCCAGCTTCAGATATTTACTAGTTGTGTGATTCTGGGCAAGTCATGTAATCTCTGATGCCTCAATTTCCTCCACTGTAAAATGAGGGATAATAATAGCACCTAGCTCACAGGGTTGTTGTGAGGTTTAAATGAGGTAATATTTGTAAAGCACTTAGCACTGTGGCTCTACTTACCATCATTGGGCTCCCAAACCAAAACACCTCTCCTGGGCCCCACTCCCCTTTATGTATTGTCTTCCCCTATCAGAATGGAAACTCCTTGAGGGAAGGAGCTCTTGAGTTTTGCTAATTTTTGTTTTGTTTTTGTATTTCTATTTCCAGCACTTAGTATAGTCCTGACATATAATAAGCTCTTCATAATGCTTTTTCTTTCATTCATTCACACTTTTTATTGAGAGCAGCAGCCTTGGAACCAGGAAGATCTCCCTTTAAGATCTACCTCTGTGGTCTACAGGCTATGTCACCCTGGGCAAGTCACTTAACCTCTTAGTACTCTAAGGCTACATAAAGTACAGAGAAGATGCTGACCTGCATTGGCAGGAGGGGTTTTCTTCCTGGGTTTCCCCTCAAAATCTCAGGCCCATGGGGCAGCTAGCTGGCACAGTGGATAGAGCACTGGCCCTGAATTCAGGAGGACCTGAGTTCAAATCGGGCCTCAGACACATAACATTTAACTAGCTGTGTGACCTTGGGCAAGTCACTTAACCCCATTGCCTAGCCCCCCCCACCCAAAAAAACCCAAAACAAACAAACAAAATCTCAGGCCCAGTCTCTATCTCTATTCCCTGTTCACACTTTCTGCAAATGGTTTGTTTGTATTTGTATCACCAGTGCCTGATACATAATAAGTACTTCATAATGCTTTTCCAATCATTTATTTGCACTATTTGTTCAGAGTTGCAAGGTGGCAACCTTAGAACCAGGATGACCTGGATTCAAGTCCTGTCTGTGATACATATGGGCATATCCTGTGAACCTGGCACATTGTAGGCTCTAAATAAGTATTTGCTACCTCCCTTCCTCCTCTCCTTCTCCTTCCTTCCTCCTTCTTTCCTTCTTTTCCCTTCTTTCTTTTCTTCTTTCCTTTCTTTCCCTTCCTTCCATCCTTTTTTCCTTCCTTCCTTCTTTCTCCCTCCTTTCTTTCCTTCTTTCACTCCCTCCCCTTTCCTTCCTTTCTTCCTTCTGTCTTTCCTTCCTTTTTTCTTTCCTTCCTTCATTCTTTCCCCTTTCCTTCCTTCCCTCCCCTTTCTTCCCTTCTTGCCTTTCTTTCCATACCTATAGCACAATGCCTGGCACTTAGTATTGGCTGAATAAGTGCTTGTTTATTGATTGATTGATTGATGGTACTATAGCCCCTCTCCTCTCTGCATCTCTCAACTCTGGTTCTCTCTATCTCTGCTTTCTTTTTCAAAGGCCAAGTCCAAAGGTACAGGGTAGATATATGAACTGGACATGCATGAATCAATCATCCTTAAAGTGGTGTTAAAGGGATGAGGGGGAGGTGACACCCAACGAGTTCACACTTCATCAAAGAGCTAACCCTGTCAAAGGATTAACACTTCCTTGGAAGGATTCTGGAGGAGCTTTACCAAACTCCTCCTGGGCATACACTCTTCAAGTTGATAGGTGATAGCCTGGTGTCAATGCCTTCAATTTGCAGGCTGTTCTGAAAAGCTGGCCTGGCACTGATTCAGGAGAGAACCTGCTTGTCATATTTTTCTCTGCTATTTCTTTTTTTTTTTTTTGTGGGGTGGGGGAGGGAATTGAAGAGGCTGTGTGTCCATCTGTTGTTACTAATGCAAGGAAGATAAAATGAATAAGCAACAGCGATAAGACTGGACCTGAGATTTTATTGATACAGGGAACTTCCCTATCAATGTACCTTCTCTGCAATCTATAGTTTCAGAGTATGGAGCGCTTAAGATCCAGGGTGGCACAGCCCATAGGTGTCAAACTAGGACTTGAACACAGATCTTTCTGGCTCCAAGGCTGCCAGTCTAAATAAATAGTGTGAATAAACGAATAAAAAAGCATTATTAAGCACATGTTATAGTCTTTCTATCTCTGATAAAACCCTGGGCAAGCCACTTTACCCTGTTTGCCTCAGTCTCCTCATCTGTAAAATGAGTTGGAGAAGGAAATGGCAAACCTCTCCAGTATCTTTGCCAAGAAAACCCCAAATAGGGTTATAAAGAGTTGGACATGGCTGAACTGACTGAACAAGAAATATGTCAGGCACTGTGCTAAGTGCTAGGGATACCAAAAAAAAAAAACAACAACAAAACCCTACAGTCCCTGCTGTGATGTTTAAAAGTCCAAGAAATATAATTTCTAGGTAATTAATCATTTTATTAATAACACTAGCATTTTAATAAAAGAGGTCAATGGCACTCTCCAATGAGAAAGAATCATGGTGGCCTGGCTTACTCCTTTATATGCCTTTGGAAAACTGGGTGCCCCAGAGGATGGCAAGTAACTCTGGTTGGCTAACAATTAATGAGAGAATGAATAGTACAGTGAGAAGTGGGCTAACTCCAATGAGGGGCTGAAAGAGTGACGTCAAGTCACTCTTGGACAAAGAGACGATCTCTACACCCAAAAAACTCCAGCTTTGGGCAATCTATTCAAAATCTGAATAGAACACTTGGACTTCTCCACCTTACACTACATTCCTGGTAAGGTTGGGTGTGGTCTGACCAAGACTGAGGACAGTTCATTCAGTCTCGTTTTCAGTAATGTCCTTTCACCAGATGGAACCATGAAATGAGGACTATAGAAAAAGGGGGAACTCTGGATCTCCCCAAATCATTAGCTCTCAATAATCATTTCTCTCAAAAAGCTTCCATTATAATAGGCGAAGACTATAATACATAAAGAGGACCGAGGCTCAGGCAGAGCTCTTTTCATCTGGGAAGTCATGGTAAGTGGAACAATTGATTGAATTCCCCTTTTCAGAAATGGAAGTATTGATTTGATGGCTGTTCCCAAGACAAAAGGTAGAAAGACAGGGTATGGTGATTGGGGAAGGTAAGCATGTGGGCACGAAGATGGCCAGAGAAGTGCATGCTGGTTCTAGGTTAGAGTAAATGTGAAGAACACTCACCAGTCAAGAGCTTAGGGACAAATTGGAACTCTAGAAACTAGGTAGGAGGGGGAGACTGGAATGCAGGGCATGCAGGTGGCCAAATGATACACCATTTCAATCTGTTTAATGAGGCAAATTAATGATAATAACTAGCACTATATAGCACTTTAAAGTTTGCAAAGCAGTTTACATGTTACCACATTTGTTCTTCACAAGAGCTTGTGAGGTAGGTGTTATCACCCCCATTTTACAGATGAAGAAATTGAGGCTAAGAAAGGTTAAGTTATGTGCCCAGAGTCACATAACTAGTAAATTTCTGAGGCAGGACTAGAAATCAGGTCTTCCTCTTTCCAAGTCCAATAATATCTTCGCCATGCCAAGAACAGACTAAAGATACCAATTACAGTTATATGCATCCTTGAAGTACTCTACAAACATTGACTCAGTCTTAAAACATTCAAAGAGAGAAGGGGAAGGGAAGGGGACAAGCATGTAAGAAACACCTACTAAGGGCCAAGCACTATGCTAAGTGCTTTTCAAATATTATCTCAATTGATCCTTACAAAAATTCTGGGGGGTTAGTATTATATTATCCCCATTTCGCAGTAGAGGAAACTGAAACAAACAGGGTTAAGTGACTTGCCCAGGGTCATAAAGCTGTCTGAGGCCATATTTTAACTCAGTTCTTCTTGACTCCAGGCCCAGACTAGCTGCCATGCTTAGCTGCCAAGCAAGTAATGGTCATTACTTTGACTATACAGATAGACTGACAAAGAAGTCTTAATGGGCTTGCTAAAGTCTCCAAAGTGTTCCTGAGGTTCTGTTGATTCTCTGACCTCCACTCATACCACAGATCCCCTCAACCTTAACCACTGCTCTGTACAAGCATGCCCTCTCAGCTGCCAACCTGCAGGACCTCAAAGGATGCTCTACCCCACAGTGCACATTCTTCTCTGACCACAGTGTTTAATCTTCTTTCCAAAGCTGCCTGTGTTTCTGAGCAATCGAGAAAAAGGAAAGCCAAGATTTGGGCTAACTTTGACATTGACATTTAATGGATATTGATTGTGACTTCAGCATTGATTTCCTGCTTTTTCATTTTCTTGAGGATTAATGTAATTAGTTTGGGTCACTTTCATATCCTGTGGCCAGGTGCCAGCATTAAGAAACACGGGGGAAAAAATTCAGTTGAACTAAAAGGGATACTTGTCATTTTATTTTTAAAGTTTGAAGTTTCTTTCTTTAAACATGGCCAGAAACTCCTGGCAATTTGTTGTATAATTGTTCTTTTATTTCTTCAGCTGTTTCTGTCATAACATGTATATTCTTATAGCTACAACGAACCAAGGTACGTGCACAGTGTTTTCAGTATTGAACACTCTCTGTTCCAAGTTGCATTTCCTCGGGGTAATAAGATGCCTTCATATAAAGTAAAATTTCTAGGGACTGCCATACTACACAATAGCTTTGGAAGTATATTCTTGTACCTCTTTTACAGAGACTTGATGGTTAGTGTTTAACAACCACCTCTCAGTAATAAAACAACATACATAGGCCACACTTTTAAGTTTAATCTGAATTACTAACATTTCTTCCCATCACTTTCTTGACTTTCTTCAGGCTAGATAATCAACAAAATAACAAATCAAGCCATGATTTGTTGTGTTTGCTGATTTCAGGTGTAAATGCTCACACTGAGAATTTAACAATCTGATCTCATTAGTAGTTTGGAGATGACCCTAGCACATCCCTTTAGGATCTTTTACTTTGTTTTAAAATTATGATAAATAAAACTCAGCTTCTACTCATTCACATTTATTTAAATAGCCAATAATTTGGTTGGATGTTTTTCCCTCTTGGTAGCTTCTTCCATTGTTTAATCAATCCTTCAGAGAATTTTATGTGTAATATATTGTAATAGAGAACACTTAACAAGATAAGTCAGAGATGGTCCATCCCCTCAAGGTAGTAGTGATGAAGGTGGCATGATATAAAACACATATGAATAAATGCCATACAAATGAGAAGGCATTGTGTAAGTTGTAGTAAGCTTCTTGAAAGAAGAGAGTGGTTCGTCTGTACGTTTTCTTTGCATCCTTGGTGCCTAGCATGGTTCCTGACACATGTTGCTTTTGGCCAGTTGTTTGAGTTGGGTCTGACTCTTCCTGACTCCATTTGAAGTTTTCTTGGCAAAGATACTAAAATGGTTTGCCTTTTCCTTCTCCAGCTCATTTTACAGATGAAGAAACTGAAGGAAACAGGGTTAAATGACTTACCCAGAGTCACAGCTAGTGTCTGAGGTCAAATTTGAACTCGGGTCTTCTTCACTTTAGGCCCAACACTGTCTATTACACTACCTAGGTCTGCGCTACCCAGCGGCCCTCCTAGTGCATAGTAGGTAACTAATAAACGCTTGTTGAAAAAATGTAGCATAAAATGCCATACAGTTATCTCTTCCATCTCGTGGGATTTAGGGACGTGACACCCCCATGATCTGAAAAATCCTCATAAAATGTTTCGGCCCTCCCTTTGTACCAGAGAAGAAGTCTGAATTTTTATGGTATTAAAAAATAAAATATGTTGATATTATACAATTATACATACATATATATATATATATATATATGTATATATATATATATATGTATATATATATATATATATAGCATTTCAGAGTTTCTAAACTTTTTCTGTGTCTCTGCTGGCCTTCACATGCTATATATATATATATATATATATATATATTATATATATATATATATATATATATATATATATATATATATATATACATTTCAGAGTTTCTAAACTTTTTCTGTGTCTCTGCTGGCCTTCACATGCTGTCTGAGGCTTCCACAAAACTCCCCCCACATTCCCATTTAATTTCTTATGCCAACCTGCAATATATCAAAACAGCAATGGGAAAGTCATGATGTGGAAAAGATTACTGTAACTTGTGCCATCAAAGTGATCTCTAAAGAACTGTAAACTATTAACAACCATATACATGAAAGAATGCTTTGAATCACTAGTAATAAGAGAAACACAAATCTAAATACCCCCTTGCTTTCACCCCACACCTGGAAAATTGGTAAAGATGACAAAAGGTAGGCATGGTCAGTGTTGGAATGTTTGTGTAAATACAAGCACACTAATGCACTGTTTGTGGAGCTATGAATTGATCCAACCATTCTGGAAAATAATTTGGAATTATATTCTTTAAAAAAAGTGACCAAAATAACCCAGAGCCTCCACTGATAATAATGAGGGGTTCAAGAACAGGCTGGTGAATTGAACTGCTCAACTATAGGGTCAAAATTGGCAGGGAACAAAAGAGAATTTAGATTAGGAGTGATGACCTAGACAAATTTTGAGGGATGGAGCAAATCTCCTAGTATAAGGGCAGGGGTGAGAGTAGGGGGAAAGGTGGGGAGTTGGGGGAGACCCCGAGCTAGGTTCTAAACTCCTTGAGAAAGAAGGAATAATAACCTAGGAGGATCTAGTAGATAATAGCCTTTAGGATCTGGATTAAGTGACAAATCTGAATACAGTCAACCTTGATAATAATTTTGAATAGTGCTGAATAGAGCAAAGTAGAATAAACCTTGACTAGGTCTCTATAGAAAAGGTAAAAGGATTCAGCTCAAAAAGTATTGCACGTCCATGGCAGCTTGTGCATACAAATCCTCTAACTAATATTACCTCAAGGACTCAAAATCAAGCCGACAAACAGCCCAAACTGTCTCTAACCATTGAACTCCATTACACCTAGAGACCTCTAGGCAGATCTCCAAATAGCCTTGTGCTTTATTTTCTCTTTCTGCTGTCTTAGAAAGTGACCCTAGATCATGAAGACCATTAGAAAATTGACCCACTATAGTATATATGATGCCAAGCTGGTGTATATAGTCAATCCCTTCCACATCGGGACTTTCCTCATCACAGTTTCTGTACATCGCAGGTCGGCATAAGAAATTAAATGGGAATCTGGGGGGAGTTTTGAGGAAATCGCAGGTGACACAAGCCTATGACCAAATAGTTAACACAAATTTTGCAATAAGATATTATAAACACCCCATAAAAGGAAAAGGAAAAAATGCAGATTTCTTTTCTGGCATGAATGGAGGGTCAAAAAATTTTATGAGGATTTTCCAGATCACTGGGGTGCTGTGTCCCTAAACCCATCATGTGGAAGGGATAACTGTAATTCCTGTGTATAGCACTGTCTCTCCATCCCTCGATGGTGCCCTGTATTTTCTGCCAAGTTTGGGGGGAACAGATCTTGGATAGAAGAAGAAAAGAGGAACAATTTCATTCTCTGAACTGATTGATTCTCTAGAAATATTTTCATCCTTATTTTTTCAGGGGATTAGGTTGTCATTTTGAGTTCTGAGTATTTCTCTGGATGTTTGATTCAACTTGATGTTTTTTGAAATTTTATCTGATCTAGGGACATATTTTTTCATAAAGAATATGCTCCATTATTTTGTTTTTAATAAGCTGAGGTTTCTCAGAAGCTACTAAGAATGATCTTGTTTGCCTCAAATATTTGCACCCTCTGCTTGGCTGAGGTAATCTAGCAATTCCAGGCTAATTTTTAGGTAGGAAGGCTGTGTATGACTGAGCACAGATGGGCTTCTTCATCTCAAAGCTGTAGATATTTTAACCCAACATTATGTTTTTAGATTTGTCTCATGAATTCTGAGAAGCCAGCTTCCTGAAACAAAGTCATTTGGCTCAGAGGACAAAGATTCTGAAATTACTACAGAAATAAACGAGTTCTTTTTTTCTTTTCAGCTTGCAGTGTATTCTAGGGGATAAGGATCTGTCCAGGAAGACCTGAGTTCAAATTTTGTCTCTGACAGATACAGGCTGTCTCTTCCATTGCTGGTGTTCTCCCTCAGTATTTACATCATGTGTGTGTGTGTGTGTGTGTGTGTGTGTGTGTGTATGTATATGTATATAATATTTACATCATATATGTAGTACATACATAGCTGTTTACATGTTGTCTCCACCATTAGAATGTGGAGCTCCTTGAGCGCAAGAAGCATGTTTTTGCCTTCCTTTTTATCCCGAGAGCTTAGCGCAACTCCTGGCACATAACAAGTTCTTAATAAATACTTGTTTACTGACCAACTACAAATCTGCTCAGAACTGTAGGATTTTAGGATGATGTAGCAAGGGGAGGGGATTGTTTCAAAGAAGATTGCCACTGAGCCAGCAAGAGCAGTCCACTCAGTAAAAAGAAAGACTTTCTCTCTCTCTCTCTCTCTCTCTCTCTCTCTCTCTCTCTCTCTCTTCTCTCTCTCTCTGTCTCTCTCTCTTTCTCTCTCTCTCTCCTCTCTATCTCTGTCTTTTATCTGTTTCTCCCCCCCTTCTCTGTCTGTCTGTCTCTGTCTCTGTCTCGGTCTTTGTCTCTCTCTTTCTCTTTTCCCCTCTCTCCTCTTCTCTCTATCTCTGTCTCTCTCTGTCTCTCTTCAGTACTTGAGAACTCCACAGAAGCTCCCACTTGGACCTCTTTTGAAGAGTGAGAAGGGATTCCTCTCGCCCTCACACATGGTATCAGGCTTGTATGCTATCACATTAGCCTAAACATGGACTCAGGCTCCTGGCTCCTTCCTCTGCTTGTGTCATTTTCTCTGAGCACAAGTAACTGAAGAGTGATATTGTGATGGATGTTTCCAGCCTTGGAGGTAACTTTGTGAATTCAGAGGCTGAGAACTCTGGGTACCTCAGTCAGAGCTGACTGGCAATAGTTTTCTGCAACCACACCCTCTTTGGTAAAGATGAACACTGACTATGACTTGCTGAAAGATATAGGACCTGAGAGAGATGCTTAAAAAATGCAGAGCCAATGTGAATGTAAAATTTCGATGCTTTAATTATCAACTTCCTGGGAAAATATAATGAGAATTAGGAGTTAGTTTCATATTCCATATTCATATTCCATTTGTCACTACATGTTTACGAGTTTTATGTTTTAGGCAATTGTGTGTGCGTGTGTGTGTGTGTGTGTGTGTGTGTGTGTGTGTGTGTGTGTAGGAAATAAATAACAGTCCTACCCTTGAACTACGTTGCAAATCGAGGTTGTTTTCTGATCTTGTTTGGGGAATCCCAGTCTAGACATTAGCTTTCTTTAAGTAATTTTCCCCAGGACTCCAGGATGAAAGCTTGTCCCCCTCCTTAGAGTGCTGACTCCCTCAAGACTGAACTTAGTCTACACCTGAGTTTGCAGCTAAATATCCTTAGTGGAAGAATGCTTTCCCAGCTCAGTGAGTCAGTGGCAAGATCTGTTGATGGCCATGTGTTTGTGGTTGTTGTTTAGATGCACAAGCCTATGGTGGTCTGGACTCTAATTCATATGTGTGATGAACTGCCTGTATGGAATCTCCCTCTTCTGACTCAGATTGTCAATTTATCCATAATACACAGTCTTAGAGAATTACTTGAGCACCTGCATGGTTAAGTACTTGTCCTTGATCATGCATTAGTAGGACCAGAGACTGCTAGATTATGACGTAGATAGGACACAGGGTCTAAAGAAAAAACAACAACAATAACAAAAAAAAAACCCAACCGAACAAACAAACCATAATTCAAATCTAGCCTCAGACATTTACTAGTTGTGTGGCCCTGGGTAAGTCACTTAACCTCTGCCTTCCTCAGTTTCCTCAACTGTAAAATGAGGATAATAATAGCACCTGCCTTCCAGAACCAAGTGAGGTAATATTTGTAGAACACTTAACTTGGTGCTTGACACATGGTGAGTACTTAATAAATGCTGTCCCCTCGTCCGTACCTTATACCCCTGACTCAAAGGCTATGCCATGCTGCCTCTCATAAATCGGAAGATTGGGAGCTGGAAGAGAAGTTAGATATCATATAGTCCAACTCTTCCATTTTACAGATAAGAAAACTGAGGCCCAAATAGACAAAGTGACTTAACCAAACTCACACAGCTAAAGGAAAGGTGCTGAGTAGAATCCAGTTTTCCTTTCTGCCAAACAAGTATTTTTGCCACTGTACAATATAACACATACTGATAAGACACAAAAATGCTATAGACAATAAGAATCATTTCTTTCTGGACCCTAAGGTGTCTTATTCGCTTCAGAAGCATCAAGTTCTATACAGTTTTTGTTCATGCCCATTTTCTGTCTCAGCACCAACCTACTGTAACAGGGTGCATTCAACCGTATGATCCCTGATTATCTGAGATGTCAGAGTTCAAAGGAGGTACCAAGACAAAGAAGGTACACCCTGGGGACTAATGCAAGAGCTAATAAGGATATGTGACAGATGACAGATAAATGTGTGTGTGTGTGTGTGTGTGTGTGTGTGTGTGTGTATAGATACACTCTGCACTGTGTTTTATTGCGCTTTGCAGATATTGTGGTTTTGTTTTATTTTGTTTTTTACAAAAGGTTTGTGGCAATCTTGCATTCAGCAAGTCTGTCAGCACCATTTTTCCAATAGCGTGCACTCACGTTGCATCTCTGTGTCACATTTTGATAATTCTTACAATATTTCAAATTTTTCATTATTCTTGTATCTGTTATGGTGATCTGTGATCCATGATTTCTGATGTTAATGTTTTAATTGTTGGGGGGCTCCACAAACCATGCCCACATAAGACAATAAACTTAATCAATACATGTTGTATACCTTCTGATGGCTCCACTGACTGGCTATTCCCAATCTCTGTCCCTGTCTTTGGGCCTCCTATTCCCTGAGACACAACAATATTGACATTAAGCCGATTAATAACCCTACAACAACCTATAAGTGTTTGAGTGAAAGGAAGAGTAGCAACTCTCTTGCTTTAAATCAAAACCTAGAAATGAGTGAGCTCAGTGAGGAAGCCACGTGGAAAGCAGAGATAGGCTAAAAGCTAAGCCCCGACCCTGATCAGCCAGCAGCCATCAACATAGAGGCAAGACCCTCCACCAGCAAAAAGATTATAACTCACCGAAAGCAGGATGATAGTTACCACTTTTTTTAAGCAATAAAATATTTTTTAGTTAAGGTATGTATGGTTTTTTTTAGACAGAATACTATTACATGCTTAACAGACTACAGTATAGCATAAAGATAAATTTTACATGAAGTAGGAAACCAAAAAAATAAATGTGACTCACTTTATTGCTATATTCATTTTATTGATTGTTTTGGTACCAAACCTGTAATATCTCTGAGATATGCCTTTATACTATATATACATGTATACACAGATACATAATGTGTGTATGTGCACGTATGCACATGTTATATACCGTGCACACATACACTATACATTGCATATACTGTATAATTATACAATACACTATATATTATACTCATCATATATAATGTATACTATATATACATACTACATAGATATATACTGTATACATATACTGTGTATACTATATATAAACTGTATATCATATATAGTATATATTTATATAATGTACTATATATACAATATAGCTATACACTATATACTATATATATGATACACTATCTATCCATGATACACTATATATGCACTATATATTCACTATAAATGATACCTATTGTATATGTATACAATAGGCTACATATGCTATATTATAAACTACATATGTTATATATATACATGATATATACTGTATATGATATCTGAGCTATACACTGTATATATATTATATACTATACACTGCATATATACTATATATATGGCATATAATACATATATACTATACACTGTATACCATATACATACCATATAGTACTATATATAACCATACACTATATATACCATTTATACATACTATAAACATATTGCATATTATATATAGACTAAATACTATATATACTATACATACAGTATATATTATATGTTCATAATATATGACATGTATACTATATATTTGACCAACTTACTATACATACAGTAGACACTATATATTCACTATACATAACATATTTACTACATATAGACACTATATGCCATATATATTATGTTATATATTTACATAATATACTCTATATACTATATATTCACTATGCATGACATATACTATGTTTACAGAATATACTTTAGATATACTATACATTCACTATATATGATATATATATATGCTATATATACCCACACTTATAGTATATATCCACTATATATGACATATATTTGTGCAATATACTATACATGCACTATACACTATATATTCACTATACACAGTGCATATGATATACACACACCTTGTACTATATTCTCTCTATATGTAAATATGCTGTTTATGCATTATATATACTACATGATACACACACACTGTGTACACTATATATATTGCATATAGGATAGAGAGACACTATGCACTATATATACTATATATACATACTATACATGACATATATACTATATATACACTATACTTTATATATACTAAGGTCACTTTCTACTCTGAAATTTTATGATTATAAGATACTGACTTTTTTATGTTTTATTGGTGCTTTTTAAAATATCACTATCATATTCAATAATCTCCACCCCATAAAATAGTTAAGCAAAATAAACTGATATACTAACCTTGTCTGAAAGCATATGCAGCAATCCTTATCCATAGTACACCACCTCTCCCCCTAGAAGAGGGAGGTGTTTCATAATCAGGTCTATGCAATGAAGATGGGTTACTATGCTAGCTAAAACCACTTATTTTTAGCACTGTTCTCCTTTACATTATTGTGTTTACTGTGTACACTTTTTTCTTTGTTCTTCTTTCTTTACTCTGTATCACCTCTGGAATATTTGAATGACTTTCCTGGGTCACACAGAAACCAAAAAATAATAGCTACTATTTATATAAGGTTTTAAGATTTTCAAAGTGCTTTACAAATATCATTTCATTTTATCCTCACAACAGCTCTGGGAGGTAAGTACTATTCTTATCCCCATTTTACACATCAGGAAACTGAGACATGTAGTGGTCGAATGACTTGTCCAGGTTCACGTAACTAGTAAGTGTCTGAGACTGGTTTTGAACTTGGGTCTTCCTGGCTCCAAGTCCTGCACTCTACAACTTCTCTGCTACCTTGTTGAGCTTATGTCAAACGCATCGGAGAAATGCAAAAATGGAAATCACAGAAAAATGGACTGGTTCACAAAAGATTAATTACCACTCCATAAAAACATTTAGCCAAGCTTGGAGATGAAGAAGACTTTGGAAAGCCTGAAGATTTAGAGAGAACTGGACTGGAGAAATAGAATTAAAATGTTAAGTACATCCTTCCATCCAATACAAGAACAAGGAAATGAATAGTTAGGATATGATATAGAAATGGGACCATAAATTAAGAGCTGAACAGGACCTTAAAGGACTTCTAGTACAATCCCCTCTTTTAACAGATGAGGAAACCAAGGCCCAGAGAAGTAAAAGTCTACAAAGTTGGAAGCTACTGGGTGGCAGAGTTAGGATTCAAATGTAGTGCTCTTAAATATAGACAGGTATAATGATATTGAATACAATTTTTGGTGACATAATTAATACTAATGCATATCTAAAAATGATGGTTACTGAGCTATGGGTCACTGTCACTCCCCCTACAAAGAAAAAAATAACTATGAGCCACACAATTCCTACCCTTTTCAGTGTGACTTTCCAGTCACTCCTTCAGGTCCTCCCCCTAAGGGGACTGGGTTTTCTCCTCCAATGAAGCCCAGGAAGATGGTTGAGACTCTGACTCAACACCAATCTCTAGTCACTGCCCCAGTCACTACTCAAATGCCTAGGGAAATTCCAGTGAAAATGTGCTCCCTGCCCCAAGAAGTTGTAAAAACGAAACATCAACTCTTTTACCACTCTGATACCTCAGCCAAAGATCCCACTCTGGCAATAGACCACAATCTATTTTTTTTCTTCTTTCCTTGGAAGTCCCCCATTGTCTGCCTTCAAGGGCATTCCAACAATAATGCACAGAGATTTACAATGTGAGCGTTTAATAGCTTTGATCACAATTAGAGGCTTATAAGTAGAGAAGGGTAAGCAAACTCTTAAGAAATAGGATACAGAGAGAAGTCATCAGATTTAAGTCCTGTGGGGAGAAAAGGAGGTAAAGAAGAGAAGATCAATTTAAAATCACCTGCATGTCCATAGTCCAAGTAGGTTTTCAGCAGCAATACAGCCACCCCACAGGACAAGCCTCATATGTGATCTACTCATATAACATCTATCCTGACCTACCCCTAATAATTTCATGGAGTCTGTCCTTTATAGATTTTCGTCTCTGTCATGTATCTTCTTCTCCCCTCCACCCTACACCTCCTGCCTAGGCTCAGCAGGCCTGGACCTCCTGGGAGATGAGGAAGGCAGTGGCTTTTGAATGATGGCCTTCAGCCCTCTGAGCCACAGGTATATATGGGAGTTGGTCCCATCACATTTCTGATTTCCAGGGCATGCAATTTTGGAGACTGCTGAGAGTTAACTTCCCTAAGGGTGAGATTTTCCTCTTTTTTCCTGGTTTGAACTAAGATCTTATCTTGCTCCCAGGTAAAGAGCTGAATTACTTTTCTGTATTCTGTGGCATATTCTAATCTGTAGAACTCTGATTTTGGTCTGCTATTTTGATTAGGTAAATGGATTTACTTGCTATTTACTATTTGTAATGGGGCAGCTAGGTGGCGCAATGGATAGAGCACCGGTCTTGGAATCAGGGCCGTTCACCTTCCTGAGTTCAAATCTGGCCTCAAGATACTTACTAGCTGTGTGATCCTGGGCAAGTCGTCTAACCCTGTTTGCCTTAGTTTTCTTATCTATTAAATGAGCTGGAGAAGGAAATGGCAAATCACTCTAGTATCTTTGCCAAGAAAACTCAAAATGTGGTCACAAAGACTTGGACACAACCGAACAACATTTATGATGGTCTTTTGTGTTCTAGCATGTGAAGGAATGTCTAGGCTAGCTAGTGCAAACTAAAGGCTATCCTTCCCCCATAAGGGTAATCAGGGAAGTAGCCTTAATGCTGACCTTATTGTAGCCCTAGACCAGAGATATTTGAGACATGTCAGGAAGATAATTCTAGCTCACTATTCCTTTTGAAGACTGGGAGAGAGATTGCCCAACCACATCTGTCCTGGACCTTGCCTTCTCCTGCCACCCCTACCCCAACCCCTGGCTGTATCTGATGATACAGCAGACACAGCCCATCTCCCCTATCCTCTGAAGAGATAGGCCAAACCTCAGATTATTTCTAATAATATCAGCCATGAGCAAAGTGATTCTTATTTTATTTTCTTACTTATTTCTTACTTACTTATTCTTACTTATTTGAATTTTAAAAATATTTTCAATTTCATGGTGTTTTGTTTTGAAAAAGATTAATTTTCACTGTCCCACCTCCTTTACTCCCATTAAACAAAACAAAAAGAAAATGAAAACCTTTGTAACAAAGATGCACACTCAATCAAAGCAAATCTGCACAATAGTTATATCTAAAAATGTATGTCTCAATATGCATCTTGAGTCCATTGCCTCTCTGTCCAGAGGCAGGTAATATGCTTCATCTTTAATCCTCTGGAATCATGGTTTGACATTGCATTGATCAGAGTTCTGAAGTCTTTTGAAGCTGTTTTTCTTTATAATATTATTGTAGAAATTGTTCTACTTTGGCTCACTTTACTGTCTATTGATTTATACTGGTCTTCCTAGTTTTCTCTGAAACCATTAGTTTCATCTTTTCTTATGGTTTAGTAATGTTTCATTACATTCATGTACCCTAATTTATTTAGCCATTACCCAACATATGAGCACCCCCTTAGTTTCCAGTGTTTTGCTACTACAAAAAGAGCTGTTAAAAAAATTTTTGTACACAAAGGTCCTTTTCATTTTTCTTTGATTTCCTTTGGGTGTAGACCTAATAATTGGGTTAAAGGGTACATACAGTCTAGTGAATTTGGAGGCATAGTTTAAAATTGGTTTTAAGAATGGCTCAACCAGGGAGCAGAGCCAAGATGGGGGAGAAAAGGCAGGGACTCACCACGGCTCTCCCCAAAACCTCTCCAAACACCTTTAAATAATGCTGTAAAACAATTCCTGGAGCAGCAGAACCTACGAAAGGATGAAGTGAAATGATTTCCTGGCCAAAGACAACTTAGAAGGTCAGCAGGACCTTCACATCTGTCACACTAGAGTGAGACTAGTGCAGGTTAGTGCAGGCCATACCAACACAGCCTCAGCCCTGGCAAACCAGGAGCCGGCACTGGGAGCCACCCAATCAGAAGCAGCAGCTGCTTCCAGAGCTCTCAGACCCTAGACAGAAAGGTCAGAAGGAGATTATAAGGGTCTATTTGCTACTACTGGGGAAGGATTCTGTTGCTTTGCCCATACTTGGATCCAAGTCACAGTCCTGAGTGGTAGTCCCTGGGCAAGGATGAATACTAGCACACCAGAGCCACAGTAGATCAGGGACCCTCCTCACAGATCAAGGGCAGAAAAGAGTGCTTGTGGTCACTCACAGACCAGAGCACAGGCCAGGAGAGTTGAAAACACCTCACCTTAGATCATACCACCTTGAAAGAACTGCAAAATTACAGGTCCCTAGAAGTATCTCTGAAAACAGCTGCACAAAACCCTTGAAGCTTGGGACAGTACTCCTTCCACCCTGGAGGCAGAGACCCACTTTAACAAAGAGTTAAAAAGTCAAGAAAAAGACTAGGAAAATGAGCAAACAACAGAAAAAATTCTGACCTTAGAAAGGTACTATGGTGACAAGATCAAAACACATATTCAGAAGAAGATAACAAAGTCAAAGCTCCTACATACAAAGTCTCCAAAACAAAAATATGAATTGGCTGCAGGCCGTGCAAGAGCTCAAAAAGGATTTTGAAAATAAACTAAGAGAGATAGAGGAAAAATTATGAAGAGAAATGGGAGTGATACAAGAAAATCATGGAAAACAAGTCAACAGCTTGTTATACAGGAGGCGCAACAAGACTGAAGAAAATAACACCTTAAAAACAGATTGGGCCAAATGGAAAAGGAGGTGCAAAAGCTCACTGAAGAAAATAATTCCTTAAAATTAGAATTGAGCAAATGGAAGCTAATGACTTTATGAGAAATCAAGAAACAATAAAACAAACCAAAAGAATAAAAAAATAGGAGACAATGTGAAATATCTCACTGGAAAAATAACTGACCTGGAAAATAGATTCAGGAGAGATCACTGAAAAATTATTGGACTACTGAAAGCCATGTTCAAAAAAAGAGCCTAGACATTATCTTTCAAGAAATTATCATGGAAATCTGCCCTGATAGTCTAGAACCAGAGGGTAAAATAGAAATTGAAAGAATCTACTGATCACCTCCTGAAAGAGACCCATAAATAAAACCTCCCTGGAATATTATAGCCAAATTCCAGAGCCCACAGGTCAAGGAGAAAATACTGCAAGCAGCCAAAAAGAAACAATTCAAGTATTCAGGATAACACAAGATTTAGCAGCTTCTACATTAAAGAATCAGAGGGCTCGGGATATAATATTCCAGAGGGCAAAGGAGCTAATGATTACAACCAAGAATCACCTATCCAGCAAAACTAATTATAATCCTTCAGGGGAAAAATTAGATATTCAATGAAATATAGGACTTTTAAGCATTCTTGATGAAAAGACCAGAGCTGAATAGAAACTTTAACTTTCAAACACAAGACTCAAGAGAAGCATAAAAAGGTAAACACAAAAGGGAAATCATAAGGGACTTAATAAGGTTAAACTGTTTGCCTTCCTATGTGGGAAGAGGATACTTGTAACTCATAAGAATTTTCTCATTATTAGGGCAGTTAGAAGGACTATATGTAGACAGAAGGCACAGATGTGAAACGGAAGGATGATATCTAAAAAGAAAAAATTAAAGGGTAAGAGAGGAATACACTGAGAGAAAGGGAAAGAGAGAGGTAGAATGGGGTAAATTATCTCACATAAAAGAGACCAAAAAAAAAGCTTTTACAGTGGGGAAGATGAGGAAAGTGAGGGGGAGTGGGTGAACCTTACTCTCATCAGAATTGGCTCAAAGAAGGAATAACATACATATTCAACTGGGTATAGAAATCTATCTTACCCTACAGGAAAGTAGGAGGAGAAAGGGATAAGAGAAGGAGGGGAGCATGATAGAAGGGAGGGCAGATTAGGGAAAAGGATAGTCAGAAGCAAAACACTTTTGAGAAGGGACAGGGTGAAAGGGGAGAGAGAGAAAATAGAATAAACAGGGGAGAGGGAATAAGACGATGGGATGGAGAGAAATACAGTTAGCAACAGTAACTGTGAAAAAAAAGATTGAAGCACGTTTCTCTGATAAAGGACTCATTTCTCAAACATGTACAGAACTGAGTCAAATGAGAGCCATTCTCCAATTGATAAATGATCAAACGATATGAACAGTTTTCACATGAAGTAATCAAAGCTATCTATAGCCATATAAACATTCTCTAACTCACTATTGATTGGAAAAATGCAAATTAAAACAATTCTGAGGTAATACCTCATACATATTAGATTGGCTAATAGAAAAGGTGAATGACAAATGTTGGAGGGGGTATGAGAAAAATGAGACATTAATGCACTGTTGGTAGAGTTGTGAACTAATTCAACCATTCTGTAGAGTAATTTGGAACTATACCCAAAGGGCTATAAAATCATGTATACCATTTGACCCAGGAATACCACTGCTAAGTCTTTATCTTAAAAGAGATAAAAAACAAAAAGGAAAAAGACCTATATGTACAAAAATATTTATAACAGCTCTTTTCTGGTGCCAATGAATTGAAAATTGAGGGGATGCCCATCAATTGGGGAATGGCTGAACAAATTGTAGCTTGTGATTATGATGGAATACTATTGTGCTGTAAGAAATGTTGAGAAGGATGCTCTCAGAAAAACCTGGAAAGATTTATATGAGCTGATGCAAAGTGAAATGTACTGTGTACCAAGTAACAGCAATATTATAAGATGATCAGCTGTGAATGACTTAGATATTCTCAGCAATATAATTATCCAAGACAACTCTGAAGGGCTTATGATGAAAATACTATCCATCCCCAGAGAAAGAACTGATGGTGTCTGAAAACAGATTGAAGCATACTTTTTATACTTTATTTTTCTTGAGGTTTTTTTGTAATCTATGTTTCTTTCACAATGTGGCTAATATGGAAATGTTTTGCATGACTACATATGTGTAACCTATATTGAATAGCTTGCCTTCTTGATGGGGGCAGGGAGGAAGGGGGAATTTGGAGCTCAAAGTTTTAAAAACTAATGTTAAAAATTGTTTTTACATGTAACTGGGGGAAAATAAAATACTAAATAAATTTTTAAAAAGAAATGGTCCCACCACTTCACAACTCCATAATAGTGCATTAGTGTGCCTGTTTTTCCTTAGCTCCTCTAATGATTGTCATTTGCCTTTTCTGTCATCTTTGCCAAGCTGATGGGTGTGAGCTGGAACCTCAGAATGGCTCTAATTTACATTTTTCCAGTTATTAGGAATTTGAAACATTTTTTTTTACGTGGTGGCTAATTGCTTGGATTTTTTTCCTTTGAAAACTGACTTCTGCATTTACAGATTTAGGCAACCAACCTACATATATGTGTGTTTGTATAAACACATATGTGTAAATGTATACATACATATATATGTATAGCTCTTGCTTTAAAAATAAAAAATAAAATATAGTGGTAAATTCAAATGAATTCAACAAAAAGTTATGCAATGCCTACGACAGGCAAGGTAGTATGTGACAATGGACATTGGGGCTACAAGGCAAACTAAGAGATGTATAAGCAATTTGCTATGAGAATTACCATTTAGGTTGTTGTGGTATTGGCACAATGACTCAGGAATAATGTTCATTAACATCTTTGCCTGTATATATGTGCAAAGAGCATGACGCAAACCTGCCCAAACACAAAGAAAAAAAAAACCTGATTCCTGTTTAAAATAAAATTAATTTTATTTCTAAAAATGATTCACAAAATCACAGAATTTTAGAACCAAATGAAACCCCAGAGATCATTAAGCAGGTGAGGAACTGAGGCCCTGAAAGTGTCAGTGATCAGCCCAAGGAACTCCTCTAGCCTCTAGAACCAGGACTGAAGCATAAGTCAGCTACGTCAATTCAAGACTCTTTCCATCACATGCTGGAGCCTCTTTGTTATTGAGTTAGGAGCAAATTCAAAATTATGGAAAATTAATTCTTTAAAAAAATGTTAGCTTCATTTTGTCAATATCCCTTTAGAGTTTCTCTCTACTTCAGCAGTTCCATCAGCCAATTTCTAGATGGACTGGCCCATTTTCAAAAGTGCATATTTCTACCTAAATGGCTTAATGTATACACAGTCTCTGGGTTATAAACAGTCCAATTTGTTAAGGAAAAGACACAGCTATATTCCAAGGATGGGTGACAGATACTGAGAGAGAATTATAGGTCCAAAATTACAGCATGTGAATTTATAATCTTTTAGGAAAAGGCCTATAAGAAGACAAAGAACTTTTGTATACTATCACAGAGAAGCCTCCTTATATCATGCCCATTTTTTCTCAACTGTAATTTTTGCCCAGTCACACTACAACATCTCACTAATGGTCTTGTTGGCAGCTTTCCAACACTTTCCCTTCACTGTGAAACCTTGTTTTTATCTTTCCCTTGCAAAATGATCAGATGAGATTTTATAGTATCTGCTGAACTGATGACAGACAGATCAGAAGTGTTATCGCTGCACAAAAGGTGACCCTATCTCTATGCAGCTGCCAAAGATTTGCTTTCTTAACCTAGGTCAGATGCCCCACAGTCTTTTAGCAGCAGAGGGGACCAACGTGCTTCCTTGGTCCATCTCAGTATGGAAAGCCAAGTGATGTGTGTCTGTCTGGGATTGCTTACATCACTAGGTTCCTAGCCTCGCTTTGAGGTTTTCAAGCCAGTGGTGGCTGGAAAGTCAATTACCTAACCTGAAAAACCTTTCCAGTTCTGATTGTCTTTGCTTTGGACTAATTAGAGTAGTGGGTCAGGGTTGGAGAAGGAAAAGAGAAAACTTAGGAAGGTTTCACCTCATACTGGCTGTTCAAACCAAAGCACTCATTCTATTTGTGAAGAGGGAAATAGCTCACTTTGGAGTGTACTAATTCTTTCATGGTACGCATTGATTGTAGAATTTTTAGAGTATAAAAGGAATTCAGAAATCATCTAACTCAACCTCCTTATCCCTAACTCAACAGCCCTAATGGCAGCAGAAAAAGCCCTGAATTTGTAATCACGAGATCTGGGTTCAAAGCCTGGCTTTTTTACATTTACTGTATGTGTGACTTTGGGTAAGTCACTTAACCTCATCTCTATAAAAAATGGGTTTTGGACTAGATAACTTTTGAAATCCTTCTGGCTAGACTATATAATGAAGTGACTTTTTTTCCCCCATTGCTGGACAGCCTGTTATTAGAAAATAATTATTAGAAAATATTTTCTACTTCTGCCTCCCCATAGGTTCCAACTGTTGGCACTAATTCTGATCCTCTTTTAATGGCATTTTGGGATGACCTCTTGAAACTCAGAAGTTAAATCTATTTTCCTTGCAAGGTCTCATTCTTTTGGATCAGTTTCTTAAACATGGGTAGGGAGTTTCTTCTTCTTCTTCTTCTTCTTCTTCTTCTTCTTCTTCTTCTTCTTCTTCTTCTTCTTCTTCTTCTTCTTCTTCTTCTTCTTCTTCTTCTTTTTTTTCCTGTCCCTCCCCAGATGTTGCACTGGCGTTTCTCCAGAACATACATACCCAATGAATGAGAGACAAAGGTAGTCAAACAGGGGTCCTTAGCCTTTTTGTTTGTCAGGGATCCCTTTGAAAGTCTTGTGAGGCTCTATAAAATAATTTTTGGTAGTTTTAATTGGTATGGTACTGAATAAGTAAATTAATTTAGGTAGAATTGTCATTTTTATTATATTAGCTTGGCCTAGCTATGAGCAACTGATATTTTTCCAATTGTTTAGATCTGACACAAGTGTTTTGTATACTATTTTCACTTTTTTTGTTTGCTTTTTCATGCTTTTCTCCTTTTATTCTGTTTCTTCTTTCACAACATGACCAAAGGGGGAACATATTTAATATGATTGCATATGTGTAACCTCTATCAGATTGCTTGCCATCTTGGGGAGCAGGGAGAGAAGAGAGGGAGGGAGAAAATTTGCAACTCAAAAACCTTATAAAAATGAATGTTGAAAGCTATCTTTATATGTAATTGGAAAAAATAAAATACTATTTACAAAAAAAAAAAGAAAGTCTTGTAAAGCCTTCTCAGAATGAGTTTTTTAAATGAATAAAATAATACATAGGGCCCAAAAGACTATAAAAATGTGCATACCCTTTGACCCAGCAATAGCACTTCTAGGGCTATATCCTAAAGAAGTAATACAAATGGGAAAAGGACTCACATGTACAAAAATATTCATAGCAGCTCTTTTTGTGTTGGTGAAGAATTGGAAATTGAGAGGATGCACATCAATTGGGGAATGGCTGAACAAGTTGTGGTATATGAATGTAATGGAATACTATTGTGCTATAAGAAATGATGAACAGGCAGACTTCAGAAAAACCTGGAAAGACTTGTATGGCCTGATGCTGAGTGAAGTGAGCAGAACCAAGAGAACATTGTGCACAATAACAGCCACGTTGTGCTATGACTAATATTGATACACTTAACCCTTCCCAGCAATACAAGGATCTAAGACATATCCAAAGGCCTTGTGATAGAAAATGCTATCTACTTCTAAAGAAAGAACTACGGAATTTGAATGCAGATCAAAGCATACTATTTGCTAATTTTTTCCCTTCTGTTGCGTTTTGTCTCCTCTTTCTGGTGATTCCTCCTATTTTTCTAATTTTTACTAATAATATCACTAATCTGAAAATATGCTTAATAAGAATGTATATATATAACCTATATCAGATTGTGTGCTGTCTTGGGGAGGGTGGTGGGGAGGAAGGGGGAGAAAAATCTTAAACTCAAAAACTTATGGAAGTGATTGTTGATAAATCAAAATAAATTAATAAAAAATAATGCATAGGAAAGAAACCAATGATATTGGAATATGGTTATTGGAATACTAAAAACAACAACAAAAATAACAAATTCATGGACTTTAGGTTAAGAGCTCCTGCACTAGAATGAGGAAAAGGAACAGCATCAGTTGATTAGCAAACCCCCATGACCATAGCAGACATGCAGATATGTTCTCAAATGCTCCCTTCCCTAATCAGCAGGGTCAGTGCTAGAAAGGCAAGATCTCAAACAAACCTATCCATCATCTTTGCCAATTCCAGGGCCAGAAGCAGATGGGAGAGAGTCTTTTTCTTTTTTCTTTCTTTTTTTTTGTTTTCATTCTTTTAATTAGTTAATTTATTTTTAGTTTTCAATATTCGGTTCCATAAGTTTTTGAGTTTTAATTTTCTCTCCCTCCCTTCCCACCTCCCTCCCCAAGATGGTGCGCAATCTGATACAGGCTTTACGTATACATTCCTATTAAACATATTTTCACATTAGTCATGTTGTAAAGAAGAATTAGAACCAACAGGAGGAACCACAAAAAAGAAGAAACAAAACAAAACAGAAGGAAAAGAAAGGAGTAAATAGTATGCTTCAATCTGCATTCAAACTCCATAGTTCTCTCCCTGGATGTGGATAGCATTTTCCATCATGCAATTTTTGGAGATGTCTTAGATCTTTGCATTGCTGAGAACAGCTAAGCAAGAGAGTCTTTTTCAAACAATGGTGAGGGATGTAGAGGAGTCGTAACAAGATGACAGTAGTGGGAATCCAATGCACAATACGTGTAAGGTCATCTCCTTCAGGTGAGCCGAAAGGAATCCTCTTTCTGGGATGGACAACAGTTTATTTCAATTCACCAAACATTTATTTAACATTTCTTCTATATAGAATACTGGTAGAGGTACAAATTAGATAGGACTAGCTTTCATCTAGTGAAGAGATATGACCTACAGAGATAATTATCACACAGAATGTTCCATGAAAATTGTAGTAGAGGTGAACAAAGTACTATGTAAGATTTGAGAGAGGACTTTGGGAAATCAGGGAAGGCTTCTGGGGGAAGCTGCCTTCCCAAAATGTTTATCTTCATGGGAGTCTTTATGTAAATGCTTATCATAACTAGTGCAAAACACTGCCAAATGTTCCATGAAATAATACTTTTTTGTTTTGTTGCTTTTAGATATACAATAAAACCAGCTCCACCAAATCTTTGATTTATTTTCCCAAGAAGAACCTTGGAGCCATCCTTTAGCTGCAACTTCCTATTGTCATCTGGTTTCATTTATACTGAGATTCTCAAGAATGATATGATTCAGTTCCTCCAGGAGTATGTCTACTCATTGGTCCTTGGAAAAGGAAATCACCTCCGACTTACAAAAACAAACATGATTTTTGTAAAACAGACTCATTTGAGCCCTTTGGGAGTTCTGGAAGCTATGCATGAATTTGACCTTGTGAAGGCAATAGGTGCTATACAAAAGCTGAATGAATTTGAGTGCTAATGAACTCTTGGCACTTTTTTTTTTTTTTAAGAAAAGAGGCTGTTCCAGGTGTCAGATGTCAGAAGAGGTGTTCTAGTTCTGGCTTCACCACTTACTATTTATATGACCTTGAGTAAGTTATTTAATCTCTTTAATTTTCAGTTTTATTCACCTATATGTAGCAACTGAAGGCACCTCATTATTTTCATAGCGAGTCTTGCAGACAAGGCTACTCCAGGTTTATGGTTTTCTGTGTCTGCATCTACTCAAAATCATAGCTTGTGAGTCCTCACTGATGTGTTTATTTTTTCTGGTAAGCCAGACAACACAAATGATTCAAGGCAGAGGTATTTAATGAAACATAAGAGTAAGAAACATGAGCAATAAAACATCTAGAACATGTAAACGGGAGATACTCCCACAGGTACATATGGTATCCATGGGAAGAGTACACACATATAGGGAACATGTATGCAAATGTCAGTTCTTGGAGGAGCACAGTATGTGTGGCCAAGGCACATATAAAGAAGAAATGTGTGTGGACAGAGTTCATCTGTGGAGCTAAACCTTAGATTTCTACTGTTGCAGGGTTGCTAGGGCCCTTTGGTTAAGTCTTCATGTTGTTCCTTCTTAGCTTGCTTGCTACTATTTCTGAGTGATACCTAACCTGTGTGAAGAATGTTATTTCTGCTTGGTTTCTTGTTGTGTTTTTTTTTCCAGTCATTTCAGATTCTTTGTGACCCATTTTGGGGTTTTCTTGGCAAAGACACTGAGTAGTTTTCCATTTCGTTCTCCAACTTATTTTACAGATGAGGAAACTGAGGCAAACAGGGTTAAGTGACTTGTCCAAGGACACACAGCTAATATTCATCTGAGGCTGGATTTGGATTCATTAAGATGAGTCTTCCTGATTCCAAACCCAGGGCTCTATATACTGTGCCACCTAGCTGTCCTCTCTGCCAGATAGGTAATCGATATATAAACCAACCAACTGATCAATAAGCATTTATTTAGCACCTACTATGTGCTATGTACTGTGCATTGCTCCCTCTGTAGTCCTCTGTTCCCATAGTCACTGTTGGTGGCTGCCAGACACAGCACCATTAGGCACAAGGTTAGGGGGATTCTCTCTGCTTCCAAATCCTGACTTTAGCTGGAACCTACACTTGAGGTGTCAACCTCTTCCCCATCAAAGGAAGAATGAACTCTTTAAGCTGAAAGCCCAGAGTCTTAAATTACAGCTATTTTATTACTTAATTTTTAAAAAAAATTTGTTTATACATAATTTTCATTTCCAACTATAATTCTCCTCTATCCAGTAATCCATTTCTTATGATAAAGAATAAATAAGAAAGAAGGGAGAAAAGTCTGATAATATGTACAATGTTTTGTAGCCAAAGTCTTCATCTTCTACAAAGAAATCTCATCACTTCTTTGGGACTAAGCAAGGTCATGAAAATTATATATCATTCAGTTTTATTTTGTTTTTTTCTTTCCATTTATATTGTGGCCTCAGCTCTTTTAAGAATGCAAAGTTCTAATATTCTCATATTTTCAGAGCCTTAGTTGGAATAGACTTCTCCTTTCCAAAAAGATATTCTTTCCCTCCAGGTACCATGTTTTTTGGACCACTCACGAGCTTAAGTATTTTTTTTAAATTCCTTTCCTACTCACCTTAAACCTCACTTTGACTTAGGGTTAGAAATTCTTCGTGACTCCCCAGTTAATGTCTATTTGTTAAACTACATAATTAGAATCAGTTTAGAGGATTTTTTTTCCAATAAAGTATCAAAGGTTCTCTGGAGCTCGGGCCACCTATTTTTTTAATCCGTCAAATATTTCTGGTCTTCCATTTGAATTAATAGAAAGAAAAAAGGTATAGGAATGAAATGTTAAACCCTGTAGCAGGGTCATTTTCATCTTCTTGCCTAGCTACATTTTTCCTGTGTCTGTGTGTACACTTATACATGTAAACATAAGAGTGATCATATATAATATATATAGTATACATATATAATATGTATGTATATGTATGTACATACATACACATATACATATATATATACATATATATGTATGTAATCTCTTAGTAATCACCTAAGAAACATGGCTGTGATTTTCTGTGTGTAGTCTGAAACAAGCTGCTCTATATTTAAAATAGTATTAATAATGCCTGTCCTTCCTAGTTTATAGGGTTGCTGTGAATAGCAAATGAGATAATAAGCAGAAAAGCACTTGGAGAACTTTAATACTATAAAAGGGAAGTGTTTATTAATTGTTGTGGTTATTGAAATTTTTACCCTCTGCCTACAGTGCACATGCATGATGATTCTGGCTTCTGGGAATTAAAAAAGAAAATGAAATCACGAGCTTGATTTCAAACCAGATAAGTGGTTTCTCTTTATATTCCTTTCCCTAGTGCTTCCTGACAATCATCTCCCAGGTGAGACAGCTGTTTTGGGCACATGCAGAGGGCAGATATTTTCAGTAACGAGAAAGAAGTAAGAACTGTCAGCTTTCTGGAGCAAGGTGAGTCCATTCTTGATAGTCAGTTTTCAAAGCATGTCAGAAGAGAGCAGCAGAGTGTGCCGGCCTCTATCTAGCAACACCCTCCTCTCAAACGCTGTTTCAGCTATTCCCCTGACATAACGTCTCCTTCTCAGTCTATGTTGGGAGAACGCCCCATTTCTCAATGTCAGATTGGTATTTTCCAAGAAAACCTCCAACAAGCTGCCAATGCATATTCCCCATTGTCACCTTGTACTTAAAAACCACTGATGGGGCCTACTCCACCCAGGGTTCAGGTATATTTCATTTCTTACTGTCCTTCAGCTACCACTTAACAGTCTTCTTTGTCCAGGTGCCCAGAGAGGCAGGCAAACATCCTCCTGATGTAATTAACACCCTAGCAATAATAGGGGAGGGAAAACTTCTCACAAGCAATTAATACATCGAGGCCCACCTGCTCTTGAAAAAAAAAGTCAACCAATTATCAGTAATAATGTACAAAAAAAGGAATCTGGGAGGAGGGGAGGTGAAGATTGAGGGGAGCCTTCATTATCCTCCTATTTCATTCAGACTCTGAAAGGAAAAGAGGGCCACAATGGGAACCATTCACTGAATTAGCTGAAGATAGAAACTGAAATCTTTGCTTACTTCCATTGGGTACTGATGAAGGAGAGAGAAGCATCCTTCCCCATCTAAGAGTCTTTTACTGAAGCTCTGTTGCCAGCTGTGGACATAAGTAGTCCATCATGTGTTACCCAAGGGGGAAAAATGGCTTTGTAGGAAGAATCCTGAAAATTTCAAGACAACAATTTTTATTAGCCTGGAAAGTACCCTCTTATTAAAATTATATGATAATAAATATACAATATATAATATATAATACTAAATATATAATAAATTATATAAAAGTCATTATATAAAGGTCATCCATTTAGAGATCAAATCTATGGTATAATGTAAAGAATACTGGATCTGAACTCAGAAAACCCATTTAATTTCTCTAGCAACACACGGAGACCACTCTTTGTCTTTCTTTACCCAAAGGTCATTATGTTAAGGGCACTGGTGAAGGAGACAGGAGACTTCGGTCCAAGTCCTGTCTGCCATTTATAGCTCCGTGACCTTAGGCAAAACATTAATCCTTAAAAAGTTTCTGTTGCCTTAATGGAAAAATGGGAATAAAAGATTACCTTTCCTACCTACCTCACAGTCTTATTGTGAAAATCAAATGAGATAATTTATATAAAACATTTTGTAACTGTAAATCAACATATGCATGTGAAGTTTCATCATCAGCATATTAATAAATACCTTTGCCCAGAGGTCCACTCTGATTGGTGAGTCTCCAGCCTGGACTACCATTTCCTGAGGGGCAGTCATGCTCACTTTAGTCCTGGCTCACTTTGCTGTCTAGACTTCACCTTCTGGACAGTGACCTTACTTCTTTCTGTCTTTTCCCCCATTCTCAGTTCAGTATAATCTGCCCCCATTAGAATGTAAGTTCAAGAGGCTACCTTATTCCCTTATATTTGAATGTCTAACACTTAACACAGCAACTGGAATATAATAAGCACTTAAATGATGCTCTTTTTTTTTATTAATTGTATTGACTATATCATTGCTCATCCTGATTGAGGGCAGGAAAAAGACCAAACCCTAGTCAGAGGTTCCCAAAGTGGGTGATATCACCCCCTATGAGGCGCTGGAATGATCTAGGTGGGAACCTCAGGTGCAATTGGAAGGGGTTGAATAAAAATAAGGAGGTAGTGGAAGCATAAGGAAAGAAGAGAAGATAATTTTGAAAAACCATTCATACATGTTTCATCTGTTGTGTAACAGAGTTAAAGTTGTAGTTATTACATTATTTCCCAAATAAACACACAAAATGAAAGTTATAACTGATCAATGGTCAAGTCCGCCGATAGGTCTTAATAAGCGAGTGTTGGTAGATGAGCATGCCGTACACTGTTGGGAAGTCCAGAGTGCATTGGCAGGAATGTGTGCTTGTAATGACTTCTTTACAAGTTATTATGCAGTTACATGACACAATGCTGTAGCATCAAAATTTCAATGCAGGAAAACCCCACAAATTTATAATAAATTATTAAATTGAAGATGCATCATTAAAAAAAGTTTTACAGTTTTTTGAAATGATGCAAATTCTTTTTTTTTTTTAGGCAATTGGGGTTAAGTGACTTGCCCAGGGTCACACAGTTTGAAAGTGTCAAGTATTTCGTCTGAGGCTGGATTTGAACTCAGGTCCTCCTGACTTGAGGGCCAGTGCTCTATTCACTGAGCCACCTCACTGTTCCTAATAATGCAAATTTTTTAAAAATGTTGAAGGGTTAAAGAAAGTAGATTTCCTGGAGGGTGCTGAGTAAATTTTTTTTTTTTGAAAAGGGTGCAGTAGGCCAAATAAGTTTGGGAACCTCCGCCCTAGATCTAAGCAAAAAAAAGAAAAAAGAAAAAAGTTCTAAGTAGGCCAGACAAATTCCAAGCAGATTTTTTTTTTAATCCCAATTGATAGATATGTCAGATCCTCAGATCAGCAAGGTTGAAAGAATACATTATGAATTGGCAATGCTAAGGGGGAAAAAAGGCCAAATGACCCCTTATGAAGGATGGTGTGGGAGAGACTTGTGCATCCTGCAGGAGGTTGGACTGAACAAGCCCTGAGGTCCCTTCTGACTGTGATAGTCTACATTTTAGTGTTTTTCTTTCTCTATAGTATAGCTATCAAGTTAGACAAAATAAGAACCCTAGGAAGTTAGAACTTCAGGAAGCTTTATGAGGCATAATAGTTTTAGGGAAGGGAGAGCACATTTTAACAAGAACAGCTTAGTGGATAGATGAAGATAGAGCCAACTGTGTTGATGTAATCGCCTCAGAAGCATTTGTTAAGAATCTAATCTCCGTATTAGGAACTATGGGTGACTAAGAAAAGAGCAGACCTATCCTCTTTCCTCTTACAGCACTTAGAATTTGGTAGAGCAGACCTTGTACTTACACCATCAAGGCTGACCTGAGTCAAATAGGGAGTAGGCACTTGCTTACCTGGTATTATTTAAGGTGCTTTGGGAAATTTGCCTTTGCCCCAAAGGACTCCAGCATCTAAGTATCACAGGGCCTAAAACTGTACTATTAGATAGTCATTCTTTTTAAAAAGCATTATGCACCTCCCTCTAGTCCTATTTCCAAGTACAAATCTTCCTGGAATCTTGTTTTAAGCTAATGACTTAGAACTGTGATTCAATGCATATGCAACATCACTAACGTGGGTTGTTGGTGTTCAGTCATTTCAATGATGTCCTACTCTTTGTGATCCCATTTGGGGTTTTCTTGGCAAAGATATTGGAGTGGCTTGCCATTTTCTTTTCCAACTCATTTTACACATGGGAAAACTGACACGAACAGGGTTAAGTGACTTGCCCAGGGTCACACAACTAATAAGTGTCTGAGGCCAGATTTGAACTTTGATCTTTCTGACTCTAGGCCTAGCACTCTATCCACTGCACCACCCAGCTGTTCACTAACTTGGGTGTGCCCTTCTTAGGTGCAGATCAAAGCCCACCCACCTGTTTTCATCTTGAAGGACTCTTTTCTACAGCTTCCCACAAATCTTCCCCCCGAGATTCAACTCAATATGCTGAGGGCCTACTCTGGATCTCTTGGCATTTTGCATTTGTCAATTTGTGATCTGTCTTTTAGTTATCTTTTTTCTTTTTCTTTTTTTTACTTTAATTTATTTTTTCAGTTTTTCAACATTCACTTCCACAAGATTTTAAGCTCCAAATTTTCTCCCTATCTCATCCCTCCCCAACCCCAAGATGGCATGCATTCTGTATACCCCTTCCCCTAATCTGCCCTCCCTTATATCTCTTCCCCCCCCATCCCCTTCCCCTTCTATTTTCCAGTAGGGTAGGATAGATTTGTATTATCCTTTATTCTTGATATATAACTGGTCCATCTCTTCTGATCATATAGTTCTTTGATGGCAGCCTTAATGTAACTTTTCCTGGACAACTTGTCACTGATAATATATTGTAGTCTAATCATACCCAACATGTGCCTCTCCATTACCCTATGGGCAACCCGCATCTTTAATTCTTTGGAGATAATTCTGCAGTGGGGGTAATCTAATGCTGTCATATGGCATCACAAGAAGAGTACTGTTGCTAAAAAGTGGACTGCCATACATACCATACTATTTAGAGCAGCACTTTTTTTTGTGGTGGCAAAGAACTGGAAACAAAGTAGATGCCTATCCGTTATGGGATGGCTTCAAAAACTGTGGTGCATGGATGTAGCATAATGTAATAATGTGTTAAAAGAAAATATAGAAATGATGAATTCAGAGAAGACTATGTACAGAGTAAACAGAATCAAGAAAACTATACGATAATGACTGCGACAAGATGAGTGAAAACAATACCAAAACAACCAAAACTGCCACAAAATTGATAAACCCCATGCTGGGCCCAAGAGAAGATAAGAGAAGACACGTCTCCCGGCTCCTTTTCAGGGGCAGTGAACTACAGGTGTGACATATTGTGCATGATGCCAGATATTTTTTAATTCATCAGTTAATTTTATGGAAATTTTTTCTTTTCTCTGCTTTTATATTCATTATAATAAGGGACGATCCTCTGAGAGGAAGTGGGGCAGAGATATGATGGAAAATATAAGTGATTAGGGCAGCTAGGTGGCACAGTGAATAGAACTCTGGCCTTGGAGTCAGGAGGACCTGAGTTCAAATCCAGCTTCGGACACTTAACACTTATTAGCTGTGTGACCCTGGGCAAGTCACCTAACCCCAATTGCCTCGCCAAAAAAAAAAAAAGTAAGTGATGTTAAAACAAAAGATATCAATAAAAATTAATGTCTTAAAAATGTGCCTTTATTTCGGGTACAGCCTTGGGGTAATCAAAAGAATTGTAAAGTCTCCCAGAGGCTCTCACTGCTGCCTGTTTTATTCTCCTCCTCTAGTGTCTTCTGAACTTTCTCTTCAATCTAAGTCCAGATTATTGTTGTTTATCCATGATATCTGTCAAAGACATATACTAAGGGACTAGTTCTATCTGTTGTCCAACTAACTGCATATCATAGCCTGGGCATAAGGCATTT
The DNA here is from genome assembly GCF_003287225.1 of Phascolarctos cinereus. NCBI lineage: Eukaryota > Metazoa > Chordata > Mammalia > Diprotodontia > Phascolarctidae > Phascolarctos > Phascolarctos cinereus. The sequence goes on along the minus strand of NW_027555847.1, from coordinate 266,507,147 downwards.
GTATACAGCAGGCACTTAATAAATGCTTGTTGAATTGAAGTCCCTAACACCTTAGTGTGAATGGAATTATACAATCTTTTTCTTCTTGATTCTTTGGAGGACCCCAGGTCTAGGTGATTGCACTGGGCACCTAAATGTTGAGTGGATACTGAAAGAATGAGGAAAAGATACATGAAGGAAAGTTAAAAGGAATCAAACTTTGCCTACATTGAAATATTCCAGGATAAGTCTTATGTTCAATAACCCACTCGCAGAGATGCTCTCACTGTGTAATTACTGAGCCATGGTTTAACTCCCTCCTGCCCCACCCCCACGTAACACAAACAGCTTAATACAGTACAAAGCAGGCAGCAGTGAGAGCCCTGAGCAGTACCAGATGTACTTTGAGTTGCCCTAATGAGTTTCTCTCTCCAAAGGAAGAAGGAGAGTGAGTCTGCAAACAGAATACCTGGAGTCCGGTTTCCCTGGAGGAGGTCATGTGTTGGAGCTGTTTGAAGAATGCAACCCCATCAGCAGGCTTCCCTGAATCATTTCTAGAAATTTGAAAGAAAGGCCTTTCAAGAGCTCTTGAGACCCAGAGGATTTCTGTTGAAACGGCCAAGACAAAGAAATACTGTTTAAAGGATGGAAGATGTATAGGATGTGTTTTTTTTGAGGAGCCTTAGACTATGTGAGACAAAAATATTTCCCTGGTGGGCCAGGAGAGAAGGGAGTCCAGGGGCAGAGAGAGAAAGAGAAGAAACATTTTATTCCTTCCAACAAATCTTCCTCTGCTAAATGGGGTTAGAAAGTGATTTTTACTTGCCCCTTTCCCCACCACCATCAAATCACACTTTCCAGTAAAGAAAAACACTTTGGTGTTGGGGCAGCTAGATGGTACAGTGGATAGAATATTGAGCCTAGAGTCAGAAAGAGCAGAGTTCAAGTATGACCTCAGACATTTAACCCCTGCTTACATAAAACCGGAGAAGGAAATGGCAAACCATTCAAGAAAACTCCATGGACGGTTGGTCCAAGGAATCACGAAGAGTTTGTTGCCATTGAGTTGTTTCAGTCACGTCCTACTCTTCATGACCCCATTTGGGGTTTTCTTATCAAAGATCTCATCAAAGGAGTGGTTTCCCATTCCCTTCTCCAGCTCATTTTACAGATGAGGAAAATGAGGCAAACAGGGTTAAGTGACTTGCCCAGGGTCACACAGCTAGTAAGTGTCTGAGGCTGGATTTGAACTCAGGAAGATGAGTCTTCCTGGTTCCAAGCCCAGTGGTCTATCCACTGTGCATTTTAGAGTTGGACATGACTGAACAACAACAACAAGGACTTCTTGTAGAACTTTTTTTTTTTCTTTATTTCATTGCATTATTCATTTACTTCTAGCTCATCTCTCTCTGTGGTGCATTTCTATTTGCTTCACTGGACACTTGTCATTGTTCCTTTCAGGTTACATGTTCCTAGAGGGAAAGGATTCTGATCTGTCCATCAGAAAACAAGCATTCATTAAATGCCTATATGTCAGGCACTGTGCTAAGCTCCGAGAAGGTGAAGAAAAGCCAAAACCAGACCCTGCCCTCAGGGAGTTTATAATCTAATAATCTGGTCTGACCTTGTCCTACATAACACCCAGCATGGGGGTCATTTCATCTGGTCAGAGGCAGGCAAGGTAGCAGGGAAAGCTCTAGGCTCAGATTTAGAAGTATTATGCTTAGTTGCTGGCTCTAGGACTTCCTAACTGTGTGACTGCTAAAGTTACTAATTGCTCTATGGCTTACTTTATCTGTAAAATGGTCTTTTAAAAAACTTGCTCTAGCTAATTCGGAGTGATTGTAAGAAAATGCTAATGATTGTGAATAATCAATAACCTAATCCATATAATCAATTAAGCTATCATACTCTGTTGTAACATACAGTCTCATATACTGATGTACAGGAATAAATTTTTAATTTGCATATAGTGCATACAATGCACTCATGAATATAGATTCTGTGCAGAGGCTGAGCCACATAGATTGTCATTGTTATTCAGTTATTTTTTTCAGTTGTGTCCTACTTGTTGTGACCCATTTAGGGTTTTTACGCCAAAGATACTGGAGTAGTTTGTCATTTCCTTCTCCAGATCATTTTATAGATGAGGAATTGAAGCAAACAGGGTTAAAGTGACTTGCCCGAGATCACACGGCTAGTAAAGTATCTCAGGCTAGATTTGAACTCATGAAGATGAGTCATCCTGATTCTAATCCCCGTTCTCTATCATTGAACTACCTAATCTTATTTGGGACTTCAAAAATTTAACGGTATACAATATATTCAGTTCATGTACATAAACATGCAATCTATTCCTATGTGTATATATATATATATACACACACATCTGTACACATATGAATGAGTTGTATGTTTCTGCAAATTCATATATACACATGAATGTATATGTATACATATATACACACAAATGTCTATGTCTATACATGCATACGTACATACACACATACATACACACATACAGTTATCCCTTCCACATCTGACTTTCCCCATTATGGTTTCAATATATCGCTGGCCAGCACAAGAAATTAAATGAGAATTTTTGTGAAAGCTGCAGATGATACACGAAGGCCAGCGGATGACAGAAAAAGTTTAGAAACTCAGAAATGCATAAAGTATAAGTATGGTATTGTATAATATCAACATAGTTCATCTTTTAATAATGTAATAATTCAGACTTTCTCTCTAGTACAAGAGGAGGGCTAAGACTTTTTACATGGATTTTCCAGATCATGAGGTTGCCATGCCTCTAACCCCATAGATGTGGAAGGGAAAACTATAATCATATATACACATACATACATACATACATACATACATACATGTGTGTGGTTGAGCTAGAGAGCTCCCTGATCAACTTGATGAATTACAGGTTAGCACACCTTTATTAGGGACTTGGTACCATCCTCTGTAGGAGGTAGGCATTATCATTAACAATTTCATTGCCAGTATTGGGGGACAGTTACTAGATCTGTCCAATAACAATTAAGGATGAAGACAAACTCTAATAGATTTTGGAATGAGTTGAGTGGCTTAGGCTGCTGTGGATTAATTGAGGATAAATTGATTGTTATGGACTAGTGTGAGTTGGAAGGTATAAAATGTTTTGCATACTGCTTGCCAGCCCCAAACCTCGTGTCTCCCTACTTATTGTCTACATGCTTTGAAAAGCTGGTGGATCCAGAAAGGGCCAACTAGGATGGTGAAGTACTTTGAATCCATACCACTAAGGACTGGTCAAAGGAAATGGGAGTGTTGAATATAAATAAGAAAAAGCTGGGGGAGAGGGGAGGATATGACAACCATCTTCATGTATTTGAAGGGCTGCCATGGGTTAAATTTGTGCTGTTTGGCTGCAGAGGGCAGAAAGAGGAGCAATGTGTGGGCATCCAGTATTTAGCACAGTACCTGGTCCATAGTAAGCACTGAATAAATGATTGTTGACTGTTGATTGACATTGCAAAAAAGGAAAACGTAGGATTGCTGTCAAGAAAAACTTCCTATCAATAATAGCTGTCCAAAAGTAGAATGAGCACCTTCAAGAGATGGTGGGTTATTCCCCTCTCACCTGAGGTCTTCAAACAAAGGCTAGATACTCTTGTGTTGGGTATGCAATCATGTGTATTCTTTGCGCAGAATGGGTTAGGCCCAAGTGAGATTGTCTAATAACAGTCTAGGCTCTGATTTTACAGACTAAATCTGTCTATACAGAGAGGAAGTTTTAATGGAAACAACAAAAAAGATGAAGCTAATAAAAATGATTTTTTAAAAACTTAAACGTCCTTCAGAGTTACACAATTAAAAACAATGGAGTTAATAAAAGTCTTACTTTTCAAACCACCAAAATGTGCTTTTCAAAAACATAAACATTCTTTTTTTAAGGAGTTCATAAAGACTCTCTCCCTGCTCATACAGGCCCTCTCTGCCAAATCCCAGGTAGGTCAGCCAGACTGCTGTTGGAGAGATATGGTCTCACTTGGGCCGTAGCACATGCAAACACACAAACACGCACACACATGTGAAAACACTGGTAACATGCGGTCATGTTACATCATCTATACTAAAATGCATCTGTGTTTTCTGGTTTGCCAATCAAGCTTAGGCTTTGGTTGTTACCCTTTGTAATATGTCTTTTCTCTCTCTTAATTGGATTTTAAGACTATCCTCATCTCTGGTTCCACTGGCTAGAGGCCTAGCTAAACTCCCAACTTCATTAAACAGGAAAGAGTTACAAGGGGCTTCAAAACAGCTGCTCACATGCTAAAAATAGATGACAGCCTACTCTTTCTTGAGATCCTTTGTTTAACCAAAGCTGTGTGACCTAGAGTTTGTGGCTGTGGGCTTTCATTCATTTTATTAAAAAAAAAAAAGAGGCAGGCCTTTCAAACCTTTCGGCTTTCCTAGAATAGTAAAAGTAATAATAATGATGATAGTAACAGTAAGGAATATGATTATAACAAAATAATAATGATGGGAATGACAATTATCATGATTAAAAGCAAATTTTTAAAAAAAATTATGTTTTAAAAAAACATAAATTTTTAAAAAATCCATAAATTTGCTTTCCTTTTTCTGCTGAGGCCCAGCACATACACACATACACAGCAGGACATAGAGAGATAGGAGGTCTTTCACCACAGCAAACTTGTGTCATTTTTCACTGCTAGAAGATGAAATCTAAATTCATTAGCAAGGCACAATTAAGTTCATGCCTCTATCTGAGGCCCATTCACAGCTCAGCTTTGTACTTTGTCTTGGTAGTGGGCTGCCTTTGCCTGAATGGAGCTGGCAAACCTGTCCCATGTAAGCGCATTAATTAGGGCTCTTCAGCCTAGGGTAGCAGATGGGAAAATTTGTCCTTCTAGGCTTTGAATAGCAGCTTCTTGGCTTGAAATAACACCCTCATCTCAACAGACTGAGCATGTTCTTTATTACTCTTAGTAATTAGCTAAGAAATACTCATTATTAATGTATTCCTTTATCAACCCATCTGTCCCTCCATCTTTTTCCACCTTCTGCATGACCCAGATCTCTTTGAGACCTCTAAGTCATTCAAAGAACCCCAGGAAGCTACATGTGGGCGATTGATTACTTTTATGTTTTGGGTGGCAAGGTCTGAGACCATGGGAGGTGGGGTCCTACCTGACTAGGATGACAAAGAAAGACCCCCAAAGAAGCCTGAGATGCAAAAGCTGAGCTTGGAGGAAATTGCATTACTTTATTTTGCAGTTAGGAAGGGCATTAATTCAAATCAGCAGATTTTTTTAATAGTAATACATATACACTGCACAAAGTACAGGAAATACAAAGACAGAAACAAAATATTTTCTAAGAGTTTATAATCTTGATGGTTACAACATGCACCCAAGTAAGTAAATGCAAAATATTTACAAAATAACACAAAGTAATTTCTAGAAAGAAAATGCTAACATGAATAAACCATATTGGATTGCTTATAGTCTCAGGGAGGGGGGAGTGGAGGGAGAGAAGGAAGGAGGCACAGAATTGGGAACTCAAAACTTTTAAAAAAGTTTAAAAATTGTTTTAACATGTGATTGGGGGGAAATAAAATATTATTGAAAAATAAAGAAATTGCTAAAATGGAGGGGGGTAAGAGGAAAGAGCACTGAAAGAGAGCAGAGACCGGAGGAAGTCTCATAATGTGCTTTGGAATGTTTTGAAAGTGAGGTTAGGAGGAATTCAATTCAATAAACATGTTTTTAAAATAAGTCAAATGTTCAAGGTGGTATTGTAGGTTGAAGATAAAAAGATGAAAGACCAGCCTTCAAGGAGGTTATACTCTACTAAGGGGCAAACTGCTAAGTATCACTGGAGTGTGATGGAGGCAAGGAAAGCTGCAGATAGGATGGGCTTGGCAAATTCGAGGAGGGCCAGAACATCTGGGGATTAAGGCAGGTGCACAGTCCCTCCTTACCCCCAGCTTGTTCTCCTCCATTGATGCTCAAATATCAGGTACAAGTCCAAGAGTCTATGCAGATTTGTTGGGAAAGACCTTAGCTTGAAAAGGTCAGGGTCTCCCACTGCATCCGGGGCCATCACCAGTCATCCTGACCTATGTCTCGCCACTGGACTCCAACGACTCTGAAGGAAAGGGTGAGACTGATGACTTTACACAACCCTGCCTCACTTAATTTCAATTCACTTGCAAGTCAAGACGTCACCCTCCCGATGTCATTGGTGTTCTTTGAGAATGAAGGACAAACAGCACAGGACATGAATGACTCATTATAGGAGGAAGCTCTCACCAGCTTTGAACTGTACTATGGAAATGAATATACTTTTTTTTTTTTACAAATATTGGACAAAAAAGAGGGTAGAGATTTTTGCTGGAAGTAGATAGTAGAGGAAAAAAGAGGCAAAGATAAAGTAGATTCATATAAGTCACCTTCAAAGGAACCCTTGAGTGTGTTTTACTAGCAGGGCAGAAGTCTGGGCAGAGAAACAAGGAAGGTGGTCTGGAGGCTTCCCAGAGGGTCTGTACTGCTGAGCAGACAGAAGACCTTGTAAAGGCATTGTGTGTTGCTTGAACTACTGGACACAAAACAGAGAGAGCAGGAGGCAATAGCTGAAACAGCCAGCCTGACTTCAGCTCGTTTTGCTTTTCTTTTGTGCCCAAGGCCAGCAGTGAGTGGGGAGAGCGCGCTGCCTGTCAGGCTGAGGTTCACACAAAGAACACAAAGTCCGTTTTGTTCATTCAGGACGGACAAGCTCCTGCTCCCTGCGGTTGGCCTTTGAAAGGGGAAGAGCTTTGCCCAAGAACACTTAGGGGACCAAATAAACACTACAAGCTTTAGTGCCAGGGACCCAGGAAGAAGAAAGCTGTTTCATCTTTCCTTTGCAAGTGGAGCTGGCAAATATTTGCCTAGGTAAGGGAGGGCTGGCTGACTGAGCAATGTTTCTACAATAGAAGAAGCAATTTTGAAATCCCTTTGACCCTAGGAAGTGCAAGGAAAAGGCACCCATTGACTCCAAACTCAGCTACATGTCAAAGCCTAGATAGAGAGCCGGTGACAATTCTGTCTTGACAGCATCCCTTGCATAGTGCCCCCTTCTCCCCACTAACACAGCCATAGCAGCAGTGCAGTCAATCAACTACCAAGATTTTATTAAGTGCTTGCTTATATGGTAGGCACTGCGGCTAGGTGCTGAGGATATAAAAAAGTCAAAAACACACCAAGTCCCTGCCTTCAAGGAGCTTACGCAACATGTAAATAAATGGGTACATACAAGAGCAAAAGGCAGAGTAAAAGAAAGATTCAGACCTTCATGACCTCTCACCAGGAATATTGTAATTGTTCTCCCAAGTAGTAAGAAGAAAATAAACATTTATTAAGCACCTGTTATGTGCCAAGCACTGTGCTACGCACTTTGTAATTTGTTCCTCCTGACAACACTGGTTGGTAGGTGTTATTATTATTCCCATTTTATAGTTGACAGGGGTTAAGTCTCATAGTTAATAGCTGTGAATTGAGGTCTTCCTGACAGTAGGACCAGCATTTTCTCCACTGCACCACGTAAAGGCTCTCTCCTCTGCCCAGGCCCTTATCTACATAGCTGCTAGCATGCTATTCCTAAAATACAGGGGGATTTTAACTTTAAATTTAAATTTAAAAATTGTCCAACCTGCAAGAAAAAAACCACTGAGGCAGAACTCTGAGCCAATGGCACTTTATTAAAGTGTCCACAGCCCACTCTAATGATGTGGACCTCAGATCCTCCTCACTATGTGAGATGCCCACTTCCTTCAGGTCCTTAGTTTTACAGTACTTGATACGCGGACAATACGGGAGAAGCAGACCAAAAATACAGAATCTCATTGGTTGATAGGCCTTGATCTTGGCCCTCTAGGAGGGTCTACACAAATAGAATCCCATTGGATGACAAACAGACTAGCAAGCAGATGTTAACAGACCTATCTTGACTTTCCAGGAGGTCCAACCAAGCTGATGAGCAGGTTCATGGAGTTGGGCTGATAAGCAAATGTCAAAACATCTACATGGGTCAATGGGCCAGTAAAAGGGCTGGCCACAGGGTCACCCATTGGCTATGTGCTCGTGGTCAGCTTCCGATGTCAGGCAAAGAGGGATGACAAGAGATGGAGGGGCAACAAAAATAATTGGGGGACTTTCCATAATTGAGTCACCTCTGCCATGCTGGGCTTGGTCCCCATAACAAGGAAAAACAAGGGTAGAGGGTCTCTAATTCACTTCCTATGATTAAGCAAGTGAACTTACAATCTGCAGTTCATAGTTCAGGGGCCCAATATATAGAACTTACAATCACCACCCCTGTGGAATGATATCAGATTGACTGATACTGATTGGAACAAAATAGGGGCCCAATAAAAGAGGGGTCTAATTAATCATCTATCACACCAAATCATTTCTCTGTTTAATTTTTGTTCATCCTTCATTCTCAAAGAGGACCAATGATATCAGAAGGGTGACGTCCTGCCTTATAAGTGAATTGGATTTAAGTGAGGCAGAGCTGTGCAAAGTTGTCAGCCTTACTCTCCCTTCCAGAATCAGCTGAGTCCAGTGGCAAAACATAGGTCAGGATGACTGACAATGGCCCCAAATGCAGTGGGAAACCTTGGCCTTTTTAAGCTAAGATCTTCCCCAGGTCTCAGATTGTCTGAGGTAGCACCCATTCAGTTATTAAAGGCCAGGTAAGAAGAGAGGCAAAAGATGGACTACTTTGACTTCCCAATAGAATCCGTCTGGGAGGAGAAGACCCTCAGAGTTTCCTGTTCAATAAACTCCAGTCAGTGAATTAGTCAGTCTGTCCCTAAGCATTTGTTAAGCACCTATTATGTCCTAGCTTATGCCAAGTGCTAGAGACACAAAGTAGTTGTTCATCCTTCATTCTGGAAAAGGACTATGATACCAGGGAGGTGATGCCATGACTTGCAGGTGAATTAGATTTAAGTGAGGTAGGGCTGTGCAAAGCTACCAGCCTCACTTTGTCCTCTGGAGCCATTTGGGTCTAGCGGCCAGATATAGATCAGAATAACTGGAGATGGCCCCAGAGATACAAAGAAAGGCCAAAGACAGTCTCTGCCCTCAAAGAACTCACAGTCTAATAGGAGAGACAACATGGTGACAACTATATAGAAATAAGATACATACCAGATAAATTGGAAGTGATCAGAGAGAAGGCACTAGCATGAAGGTTAACAGAGAAACAACTCTTACAGAAGGTGGGAAAAGACTACTTCAGTTTTACCCTTTGAGTTTAAGATGTCTACTAGACATCCAGTTTAAGATGTCTAGTAGACATCCAGTTCAAGATGTCTACTAGACATCCAGTTCAAGATGTCTATTAATAGACAGAGCTCAGTGGATAGAGCACCGGCCCTGGAGTCAAGAGGACCTAAGTTCAAATCCGGCCTCAGACCAAACACTTCATGCTTACTAGCTTGTGACCCTGGGCAAGTCACTTAACCCCAATTGCCTAAAAATTAAAAAAAATAATAATAAAAAACGACAGAGATGGAAGACTGTAGACTAGCAGAGATATTAGGGCTGGATAAATAGATTTGAGAATCATTAGCATATAAAAATAATACAGCAGATACATACTCAAAATGTGCCACAATTAACATATGCATTGATGAACTTATTCAATGACATGCAAAGTACATATTAAGTGGGTAAATGCCATTGTCATCTGACATATGTTATATGTGTAACTATATTCTGAATTTTCTGGAGCAATGAACATTAGTTTGATCATTGGTCAAGTTATATTGGCTCTCTTGTTACCTGCTGACCCATATGCTTCTGTATTTTCTCTGGCTGTTAGTATGGGTGGGTCATAAGCCCAATCAGAATTATAGTCCTACCTTTCTAAATTTATAGAGGGCTCAGGCAGCCTAGAAATGTCTCTACACTCTATGAGGGTATGTCTCCTAAGTGCCTCTACTGCTGATATGCTCCATAGAAAAGTATTCCATCTGGGTTCTGTACTCTTATTTGAAATGTTTGGTGGATGACATCATAGAAGGTCTTCCCTCACTTGAAATGCCTGTTTCTAAGCTATTGTCTGGATTAGAGAATGGATTCAAGCTTAAAGTCTTTAGTGTCTCTCAAGAATTTGACACTTGTTAAATGACATTTTGCTAGATAGCTAGATACCAAAATGTCATTTGACAAGTGTCAAATTCTTAATGTATACTAAGGGAAGAAAAAGGCTAATTAATCACCATGAGATGAAGGAGCTATTTAATGAGTTTTTGTTGTTATTGTTAGACTGTTTCAGTTGTGTCCAACTCTTCATGACCCCATTTGAGGTTTTCTTGGCAAAGAGTGGTTTGCTATTTCCTTTGCTAGCTCATTTTACAGATGAGGAAACTGAGGCAAACAGGGTAAAGTGACTTGACCAGAGCCACACAGCTAGAAAGTGGCTGAGGGCAGATTTGAACTCAGGAAGATGAGGCTTCCTGACTCCAGAACCAGCGCTCTGTGCACTGGGCCACTAGCTACTCTTTTAGCTCCTCAGTCGGTGTGTCGTTTTCTTGTAAATATTTAATAAAGTATTTTAGTGAAATAAGCTGTGGATGCTTTATATAAAGTACATAAACATGTAATTAACCTACATTTGTAGGTCACTAGAATTCTTATCTATTGATAATAGATATGTGATGCCCTCTGTTCAGAAAGATGGTAGCAGACTTATATTTCAGAGGAAGCTGAAGTGTTTTTCTAGTAGCTCACGAATCGGTGTCATGACAGTGATATGGTTGATCCTCGCCTATAACTTGCAACATCTATTTCCAGCTTTCCTGAAGTACTGATACATAATGAAATATTTATGTATTAATTCCACTTTATCAGTATTCTTTGTTTGGACTCTTTAGTGATCAGCCAAGTGGCGCAGTGGATAGAGTGCTAGGCTCAAAGTCAGGAAGATTCATCTTCATCAGTTCAAATCTGGCCTCAGACATTTACTAATTGTGTGACCCTGGGCAAATCACCTAACCCTCTTTGCCTCAGTTTCCTCATCTATAAAATGGTCTGGAGAAGGAAATGACAAGTTACTCCAATATCTTTGCCAAGAAAATCCCAAGTTGGGGTCACGAAGAGTCAGACACAGCTGAAACTACAGCTACAAAAGTAGTCGGTGCCGTCTACACTGAAGCATTTCCAGCTAGTGGAATATTGGCATTTCTGATTTGCTCTGGTTTGTCATAACTTCCTAGGGCAGCAAAACATGAAGAGCAACATTTACTTCACTGTCCTCTACATCAACCTGACCTTAAGTTCACATTTGGATATCACTGGAGAAATAAAAATATTAATTGTTATTATTATTAACTATATGTAATTGATCTGTTTTTCCAAAGAAATAATATTAGATTGCATCATTTTTTCATCCTAAAATACCCTAAAATTGGTAAACTTTCATTTTTTCAATTATTGAAATTTTACAGCTGTTCAAGATTTCAGTCTTTACCTCATTCAATCTCTACTTTCTCTTATTTCTTGTACCACCTACTCACTTGGCACTTAAGTATTTGCTGCTTTATGCTGATATTTAACTGTTTGTTTGAGCGTGGGGAAGAGGCCCTAAATCTCTCCCCAACTAGACCATCTCTAGGTAAAAGTCTTAGTACATGGGCTGAATGTTATTAAACTTTCCAAAGGAATCCCAAAGCACCTAGCATTTGAGAATGGGATTTTACACTCAAATGGAACATGCTGCTTTTCAGTCATTTCAGTTGTGTCTGACTTTTTGGGATCCCATCTGTGGTTTTCTTAGCAAAGATACTGGAATGGTTTGCCATTTCCTTCTGCAGCTCATTTTATTTTATTTTATTTTATTTTTACAGCTCATTTTACAGATGAGGAAACTGAGGCAAACAGGGTAAAGTGACTTGCCCAGGGTCACACAGCTAGGAATTACCTGAAACTGAATTTGAACTCAGAAAGATGAGTCTTCTTAACTCCAGGCCCAGTACTATATCCACTGTGCCACATAGCTACCCATATGGAACATGAGATAACAGATTTTGCAAAGGAAACCGAAGCCCAGAGAGGAGGATTGAGTCCCAGTTCCTGGAGAGAGGCTATGTCCCCTTGCTTGTTAGAATACTTGAGAGAGGAGTTATATTACAACTTTCAGTTGTCCAATAGGTTAGGATCCCATCCTCATTGGAGTGAGTTACTGTGTCCAGTTTCAATAATAGTCAAATAATGAGCAGAATATGACTCAATCAATACAGGCATACTCAGGAAATCACTGAAACATCAACTGTCCCTCAAAAGGTACAAAATCACAAGGAACCCAAAAGGAACTCTATCATGAAATTAGATCAGTGTCCCCCAAGAACAAGAGGTCCATGAACTTGGTTTTTAAAATATATATTGCTAACTTTAATATAATTGGTTCCCTTGTTAATCCTATGTATTTTATGAATTTAAAACTATTTTTCTGAGAAGGGGTTCATAGGTTTTGCCAGCTTGCCATAGGGGTTCATGATTTTAAAAAAAGTTAAGTTCTGCTCTAAAATAAATATATAGCAAAATCTTGGTTCTACTATTGTGATAAGAGGTGAGTTTCTTTTAAAAAAATAAATTTAGATGCATTAAATAGTATACAAATTAGAAATATATCTGCTCCTTCAGCATCTCAGTCTATCAGCTTCTCCTACAACTCTGCTCTTCAGCTAATAATGTCCACATAGAGCACATAGCCTCAAAATTCACCACCTAGGCCTAGGAGTCGCAAATCTCACAGGAAGTAGTTTTCCAAGGCCATTTTTTTTGTTTTTTCCTTTTCTTTTTATGTTCTTGATATCTTTTGTTTTTACATCACCTACATTCCTCAGTATATGTCCCTACTCCCAGAAAGCAATCCTTTTATCAAAGAATGGAAAAAAAAACCCTCAACACTTCAGCATGGTTTTCCAACACCTCACCCAATTCAATATTTCACATAGCATTCTACACCCACCCATTAATACCACCCTCACCCTTCCAAAGAATGGAAGGAGTTTTATCCTGATACCTTTCCTTTGGGGCCAAGCTTAGTTATCATAAAATCCCATCACACAATTTGAGCTGTTTTGTTGTTATTGTTTTCATTTAGTTTATTATAGTTTTCATGTATGTTGTCTTCTTGTTAATGTTCACACTTTAGTTCATAAACGTTCTCCTTTGTGTGGCAGGGAGCAATATTTCCTAGGTCTCAGTCAAATAGGCTGGGCTAGTTTATCCTAAGGCTCCACCTCACTCAAGCACGGTTAATTTTTCCTTAAAATGCATTAAAACCACCTTAAAACTCAGGGGATTCAAGCTTAGGCCTCAGTTGATGTAATTTCCAGCTGGTCTAAGTACAAAAAAGCCAAGGCATGAAGACTTAAGTTCTTTTCCTACAGACTTATGATCAGTAGACCAGCTTGGACAACTATGCCTATCTCAATGCCGTAAACTCTGGGAATATCCTTTTCTTGCTATAGCTAAGTAGTTTTCTTTCTTTTTTTTTAAACTGTTAAGTGGTCTACAGGATAATGCACTTACCTCAGATTATGGTTATTGCTGTTGGTCCTTCTTTCAACCAATGACATCAGGAGGGGGATGTCTTGATTTGCAAGTGAATTGGATTTAAGTGAGGCAGGGCTGTGCGAAGTCACCAGCCTCACTCTCTCCTCCAGAGTCATCTGAGTCCAGTGGCAATACATAGGTCAGGATGACTGGAGATGGCCCCAGATCCAGTGGGAGACTCTGGCCTTTTTAAGCTAAGGTGCTTCCCAGGTTTCAGTTTGTCTAAGGTAGCACCCATTCAGTGATAAAGGCTGGGTAAGAAATGAGGCAAAAAATGGCCTCTTTTACCTAGTCAAAAAAAAAATTAATCTGGGAGGGGAGGACCCTCAGGATTTCTGGCCAGAACAGAAACAATTGCTATTTACACTCAACTCTGAGCCATCAAAACCCAAACAATGAACGAGAGGCTTGGGCTAGGACCTATTATTGGCCAATGAGTGAAAGCCAGAATGATTTGGGTTTAAAGGCACAGTCAAGTAGCTCCATTTGAATCCCAATGGGCTTTATCAAAGCCTGATTTTTTCAAAGCTCCATTTCAAGAAATCATAAATAAAACCTTGTGGGACAGAAGAGTTAATTGTCTCAGTTTGTTAGTTTTTAATGACAGAATAAATAAGGAGGGAAGAGAAAAAAAAATCTGTCCCTCAAACCTCAAGATATCGTGTGAGGCTTAAGTGATCAAAATTTATAATCCTTTGGACATAGCAGCCACACGTAAGGGTATGATTCTCCCTGTGGACAGAAGGAGGGAGGGAGGAAAGGAAGGAAGGAAGGGAGGAAGGAAGGAAGGAAGGAAGGAAGGAAGGAAGGAAGGAAGGAAGGAAGGAAGGAAGGAAGGAAGGAAGGAAGGAAAAATTGAAAGATCCTATCTGATCATATTTGTAAATCATCTGGTACATACTAGGTGCTTAATTAATGCCTGTTTCCTTTCTAAGTGTCAGTTTCCTCTTCAGTAAAGTGAAAAAGTTATGCTAGCTGATCTCTTTAAATATTTTTATACCTCTAAAATTCTATGACTACAAATTTAAACTTTTTTTCAATGAACAAAAATTAATTTTCTGGCCCTCTTACCTCTCTCCCACATTGGGGGGGAAGAAAGATAAAACCCTTGCAACAAATATGCATAGTCAAGCAAAACAAATTCCTGCTTTGACCACATCCAGAGGAAAAAATCTTAATCTGTACCAAGTCCGTCACTTCTCCATTCAGAGTTGGATAGGATTTTTCATGTTTCATCTCTATGAGTAAATATTAATTGAGTGTCTGCAGCATTCCAGGCACTGCTCTGGTATGCATTTGTTGGTGGCTAATTTGGGCCCAGAACAACTACATATAAATGTTTCTCCTTCCTAGATTCCTGCTAGACTCTCATCCCTGTCCTTGGAATCTCTGCATGAGCAATACAGCTATACTACCTTGACTCCTAGCCAACGTGACCATAGACTCTGATAATGACCAAATAGATTCTGATCTAGAATTCATCAGTTTGAGGCCACTGTTTGAACTTAATATTGAGACTTGTGGGAAGGAAAAGCAGAGAAGAGATTTTATCCTGAGAAATCTGTGGCAATGTAGGGATAGTTTGGATGTTTGAGGAGCATCCCCTGGAATGGGTTACCTCATAGTAATCCTGCACTTCCAGTATGCCGGGAGTCTTGTGAGCTGCTGATGCAGAATAGTAGTAATTCAGCTGATATGACAGAGATGAACGAGAAATGAAGGGCATATTGGTAAGTTTTGAGCTGCCAGGGATGCCTATATGCTATTTCTTCCCACTGCCTCCTAAAGGGATTAGCACAAAGCCTCTTAATTCCCAGATGCATGACAGGAGACACTCACTGCTAGCCCTACTTTCACTGTTGTTGGTTAGGGGAAGAAGAGACAGAAGGAGAGATAGAGGTCTTTCCTTACTGACTGCTACCTGCTCACTTACATTATCTATTTTCTGACTGTCTCCTGCATTTTTATACATGTCCATGTGTCTGAGAAATGCAAAATCTGCTGGCTACTTACATCCTTGTTTCACATGACTTATGTAGATGCTGACAGAGATTTGGGAAGAGGGAAGAGGTAAAGAGATACAAGATATTATTCCTCTTTCAGCGGCAATCTAGGGAAGGAGTAGATATGAATCCATTTGGATTTTCCATAAACAAGAGAAATATACTATAGTAATAAACCCCTAATCTAATGAATACATACTAATATAACTAGGTAGCACAGTGGATAGAGCTCTGGGCCTGGAGTCGGGAGGACCTGAGTTCAAATCCGACCTCAGATATGTACCAGCTGTGTGATCCTGGGCAAATCACTTAACCCTATTTGCCTTAGTTCCTCATCTGTAAAATGAGTTGGGGAAGGAAATAGCAAACCACTCCAGTATCTTTGCCAAGAAAATGCCAAATAGGGTCAGGAAGAGTCAGATATGACTGAAACAATCTAACAACAACAACAAAATATAGCTAGGGGAACATATAAATAAAAAACATAATTTGTACATGTAGACGTCACATAGATTAAGCCTCTGAAACAAACATGATTCTGGAAAAGGTAAAGCTCATGAGGGATGAGTTTGGGGAATCTCAGGGAAGACTGACTTATATAGGAGCGTATAATAATGCCACTCTCCCCAGTGACTACAATTGTGCTAGAATTTCCCAAAATAATGAGGCCTTTCAAAAAGAAGGAAAATAGGAGGAAAAAAAAAACATGGCTTTGGAATCAGAAAATCCTGATTTCTGCCACTGGTTACTTCTGTGACATTCAGCAAGTCACTCCCTCTCTTTGGATCTCAGTTTCCTCATCGGTAATAAGTAGAGGTGGGGTGGGGGTTGGATTAGAGGATTTTTGAGGCCTCTTTCAGCTCAACATCCTATGATACAAAGATGAGAATAAGATGCCTGCCCTCAATTCAAACTTCAGAGCATTTTTTTTGGTGACTACCATACACAAGGCATTATTTTGCTAGGTGCTGGAGGTGGTAGTGGAGATTACAAAAGTAAAACTAAAAAAAAAGGTCTCTACTCAAAGAACTTATCCTCCACTTAAATTCTGTTGAAGGGATATAACATGTAAGCAGATAATTATAGATAGGATAATGTGAGGAAAGAGAGAACACTCCTAATCAGCAGGATAAGGACAGGCTTCCCAGAGGAAGGAGTTTAGAAGATTTAATATGTCAGCGATCTGTGATTTCATTGGTATTGGTCCTCTTTCCACTAATGTAGCTCGCAATCCCTCCATACTTTTGTAGGTGGTATTTGTGTCTTGCTAGGGTTGAGGGTGGGGAAATAATCACTTGGGGCAAACCTTTTGGTGATAGGCATCTCTGAATTTAGCTGTTCTGGTCCTCAGATGACAAACTCATAGATCATTGCTGTGGAGTTCTCATTCAAAGCCTCTCCAGCCCTATTGGACTCATCAGTGATTGCCCTTTGCTGCCATGGCCTTTGGGAACGTACTATGACTTGATCAATGTAACCATAGATTCGGGAAATGGCCAAATAGATCCTGATCCATAATTCACCAATTTGACATTGAGACTTATGGGAAGGAGAAACAAGGAAGAGATTTTATTGTAAGAGACATGTGAAAGCGCAGGGAGAGGCAGGGCTATTTGAGGGGCAACTCCTACCCTGTACTCCCAGCATGCCAAGACTCTTAATGGACTGCTGTTACAAGACAGTAGTAATTGGAACATGGGACAGAGATTAATGATGGATAAATGGTTTGTTGGTAAGTTTTGTGAAGCATCAATGTGAGTACATCTTTATAACATTTATAAACACATTAAATAAAATTGATAAATTGTATTGTTAACACATTGCTATCTAGAGAAGTGTCTGTTTATCTTTATCTCTTCATTTCTACGTCTTAGTTAAGTTCTCTGCAAGCTCCTTGTAAAAGCTATCTTATTCATGTATTGACTCCAGACTCAGTATAAAGGAAAACAGAGAAATCAGGAGTAAAACAAATAAACATACAAACAAAAAACCAAAAAAAACCCTCAGAAATTTGTCTTTAATATGAACAGGACCAAGGATGGGCACACTGGGACACTGTAAGTACCAAAGTACAAGAGTGCCTATTGGTACAGGATTACAGAGCGGTATTGAAAGACTAAAGCCACAAGAAGGGGAACAAAAGGACAGTTTGGGGGTGGGGAGTCCTTGGAATGGGTGGAAGGCAGAAGCAGAATGTTGATGCAGGTTAGCAATCCCAAGGTCAGTTCAGGTTGGTTTAGGATGGTCTGGGTTGTTCCAGAGGTTCACTCAGAGGAAGAACCCAGAGGCTTCTGGCTAAGAGAAAGACTTTGGTTCATGGTTCTCTTTGGCAATTGGTCAGCTCAGGTCTTCCTCTAGAAATGGGAGTCCTACCAAAGCTATAGCAGAATCAAAGTCACATGGAATCTTGGAGTCAGAAGTAATCTCACCAGCCATCTAGTCCAAATATGACACTCAATACCTGACCAAGAATCCCCCTAAAATATCCTCAGTAAGTGGTCACCCCAGTCTTAACATGAAGTTTTGCCAGTGAGAAGGAATCTTTGCTTCATTCGAACTATGCATCATTCTCCTTTCTGATAGGTTAACAGTTGACTAGGAGAACTTGTATGCAGAAGAAGAACTCTAGGAGAGGGGGCTTTCAGTCATTTCATCTGCCTAAGGCTTGAGAGGCAGTGTAGCATGGTGGATTGCAAGAGGGCAGCAGAGTCAGGAAAATCTAGATTCAGGTCCTTCCTCTGCCACATATTAGTTGTACAAGGGAGGGAACAACCAACTGAACCTCTCAATTCCTCAAGCAACTCTCAAGGACCACAAATTACCAAGGAATTGCTTTGCTGGAGAGGGTTCCCGTTCTGGCAGGTCCCTTCATGGATGAAATCATAGAGGAAAAGTCACAGATTTAGAGCTGGAAACCATCTTAGAGATTATCTAGTCCAGATGTCATTAAACTACCACCCAAGGGCCAAATCTGGCTCACCACCTGTGCAGCTTGTCAGCTAAGAATGGTTTTTACATTTTAAAATAAAACTTTTAGATGAGTAAATTGAGGCCCAGAGAAGTTAATCAATTTTGTGTGCCCCCCCCTCCTTACATAGGTAGAAAGCCCCAGTACTGGAATTCAAATTCAGATGCTCTGGCCCCAAATTCTACTCCTCTACCTGTTGATATTTAGGGGTGCTGGAACCCCAAAATCATGACACACAGGTCCTGCCCAAGTGAATTTGACCCAAGCCTCCTTTTAGCCAAAGAAAAGGTTTATTAGAATATCTATCGAGGGTGGGTGAGATTTAAAGACTCTGCCATATTGTCCAGGCTCTTAAGGAATCTAAGCATTTGTATGGCTAATGCAAGCAGGCCAAAGCTTAAGAATCCCGGCACCTTAGTGGAAACAAGATGGACCTTATATACAGAAAGACTGTGGGAGGGATCTAGGAGTGGCTGGAGGAAGGGTCTAAGCAAGATCTGGATGGGAGTGGCCAGTAAACTGGAGTGAACAGAACACCAGGAACGTGCACCACAGGGCCAAGGGAGAATGGAGTCTAGGTAGGTTTAAGGGTGGGAAGTGCCTAAGGGCAATCGGAAGGTAACAGAACCAAATTGGGAGATTGGGCATAGCCACAATGAAAGGCCAGATGAGTGAATTATAGCCTCAGGCAAATGCCAGATATTTGGCTTTGTGGGGAAGTCTAGGGCTTTTCCTTTTTGGGGTCCAGATCCCAGCCCCATCACACCCACTCCTCCATGTATACTCTTGGTATTCTGTGGGGTATATATGCCCAGGGTCACACAGCTAGTAAGTGTCAAGTGTTTGGTCTGAGGCCAGATTTGAACTGAGGTCCTCCTGAATTCAGGGCCGGTGCTCTATCCACTGCGCCACCTAGCTGCCCCTGTGGGATATATTTAGACATCCGGTGAGCAAAAAATAGACATTTCTTTTCCTCTGAAGGTAAGCTGATCCAGATGTGCAAGATATGTCTATAAGGCAAATGTCTATTCTTTATGTTTTTCTAATAGGCCACTACAGCCACTCAGAATCCATTCAATATACTTATGCATGGACCATTCAGTTGCGTTGAAGGCAAGGGCCCCCGCCTGATAGCCTGAGAATGACATTGGTTTTGGGGAATCTTCTTATGTTTAACATGGTGATTTTTATTTTTAAGATTTTTATATACAGTTTTATGTTACAAATTGTTGTATTACAGTTCCAAACTACATGAAATCATTTAGATTCTTTATACCCTTATCTTAGATCCATAGGCTTTCAATTTATTCATATTTTCCTATTTCCTAGATCTAGAAATAAGCGTATATATCACACTAAAGAGTGACCTGTCAGCAACAAGGAATAATAGTCCCTAAATTCTTGAATTACCTTCTGGGCACACTTCTTTGTTTTGATTATAGGCTATTTGTGACCATTAGACATTAAACCATGATTTCACAGTCATGTTTCAATCATAGATTGGCATTTTTTCACCAGGGAACTGAGTGAAATTAATGTTTGAAAAATCTGAAAAAAAAATCTACTACAGTGAGTGAGTGAAGGAAAGTCTTTATTACACTTCTTGAGAGTGAAGAGGGCACAACGCACTTTAGTAGCGCGTGGGCACTGCTTCAGTGGTAGAATCAACTTTTAAACCGTTAGTAAGATCCATACTCCATCCATCAGGGCTCCTATTGGTCTAGTTCATCTGAGTTACACTCTTCCTGGACAGCCCATCACATGTTCGTCCATGTTCTATTAACTCCGCCCACTTCATGGGTCCCACGTTCTGGCTATCTCTGCCCTTGGGGTGTGTCAGTTCATATTTAATAAGCTTATTAAGCAATCACAGTGGAGAAAAGCTTTTGCCCCATGGAAGCCCATCCTTGAACCGGCCTGGTTGTAACTGGTTTAGTCTTTAGGGCTCTTTCTTAAGGAACTAGTTGTTTATAGAAAAGTTTGGAGTACTTTCTGATTGGTTGAGGGGCTATCCACAAGATCTTGGAATTTCTTATCCTGCTGTGGAAACCTAACCCCTTAAAATCTTTCTTACAATTAATATTTTCATATGGAAACACCTCTGAACAAGGCATAAAGCCAGACTTCAACAATCAGCCCCTGGAATTAAGGCATAAAGGAAATAAAAGTAATAGGTTTTCTAATTGCTTTTCTCTGATTAGGTAACAGCCAGTGTTTTCCATTATCAGAACATTTTAATAAGTAGAGAAATCAAGGGAAGAGTCTTTCCTAAAAGTCTACTAACTTTAACAGACATTTAAAAATGTCAACACATTTAGAAAGAAACTCATTATCAATGCAAATGAAAGTTGTCTGCCCTTGTGATAAGGACAATAAACAAAACAATGAAGCCCATTAGGGCATTCTGAGTTTGGAAAATTTGACTGGGATTTAGGCTGAAAGAAAGAAGTCCCAGAAAGGCCCTTCCCAGTAGCAGAGTTTGTTTATCCTGCTTATCTGAAGTTAGAGTCAACAATCTTTAATGGGCTTGAAGGTTTCTATGAATTAACCCAGGTTAAACAGAATCCTAAGACCCCTAGCCAGCAGGGGGCACCTCAAAAACACACTTGCTGTCAGACACAAATGGCCTGCCACTGTGAAATGACAAAAGGGATCAGAGCAACACAAAATGGAAACTCAACTTGGATTATTAGGTGCCCTGCTTTTTTTTTCTTTCTCTTTTTAAAAAAATTACATTTTATTGATAACACATCTCAGTCATTTCACCACCAAAGAAAAAATTTAAAAATAATTAAAGAAAAATAATTAAGTAAAAATATCAGATGTGGTTATTAAATTCACTAATCCCTCACCTCTGTGTCTTTGGAGGGGAGGAGTGGAGTAGGTGGGCAAGGACAGAGACACATTTTTTTTATTTGTTCTCTAGAACCTTTATTGACTTTTTAATCTTTTAATTTACATTGTTGTTGTCATTGTGTGTATTCTCTTGATTCTACTTATTTTGCTCTGCATCAGTTGAAAAAAATCTTATTTTTCTCTGGTGTTGTGAGCCAAGCCTGATTCATTTGAGTCTGACTGATGATTTAGATTTAGGATTGGAATGAAATGAGAAGCTCAACCAGAGAGAAGAATGGAGAATATTCCTGAAAGAAGAGAATAAGCAAAATGAGAATTAGGAATGCAAATAATGAGTTTAGTAGACAAAGAAAATAACAAGTCTTGCTCTTAACATGCACACACCTACCTATGTGCAGCCTCATTTTATATCATCATATAACTCTACATGTCAGTCTTCTCTGGACAATCCGTCTGGCACACCATTGGAGTTAAGTGTGAGAGGTAGGTTAGCACCAGACTATAGAGGGCCTTAAATGATGTGTCAAAGGGTCTGGACTTTACATTTTCACTAGATGTTGAGATGCAATGGATGACCCATTTAAACAGAATTTATTCTGGTGTGGTGACAGAAAGGAAGCAAAGAGACTAGACAGCAGGTATTGATGACTTATTGAGCACTCTAGTTGGGAGGGTCCTCTAACTGCAGAATTCCACTTTTTCACCTCACATTTACATCTACACACCCTGGACTTATTGACACTTAGAACTGCTCTCCCTCTCTCTCTCTCTCTCTCTGTCTCTCTCTGTCTCTCTCTCTGTCTCTGTCTCTGTCTCTGTCTCTGTCTCTCTCTGTCTCTGTCTCTCTCTGTCTCTCTCTCTGTCTCTCTCTCTGTCTCTCTCTCTCTGTCTCTCTCTCTGTCTCTCTCTCTCTCTCTCTCTCTCTCTCTCTCTCTCTCTCTCTCTCTGTCTCTCTCTCTCTCTCTCTCTCTCTCTCTCTCTTTCCCCTTAAAGACTTGTTCTGCTTGATCCTAAAGAAGTTAGCTGGGAGTGATGAGTGTGACTCTCCGAGAGGGAGGTTTGGACTCAATGTATGTAAAGGACTTCCTATTCCTTAGAGCCTCATGTTGGCTGGAGCTGGCTGTGTTGGGTTTTCCACAGTCAATTGTTAATTTTCAGTGTGAATATTTACACCTCAAGGAAACTGGCAAACAAATTAGGGTTTGATTAATTGTTTTGTTGATAGTCTGGACTTAAGAAAGTGATGGGGGAGATTTTTTTTCTTCCTATTTATTTTATTTCTAATTTATAGATAAAACATTTCAATAACAGTACGATAAAAAAAGATGATTGCATATGAAACTGCAAATCTACTATGCACATTTGCTGTTCCTTTCAAATATACAACAAAGTTAACTTGTAAATTTCCTTTCCCCTCCTTTTTTTCTTCCCTCTTCCCCTCCCTTGCCTCAGAGATGGCTACCATTAGACACAGATAGTTATATAGATAGATAGATAGAAATATATATGTAAAATTATTCTATTCATACTTCTATTTATCAGTTCTTTCTCTAGATGCAGATAGTATCTTTCTTCATGTCCTTTATAGTTAATTTCAGCATTTATAATAGACAAAAAAACTTATTTGATCAAAGTCATTTTAAAACAATGTTGCTGCTACCGTATATAATGTTCTCTTGGTTCTGCTTGTTGGCTAAAATGATGGGGAGAATATTAATGATACAGATTATACTTAAAATATGTGTGCTATGTAATTATTTTTCAGAGAGTTGATTGTTAAATATTTACAGCATATCCCTGCTTAGACTAATTAGAAACTGGTATTGGTAGCTTTCAGAAAATAATGAATTACTCCTCACTTTTGAGTCATGTCCTACTCTTCATGACCCCATTTAGGGTTTCTTGGCACAGATACTGCAGTGGTTTGCCATTTCCTTCTTTAACTCATTTTATAGACGAGAATGGGGGCAAACAGAGTTAAGTGACTTGCCCAGGGTCATACAGCTAAGGAAGTGAGTGAGGCCAGATTTGAATCAGGAAGATGAGTCTTCCTGCTTCCAAGCCCAGTGCTCAATCCACTGTGCCACCTAGCTGCACCTATTCCTCCACTGCCATCTTAAAGAATGGCAGAATGTCCACTTGTTTTTTCTCTTACTAAAGTGATTTTTGTTTTAGTGAAGATTGACATAGGTGGCTGCTGAGAAGAGGCAGAGTGTACTAGGCAAGTTGAGAAATTGCCCCCACTAAGAATTAAAAGTTAAAGGGGTGCCCATCAATTAGGAAACAGCTGAACAAGGTTGTGGTGTATAATTGTGATGGAATACCATTGTGGCATAAGAAATGATGAGCAGGATGCTTTCAGAAAAACTTGAAAAGACTTACATGAACTGATGCAAAGTGAAGTGAGCAGAACCAGGAGAACACTGTATATAGTAATAGTGATATTGTATGATGATCAACTGTGAATGACTTAGTTATTCTCAGCAATATAACAATCTAAGACAATTCTGAAGGACTTAATTAGGAAAAATGTTATCCATATCAAGTGAAAGAACTGATAGAGTCTGAATGCAGATCAAAGCATATGTTTTTTAAACTTTCTTTGGTTTTCTTGTATTTTTGTTTGTTTTTTTGGTTTGTGTTCTCTTTTGCAACATGGCTAATGTAACTGCACATTTATAATCTACAAAATTGTTGCTTTCTCAAGGAGGGGAGACGGGAAGAAAGGAGGGAGAGAATTTGGAACTCAAATTTTTTTTTAAATGTGAAAAATTCTTTTTACATGTAATTGGAGGGGGGATAAAATGTAAAAAAATTTTAAAAAAGAAAAAAAACTGCCACCAGCTTTTCTCCAGTCCTAATGAAGACAGCTCAAGACACCACTCCCAACTGCCCTAAAATAGCAATCCCTTCCCTACCTCCTCTTCACCCCAAGGACCATCACCCCTACTTCCAGTCCAGCTTCCACAGTTACTACCCCAGAGAACAACTATGCTGGAGGATGGGCCAGCCATCCCCACCAACTGCCAACAGACTGCCACCTAAATGAGAGATAAGGCAGGCTAGCAGAAACACCAAGGCAACCTGCAGGAGGGAGAGGAAATGGTATGTGACAGGAGAGTCAAACCACTGCCACCGCCTTAATCTTAAGTTTTGATAATTACTGCCTTATAATACAATTTAAGCCCTGGTACTGCTAAACCTCCTTCCTTTATACTTTTTTTGTTATTTTCCTTAATATTCTTGACTTTTTATTTTTCCAAATGAATTTTGTTATTTTTTTCTAATTCAATAAAATACTTTTTTGGAAATTTAATTGAGATGTCATTGAATATATAAATTAGTTTGGGTAAAATTGTCATTTTTATTGGCCCTGCCTACCCATGAACAATTAATATCTCTCCAATTATTTATAGCTGATTTTATTTGTATAGATTTTTAATATAATTTTGTTTATATTGTTCCTGTGTTGTTTTCATAGGTGTACTCTCAGGTATTTTATACGTTTTTTTTAGGCAATTGGGGTTAAGTGACTTGCCCAGGGTCACACAGTTAGTGTGAGGCCGGATTTGAACTCGGGTCTTCCTGACTTCAGGGCCGGTGCTCTATCCACTGCTCCACCTAGCTGCCCTATTTTATGCTTTCTAGATTTATTTTCAGTGGGTTTTTTCTTCACCTTCTCTTCTTGCAGAGTTTTGTTTGTGATATGTAGGAATGCTAATGATTTATGTGAATTCACTTTATATAACCACCACCTTCCGTGAGACCCAGGAGATAATCCAGGACCCTGAGCTCAAGAGCCCTAAAAACATCACTGCCTCTCAGACCATCAGCTCTACTACTTGCCTGCTCCCCATAGCCAACACTGAGGGTAGCAATCCCTGTGCAGAAGGGCTCATCTTCTTTAACAGCATCAATGCCAACCACTGACCACTGGCTACCAATGGGCAGTTATGCTCAAGAGCCCAGAAAATGCCTCTCAGATCACCAATTTTACTTCTATCTAGTTTCCACAGACATCATACTGGGAAATGAATCCCACAGAGTTTTGACCTGGCAACTTCCTTTGCTGGTGCTGCAGCTCTGGCCCCCTCAGTAACCATAGCTACTGAAGCCCCAAGGAGGTTTTCATCATTGTAGTCCTTGAAACAGTCAAATGGCTCAAAATCAGAACTAGATATTATTTTTATCAGGAAATAATATATTTAAAAAGATGAATTACCAAATTCCCTGCTGCTGAACTACAAGGACTATGTATGGGACCCTTATATATACTTGCAACTGAAACCTCTTATATGTATTGTCTCTCCCATTAGAATGTGAGCTCCTTAAGAGTTAGAATTGTCTTCCTTTTCTATTTGTATCTGCAGCACTGGGCACAGTAGCTGCCACATAGCAAGCATGTAAGAAATGCTTTTTCATTCATTGATTCACACATAGGTTCTAATTCTATGGCTCTCAAGTCAAATCCCAAACTAGAGCTTTTTTTTAAATAGAATTTTTTCTATTTACTCTGTAGTTCAGACCAGGTTCCTAAACTCTTGGGCTTTTCCATCTCTTCAGAACTGCCATTAGTACAGTACTGTCTCCTAGAGAGCCCAGATTCCTCTCCAAATTCTCCCGGCCCAGGTGTGAATTCTCTTAATTTCTTTTAGATCATCCAAATCAAAGGATTTTACTAAGAAGTCAGGAAAAAAAGGTTTTCATTTTGTTTGTTTTTTTTAAAATCACTTAACAAACACAAAATATTTAGTTACAGATCACTGGGATTTTACCCTAAAGTATAGCTATTCTAGCCAAAGATGCTACTACAGCTTTTTTGGCCTAAATAACATCAGTTTTTAGCATTTAAAACTGGCCAGAACCATAGCTAGCAGTTTTGAAGTGCAGGGTAAGAACATGAATGCGGCTGTCTGTTACTTATTCCGATGGCCCCACAATGTGACATCAGTTAATGGGGTGCTACAGTGGAACATAGTCAATACTCCCACTGGGTAGAATTTAGGACCTTGTACTTCTTCCCTAGGTGTGTGAGACTCTCTATTTCTCTGGAATTAGTTCATTCACTCAACCTGTTCTCACAGCAGATGGTCTAAGTTGCCAGAGAATGACTATCTGGTTACATTTAGGCTCTCTAATGTGATAACTCCACTGAGGGGAAATATACTTCCCATACTCAACACTCTGTTCCTTGAGCCCCATCTCATAAATTTTGGATCCATATAATCAACCACTCATAATAATGATACTTTTAAATCTTCAACATAACTATTTACCTAGTAAGGGAAAAATAATATTACAAACACATATATTAAAACATATATAATAATGAAATACAAATGTGAACCTGGATCATACCCTTCCACTACTTTATTCAATAGCTGTGAGAAAGAATGGGCACACCTATTGGAACCTGGTAGGCTAATACACAAGAGGGGGTGCTCAGGACAACTAACAGTTCTAGACTGTAGTCTTCAATGTTACTGATCCATTTAGGAACATCTGCCAACACAAAACTTCTCCTGTACTTGCTATTTTACTGTGGGTCTTCATCACATTTCTCTACTGAAATATAATCTTTATAATCTTTAATTATCCATTGTCCTTGAAAGGTCATTTAGAAAATAGTAGCTCATACTGTATCGGCAGCTAGGTGATTCAGTGGATAGAGTGCCAGGCCTGGAGTCAGGAAGATCTGAATTCAAATCTGGCCTCAGACATTTACTAGCTGTGTGACCTTGGGTAAGTCACTTAACTCCATTTGCCTCAGTTTTCTCATTTGTAAAATGAGCTGAAGAAGGAAATGGCAAACTACTCTAGTGTCTTTGCCAAGAAAACCCCAAATGGGGTCATGAAGGGTCAGTCACAACTGAAATGACTCAATAATAAAGCTTTTAGTATAACTAGCCATTCTCTTTCAACCAAAGAAGTGTCAAGCTCATCAAACTGGCTCTCCATCTGGGCTATGCTGACTAGCCTGGGTAGTTATTCACATATTCAGATATGACACTGTCCAATCAGAATGAAGTTCACATCAGTACAGCTGAGGTTCACTCTTTAAAATAATTTACCAAGATGCAAGAAGCAGTTGAAAATCCTCTGCTTTCCTTTCATAAGCCAAAAGTGGCAGCCAAAAGGGTTAAGATTTTATTTGAAAAACAACGAAAAACAAAAACAAAAACCAAGCTTCATATTTCACCAGCTCCAGGTGGCACTGAAGTGTTCTCGACCAATGAAATCAGTTCTCTCTGATCAATCAGGAATCACTCAACTAAAGCCACTTCTCATGAGACTCCTCCTACAATGCCCCAGTTCCAACAAAGCAACTTTTCAGCCCCCTTGTTATGTCTTTACTTTTCCTCACTCTGTTTCTCCCACTGTCTTGCAGTTCTGAGATCCAGGGCAGGAGCTGGAACAGATATGCCCAGATAAGCACAAAAAAAAAATGTTCTCAAATCAACTTGAGACAGATTAAGTTGAGGGGAAGATAAAGACCTAGGAGATACTGACCTTCATGGAAGGAGAATCTGAGATACCATGCTGTCATTGTAGGAGAAACTACTGCTAGGTGAGAGAGTAGGGCTGAATAGAGACTGGAGACAGCTAGGGGGATGAAACATTTCTCCAGTATTTATTTCTCTTACCTAAGTGTTAAACTCAGGGGATTCTACCTGGTGATAGAGTATACACACGCTTTCAGTACCCTTTACATTTTCATCCTTAGATGGATCTCTGATTGCCCTGCCCTAGGTACACCCCTGGACTTGGCCTCACCATTTAATCACTGCTATTTTCCTTCTAGCTTATGATTCCCCAGTCTTTTCTGCCAGCTCAGCCTTTGATTATTTTCTTTTCCAAAGCTGCCCTTTCTCACCTAGGATAGTTTCCTTTCATGATCCACTTTGGAAAGCTTGAACTTGGAGCTTCCCCTCTCAGACTGCAATCCTTTAACTTCTCTTTCTCCCACTCCCTTACATGTACTGAACTTGCTAGTTGCCTTAACCATGACCTTCAGTCCCTTCCCGTTAACCAGTTCATCATCCTTATTGTATTCATTTGTTTCATTACCCAGTAAAGATGCCACAGTTTTTTGTTTTTATTTTTTTGATACCAGCAGCCTGGAATCCCTCACCTCCTTGACTGTCTGCCATGTAAACCATGCTAATCCTCAAAAGGTGATAAATCCCTACTCCAGTGTCTGGCCTGCTGGTTCTTTCTGGTGGAAGGTACCCAATTTGGATTGTATCTATTACAAGTTGATGTTATTTAGATTGCTCAAATGGACAATGACTACTGTTTGGTAATTAGTAGTCTGGAGATCTTGTAAGCTAGTTAGAGCTGATCGTTAAAATTTCAATGTGAGCATTCACACATAAGAAATTAGCAAATGCTACAGATCAAGTCTTGATTTAACATTTTTGTTGCTTTCTAGACTTAAGAAAATGATGGAGAAAATGTCAATAAGGACAAATTAAACTTAGAAATGTATCATGCATACATTCCCCCCCCCAACCAAGAACTAGTTGTTAAACATTAACTAGCATACTGCTATTGGTAACCCTTTTTATACATTTCTTCTTGAAGTCTTACCCAATAATAGATGTTCCAAACTTCTTCTATACTCCTCAAGCCTCCAACATCACTCCCTCTCCCACGAGCTCTTGGATCTGAATTATGCACCTTAAGTCACTGTGTATTTCTCTTATGATGCTGGTCTTAAATTGTCCTTTAATATATCCATGTGTTTGTCTTAACTCCTTTACTGGGCTACCATAGTGATATCACTCTGGCACTCTTTGAGAATGGACAACAGTCCACCAAGGCTATAAGCTCCTTGAAAGTAAGACCTATCTGTTTCTCACCAGTTCCCCACTCCTGATTAGGTTTTAGTTATTCTCATGCCTCCAGGGCTTAATGTAGTGTCTCTCATGTGGTAGAAGCCCAATACATATCTTGGTTGGTAGGTTATTGTCCTTCATTCTCGAAGAGGACCAAAATGATATCACTATATTAGAGTCAAATTACAGTGTGTCCAACTGTGGCTGATCAGACCAATATGAACTCAGAATGCTCTGCCACAGGTTGGGCATAAATAGTCCATGTGAACATTTGGATTGGATGCTCTAAATTTGTGCATCTTGAATTTCTTTTGAGCCAAGTGCATTAAAATGAGAAAAGCTAAATATTTATTTATGGAAGAAATGAATGCATATATAGTCTGGTGTAAAGGGTGTTCTAAATGAGGTGATAGCATTGGGAATATAAAATACCTTATTTATTAAGAAATACTCTACAGAAATTAGTGAATGATTAAATATATATTATACAGAGGGACCTTTAATATATATATATATTAAATATATATTATACAGAAGGACCTTTGCTGGAAAAAATTGAGTGGATTCTTGCCTTTTATTTTTCCAGACATAATTTATAGTTTTCTCTTGGCCTATACCTTTAAACATCAGGTTTCAAATCTAGAATAAAATTAAAGAGTAGACCCCTGAGTCCCCAAAGAATGTGATTTGTACCAGAAAGACTAATAGAGCTTTCAGTAGCCCTGGGGTAGATTTCCATCTAGTGTGACTCTTTGGATTTGAATCATGCCCCTTAAATCTCTCTTGCCCAAGCCCTTGTGACACAGACAAAATAAGCTTAGCAGCTAACACTGATGGAGATATATTGTGTTGCCAGAAGAAAACATCACCAAGTAAGGATAAGTCTAATCTACTAAGTAATGGAAGCTCTTGATGGGGTCCCTGCCCCTCTTCACAGCACACTACTTACCCTTCATTAGAAGTCACATATTTTCTGCATCCATTTTGACGCCTGTTTATTTTTGACGAGAAAGCAGCTGGTGACTGCCTTTCTTTTGTGTCCAGTCACATTCCCTCAAGGTTGCTTTGTGTAACACAGAGGGCTTCTCTGTTCTACCCAGACTGTCACCTTGTTCACCTGCCTGAAAGTTGATTGCTAATATCCCTGCCCATTGTTAGGCCTTCTCCTCAGTGGTCTCATTCTCCATTAGATCCATATATTTGGAGGCTAAGGTGACTTATTTGCCCAGACACTTTAAAAAATGCCCTTGGTTAGAATATTTTACAGAACTAGACAAACCAATTTATTTGAAAGAACAAAAATACCTTGAATCTCAAGGAAAACAAGGAAAATAAATTATATTACACCTCAAATTATATTACTGTAAATCAGAAATTATCAAAATCATTTAGTATTTCCTATAGCACCATAGTAGAAATGATGAGCTCGATGATCTTAGAAAAACGTGGAAAGACTTGCACGAAATAATGAAGAGCAAAGTGAGCAGAATCAAGAAAACATTGTATATAGCAACAGCAATATTGTTTTAACAATGACTTTGAGTGAATAAGTCTTTTTGACTATTATGAATACCCAAATTAACTATAAATGGCATATGAAGAGAGACTCTATCTTCATCCAGAAAAAGAACTGATAAGTAGAAGTATGTATAGAATAATTCTACATACATAGATACCTATTTGTGTCTAATGGTGGCTGGGGGGGGGAGGATGGAAAAAAAAAGGAAGAAAGAAATTTACAAGATAGCTTTGTTGTATATTTAAAAGGAATAGCAAGTTGTACACAGCAGTTTGTAGTTTCATGTTCAATTATCTTTCAATTACACTATGTTATGGAAATGCTTGTCTTATTCCATAAATTAAAAATGAAATAAATTTTAAAAATTTAAAATTATTTAGTATTGGTTAAAAATAGAAAATGAGTAGAGAAATAGACAAGATAAGAAAGAATCAGAAAAATTTGAATTCACTAACTTAGCATTCTATAAACCTAAGAATATGATTTTGTGTGTATAGATGTATGGATATACATATATATATAAATACATACATATGCATATATATTACCTGGGAAGGTTTACCTGTGTTATGGGGGGAAAAATCTTCTCTCTGAGTTCATAGGGTTGACAACTGCTGCCAAATATATATTTACCACAATGCAGAAATTATAGAGCTAAAAATCTAGGTTTTACTATTATGCTCAAGTATAGGTTCATGCCTTAGAGAATTCTGACAAGGTTTCTTATAGGCAAAATTTTGTCAAAGTGACAGAGAAATAATTCAGTTATATGTTGCAATCTTGTACATTCCTCTTAGGCCATAAAAGTTAAAGAGAAGATAGATCCATAATCCTATACTTCCTTCAATGTCATAAAAGTTGAACAAATTTAGCTAAACCAAATTATAATCTCATACATCCCCTAAGGAAACAAACTTCGTCAAACAAACTCTATAGGTAAACTAAGTCAGGTTACAGGTTAAACTTCATTTAGAGGATTCATAAATAGTCTGATGTAAGAGGATGATTTATATGTCAATAAGGACTCAGGGATAGTAGAGATTATTCCTCTGACTTCTTACGTAAGGAATGTTGAAGATTCTTTTTTTTTTTTTGCTTTTTTTTTTGGTAAGGCAGTTGGGGGTTAAGTGACTTGCCCAAGGTCACACAGCTAGTAAATGTCAAGTGATTGAAGTCGGATTTGAACTCAGGTCCTCTTGAGTCCAAGGCCAGAGCTCTATGCACAGCACCACCTAGCTGCCCCAATGTTGAAGATTTTTAAGCAAAATTTTCGTATCTCATAGAACAGGTTTTGGTCAGGTGAGGTTAATATTAAGATAGATTAACCAAATTTTGCAGAAGAAATAAAAGAGAATAAAAAATTTCCATAGCACCTATTTGATAGGAATAGCTGGGAAAATTTGAAAGCAGTTTGATAGAAATTAGTTTTAGACCAACACCTTACACCATATAGACACAATAAGATAAAAATGAATATATAATTGGATCACTAAAAGTCATACCATAAAAAAAAAAATTGAAAATAACCAGCTCAGGTACCATTAACGGTTATAGTTCTTTTCCGAAAAAGGGATAGAGGCAAAGGCATTATAAGACTCAAATGAGATCATGAGCATAAAACGTTTTGTAAACCTTAAAGTGCTATGTCATTACCAGTTATTGTTATTATTATTATTATTATTATTATTATTGTTATTGTTATTATTATTATTAGTCTCCAATCACCAGGCCTCCAGTCCTGTGATGACATCATTCCTTAGCCCTCCATTGCAGTCCTGTGGAGCTCCAGCAATAGTTATAGAGCAATACAGGGGTGAAAAAAAAATGTATGCACATACTTTTAAGTTTAATCTGCAGTATTAACACTTTCTTAAGTTGAGACAATCAACAAAAAAATAAATGCAGCCTTATTTGTGTGATTGTTGATTTCTGAGGTGTGAATGATCACACTGAAAAAAACAATAGGCTTTTTACAAGCTGATTAGAGCTGGCTCCAACAAACTCCTTGGATAGAGGTGATCGCTAAAGATAAATTTTCCCATTTTGATAACATGGAATTGAAAAGCTTCTATAAGATCAGGTTACCAAAAAGGATAAGAAGTAAAATAGCCAATTCGGAACTAATCTTTGTATCAATTATCCCCAGAAAAGGTCTGCTATCCAAAGTATTTAGGAAATTAACACAATTACATACAACCAAAATAAAATTCTCAAAAATATATGATCAAAAGATAAGAATGAGTTCTCAAAAGAATTTCAAACTATTAACAATCATACGAAAAATTACTCCAAATTACCAATAAGAGAAATGAAGATCCAAAAAAAACCACCTCTGAGGTTTTTCATCACATCCAGCAAATTAGATGACAAAATATGGGAATAGCCAATGTTGAAGGGATTGTTTAAAGACAGGAATGCCAATACCCTGTTGCTGAAGCTATGAATTAGTCTAACAGTTCTGGAAGGCAATTTGGAATTCTGCTAAGAAAGTGAATAAAATGCCTATAGCCTTTAACCCAGAGATTCCACTTTGAGGCATATACACCACAGAAGCCAGTGTCAAAAAGAAAGGTCTCATACACATCAGAATATTTATAGCTGAACTTTTTATATGAGCAAAGAACTGGAAACAAAGTAGATGCGCATCTATAGGGCAATGGCTAAACAAGTTTTGGAATATCAATGTAATGGAATACTACTACACTATAAAAAATGATGAATATGAGGAAGGCAGAGGACAGTATAATAGAACAGGCATGAGTTAGGTTAGTCACATGGTTCATACTGAAGATTAGAATGGAATGAACATTATACAGTTGAGGAAAGTGAGGCAAGCAGCAGTTAAATGACTTGCTCAGGGTCACACATCTAGGAAGTATGATAAGGTGGATTTGAACTCGGTTTTTCCTGACACCAAGTCTAACACTTTATCCGCTGCTCCAGCTAACTGCCTCTAATAGGTGAAATGATTTGCCCAAGACCCCATAAAAAATTGAGGCTAGGTCTGGAATTCATAAATTCATAGTCTGTTGTTCTTTTTACTCTTCCATACTTGTTGAATGAGTGAAAAAATAAATAAATGACTAGAAAGACAGACAGACACAGATAGCAAACTTAAGAAATTTGTTTCCACTAGAAATCCATTACCTTCCCTCACAAGACTGAGGTAGGAAAGCACTTTTTAAACTTCAAAGCATCATATAAGTCAGCCAGGGTAGAGTGGATAATGCCTTGGATTTGGAATCACAGAAACTGGGCTTGAATCCCAGCTACACCACTGACTATCCAGGTGATTCTAAATGAGCCTGTCAGGTGTTTTGGGGTAGGCTTGGTGCCAATATCCCCTTCCCCCTTCAACCATGTGCCTACAAAATTAGTAGCATAAGAAAGCTCTGCCTTATTTTCTCTAGCAAAAGTAATAATAAGTAATATAAGCCCTATGATATAATTTTCACAAACATGACTTCACTTGCATCCCATAATAACATGATGAGATAAAGAGGACATCTAAGTTCTAATAAACTACATAAGAAATGTCATCCTGGATTGGAGGAGCAACCACATAGACCTTCTTCCTGTCCCTGACATTTAGATTGTATTTCGGAGAGAAATAATAGAATTGGTAAGCAAAGAACTCTTTGGACATGAATTTGTTTTGTTTCACTAACACCTATTGTCCTTTTTATCTGATGTTAACATTAATACATACACATATGTATCTATATACACATATATACATATAAATATGCAGCATGTTATGTATATGGCATTATTCTTAGATAACATTACATATATCTAAACTTGATAGATAGATAGATAGATAGATAGATAGATAGATAGATAGATAGATAGACAGATAGATAGATAGATAGACAGATAGATAGACAGATAGACAGACAGGTAGATAGGTATGTAAACGGAATTGATGATACCAAAGAAGCCTCTCTCTCTCTCTATATATATATATGTGTGTGTGTGTGTGTGTGTGTGTGTGTTTATGTATGTATGTATAAATACACACGTACACATATATACACATATAAACACAAACTTGTATGTATGTGTGTGTATATATATGTATATATAAGTACATGTACATGTACTAAATTGCTTCACGTTGTCAACTTCCTTTGCATCTATTCTATACTCATCCAAAAATATTTGAAATATTAATTAGATTCCAGAGTTCCTGGATACAAGAAAGAAACTTCTTTGGATGGATTAGGGATGCGGACAGATGATAGTGCAATGATGGTGGAGAAGATGGTGATAATATATAGGAGATGGTAATTATTGATGAAGATGATTCAACTCACTTCTTCATACCTTTTTTGATGTAATTCAGATAGAAACATTCCTGGGAGAAGTTGTTCTCCTGCTATTATTCTTTGTTATTTAACATTTTTGGAATAAGTGTACAACAGGATACAAATGAAAAACAAAAACAACAACAATAAGAACAACAAAAAACAAGCACCCTTCTTTTTGTAATTGAATGAAAGGCTTGGGATGAAAGCTCATCTTCCAGAGGCTCACTGAATTCATCTTTAGGGCAACTCCAGTAACAGGCAGAACAAAAGGGATGATATATACCTTATCCTACTCCCACATGGTTTGGGCTTCTTCTTTCAGGATTCTGTATTTTGAAAGCTTTTTATTTCATGTACTTTTGAGATAATGAGTATTTTGTAAGGTGACATTTATTTTACGATGTTTTTCCTAAATTGTTATGGTCAGTGTTTTGTCTTGGTGCTTGTGGGTAGCAGTTTTGTACATGATAATGCTCCAGTTCCTTTATTTGTTAAATTCTCAAAGATATTCTGACTTCTGTATTTATAGTATGGGGAGCTGTCATCTGTTAGTTTATCAACCAACAATCAATAAGAATTTATTAAGAGCCCACCACGTAGGCCCTGAAGTCAGGAGGACCTGAGTTCAAATCTGGCCTGAGATACTCACTAGTATGTGCCAGGCATTGTGGTAAGTGCTGGAGATACAAAGAAAACCAAAGAAAAAGAAAAAGAAAAAAAAACCAGTCTCTCCTCTCAAGGAGATTACAACCAAAGATGTTTCAATGTCTTTACTATTGAGGGAGATAATATGCAAACTATGTCCCTCTTTTCAAGGAGCAAACATTTTAATAGGGAAGAAAATACATAAAGAAGGTTTTAACTGCAGGTCAGATGAAAAAGTCCCATGGTCATTAGATGCAGCAGTAAAACAGATTTCAAGCCTCTTCTTTTTTAAAAAAATTTTATTTTATTTTTTGCTACATTTTAAGTTATCAACTTTCTCCTTCCCTCCCTCCCCACTCTGTACTACCACCATTTGACCCAGAATGTGTATGTATATGTATGTGTATATGTGTGTGAATATATGTACACACACATATGTGTATGTGTGTGTATGTGTGTATATGTATATGTAAAAATGTAAAACCATATGCATACTTCTTCTATTTATCAGTTCTTTCCCTGGAGGTAAATACCATCTTCCTTCATAAGTTCTTTGTAATTGATTTTGGTAATTATAATACTCAGAACAACTTTGTTGTTCATAATTGTTCTTAGAACAATATGGCTGTTACTATGTACAATGTTCTCAAGTTCTACTCAATTCACTCTTCATTATTTCATGTAAGTCTTTCCATGCTTTTATAAAATAAACCAGATCATCATCTCTTAAAGCACAGTAGTATTCCATCACAATCCTATACCACAACTTGTTTGGCTATTCCCCAATTTATGGGCATCCCTCATTTTCCAGTTCTTTGCCACTACAAACATTGTCATTTCCACTGATAAAATATCACTAGATGTTAGATTATGTGGAGGAGAGTAAGATGTAGCAAGACAGGAAAGGAAGGAAGGGGCCAGGTTATGAAGAGCTTTAAAAGTTGAACAAGAGATTTTATATTAGATCCCGGAAGTATAGGGAGACAATGGAGTTTACTGAGTAGGAGGTAACATGGTCAGACCTGTGCCTTAAGAAATTCACTTTGAAGTGGCCTAGCCATTCTAGAGCTTAAGTTGTAATATAAAGCAGCAATCATCAAAACTACTTGGTACTGGCTAAGAAACAGAGTGATGGAGCAGTGGAACAGGGTAGCTATGCAAGACACAGTAGTCAATGACTATAGTAATCCACAGTTTGATAAACCCAAAGACCCCAGCTTCTGGGATAAGAACACATTCTTTGGGAAAAACTGCTGGGAAAACTGGAAAAGAGTATGGCAGAAACTAAGCATAGACCCAAATCTCACACCATATACAAAAATAAAGTCAAAATGGGTTCACAATTTATATATAAAGGCTGATACCATAAGCAAACTGGGAGAGCAGGGAATAGTTTACCTGTCAGATCTATAGAGAGCAGAAAGATTTATGACCAAACAAGAGATAGAGAACATTATGAAATGCAAAATGAATAATTTTGATTACATTAAATTGAAAAGTTTTTGCACAAACAAAGCCAAAAGAATTTTTACAGCCAGTGTCTCAGATAAGGGCCTCATTTCTAAAACATATAGAGAACTAAGTCCAATTTATAAGAATACAAGTCATTCCCCAACTGATAAATGGTCGAAGGATATGAACAGGCAGTTTTCAGATGAAGAAATTAAAGTTATCTATAGGCATATAAAAATGCTCTAAAATGCTATTGATTAGAGAAATGCAAATCAAAACAACTCTGAGGTACCATATTATATCTATCAGATTGGCCAAGATGACAAAACAAGAAAATGATAAAAGTTGGAGAAGATGTGGGAAAATTGGAACACTAATGCATTGTTGGTGGAGTCATGAACTGATCTAACCATTTTGGAGAGAAATTTGGAATTATGCCCAAAGGGCTACGAAAATGTGCATACCCTTTGACCCAGCAATAGCACTTCTAGTGCTGTATCCCAAAGAGATCATAAAAATGGGAAAAGGACCCAAATGTACAAAAATATTTATAGCAATTCTTTCTGTGATGGCAAAGAATTGGAAATTGAGGGCTTGCCCATCAATTGGGGAACGGTTGAACAAATTGTGGTATATGAATGTAATGGACTATAAGAAATGATAAGCAAGTGAACTTCAGAAAAACCTGGAAAGACTTGTATGGATTGATGCTGCATGAAGTGGGCAGAACCAGTA
Source organism: Phascolarctos cinereus (assembly GCF_003287225.1). NCBI lineage: Eukaryota > Metazoa > Chordata > Mammalia > Diprotodontia > Phascolarctidae > Phascolarctos > Phascolarctos cinereus. The sequence continues at coordinate 266,469,217 of NW_027555847.1, read as the reverse complement.
GAATGTTGTATACAATAACAGCCATGTTGTGTGATGACTTAGCTCTTCTCAGCAATGCAATGATCTAAGACATCTCCAAAAGTCTCATGATGGAAAATGCTATTCCCATCCAGAGAAAGAACTATGGAGCTTGAATGCAGATCGAAGCATACTGTTTGCTCTTTTTTTTCCTTCTGTTTTGTTTTGTTTCCTCTTTCTTGTGGTTCCTCCTATTGGTTCTAATTCTTCTTTACAACATGTCTAATGTGAAAATATGTTTAGTAGGAATGTATATGTACAGCCTATATCAGATTGCACACTGTCTTGGGGAGGGAGGTAGGAAAGGAGGGGGAGAAAATTTAAAACTCAAAAGCTTATGGAAGTGATTGTTGAAAACTAAAAATAAATTAATTAATTAAAAAAAAAGAAATTCACTTTGACAGCTGATTGGAGGAAGTACAGGTACAGGGAGGGATGAGGCAAAGAGACCCATTAGCAGACTGTTGCAATACTCCAAGGGATTATGGAAGTGTAAAAAGATTGTCTTGATGACATGAGGGCCCAGTTGAGATTTAATATAAATTTGTAGTGGATGCATTCAGTATAGTTTTGTGATTTTCTCCAGCTTCCTTGAATCCCCTAACTCTGTTATTCATCCTCACTTTGACCTCCAGTCCCCCTACCCTCAGTTTTTTTATAGGCCATCACCCCTGTGTTGTATACTTCCCGCCTCCCCCACTGTGATCCATTGGTCAGCCAATTCAGCTCTACACTGGCTACATCTCTCAAGTCCTTTGCCCTCTCTTTTTGACAATTCAAGGAAGAAGGAGAGATGGAATGACAACAGATTATAATTAGATAAAGAAATTCAAAGTTCACAAACATGATTATTCAAGAATTTGGTGGCAGTGAACCGAAATGGAATTGCCTTTACAATCCTTTCTGTTTCATAAACAATAATCAAGACTCGGCCATTTGTTTGATTCATTTTTAAAGTAACATGTTTTAGGTAGAGTTCATGTGAATTCTATTCATGAGAGCCCTTTTATTTCACTCTTGAATCTCAGCCATTTCATAGTCTCCATCCAAAAACAAACCACTTCTGATTACTTTAGACAAATCCAATGATGTGTACATATTATCAGATTTAATTTCTGATTGGTGAAGTGATGTCTATTTTTTCTAAAAATATTTTGATAATTTTTAAATGTGTTTTTCATGTGCTCTGAGAAAAATTATCAAGTATTAATCTTTCTATAGTTGCCTTATGGTCATAGACTCTGTGTTTCATTAATATGGCATGGATTTTTGTTTCCAAATCTGTTAGTGTTTATTTTAGGGTTCAAAAAGTATACATTAAGATTGGTATTGCATAGGTGTTACTTACTTTGAAAATGTTTTGCCCATTGAGTTTTGACTTCAAGATGTCAGAAGCCCCTTGACATATACAAGTACAGATTTTTTTCCTTAATAACTTTATGTTGCATATGTCTTGCTTAGAGGAAACCAAGATATTTGTAATGATTACCTTCATCTATTAATTTAATTAGGCCTTCAGATTCAAGTCTTAACCATCAGTCTTTATCTTTCATTAGCTTACAGTTTTTTGCTTATTGAGTCAAAATGACATTTTAGTATCATTGGAGAAAATTTCATGAGATGAATCTAACATGATTTCTGTGGAAACATGTGGTTTTATTTCAGCTTACTTTTTAATGTGGAAGTGTTAAAGATGGATTTAAAGCTAAACAGAATCCTAATAGGCTTAAAACACTCCTCTGAAAAATGCAAAATTATATGTCATTTGTGGTTAACATGATGGTATGTATTGGTAAAATTGGTCTTCTAATTGAATTTATCCTATCAAAAAGAGATTTTAAAATCCTGGTCTAAACGCAACCATCTCCTTTTTCAAAATCATTTAGGACATCAGTATTATTCTTGTTATCCCTGTTATTATTTAATATTTACTGGAGTTTAATTAAGTGGCCAGCTAATTGCTGCAGTAGTTAGAGTGCCAGCCCAGGAGTCAAGAGGACCTGAGTTCAAATACAGCTTTAGACACTAGATGTGTGACCCTGGACAAGTCACTTAACCCTGTTTGCCTAAGTTTCCTCATCTGTAAAATGAGCTGGAGAAGGAAATGGCAAACTACTTCAGCATCTTTGTCTAGAAAACCCAAAATGGGGTCACAAAGAGTCAGACACAATTGAAAATGACTGAATGACAACAACAAAATCATTATCACTGAGCAAAACATCTGGAAAGTGGTCTTATGGTGACATGATAAAAAAAGGGAATTAAAGTTGGAGACAAATTTATTTGGGGCATTTTGAGACTTTTGGAAAATCTCGATGAATTGTTAAAGCTTTGGAGGTCGCTGTCTCATCAAGGAACAATGCTTTGAGGAAGATCAGCATGACACCACAGTCACTAGTCCTGCATTCAGAACTATAACTAGAATGGGTCAAATGGTGCTTTGCTCCAAGGATTAATATCCAAGGGATTATGCTTTCATCTAGATAATAGTGGGGGTTGGGGGAGTACTTCTTCCCTGGGACCACACACTTCTAGCACCAACCATTGTCCAGACACCTCACCTTTGGTCCTCCACCAACCCCCTGGGCTGCCGCCTCCCACAATCCTGTCACTTTTAAGACTTGCCTCCTACTCCAACCCCTTTAGAAGGAAGGTCAAGCTCTCTAGGGGATTAACCACCCCTTCTCCTGGCATAACTTCATTTTGAGCAGATTTTTTTTGGGGCCATAATTCCCATCCTTTTTCTTCCTTCTTACAACTGTATGCCTCCAGTGAAAGAATTCATAGTTAGGAAGCTGTAACACAATAGAACAGAAATTTGCATTATTGCCATTGTATTTGGGCATTTATTTTGAGTCAGGCCCTTATCACTGTTAATATTTGGGGTATCACATTTAGTGTTTTATCAGAAAATTGTTGTTCTTTTTAAATGAATGATTTTTGAAAGTCTATTGCATTTGAAAGTATAATTCTATTATGTCTAGGGTTTAATTTCTTTCCAATGGAACTAATTTCTTCCATCATAATTAAAATTAGAGGGAAAACATGATTCACTTAGCAGAAATTCACTTTGTAACAAATTTTGCAGTCTCTCCTCAAGCAAACTTGTGATGGGAAGAGCTCCCAGTTGTATATTTGTCTTTTCATTCACATTTTTAGACACAGACAATGAGATGCCTAATAATATGCTCATCAAATAGGAAGGACAACAATATATGCTCTAGTAAAAAGAAGACTGAGCAATTTTCTGGGTCAGTGAAAACATTCCTTTCAAAATACTCCATTCTTCTTCATTGCTGTAGCAATGCCCAGATGGTTTTTTTTTTTCTTCCTTCTCTTCGGTCATTTTCATTATTGCAAAAATGCCTCCACCCAGACCATTGCAGTAGGGCCAGAACAAAAGCCCTACAGTGTGCTTGCTCTGCAGCTGTAGGAAAGGGTTGTATTGATGGACTGACACACATCTAGTTCTTTTCTAAACACTTCTGGCTAAATAGCTTCCTTGGCCTTTTTGAGAGAGACAGATTGGATGATAAGTGGCCTGGGGTATTTGCCTCTCTCATTTTCATTACACTTCCCTAAAGCTTGATGTCCCTAGTGATTTTTCACCCTCCCTTTAAGCTCCTAAGGATTTCAGACCCCATTTCTTTTTCTCAAACCAATAAAATGTTTTAAATGGAAATTCTGGGCTGACCCAAAAGGGAATTGTTAATGTTTTGGCTATAATCCTGGAGATTTTCAAACAAACAGCTGTGCCGAGTTCTACATGACTGCCTTGTCAATAGCATTAAACTGGTTATAGGATGGAAACTTCATTTCATTGCTGGGTAATATCCATTATAGCCTTTCAATTAGATTCTGTCTGGGGCACCTAGATCACTCATGGATGCCTGTACTCATCTTCGGCAAACTTTTCAATTTACATATTTGCGTCTTTCCAACAAGCAAGGGCATGATGAAGGAAGCATGCCTCCACATCCTTAACTCTAAATCCCAATAAAAGAGGAGGGTGGATTAAAAAAAAACCAACCCTTATTTCAGTGTGAAGGAGAGAAATCAATAAGCTGTTTCTTCCAGTGGCTTATGCACATTTTTGGTGGTATCTTCAAAGACTCAGATGAGAAAGAAAAAAAAATACTCATGCAGGGATAACATATTTTAAACTAAGCCTGTGTTGAGAGCTAATAAATTTGCATGTGGCAATCAGAGAATTAGCCAAATAAACCCAGTGTTCCAAGGACAGTGTTTGGGCAGGAATGTGCTGAGGCTTACCTATTTCTTTAGCATCATTAGGGAGAGGCTGAAAATGAAAGGCATTTCTCATAAATAGTAACAAGATGGTTAAGGGGGAAAAGCAATGAACTTGGAGTCAAGATATCCCCAGTGCTCACATTTATTAGCAACGTGACCATGGAAAAGTCAGCTTGTATCTTGCGTTCTTCATCCACTCAAATATTCAGATGGATCTGGGAGTTCATCAGAGTTCCCTCCCTTAATATAAATCATCGCTGCCAATCCCCCCTAAGTCTTGTCCATGAACTCCAATATGCTTGACAAAGGGAATCTACCCAATGTGCTGGAGGCTTCCTCATTTTGTCCTGATGTCACAAGCATACCAGTGGAGCACTTGGGCACTCTACCTGTCATCACTTGCCCTTGCCATATGACCCGCCCATTTTCTCTTCCTAAAATGCATTTCCTTGGTGCCATTTTTTACTCCTGTTCTTTGAAATATCTCCTCGTTATACATGACAGCTTACTCACACCCACCATGGGCCCATTGAGCTATTGTGTGTGATTCATTTTGAGTTCTTTGGAGGCTGTTGTGTTCCATGCCATGCTGACCTATGTGAAACACCTTACAATAATTAAAATAGTTGCAATCCTCTCCTCTCGGGGTTGTTGTAAGGAGAGTATGCTGTAAAACTTATTTAAGCAGTCAATAAATTAACCAGATTTATTAGGTACCTACTATGTGCCAGGTTCTGCAATTAGGTGTTAGAGATACAAAGACCAAAATAAAAGTGTCTCAGGGCGTTTACCTTTTAGCAGGGGAAAAAATACATGTGCATATAAGAAGATACAAAATATATACCTAATATGTACAAACTATTGCATAAACACAAGTTGCCTCTGTTTAGAGGCAACTTGGTGGCACAATGGATTGAAGGCAGGACTGGAAGACAGGAGGACCTGAGTTCAAATTCTGATTTTGATACTTATTAGCAATGTGATCATGAGCAAATCACTTAATTGCTGTCTGCCTCAGTTTCCTAATCTGTGAAATGGAGAACATAACAGCCCCCAGGGCTGTTATGAGGTTCCAGTGATACAGTATTTGTAAAACACTTTGCAAATCTTAAGATGCTGGGCATTATTATTATTATTATTATTATTATTATTATCATCATCATCATTATTTCTATTAATTTGCAGGTGGAGCTACTAGATAATAATGATCTAATGCAAGACCCTTTACATATATTATTTCACTTAAGCTTGACAACAATTCTGTGATTTAAGTACTGCAGATATGATTTTGTGATAATCCCCATTTTACAGATGAGGAAAGGTCAGAGAAGTTAACTTACATTTTCCCGATTCCAAGTCCAGCACTCTACCTACTATACCACTCTGTCTCTCATGTTAATTGTTCCATTCAATCCAAGAAACATTGCCAAAAAATAGATTTTGTTTTGGCTTCTTATACTTACTAGCATGGGCAAGTCACTTAATGTCTGTTTGCCTCAGTTTCCTCATCTGTAAAATCAGCTAGGTAAGGAAATGGCAAACTACTCTGTTATCATTGCCAAGAAAACTCCAAATAGCATCACAAAGAGTTGGAAATGACTGAAAAAACAGCTGAACAAAGGAAAATGTGAGAGGCAGGGTAGCTAGGTGACATGGTGGATGGAGTACTGGGCTTGGAGTCAGGAAGACTCCTTTCCTTGAGTTCAAATCCGACCTCAGACATTTACTAGCTCTGTTAGCCTGGGCAAGTCACTTAACCCTGTTTGTCTCAGTTTGATCATCTGTAAAATGAGCCAGAGAAGGAAATGACAAACCATTCCAGTTTCTTTGCTAAGAAAACCCCAAATGGGTTCATGAAAAGTCAGACATGGCTGAAAAAATGACTGAAAGATGTGAGAATCATTGATCTAGGTGAGACATTGATGTAGGTGATAGGAATACAAAGATAAAAATAGTCCACCTTCTCAAGGATCTCATATTTGTTAGAGGCAGGAGGTGGGGGCTGAAATACAAGAAATACAGGGATAAGTAAGTATAAAATAATTTCAGAAGAGAGAGAACAGCAAAGATGGGAGACATCAGGAAAAGCCTTACATAGGAGGTGGCACCTGAGTTGAGCCTTGATGATTCTAAAAGTTAAAGGTAAAGGTGAGGAGGGAATGGATGCATTCAGAAGACAGCTAAGAGGCAGTGTGGTTGGAATAAAGGCTACGTGAGGCAAGTCTGAGAAGGCAGGTGGGAGCCAGTTGTTAAAGAGTTTGTATTTTATTCTAGGTACAACAAGGTTTTTGAGTAGGTTAAGTGCCAGCGTCAGACCTGTGCTTTAGGAATAGTGACTTGGCTGCTGTGTATAGGATGCTTGGAGAAAGACTAGACTGGAATCAGGGAGACCAGTGAGAAAATGATTGCAACAGTCTAAGTAAGACGTGATGAGGGCCTGGACCAAGACCTTGGCCATGATGGTGGAAATAAGGGGATAGATATGTTGTCAAAACAGGAGGGATGAGATGACATCTAATTGGATATCAGAGGTGAGGAAGAAGGAAGATTCAGAGATGACTCCAAGGTTTCAAGCCTAATTGACTGAAAGGATGGTGGTACCTTCAACAGAAAAAGCAAAAATTGAAGGACAGATAGATTTGGGGGGAAATACAGTGAATTCTATTTTGGATATGTTTCATAAGACATCTAGACGGAGATGTCTCGAAGGTGGTTAACAATGCCAAGACTGAAATTCAGAAGAAAGGAAAGGCCTGAATATATAGAACTAGGAGTCATATGCATAGTAATGATAAATCAAGCAATAGTATGTAATGACATCACTAAGAGAATATGTAGAAAGAAAAGACAAGAGGGCACAGTACAAAGTCTTAAGGGACACCAAGGTTTCATAGAAGGGGAGGGTAGATGGTGACCCCCCCCCAAGGCTTGTAGGATCTCATAGAATTTAGAGCTAGAAAGAGCCTTAGAAAACTATAGTCCATCTTCTAATTTTAAAAAATGAGGAACTGAGGCCCATAGAAATTAAGTTACTGGACCACATAGGTGGTAACAAACCCAATACTTGAACCCATGCCCTCTGAACCCCAAATGTAATGCCCTTTTATTAGCAGAGGCAAACAGAAAGAACAGTGTCTCTGAAGTCAAGGCATGAGAGGATATGTAGGAAGAGAAGATGATCAAGCTAAAGAGAAGAGAAACAGAGGGAGAACTGAGAAAAGGCCATTGGATTTAATAGTTAAGAGATCATTAGTAATCTTGGAGGAACAGTTTAAGGCAAGTGATTGGGTCAGAACCCAGATTTTTAGGGGAAAAGAAGTGAGTGGAAGGTAGAGAAATACTGTTTTACTTTAATAGAGTTTAGCTATAAATGGAAGAGGGGTATGGGAAAAGCTTGAGAAGATAGCAGCATCAAAGGGATTTTTTTTTTTTAAGAACAGGAAAGAGTTGAACGAAATTGTAGGTATCTGGGAAAGAGTCAGTGAAGAGAGAGAGGCTGAAGTTAAAAAAAAAGAAATGATCAAGGAGGTTTAGTGGAAGAGAGTTGATCAGGATAATCTCACTGAATTGATCTCTCCACCACCCCAGCTGATGACATTCCAGAAGGAAGTGAGCAAGTAACAGAGACAATGAGGTATTGAGGTCTTAAACAAAGGGCACAGAAGAATCGACAAGACTTGTATTTACTTTCTTTTTTTGTTTGTTTTTGGAGACAATCAGGGTTAAGTGACTTGCCCAGACAGTAACTTGGACAGCTAATAAGTGTCTGAGGAGGGATTTGATCTTAGGTCCTCCTGACTCCAAGGCCAGTGCTCTATCTAGAGTTGTTTGTATTTATTTTCACACTTCTCATATACCTTCCTTTCTTCCTGCTCACAGCATCTGGGCTGCTGTCATAACTTTTCTTCCTGTTTGCCCTAGGCAGTTGCAATGGCCTTCTATTTGGTCTCCCTGTCTTGTCTCTCCCCTTTCCAATCCATCCTTCACTCAGCTGTCCGAGTGACTTTCCCAAAGCATAGATCCGTCACTCCCCTCCCTACTAAACTCTAGTGGCTCCTTATTACCTCGGGGATCGATTATAACATTTTATGCTTAGCATTTAAAACCTTTAGCAGTCTAGTCCCTTCCTACCTTCCTTGTTTTGTTACAATTAATTTCCCTCTGCACAGCCTACATTGTAGCTACACTGGCCCGCTTACTACTCCTGGAACATGACACTCCATTTCTTAACTCTGCTTTTTCAGTGTCTGATCTCCATTCCTGGAAAACTGTTCTTTCTTACCTTCAGTTTTAGTCTCCCTGGCTTCTTTCATGGCTCAGTTCAAATCTCTGCTTCTATTGCAAACCTTTGCCAGTCCCCACAATTGCTATGCCTTCTCCTCTGAGGTTGAAAACCTTGAAACTCTATGTAAATGCAAGATATATTTTTTTCATAATCATTATTATATTATGTCATCATCATTAATATATTATATTTTATATGTATATATATTATATACTTATTATGTATCTCACGAACTTAGTTATTTATATGTTGTCTCCTCTATCAGAATGCATTTACCTTCAGGGCACGGATTCTTTTGCCTTTTTTTTTTTTATATTGCCTGTGCTTAGCAAAGGTCCTGGCACATAGTAAGGGCTTAATAAATTATTTGATTGATGGATTACTATTGATGATTACAAATTGTGTTTGTTCTTCATGCCCAAATTGGACCATGACATCAGGGAGATGATGACATGACTTGCAATTGACTTTGATTTGAGTGAGTGAGGGCTGTGCAAGATCACCAGCCTCATTTTCTCCTCCAAAGCCATCTGGATCCACTGGCCAGATATTCATCAGAATTACTGGAAATGGTCCAGGATATGACCCCAAATATGAACATAGGGATCAAGGTGGAGGATACAACTATGAACCAAATAATGAATTTCTTTAGAAGGGAAGGAGAATGATGTAGAAGACTGCTATAAAAATCTGAAGGAGCTAATGCAGACATGGAGTAAAACTCAAAGGAGGAGAGTTTTCTTGTTGATGGTGATGGTGATGGTGATGGTGGTGGTGGTGGTGGTGATGGTGGTGGTGATGGTAGTGGTAGCAGTGATGGTGATAGTGATAGTGATGGTGATGGTGGTGGTGGTGGTGGTGGTGATGTGGGTGATGGTGGTGGTGATGTGATGATGCTGGTGGTGATGATGACGGTGATGATGATGTTGGGTGGGGCACACCCACATGAACCTCAGGAGGATGGGATAGAGGCAATGATAATGGAGGGTAGGTCTACTTCTTCTTGATCAGTGTGTCAAGGGGTATGAGAGAAAGCTCAGGAAGTCCTAGATAGAGTGGTCAGGGCTGCTGTATTTCCTGGAAAGAACCAATTTATTTTAGTGCAAGAAGTAAGAAGATGAGATCCAAGATAAAAGGGAGTTTGCTTGTTATTAGTACATCAGGAATTCCCAGGGACAATATGGACTATGAAAGGCTAAGCTTGTGGCGGGTAGAGATGAGACTACAGGGAGAGGTAGGAGGTTGGAAAGACTACTTACTTCAGAAGACACTGACTCTAAATTACAGGGATAAAAGGAGCAGAATGCATAAATCTGCCTGCCATAGGTGTGATGAACAAACTGATCAACCCCCTAACTCCCAAATCCAGGATGCTATGATGAACAAATACGGAAACAATACAGGGCAGTGGTGCCAATTTCTACGGCTGGATACTCCAAACACAGATGAATCTGGGAAGGAGAGGCAACAGTGAATCTTATGTGGACTAGTAAATTTCTGATGTTCTAGTCTCCCAACAAGGTCAAAGTCACATTCAGAGCCAGGTCTAAAGTCTTGTTCTGACAATGTGAGGCATACCCACATGGACCTCAGTTTCTAATTTCTGTGTCACAGGGCACCTTTCATGGCTACAGGCTCAGGGTGATGGACATAAGTTCCCCTCAGAACTGGCCCTCTGTTGCACTTAGGTCTATGAAACATCTGAGTCCTTCCAATCTCTACATTTTTATTGGCTCAATAAAAATTGAGCTGATAAATAAGTTTTATTGGAATAAAATAAAACTTCATTAATTTAAAGCTCTCCTCTTCTTCCCCACCAATAAGACCTCAATTAACCAAATGCTAAGGGATCAGAGAATTCTATCATTTGAATGCTCAGACTAATGGAGAACTAAATAAAATATTGAGCAGTATAGACTGTGTGTCTAACATGGGATGGCATTTATTTATTTATTTTTGGATTCTAAAATTCTACCAGCAGACCAGGTTTTCACTAACACTTCTCACAATTAAAAATGTCATTTTGAATATATAGATGATAATATCAAATTTTGGTGGTTTAAATAAGTGCAGGCAAGTAGATGGCACAGTGGATAGAGCTCTGGGCATCAAGTCAGGAAGTCCTGAGTTCAAATCCAGCCTCAGAAACTTAGTAACAATGTGACCCTGGGCAAGTAACTTAACTTCATTTTCTTTAATTGTAAAATGTGATGATAGTACCTACCTCATAGGATTATTGTAAGTATCAAAATGAGATATTAGAGGGGGAAAAAAGCTCCTAGCTCATAGAGCCTGGTGTATAATAGATACTACATAAATGCTGATTCACTTCCCTTCCTCATTTTTTATTCAAATTTTCCTATATTACTCTGCATCATTTGATCTCTGTTGAATAATGCAAAGCTCGCTAAGCTAATTGGAAGCCCTGTATGTGGCCCATTTAATGAAGATATCAAGCTTAATAATCATTACTAAAGGCTTTTAGAATCAGACCCAGAGTTTCCCATATGTTTGAGAAGTCCAATTAGTTAGGTTCACAAGAGATCATACTTAGCTGAGCTTTAACTGTGGTTTGAAGGATTACAGCATCACAGAACCTTAGAATGTTGATGCTGGAGTAGGAAAGGCTGATATCAATACTCTCATATTAAGGTTAACATGGATCTAAGGTTTCAGATCCAGGGGAGAGTACAAGTATAACAATGAGACACTTAATCATCTGAGCCCATATATTCTTTGCCTTGTCTTCCTTCTTCCTTCATTCCTTCCTCTTTTCTTTCTCATTCCTTCCTTCCTTCCTTCTTTCCTTCCTTCTTTCCCTTCTTCTTCTTCTTCTTCTTCTTCTTCTTCTTCTTCTTCTTCTTCTTCTCTTCTTCTTCTTCTCTTCTTCTTCTTCTTCTTCTTCTTCCTTCTCCTCCTCCTTTTTTCCTCCTTCTTTTCACTTTCCTTCTTCTTTCTCCTCCTCCTTTTTCTTCCTCTCTTTCTGTGTCAATCTCTTTCTCTGTATCTGTCTTTGTCCGTGTCTCTCTCAACCTCTTTGAAGCATGCAACTGGGAACTCACCCTGTCTCTCAGGCCTCCTGTGACATGGAGTAGGGATTTCTTTCCTCTTCCTCCTTCCCAGAAGAAATAGTGACTATACATACATAGGAGTGAGAATATGTGCTTGCCTAGATGTTGCTGAAACCTTTCCTCAAATCTCTGGCTTCCTCTTCTGCTGTTTTATGTTCCTTTCCCTGAGCACTGGTGATGAAACAACGATCCTGAGTTTGCCATTTGTAGTGTTGGCAGCCACTTCATGACCTCAGAAGTTTGGGAGCTTCTGGGTCTTGGTTTTAATTGCTTAGAAGAAGATGATCTTCACAACAACTTCTCGAAGGAGGGAAAAAATAATCAAGAGCAGGAGGATACTACAAAATAAAAGAAAAAAGAAAGCCCAAATCATGCCATGGCTTGTGAGAGGATTGATCCTTATGAGTTATGCAGACAAATCAAGTAAAAGGAAAATATCTGTTCAGCAGCCCCACAAGTCTTCTGGGAGTTTTCACCTCTTGGGAGAGTATAATTTAGAGTAATATGTTACTGTCCTGTGTTTTAAGTATTTCTCAAGGTATGCTTATGATTCTTTTTTTTTTTTTGCTTTATGCCTTTCTATACAGCAGAGGAAATACCTGTCTTATATCTGATGGCAATTTTTTTGTACAGTTAGCAAGTTTTCTAGAAGGTACATCTGTTAATCCTTTTAGGAGAGCTGTGACACGAGTCATGCCTAAGTTGAAGGGATTTTGCTCAAAGTTCTACTCTGGGGTGGAAGCATAATGAACCAGAGAGTGTGAGTTTTATCCTTTTTTGGGTGGTCAGGCTCCCCTAGGACATGATCCCAGAGCCACTCCTTCTTTGGTGATTTGTGTAATAGCAATTTAAATGCCATGAGCATATAAGCCTGAAAAATTCACAAGACATTTCCAATATTCTGTCATATATATTTACACAAGGTCCATGACACAAGGAAGGGAGAAATTATACCCAACCTTTGGAAGAGATTCAGAGACAGGAAAGAGACATTATACAACAGGTGTTGGTACTATGACCAGTTGGCCAACTCTGGCTCTGTTTTTATATGCCTTGCAAGTTAAGAATGGCTTTTGCATTTTAAAATGAAGATGAAATGTTTTACTAAATTTAACAAAAATTTATATTTTTATCTTAAGATGTAAAAACTATTCTTTGTTCATGAGCTATACAAAAATAGGTAGTGGGACAGATTTGGTCCAAGGGTTATAGTTTGCTGACCTTTGTTATAGAATCATATTGGTGGAAGAATTCTCTAGAAACTTTCAAGTATATCCCTCCATTTCCAGAAAGAAACGCCTGACTCATGCCAGGAATGTCTGTCTGACCTATACCAGAGATTAGGAAAGGAAAAAGCAAGCACTCCTTTCAAATAGTCAGGGGAAGGACTATTGTGGTCCTGTGAGATGAGTACCAAATCAAGGATGTGATTGTTACATTTACCTAGATGGATGAGAAATGGTCAACTTCTCATACTTATAAACTCATAGAATGGTAGTAGTGGAAGGGAATTTAGACTTTCTGTTATTTGCATTACAGCATGTTGTCTCTTCCTTTTGCTGGGTAATGGTGTTTCTTAGCCTGCAACCCAAACATAGGGTAGTTTGGGAACTTGGTCCTAAGACTCTTGCTATAAACCCAATAAGCATCCCATATGTATTAGTGAATTTTCTAAAACTGGAAAACTATTTCTGAGGGTTTGATTTCTTAGACTCCCTGGGCATCCTTTTCTCATGTTTAAAGTGGAACAATAAAAATTCACTAATCTAGAGCCAGAAATACCCTCAGAAGTCATCAAATCCAAACTCCTCATTTTACAGATGAGGAAACTGAGGCCCATGAAGGTTAAGTGACTAGTCCAAGGTCATACAGGAAGTTTGCATCAGAAAAAAAATTTGAACTCAGTGCCTTGGACTTCTGACTCAATATTCTTTATATTGTGCTATGCTACATCCTATCACAAAGCTATCACAAAAGCAGAGTTAAGACGTGAACCCAGGACTTCCAACTCTCTGTTCAGCACATTTTCCACTACTATACTTCGTTATCTCTCAATTATAGAGATTGACATATGCTCCTCTTCTGACTTCAGTACGTAGAACCATGGATTTGGAGCTGGAAGGAAGCTAGTCCAAACCCCTCATTTGACACAGGAAGAGACTGGTAACTAGAAAGGTTGAGCCCCAAGGTCACAAAGGTAGGTAGTAAATGGTGGACCCAGACATCAAACCCAAAACTCTGACTCAGCATTCATCATTCTTCCCACTGATCCACCCTGCTCAATATCCTTCTAGTAAATTAAAATGTAAATAAGACAATTTATGAAGTTTATCTGTTAGAAAGTGTATCCTTTAAAGAAAAGTAGGGTTCTAGAGTAAGGGCAGAATTAATATGGCAAAGGTGTCCCAAAAATACCTTCATCTTTTTGACCTTGTTGTCCAAGTCTTACCTTGTCTTCAAAAATTTATATATTGTTAGCCATATTTAAGTTGTCTTCAAATAAGTTTTATATAAGGATATGAGCTTAATTCATATCCAGCTTAGAAACAAATATAATACTCTATAGAATATAGATGTATTGAGGCAGCTAGGTGGCTCAATGGAGAGAGCACCAGGGAGTCAGGAGGACCTGAGTTCAAATCCGCCCTCAGACAACACTCACTAGCTGTGTGACTCTGGGCAAATCACTTAACTCCAATTGCCTCACCAAAAGAAAAAAAAATAGATATGTTTTAGGACAATCTTAATGGATTTTAAACTTAAAGCATTATAGAAGAGTGAGTATTTTTTTTTCTGTAGACTTAGCAAACTCTAATAGCATACTGGCTTTGTGAGACCAGGAGAATAACTTAATTTATCTGTATTCTAGGTAATATTCTAAGACACTAAATTACAAAGAAAGTGAAGGCCCTCTTTTGTGGAGGAAATCTCCTCACCTTGACTCTAGAGTCAATATTTATAAGTAAGGTCAACTCTTCTCCTTGCTGGTCAGAAATGTAGTGACACATTTTCCATACAAGTTTTCATAGCTTGGGATGTTCAAAAGAGAAGAGACAAAGGAAGCCTGGGCTAATGCAGTTAGTGACGAGCAACTTGAAGCAAAATGGTTCTCAGTCTGTCCACATTAAAAATAACAAAACTAGGAATAATAATGCAAGGTAATTTGTTTTGTTTTTTTTGTTTTTTGCTTTTTTCCCACCATTACTTTCCATTACACTCCCCCTCCTAGAAAACTTTCTTATTTAAAAAAATAGTTATGCAAAATTATCCAGTACAGTGACTTTCTTTGACATACACATCTTTGGATCTTTAGCCTACCATCTCTCTACTGAAAGAAAAGAAACACATTTTGTTATTACTTCTTTGGAACCAAGATTGGTCATTGCATCTAATTTCATTGCCAGTGTCTTTTATTATTGTTTTCCTTTATATTATTGTTGTCATTGGTTTTATTCTCCAGGTTGCGATTTCTTTGGTCTACATTAGTCCATACCTGTCTTCCCATGTTTCTATGAATTCTTCATATTCATCATCTCTTACAGTGTGATAATATTCCATTATATTCATATGCCATAATTTGTTTAGCCATTCTCCATTCAGTGGGCACCCACCCTGTTTCCAGGTTTGGGTTGATTTTTTTTTCCTACTACAAAAAAATGCTGCTAAGAATATTTTGGTATTTATGGGACCTTTCTTTTTGTCATTGACCTCTCTGGGAGATTTACAAGAAACTTGTGTAAATTATTGCATATAGAATGCTGGCAAAGCATTAAGGAACAGCATGAGAATTTCCAGCAAGCACATACTTGAAAAGACATAGGAACTCATCAATATTTAGAAACTAAATTAAAATTTATTCTGAAAGTACTCTGTCAGAAGGCCCAAGCTGGGCCTTTTTGGCTCTCCTTCCATCAACTGAGTTGTACTTCACAAGCAGATTTAAATAGATCTATTAAGACTATGAAAATCTGCTTGTTTTCACTGAAAGTGAATAACATGTAGTTAAGTAGACATGAATTTGTTAAATACCTACTATGTTCCTGGCAATTTTTTTTTGGTTTTTAACATAATTGACAATCTTAAGTGAACATTCAAAACACAAAGCATAATTCCACAAAACTTATGAAACTGTGTTTGTGACTGATAACATAGGGAACCCAATGCTTACCATTTGTTAAAGAATAGAATGCATGTTTTAACTTTGACAAAATAGGACCAATTGTATTTAACCTGAATTTTGTTACCATCTAATCTTGTCTTCATCTGCAGAGTTCTTGTCAGCGGATATATTATTCTTTTGTGTTGGCTTCCTTTGCTCTATATCACCTTACGTGCCTTCCCGTAGTTCTATAAATTCTTCATAACCATTTTTTGATAGCACAATCATATTCCACTATGTTCCTATGTTGCAATTCATTCAGCTGTTCCCCAATCTTGGGGCACATAGTTTGTTTTCAACTTTTTCATTTTTACAAATTATGCTGTTATGAATATGTTTTGTAAATAAATGTTCCTACCACCACCACCGCCGCTGCCACCACCACAAATTATTTCCTAACTCAGGAAATGATACATAAAGAAGAAAATACTCAGTCTCCTCTTGAGATAGTGAGAAGCAGGATGGTACAATATAAAATGTGTCAGGTTTAGAGCCGGAAGACCTGGATTTTAATCTTGTTTCTGCCATGTGCTATCAGAATGACCTTGAGCAAGACACAAACCATTACTGGGTTTCTGTTTTCTTACCTGGAAAATGAAGGAGTTGGATTGAATGACCTCTGAGGTACTTTGAGGCATTTGGGTGGTGCGGTGGATCGAGTGCTGGGCCTGGGGTCAGGAAGACCTGAGTTCAAATCTGGCCTCAGATATTGACTAGTCACTTAACCTCTATTTGCCTCAGTTTCCCCAACTGTAAGGCAGGGGTTATAGCATCCCCCTCTCCTCTTAGGGTTGTTGTAAGGATCAAATGTGATAACATGTATAAAGAGTAATTTAGCACAGTGCCTGGCACATAGTAGGAGTATATAAATGCTTATTCCCTTCTACCTCCACTACCCCCTGCCTTTTTTTCATCTGTAACATAAACATAATAATAGCACTTTCCTCCCAGGATTGCTGTGAAATGAAAATAAGAATCACAAACCTTAAAGGACTACACAAAATGTGGTGGTTGTTGTTGTTGTTGTTATATACCAAGTCAATTTCTATAGGTATTGCATGGCTTATAGGCCTAAAGGTCAGAGGGATTATTGTTTTGGCTCCAACACTTGTAAGTCAGTATATTGAGGACATGAAGTTATGCTATTTGTATTTTGAGTTTCAGCATGATCTAATATAAGAAGAGCATATAGTGATTCAATACAAATGAAACCATATTACAAATGAAAATGTATTTTGGTGCCCAAGGAATCCGATGAAAATAGCAAAGCAACACCATCAACAGAACCAATAAAAACCACCTCATTTATATGGTGCTTTCCTCACATCAGCTCCACAGGGTAGTGAAAAGAATTCTGTACTGAAAGTCAGAAGTCCTAGATCCTAGCTACAGCTTTTTCACTTAGTAGGTAAGTGGCTTTGGGAGAATGGCTGAGTCTTGGTTTCAATTCATCTGTAAAATATATGATTTCTAAGGTAGAGGCATTATGGAAGAATAGGAAAAGTCTTGGCTTTGGAGTCAGAGATCTTAGCTTCTAATCCCGCCTCTCATATTTACTACTTTTGTGACCTTTACCAAGTCCCTTGACTTCTCTGGGTCTCAGTTTCCACATTTGTAAAATGAAGATCTGAGGTCCTTTCCAACACTAGAGATATGATTCCATGAGGTTCTTCAAGCTCTGACATTCCGTGATTATAGGTAGATGATAAAGTGTTACTATCTCCATTTCATAGATGAGGAAACATTATAAAGCTATATTCGCTATCATTTTACTATAGCTCTTCTTTTGTTTATTTACATCAATGATCCTCCACACCTGAATTGTACTCCTACCTCATTCCTGCATCTCTGACTCCTCTTCTTTTAAGACACATCTTGGGTACTACCTCCTCCTTGACTCCCTCAGTCAATAACATCCTCTTTCTGATCAAATTACCCTATATTTACTTATTTATGTTGTGTTACCCTCGTCTGCATTCTTTTTTCCATTTCATTTATTTATTTATTTATTTTTTTGCTGAGACAATTGAGGTTGTGACTTTGCCCAGTCACACAGCTAGTAAGTGTTATTTGAGGTTGGATTTGACCTCAGGTCTTCCTGACTCCAGGGCCAGTGCTCTATCCACTACACCACCTAGATGCCCCTTCTGCATTCTTCCACCCCAAATAGAATTTAAGTTCCTTAAAGATAGGAACCATTTCCTTTCTATCCTCTTACATTCACTATTTAGTATATAACTGGCACTTAATAAAGGAATTCAACCTAACTTGCTTTCCCCACATACTGCTAAGCAATCCTACTTAGAGAATAGTGCCTTGGCTTTCAAGGCAATTTACGTGAACTTAAAAAATTAGATATACCTTGAACTTCAAAATTAGATGTACCTTGAAAGTAATTAGTGTTCATTAACCAAATGAAAACCATCAAAAGTCAGCAAACTGGTAAATTGGGTCCATATTGTTACTTCTTCCTTCACACAAGTGGTTTGTTTATATAATTGCTGATCTCAGGATTCACTTGGATAGCAAAATTGGGGCTTGTCTAAGTTATAAAAGTGATCAATTGTGTCTGTGCTTACTCTTTACTCCCTAAAGCTAATTGTTGGATAGAGATTATTTTTAACTGGAACTACCATTTGACCAAAGGGCAGCTAAATAATTAAATAAATAAACAGGTTGTGATTTGTAATATAAATTTATTATACAGGAGACACAATTTTAAAAAAATGAGTTGGTAAGAAAAGTCTTAGGCTCCAATATCTATACAAAAATCACAAAATATATGTAGCAAGCAAGACAAACAAGAGATACTAATATAAGTAGAAAAATTTGAACTCAGGCATTATTAATACTTGATGGAATGAGATTGATGATTGCAATATGTCTCTGAATGTACATACTTGATCTAAAAAGAACAGGAATGATAAAAACCAGGCCAAGAATCTGAAAGCATAGAGGCATTGTATATTAGGAAATTATGCTCATATGAAGAAATCCAGGAACCAGGGAGGGGAAGTATGATAGAAATCATTTGGATGAATATCAATGAAGGCAGAAACAGAAGCAATATTGTCTTTGGACAATATTCTATACATTAGGTGGACAGAAAGAATAGGAGTTTGGGAAACAGATCATCAGGCTGACAAAGAGACTTGACAAAGCAGTGATGTGGGAGTTCTATTATCTGGACATCTGCTGGAGCTCTGACTCTGCTAAAAGCTGAACAGTTAATTAATTCTTGACTTGCCTGAATGATCCTTCTTCAAAAGATGGTAGATCCAACAAGAGGAAATTTAATCTAATGTACACTCAAGTAAAATGTAAACTTCTTGAGGTCAGGGACCTTTTGTATTTGTACCCCCAGTATTTAGCACAATGACTAGCAAAAGAAAAAAACCTGTACTTAATAAATGTTTGTTGATTGATTGATTGATTCTCACCAACAAGGAGGAATTGGGTAGGATAATAGGAATCTTGTTGACAGGGATGAGGAGAATGGCTGTTGCATAATTTATGTGATGAAGAAGGAGAAGAAAACTGGGAATAGCCTAGTATTTACCCTGCATTTTAGAAAAATATATTTCATATATTTTTCATATGCATTATTCATATACAGACTTCAGAGCAAAAATAAGTAGGATCCATGGCTTAAGATGCTTTAAGGCAAGTGACTTTAGAGGCAATGGAAAACTCTCAAGACTTTTGTAAAACTTTGACAAAGAAAATAATTCTGATGAGGAGGAAAAACAGAAGTTCTCTGGAGAGAAAGTGTATTCACAGGAAAATCATCAACCAACCAAAATGCTTACAGTTGGGCTGGATATATGTACAAACAACCTAACATATTAAATAGACAAGTACAGAAAAAGAAAACAATGTAATGGAGGCTGACTGCAAAAGCATAGCATAGTCCTTTAAAAATAGTCCGAGGAAAGGTAAAGGACTTTTAAGGAGGGTTGTGGGAGAGACATTGATACATTGGCCAAAAAATTAAAAAAGAGCAAAAAAAAAGGTTATGGACTCCTGTTTAAGATAGATTGAATGATAACAACCAGAGAAGAAAGAACTACTAAACCCTTATTTAATCTGATAACCTCTTAACACATTGTTACCTCTATAAGCTGTCATTTACCTTCTGTTTAAGTGTGAAGGAGTTCTCCATGATAGATTTTAAAAGGAAGCTAGTCATTGCCCTATTGAAGTTTGGCTGTACCTTGGGTGGCCTTTAAAAAGCGCTCCTAGGAAGCTAATTCTGCAACTTGGTACTCACAGGATTGAGGTGGGTCCAATTGCAATTCCAGGTTCAAAGATACTGAGGGTCCATACCTCTAAAACTATAGCTCAAAAGTTACCAGTGATGTACTTATTTTTAATAATCAGCCAGTAGACAGAAATCATTCAAAACAAAGGTATTTATTAAGATGGCATAGGGAGAACACTAGGTACAACATATGGCATTGTTTCCATAGACGGACAGTTACAGTTACACTCTCCCACAAAACACACAGCATCAATGAGAAGAGTGGGCACATGTTTAGAGTATACTGGTAGTTAGTACAGTTAGGTTCACTTATAGGGAATGGATGTGGCTATGGCAGTTCTTGTATCTGGTTTTGCAGAGTCCTAATGCCCTTTCCATTCTTATGTATTCTCACATGGTTCCCCCTGTGATGTATGAAAAGTTTGAGATATAATTTCTGGGTAATTAGTCATTTGATTAATTATGGCTAGTGAATAATTATTGTAGTCATTTGTACAAATTGTCATCCTGATTCTTCTCTCTTCACTCTGCATCAATTCATCTAAATCTTCTCAGAATTCTCTGAATCTTCCCCTTTTTGCCATCTCATATAGCACAGTAGTATTCCATTATATTCATGTATAGAACTTGTTCTGCTATTTCCCAGTTGTTAGACATATCTTTTCCTAATTGTTTTCTATAGCCAAAAAAAAAAGATGGCATACTTTTTCCTTTGTACATTATATGAGTCCTTTCCCTAATTTTTCTTCCTCTTTGGGGAGAAGGTAGTAATGATCTATTTTTAGTGATGGCATCATGGGATCAAAGGGTATATAGTTTTTGATGTGAAGAATATAGTTTGAATTGCTTTCCAGAATGCTTAAACCAATTCACACCAATGTTCTGTTGATTGGTGTGCCTGACCTCCCACAGCCACCCTGACTATTGTCTTCATCTTTTTTTGGTCATCATTGCCAATCTGATGTGTGTGAAGTGCAATCTAAGCGCTATTTTAATGTATATTTCTGTTATTACTGATGATCTGGAGCATTTTTTAAATGTAATTGTTGATATCTTGCAACTCTTCTTTTGAAAACTGCCTGTAAATATGCTTTGACCATTTATCCACTGAAGAGTGACTAGCAAAGAGTCAACATGACTTTATAAAGGAAAAACCATGCAAGACTATTAGCCTCATTTCCTTTTTTGACCAGACTACTAGCATCATAGATCAAGAGAAGGCTATAGACATAATTTAACTCAATTTTAACTGAGAATTTGACAAAGTATCTCATGTTATTCTTATAGAAAAGATTAAAGAGATGTGGGTTATGTGCTAGTACAATTAGAGATATTCAGGACTTGTTGAAGGACTTGACCAAGAGTAACCTCAACGGATATCATGCCAAGTTACAATATCATAGGATTATAGATTTAGATGGAAATCTAAAATGTAGACGAATTGTAGCTATAGTATTTTTCCAAATGTAGCATGCTAATAATACTGTTAGAAAAGGAAACGAGGTTAATTTGGCATGACTTGCTCTTGATAAAGCTGTGCTGACTGTTTGCTAGATTTAGAGCTGGAGGGGACCAAAAAGGCACCTAGACCAGAGGTGTCAAACTTGCCAGTCACAATCTGCAAGCCCAGGAAAAACTCCCAAGGGCAATACAACCAAGTTAAAATGTAATTGGAAAATGTTTGACAGAATAAATAAAAAACAATACAATATGATGTTACTTTGTGGTTTTATAAGTCAATATACAGCCTTCAGGGACATGATTCTTTATGAGTTTGATACCACTGCTCTAGTTGAACCACTTCTTTATGCGGATGAGGAGATTGAGGCACAGTGATATCAGTTGTGTGATCTGAGTAGGGTCAAGTTCACCCAAATTAGGTGTCCATCAGGCTTCTGTCCTGGGTCCTCTTCTTCTTCTATACTACTTCCCTTGATGGATTTAATTACTTTCTTTATACGGATGATTCTCAAAATCTACCTTTCCTACTCCAGTATCTCTGTTGAACTCTAATCTCACATCTCCAACTGCTTTTGAGGCGCCTAGAACTGAGTGTCCAGTAGACATATTAAACTCAATATATCTAAAATGGAACTCATTATCTTTCCCCCTAAACCCTCCTCACATCCTCCTACCTTCCCTCTTACTATAGAGGGTAGCACCTTCCTCCTGATCCCTCAGGCTTGTAACCTAGGAGTCATCATGGATTCCTCACTGTCCTTCACCACCCACATTCAAGCTGTTACCAAGGACTATTGTTTTCACCTTTGCAACATCTCTCCTATATGCGCACTTATCTCCTCTGACACTGCCACCACTCTGGAATAGGCCTTCACACCTTAATTACTGTAATAGCAGCTGGTGGATCTACCTGTCTTAAGTCTCTCCCCATTGCAAGCCATCCTCCATTCAGACTTTAAAAGAATTTTTCTAAAATGTAGGTCTGACTGTGTCATTCCCCTACTCCACAAACCCCATTGGTTTCCTATTGCTTCCAGGAACAAATACAAAATTTGTTCTGTTTAGCATTGAGTTCTTCACAACCTAGCCCCCTCCTGCCTTTCCAATCTTCTTACCTCTCACTCCTCAGCACATATTCTTTGACCCAGTGACACCGGCCTCCTGGCTGTCCCATGAACAAGACACTCCATCTCTTGGTTCCTGGCTTATCTCTGGCTGTTCCCCATGCCTGGAATGCTGATTCTCCTCTACTCCAACTACTGACCTCCCAAGCTTCCTTTAAGTTCTAACTAAGATCTCACCTATTAGAGGAAGCCCTTCCAGACCCTTCTTAATTCCAGTGTCTTCTTTCTATTACTTCTTATTTGTCCTTTATATAACTTACTTTGTATGTATTTGTTAGCATGTTGTGTCCCCCTCCCCCACTTTCATTAGATTATGAGCTCCTTGAGGGCAGAGACTGTTTTTTGCCTCTTTTTGTACTCCCAATGTTTATCACACTACCTGGCACATAGTAGAGACTTAATAAATGTTTACTGAACTGAATTGAAAGGTACAGGGTCAAGCATCAGGCAAATGATCAATCCCATGAACTTGGCCCTATCCAGAGCACCTACTGAAGTAGTACATTCAGTTCTAGGCCCTTGGCTTGAGAGGAGACAGGAAAGGAGGGTTAGAGGAGGGAGAGGAGATAAGATGTTTGAGGACATAAGGGCTTTGAAACAACTTCTTTAGGGCGTGGGATAAGGAGTCAATTGTTTTGCTTGTTGAGTTGTTTCAGTCATGTCTGACTCTTTGGGACCCCTTTTGGGATTTTCTTGGCAAAGATAGTGGAGCAGTTTGCCATTTTCTTCTCCAGTTCATTTTACAGATGAGGAAACTGAGGTAAACAGAGTTGAGTGACTTGCCCAGGGTTACGCAACCTAGTAAGTGTCTTGAGGACAAATTTGAACTCAGGAAGATGAGTTTTCCTGATTCCAAGCCCCAGTACTCTATCCACTACACCACTTAGCTGACCTAAGGAATCAATTAAGGAGTAGATGGATTGCCTCACTGGAGTGAGGGCTCACTTGAAATTAGACAACATAAATGTTTAATGTACCCAGTCAACTTAGATACATGACTTTCTCCTGCTCCATTCAGCAGCATACGATGAGAATATAGCAGGTGAATGGTGATAGTAATACAGGGTGAGTTTGGGAAGGCATGAGCAAAGATCATATACAAGGTAAGGGGAGGAGCACCTAGGTGGCACAGTGGATCGAGCTCTGGCCTTGGAGTCAGGAGGACATGACTTCAAATCCAGTCTCAGACATATGACACTTAAACTAGCTATGTGACCCTGGGCAAGTCACTTAACCTTGATTGCCTCAAAAAAAAAAGAGGTCAGGGGATTCAAGAGTAGATGACAGTGTGGACTTGAGATGCTTATGTATAGGGTTGAGAAAGAAGAAAGTGAAGTCAAAGCAGCAGAGGTGGCCTGAGGAAATACTGAGGATGGAGGGGTTAGAGGGGATGATGAGGGTGAAGGATAAGTTTATAAGGGGAGAGGCATGGGGAGAGATGAATGATAGGAGTTATGGTAAGAAAGAGGAATATGAGGTGGGCTTTTTTGTTTTTGTTGGGGAGTTTTGGAGGCATTGTTTTTGGTTTTCTGTTTTGTTTTATCATAGAAGTAGAGCACTTGTGAGTAATAGTAAGATCAACAGTTTGGTCACCCCTGTGCATGAATGGGTTAAAGTGAAAGATAGATTATTGGACTTGAGGACATTGAGAAACTGGGGTATTAAAGTGTTTGAGGGGTATGAATGTTGAAGTCCCTGCAGTACAAGAGCAGGCATTAGGAAGGAGAGAAAAAAGGTGAGCCAAGTAACAAATTCTTTGAGGAAGACCCAAAGGTGAGTAAATAATAGTCATCATTTTCTGTATATGGTGAAAATTTTTAATGAAGTAAACTTAAAGGAGAAGAGGTTGTTGAGTGTTTGTGGCAAAATGAGAGTCTGAGAAAAGCAGTCATGAGCAAGAAGTATTGTGATTCCCTCGCCACCCCAGGACCAGTATGGAAAGAAGTGTGCCAGAAGGTCCAGCCAATACTAGAGGTGATGGCCAGGGATGCAGAATCATCTAGAGCAAGGCAGGACTCTGGGAGAGAAAGTAGATGGAGGGAGTATGAGAGGAAGAGGTCCAGAATGAAGAGAGGTTTGTTAATTATGGAAAATGAATTCCAGAAAGACAATAGAAGGTATGGGCAGCATTACAGTGAGACATAGTTGGATAGGGTTAAGGAGAATGGCAGTGAGAGAACTGCAGGTAGATTAAGAATACTTCCCTCCCAGGTAACTGGAAATTAAGAAACACAGAGATAAGGAAAATGATATTTGATGGGAATTTGCTAAACATAGAAATAGAAGTGAGTAGCACATGAGTTGGAACGCTTGTAGCCACCATAGTTCCACCTCAAGGTCCTGGCAACTTTATCACTGATAAGCCAGATTGTTGCAGGAAAGGTCAGGGGCAATGGGGGAATTATGCACTGGTCTTGAGGTCTATGGGTTTTGCTTCCTATTCCTCCTACCAGAGGAAGAGCAGAGTGCTTCAGTTCTTACGGAATAATTCTGAATTTGTAGCTAGATCCACCACACCTGTGACACCTGCTTGATCCAAGAGAAATGTATTGTACTTATGCTACGTCATATCCTAACCTGAAAACCAAAATACACACAGATGTATTTTTTCTAGATGAAACTAGGGAGGAAGGGGCTGTTGATTATCATTTAATCTGTGTTATACTGACCAGTCAACTCTTTGTAATGTTCCCATTGTAAAATCCTAGAGCCACATTTGCTCCAAGGCACCCAAGTGCCCTTGATACAAGGATACTTGACAGTGACCTCTATGCATATCTTACTACAGAATAAGATCTAGATTTCACCCAGACACGAATACCATCTTCCCAATTTGCTCCCATATGAGTGGACACATTTATCTTTTTCCTTTTAGACAACTCTGTTGTCCCAAATCCCTTTTCTCCTCCTCTCTAGTTCCCAGGATTTTGTACTCTGAGACAAGGGCTTTTGTCACCTTCCTGCTCTGATTTCACTGAAGCCTGCTTACTTCTCATCTCTGACATGACTCTACATATATATGCAATTGTATATATATATATATATATATATATATATATATATATATGTGTGTGTGTGTGTGTGTGTGTGTATATATATGTATATTATATCTATATGTATATATATATATATATATATATATATTATATATATATATATATATATATATATATATGTATACACACACACACACACACACAAATGTCCATTATTTGTTGGAATTCACCCAAGAGGATTCATTCTTTCCAGCTATATATTTGCCTTCACTAAGCATTTAATAATCCACTTTCTAAACAGAATGCAGAGTGTGACACCAGAAAAAAAAAAAGAGAATAAATATACTTCATATAAGAAACTTGTCCGGAAATACTAGAAATCCAGCATAAAGACTAGCTCAATAGAATCCACAAATTGCCAACAGAGAGAAATCCTAGGTTCAACTGAATCAAACTTCAGAATTTTAACAATAAAAAGTTACCCAAGAATAGGCCCTTCACAAAACAATGAAAAATAGTCTGAATCAAAGAAGACTATTCCTCATCCATGAGATATGAAAGGAAATGCTAGAATGATACAATATTTTGAAAAAGGAGATACAACAAGTACATATATTAATTGTATCACACCTCAAATTAGCATATATTGTAAAGCTAAGGTTAACCATCAATGGAAACAGATGGATTTTCAGCAAAAGAGAGGAACTGGAATGTTTTCTATTGAATAAGGATTTTTTCATTCTTGTGAAACATAAGAGTGGCTGGCACTAGTAGCTGCTTACCAAATGCTTATTGATTTCTTGATTAAAGAAGCTATAGGTCAGCATCAAACAAAAGAGATTTAGACAAGGAAAACACATACATAATGCATGGGGGGGAAGCAGATAATTCAATGGGCAAATTTATCAAACAAAAGAAACAAGCAAAATAAACAAATCCATAAAGCATTTGAAGACCATGTAGATAAATCAATATTTAAAAGCTTTAAGGACAGATAAGGCTATGTTTTAAAGATCTCTTACCTGTTTGAGGGTCATCGAATGGAAAAAGATAAAAGTTATGGGCAGAGATGAAAAAAATATGAAAAAAAATAACTAAGAGGATAGAAGGAGCAAGAAAAGTAGAAAAATTAATGAATATTTCTTAGAAAGCAGCTTCACAGATCAGTGGCCATTCAACAAAGAGTAGGAAGCTGGGGAGTAGTTCAAAAACATATATGTGTGTAATAAACAAAGGGACCAAGCTAGGCAATTTCCTTTTAGAAGTTTCAGTTTGCCTAAAGATTGTTAATAGGATGGGGGTCAACTCCAATCATACTGATCTATATATTGTCACTGGACCCAGATGGCTCCAGAGGAGAAAGTGAGGTGGTGACTTTGCACAGCCCTCCCTCACTTAAATCCAATTCACTTCCAAGTCATGGCATCACCTCCCTGGTGCCATGATCCTCTTTGAAAATGAAGGACAAACAACAACAACAATTAATAGAACAAAGTGAGAACATTCAAGATGGAAGAACATCAAATGAAAATAAGAATGATCCCAGAGATTATAAAAAGTGGAGAGGGAAAGGAAACTAATAAGCTTATAGATACAGAGAAGGAAGAAACCATGGAGATCATCTAATAAAACCTCCTCTTTATTCACATAGAATCTCTGGGTTCCAGAGGTGTGGAATGAAAAAGACATGCAAGTGATGAATAACATGCTGGTGATGAATGTCAGAGCTTGTGCTCTGCCCAACTCCTTTCTATAGCTAGTGCTCCTTTCACTACATCAGGCTCCTTTGTAAATTATTTCTGGAAATAAGACTGATTGAAGGTTCCATGTGTGAAGAATGTGATTTCATTAGCCAGAGAACTCCCCACCAATCTTGATTAGCAGTTAGGTGGTAAAGCAGAAAAACTGTTGGAATTGGATTCAAGATTGAGTTCTAATCCTGCTTCTTATACTTATTGGCTGTGTGACCCTGGACAAGTCACATAACCTCTCTGAGTCACAGTTTCTTTACCTGCAAAATCAGAATAGTAATAGCACCTATCTCACAGATTTGTTGTAGTCTCAGATGAGATATTAGATGTAAAAACCTTAAAGCTCTACATAAATACTAGTCATCACCATCATCATCATCACTATATTCATCTTAGTAGATAAAGCATTGAGAGTTGTCTTAGGCACATAGAGGTTGACTGATTTGCCCAGGGTCAATAGCTAGCAAATCAGAGACAGGATCTAAACTTTGACTTCCTGACTTTAACCCTAGCACTCAATCCACTATGGCAACTGCCTTCTGAATTTTTTTTTTCCTAAGGGTTTAATGATGTAATGTCCTCCCCAGAAAAATGACCTCTATTTTTTTCCCAGAAACCATGTTGTAATTCTAATAATTTGATTATAGATGTTATAATTCAAACATTCAATTGAAAAGATACACAGATGCATTAACACTCACAAATGGATTTCTTAATGTATTTTAAAAATTGATCTAGTTCAAAAGTAAATGTGCTCAGAATGCAAAGAGATCTCACTAAACTAAACTTTAAAAACAGTATAAAAATGATGGATGCTGATGCAAAGAGTGAAGAGTTCAAGTGGTCATGGCTAGAGTGCACCATGTAATTACTGGAGGATCTCAGCAGAGCTGAAGGAATTCTGTCACATCTTTACATTTCTTTCCCTTTTCAGAGCAGTATCTGACATATCCTGACCTCTTTGCTTGTTTATATCTTTTCTTATCCTTAGCACACCATCAGAAAAGAGCGAACAGCTCATTTCTTGTCACCAGGGTCCTTTTCTCCAATCAATGGAAAATCTTTAGGAAGGATGTAGGAAATAAGATCACAACCACATTTTAAAGTTATTTCACTTAAAAGTCATTCAATAAAGGAAGTTGATTTTCCTTCCCTCTCCCCTCTCCACTAATTAAAAACCCTCCTTTAAGAACCATTTCAAATCCCACCTCCTTTAAAGCTCTACTGATTGCTGTGGCCCTTAGTGATGTCTCCCTTCCATCGAATTTCTCCGTTTTTAAAAAATAAATTTTATTGCTGTCTTTTGTTTTTAAATTATATACATTTCCCAATTTATTCTCTCCCTTCCCTTCCCAGAGAACCATCCCTTATAATAAAAATCATAAAGGAATTTCTAGGATTTTGTTTTAGTTTTTGGTTTGTTCTCATTTTTATCCTGCCCATAGTTTTTATATGGCACTTACTGTCAATATGCTTCTTCTGGTATTTTAGTCTTGAATTGTTAATTATGTCTTAATGAGCTTTATCTCTCCAATCAATAAATAAGCATTTATTAAATACCTACTATGTGCCAGGCACTGGGCTAGGTGCTGGGCATTTAAATGTAAAGAATGAAGGAATCCCTATTCACAAGGAGCTTACTACATTCTAATAGGAGGGGCAGTAGGCAACTAACTATATGAAGATATACAGAATAATTATAAGGATAATGAATACAAAGTGGTTAGGGAGGGAAGGCTCTATAACTCTTAACTATTATAAACTCCCTGAGGACTTAGGTGATATAGCATACAAGTTTGTATCCCTCATGGAGCAGGCCTTGGTGCTTTGTACACTTTAGATGCTTAATCGATATGTCTAGGATGCCTGAGTGGTGCAGTGGATAGAGTGCTAGGCCTGGAGTCAGAAAGTCCTAAGTTCGAATACTGCCTCAGATACCTATTGCTTGTATGGTCTTTGGCATATCATTTAGCCTCAGTTTCCTCTTTTGTAAAATGGAGATAATAATAGAACCTACCTCCTAGAGTTGTTATGAAGATCAAATGAGATAATAATTGTAAAGTGCTTAGCATAGAGCCTGGCACATAAAATAAGTGCTATATAAATGTTAACTGCTATTAGCTGTTATTAGAACGGCAGAAAGAATAAATTTGAGTGTGAAACACCTTTGGGAGGTGCTCCTGTGTCGTACCCAGTATCAGTTCACACTGGGAGAACCACAATGCAAATAAAAATATTATCAACCAAATCATAAACAAAAATGGCATCCACATAATTTCTTCCACAAAGTCCTCTGTTATTGCTTCATTTTGGTACTCAGGCCCGTGCTCACCAAGGCTTTGCTAGTGGAGGCCAAGCTCTGGGACATCCCACTGAGCTAAAGAGGCTCCTGGCCTACCATGAAGTCTTGAACATAATAGATGTTTAATAAATGTTTGCTGACTATTGAATGAATGAATGAATGTATGGGTTGGTATGCCTAAGAAAGAGTAGAAAGTTTGCCTAAGAAATAGCCTAGGTAACTTCAGAAGAGTTCATTACCAGAAAGCTGGCCAAAGGGGGATGAATTTTTCTGGCCTCTGTTAAGAGTTAGCATGTGGCAGTGGAAAGAGGCTGCTCCTCAGAAAGCAGATATAGTCTGCTTGCCAGGACCATCTCTGAAACCTTTCCAGAACAGTCAACCATGCCAGATTTTGCATTTCCTTACAACAGCCTTCAAGTCACCTCCAAATCTTAAAAGATCTCTTTCAAAGAGATGCTTCCTTTTGACAACATCAAAATCACACCAGATTCTCTGACCTTGTCTGATGGAACATGCATTCATCAAAGGGCTTCAAAATTATTCTATAGGAGATCCAACACAGAGTCCGAACTAAAAAAAAAAAAGGTTCTTTGTAATAGCAGTGCACTTTAGATAGTCTTATTTGCTGATAACATTGTGCTAATTGCATCAAGCCCCAGAATATTGAATAAATGAAATTCATAATCACTCAAAAGAGTTTGTCTTAACTGTCCATATTTTTAAAAAAAGTTGGTAAAGAATATCTGTGTCCACACTATGATATTCAGTTGGGTAGACAGTCTATAGAGTTCATTCATTACTGTGTATGTTATGTGTGTGTGTGTGTGTGTGTGTGTGTGTGTGTGTGTGCGCACACACACACACACATACCCATTTTTTGCAGTTGTTCATTGTTTTTTGAAGAGGACCAGTGATATTAACTTGCATGTTATTTGGATTTAAGTGAGGCAGAATTACACAGAGTTGTTAACCTCATTCTCTTTTCCTGAGTCATTGAAGTCCAATGACAAGACAAAAGTCAAAACAACTGGTGATAGACTGGGATATGGGGGATGACTTTGGCATCTTCAATATCTGACTAAGTTCAAATAGCTCAATCACACCTGCTTCAGCCACCTTTATTGTCCTTCATCCACCCATTCTACTAGAGGAAGTCTTCACATGCATGGGGCAGACATCCCCCTAACTCACCAATGGATGTCAGCCCTCTTTGTTACACTCAACCTGGCACATGGAGTGTTCAGGGAGGCCTACCACCTCTAGTGTGAGGGCTTGCTGAGCCTTTTGCAGGGCTGCTCATCAACTTCTGGTGTCCACCTTTTCACCCAGCTCTCCCCTTTGACTCCAAAAAGCTGAAGCATGCACAGCACCCACACCATGGTAAAGAACTTTCTCAGCAGCCAAGCTAAATGTATATACACATATATACACATATTTTTGACAGATAGTGCAAATGGATAGTAAGTTGGGTAGAATTAGACAGGAGGAAAAAGGAAAGCTGGATTACCTTAGGAAATTTACAAAGTTCTTTTGATAACCCTAAGCTTTGTCCTGAGAAAAAGGTGCATCTTTTTAATTGTAGCTAATGCTCTATGGTTGAGAGTCATGGCAAACTACAGTTTCTGAAGAATTGAAGTTGAAGACCTCTCACAGGTAATGCAGAAGCTCAGGATGGATAACCAACAAATGATATTGAGTTGTTTGCTGTTCTTTGTCCATCTTTCTCAAAGAGGACAAAGACATCAGGAGGGTGATGTCTTGACTTGCAAGAGAATTGGATTTAAGTGAGGCAGAGCTGTGCAAAGTCATCAGCCTTACTCTCTCCTCCATGGTCATCAGAGTCCATTGGCAAGAGATAGGTCAGGATGACTGGTGATGACATCACGTATTGAATTACAAATGTGGAACTCTGGAGAAGAAATGCAAAGGATGTCATCAAAGAAATATATGACAGGAAAAAAAGGTGGATTACAGTTATAATAAGAGAAAAGGATAATTTATATACAGCTTGGTACCGGTAAGCATGTAATGTCAGGAGAACTTAAGGAAGGCTCCTAGAAGGTCCAGCAGTCTGCCTGTAGTAAACTTATGGGAAAACACAGAAAAACATTTCACAAAATGGTCAGACAGGATTGAGTTGCAGTATGTATGATTAGAGGCAATAGGTTCATTGAGGAAAGTATAGATTCATCGGAATATTGCAACATTATTAACAATGTATTAATGTGGCAATCACAATCATCTTAAGTAAGTGGGAGACGGTGATCCCTTTCTTCAAATTTTAAAGCTAAGTCAAATGGGGAAACAAAATAATTTTCAAAGTAGCGGTAAATTTGAAAATAGAACTTGGCCTTCTGTCCCAGAGATCCCACGCTTATGTATATACCTGAAGGAAAACAAAGATAGAAAGAAAAAGTTCCATGTACCAAAAATACTTGTAACACCACTTTTTGTGGTAGTAAGAACTGGAAACAAAATTGCTATCCATATTTTGGAGTATGGATAAACAAATTGTGGTACATGAACATAAGGCAATATTACCATGGCATAAGACATAATTAATATAAAGAACATAGAAAAGCGTGGGAAGTCTTAGATGATCTGATGGAAAGTAACTTAAGCACAACCAGGAGAACCAGAGACCAACAACAATAGCAATGGAAATGGAAATTATATAAAAAAAATTTGAACACGATGTAATTATAACAATCAAGCTTGTCCATGAAGAAAAGAGCAGAAAATAGATCTCTCTTCTTTCAGAAGCCAAGACTGGTGTGAAACATTTCATATACTTGGTTAATGTGTTGGGTAGTTTTGATGGATACTTGCTTTTTAAAAATCTTCCTTCCTTTCTTTTTTACATTCTTTGTTACAAAAGATGACTCTCTGGGTAGTGAAAGGTCAGGGGGTATATTTGGAAATCAAAGTAATAAAAACAAAATATATCAATAAAATTTTTATAAGACCACTAGAAAGAAAAGTTGACCCTGGCTTCCTGGTGACTACTTTTTATATCACTTCCATTTCTTTCCATTCAACTACTTTGTGGCTATTTTCAGGAGAGTAGAAGTAGTTGTGTCATATTACAATGTGACATCTGTAATAATAATAATAATTCTGGAAAGGACTTTAGAAATTCTGCTTCAAGACCTCCATTTAATATATGTGGAAACCTACACTCAGAGAAATTGAGTGTCTTGTCTAAGGTTGACCAGGTAGTTAAAGACAAAGCCAAGATTAGACCTAGGGTGTTGTCTTACAGTCCAGTGGTCTTTCCATAATACTATGTAGTCTATTTAATTTAAACTCACAGAGTCCAGGAAAAACAACAACAACAAGTTCTTCAGTCTTGAAAGTTTCTAAAAGTAATCCAGATGCAATGGTCACCTGATGCTTAAATGGATTAAGGCTATTAGAAATTCATTGGTCATTAAGTCAGAGTGAAACTAAAGGTGTTGAGGCAAAACAAAAGTGTGATGAAAGCACGTTCAGCGTTCTTATGAAGCATCACCAGCATCTATTCAGTCTATGCTGACTTTGGAGAGAATGAGAGAGAGAGAGAGACACAGAGAGAGAGAGAGAGAGAGAGAGAGAGAGAGAGAGAGAGAGAGAAGAGAGAGATTGATTCAGGAAACAAGAGTGGTGATAACTTGCCGATAACAGTTCCTCTCTTGATTTCTGTCTTTTAGTCTCTGTGGTGTATTCCCTTTCTCTGGAGACAGGCCAGGTTGAACCACCTTGGATGTGCTGGCTGAGCCCCATTCCCCTCTGAGAAGTTACTCTGAAGCTTTGACTTCCCCAGACATCACAAAGGATTCCACTTTCATTTAACTATCATATTTTTAGATCACAATTCATTCTTGCCTGCCAGCTAAACATAATTCCTTCTCCCTAAGGGGTAAACCTACATCCAAAATCTTCCACAAAGCTAGTTGACTTTTATCATCTTTTGTTCTTCCTCTCTAGTCTCTACCCAGCTGCCCTAACCACAAATCCCTAGGAGTCCTGGAACTTCTCTACTCAAATCCTATGCATGTACACACATGCACAATCTAAGCAGGTTGGATTTCCTCTGGATCTTTGATCTAGCAAAAACACTTCCATTGTACCAGGGGAGACAAAGGAAGTATTTTCACCTAATCTGAACATCATTTGGAAAAATGGCATCTCTTCTTAGTCCAACCCATTTTTCCTATTACTGCCAGATTAATTTTCCTATCACTGAGATGTGGTTATATGACCCACTGTTGAAAACTTTTCTGTAGTTTTGTATCTCCCACCAAATAAAATATCCCCTCTTTGACCTGGCATTCAAGGCCTTTTGCAATCTAGTACCACCTAGTTTTCCTAACTTTACGTCCCATTGTCCCCATTATCTACTCTATACTCTAACCAAATGAATACTATCTATACTTCCTTAAACACATCTTACACTTTCCCATATTTGTGGTTCTATGCCATTCTCTTTGCTTATGGTGTTTTCCCAGCCCATCAATCAATTAATCAATCATGAATGGGAGTGTCTTCTCATCCCATTTCTGCCTATTGAATTGCTACCTCTCCTTCAAAACCTAGCTAAATTATGACATCTTCCATGATTTCCTCAATAACCCCAGTTGGAAATGATAGTCCTTGTTTGTACTTCTCTCATGAATTGATGTTGTATTTTATATTTACCTCCTTTTTCTTACTAGCATAAGAGTGACTATTTTTCTGGGTGCCATTCCTTGAGAGTGAAGCCAAGGACAGCAACAGAGGCACTCTCAGTTGACTCCCTAAATAATCTGACAAGTTCACCTACACTGTTCCTCCCTATTGTTCACAGACAAAACCCAACACACTCCCCTATCTAAAAATTTCTGTTTTCATAATCTAGCTACATTGGCCTGCGTGATATTCCTGGCATACCACACTCCATCTTCCAACCCCCATACCTTTGTACTGGCTGTCTCCTATGCAATAAACCCCTAATGTCTTCCCTCTAAATTACCTTCCGTTTACTCATTTATTCTCTCTCTCTCTCTCTCTCTCTCTCTCTCTCTCTCTCTCTCTCTGTCTTTCTCTCTCTCTTTCTGTCTCTCTCCCACTTCTCCCTTCTCTTTCTCTCTCCTCTTTCCTTTTCTCTCTCCTTTTTCTCTTTCTTCTCTCTCATTGATAGACCAACAGAAAGATAGATATCATATGCACATATTTATTTACATGTTCTCTCTCCCACTAGAATGTGCCTCTCTCTATATACTCAGCAATTAGCATAGTACCTAGTACATGGTAAGTAATTAATAAATGTTTCTTGACTGACTGACAGAGAGACACATTTGAGGGCCAAATCTGGCAGCTGAGAGCCCAAGAAACTCATACAAGTTCATGCGCTATGTAATGTACAATGTAAACTGAAGTTACTTTAGGTAGAGAATTTTCATTGGGTCCATAGCTTTTCATATCCTTCTGCTTTCAACATTATACGGATTCTTTGCAGTAGTAACTTGCTTTAGCTATAAAACTGAATCAATGGGCCAGATCCAGACCAAGGTATCCCTATTGCTGATTTTTATTAGTATGCTGAGTGCTTCCATAGAATCCAAAGTAGATGATACCTTGGAGATCAAAGAAACTTCTGTTATAGCTGACCAGTTCAGAAACAAGATTAGAATCACAAACTCAGTGGGACACTGAGAGAATGGGAGCAAAAAGCATAACTGGTCAAAGACAACAAACAGCACTTAGCACACTGCCTAGCACATAGTTGACACAATAAATATTGATTGATTAGTTGATTGAAGGAGAATGTATATTTGAAGCAGCAATTATTAACCTGAGGTCTATGAGCTTTTTAAAAAAATTTCACCATAAAAAAAGTTTCACCATATTGCCAAAGAGGTCCATAACACACAAAAAAGGCTAAGAACCTTTGTTTTAAAGAGACACTGCATGTTGAAGCTATCAAAAAAAAAATCACATAAGTTGTAAAATTGAATAGCTGAAAGCAATACTCTTAGGCAGCTGGGTGGATGCAGTAGATGGAGCACTGGGCCTAGTGTCAGGAAGATCTGAATTCAAATCCAGCATCAGACATACTACCACTTCCACCACCACCACCACCATCATCATTAACATTTACATAGCACTTACTGTATGTCAAGAACTGTGATAAGCAGTTAACAATTATTGTCACACTTAAGTCTCACAACAACCCTGGGAGGTAGATGTTATTATTACCTTCACTTTGCAGATTGAGGAAACTGAAGCTGAGAGAATTTAAGTGACTTGCCCAGGGTCACACAGGTAGTAAATATCTGAGGTCAGATTTGAACTCAGGTCTTCTTGACTCCAAGGCCAATGTTCTATCCACTGAGACACCTAACTGACCCTAACTTCTTTCAGTCTCAATTTCTTTGTTTGTAAAATGGGTATAATAATAATCCCTACCTCCCAGGATTGTTGAGAGGATAAAGAGAGATAATATTTGTAAAAGTGTTTTTGTGAAACTTAAAGCCCTATATAAATTTACCTAGCTGCTTTAAAAGAAATAATTTAAGTGGACCTGAATCTGACAGTATTTAGTAGACCAAAGGGAAAGATGAAGAAAAGATTATGAAAATACTTCTTGAGTATACTAAGGGGGAATAAAGTTTTAGGACTGCCCAGTAACAGAAATTTGCATGCCCAAAGACAAAGGCTGGCATTTACTACTACCTACATAAAAGAAAAGAAAAAAAAAGTTTAAATATTGAGTTCAAGGTAAGGGATCTTAAGTTATAGGCAGGTTACAGGATGGGAGAAGGCAGGGAATACAAACTGGTAGATGACATTTCCCTGGGAAACTATAAAGTTAAGGTCTGTTTTAAGGTTCTCACTGACCCTTTCTCTTGGTGGGTTTCGCACCAGGTAGTGAATAAAGGTATGCCAGATGGCATTCCAGTTCCTCTTTGACTTCAGGGTTCCAAGTTATGATGTATGGCATTCTCTGGAGATGCAATGAAGCTAAAAAGTGGAGGGAAGAGATATTGCACTTGAAGGACAAAGTGTACCCTTTTAAAGGAGTCAGTCCACTGTATTTTTGACCAGAGGAAGCTAAGATAGCTGGAGAGAAGATAAATCTCAAGCATACCTTGCCTGTGTCTCAGATGAGTATGCCTACAAAAGAAATAGTCTAATTTCATAAACTGAAAGGGAGAGTTATAGGAGAATTTCAGGAATTTCTTGGAATAAGAAGGCATCAAAAGGTTATGTGAATATATATATGGATGTGTTTGTGAGATTCTGGGGGGAAAAAAAACAAACTCTTCCAGACAGAAAGGACAATAAAATACAAAATTAAAGGGAAAAAGCAATAAAATCTATGCTTAACAAAAATAACTATTTTTTTTTAAAAAATTACAAAATACATAGGAATTTTTTTGAGGTATCTATTGAATTTAGAAGCATCCATATACTCAGTCTCGCATATAAACATTTGGTTGATTTTTTTTCTCATCAGATGGTTAATGTTACCAAATAGGGATTTTCAGTATAGAATTATGCACCATCTCTACATGGTATCTGCCAACCCTATTGCCAAATCACAGTACTATTGCTAGCAACAATACCAATACAAGAAAAAGAAATTAAATGCGCAAAGATGGTCAAAGGGGAGACAAAACTATCTTTATTTACTGATTACATGAAAGAAATTCTTAGAGAATCAGCAAGAAAAATTAATAGAGACAATAGCTTTAGTAAATAATAAGAGTGTGAAAAAATCAATGACTTTTCTGAATAACAATAACAGGATCAAGGAAACAATAATCAGTTAGGATTTGTAAAACCCTTTAAAGCTTGTAAAGCATTTCATATTCATTGCCCAATTTGAT
The DNA here is from genome assembly GCF_003287225.1 of Phascolarctos cinereus. NCBI lineage: Eukaryota > Metazoa > Chordata > Mammalia > Diprotodontia > Phascolarctidae > Phascolarctos > Phascolarctos cinereus. The sequence continues at coordinate 266,431,688 of NW_027555847.1, read as the reverse complement.
CCTCACAACAAGCTTATGATATAAGTGCTATTGTTATCCTCATTTTCCAGATGAGAAGATTAAATGATTTGCCCAATCACAGAGCTGTTAAATGTCTGAGGCAGAGTTCAAACTCTTATCTCCCTCACATCATGTCCAACATTCTACCCATTGCACCAACAAGCTGCTCTAAAATAGAAAGGGACATCTCATTCAAATTAACTACAAAATACGTGAAATATATGGGATTCAATTTCCTAAGGCACAGGCAAAATATTCTTAAAATAATCTTCTCTACAATTATATCAATTTCTCCTCCTGGGGTAAAAATGCAATGGGCTGACTCAAGACCTGTGTTAGATACAATGACAATATTCTCCTTAAAGAATAAACAATGACTTGAAATAACTGGAGGGATATTTATTAAGTACTCATAGCTGGTCCATCCCGATATGACAAAATGCCAATACTAAATTAATTTACAGATTTAGTGCTACACTTACCAAACTGTAAGGGGATACCCTACTGAGATAGATGAAACATAAACAGAGTTCATTTGCAATAACAAAAATTTGAGAATCTCAATACCCTCCTGATTGGTTTCCTTACCTTAAGTCTCTTCCCACTCCAATCTATTTTCCACTCAGCTATAAAACTGATCTTGCTGAAGTACAGGTCTAACCACGTCATCCCCTACTCAATAAACTCCAGTGGCTCCCTATTACCTCTAAGACCAAATCCAAAAGCCTCTGTTTGGCTTTCAAAACCCTTCATGACCTGGCTCCTTCTTGCCTTTCCAGGCTTCTTATGCCTTACACCTCTCCACATCTTCTGTTCTCCAGTGATACTGGCTTCCTTGCTGATCCTCACACAGTATATTCTCAGACACCAAGAGTTTTCCCCAGTTGTCCCCTATGCTTGGAAATCTCTCCCTCCTTATCTTTGCTTCTTTTCTCTCGCTTCTTTCAGCCTCAGCTGAAGTTGGACCATCTGCAAGAAGTCTTTCCTAGTTCTCCTTAATCTTAGTGTCTTCCTTCTGAGACCACCCCTAATTTATCTGAAATTATACATATATATATATATATATACATACACATATGTATATATATATATGTGTATGTATATATATACATATATGTATATATAGGTATATATGTGTATATATAGTATGTGTGTATATATGTATATATATGTGTATGTGTGTGTATATATATATGTATGTGTGTATGTATATTTGTACATGGCTATGTTCATGTTGCTCCCCTAACCCCCATTAGGCTATTGGCTTCTTGTGAGCAGAGAATGCTTGTGTGTTTGTTTGGTTGGTTGGTTGTTTTTCTGCAGGGTTTGGTTTTCTTGTTTTTTGTTTTTTGCCTTTTCTTATATCCACAGTATTTAGCACAATGCCTGACACATAATAGATACTTTATATATGTTAGTAGGCTGAATGGATGAATGAATGAATGAGTGAATGAATGAATGAGTAAATGAAGAGGAAATTAGCATTTTCAGAACTCTAATATGTGACAAGGAATCTTCACACGTGTGGAGGGCTGTCTTCTTATGTATAATGAGACCCCACGTATGATGAGGAGTTACCATCTCCCTCACCTGTAGCATGGAGTTCTTGTTGGGTGGCTAAAAGAGAGGCCGAATAGACATTTCTAGTCTCTTCTCTCCTCGCTGTATTCCAAAGGAGACTTTAATTCCTGCCAGGAGAAGGAGCAGGAAGTAGGGGTGTGAGGCTACTCTGCTCACCTCAGAGAGAGGAAGTACCAGGCTAGAATTATGTCTATCTGTACTTTTAATATTATTAGTCTAGGGGATATGATCGGGTTCAAACTAACATCATTACTTTTCTCATTATTTGGGGGAAGGGGGACCCTGAGTTCTATATCCAAGGCTATTTTCCCTTTCCCACTAAATATTAATTCCATAATGAACATACATAGTGAATAGCAAAGAAACCCTTTTATCCAAATTGTAGCAAAAGAGAAATCAGAGAGATACACATGGGAGAATATATACCAGACAATACAGAGTGAAAGATCTCTCCCATTGGGAGTGATATAACTCACCTCAACCAGTAAAGAGTTCTAGATCTCACCCAAGGGGAAACTCCCCAAATTTTCAGTGTAGCAAGCTGAGGATAAGGACATGATGGAGACTATCAGCTCCTTTCATGTCTTCCCAAAGTCCTTTCCTTCAGCAACCTGAAGTAGCATTGGCCTCTTCCCTCTTCTTTCTCAAGGCTGGAAGCCAGAAGCATGGAAAGGGACTCCATGCTTGAAGAGAGTTTAAATACTGAAGAAGATGGAAGAGAGTGAAGCTACTCTCTTCAACTCCATCCCACACCTCACACACAGCAAGGCTTTCATCTCTACCAATAAGGACAGAGTTCCATAACAATGGGCTTTGGAACAAGGCTTACATATAAGACAATAATCATCAAAACTCTTTGGTACTGGTTAATAAACATAAAAAGTAGATCAGTGGAACAGACTGATAAAGAAAAAAATCAAAAAGCAATAAATTTAATAACTTTAGATAAATCTGAAAGTAGAAATTACCTGGGAAAGAGCTTCTTATTTGATACCTATTGACAAGAATTGCTAGGAAAACTCAAACAATTCCAGAGAAATTAGGTTTAAACCAATATCTGACATTGTATATTATAATAAACACAAAATGAATACATTAAAGTCTAAAAAGAACCATATCAGTTTTCTTTTAAAGCTAATGCTGGGGGCACATCTTTAGCCTAAAATGGGTAAAAATGATAATAAAATATAAAAAAGACAGTTTTGATTACATAAAGTTGAAAAGCTTTTGCAGTAAGATAAGGAGAGTAGTTTTTTAGAAAATCATTTTTGCATTCACTATCTCTGATAAGGGTGTGATATCTGAATTATGTAGGGGACCAATACAAATATGTAAGAACAAAAGCCAAAAGAGAAGTAGTCAAATGATATGAGTAAAGTTATCAAAAGAAATATTATGAAACTATCAACAACCATATGAAATAGTATTCCAAGTAACTTAATAAGAGATGACAAATGAAAATGATACTGAAGTTTTACCTTATACCCAGAAAATTGGCAAAAATGATGAAAGATGGGAATAATCAATGTTGCAGTGGTTGTGTAAAGACAGTCACATTAACACTTTTGGTGGAGTTGCAAATTGCTCTTACCATTCTGGAAAGCAATTTGGAATTCTTCTGAGAAAGTGACTAGAATGTTCACATCCTTTGACCCAGAGATCCTATGGCTAGGCATTTGCCCCAAGGAGGTCAATGATAAAAAGAAAGGTCCCATATATACCAAGATGTTTGTAGGAACAGAAAACTGAATACAAAGTCTTAGATTTACAGCCTTGGTGGCATTCTCAATTCCTCATGTACTCCATACCTCCAATTATTTTTCAAATCTTTCTGTTCTTACCTCCACAGCATTTCTCACATCTGTTCTCTTCTCTCTACCCCTCTCTGGCACAGAAGTGGCTAGGTGATATAGTGGATAGAGCACTGGGCCTGGAATCTGGGAGATGGATTCAAATCTGAACTTAGAAGCTGACTAGTTGTGTAAGCTAGACAAATCACTTAAACTATTTGCCTCAGTTTACTGACCGGTAAAATGAGCATCATACTAGCAACTCCCAGGGCTGTCATGATGATCAAGTAAGACAATATTTATAAAAGTATTTAGCACAATGCCTGGAACATAGTAGGCCTTTAATAAATGCTTGTTTCTATACACACAGTCATCACCATTCATTCAGTCTCTCAACTGGATTGTTGCACTAACCTTTTGTCCTCTGTGTCTCAAGTCTTCTTCTACTTCAATCCATCTTCCACAGAGCTACCACAGTAATTTTTCCAAAGATCATGGCACTTTCCCCCAGTAAATTCCAGTAGCTCTTGATTACCTCTAAAGTTAAACATAAACTCCTGTTTGACATTTAAAACCATTCACAACCTAGCCCCATCCTACCTTTTCAACCCTATTATACTTTAGTCCCCTCTGCTTTTGGTCCAGTCAAACTGGCCTTATCGTTTCTAATACACAGCATTGCATTTCCCCTCTATATGTCATTGAAATAGCTATCACAAGGGTCTGGAATACATTCCTTCTTCACCTCTCCCTCTTAGAATTCGTATACTGATCTAAGACCCAGATCAGATGCTACCTAACACATGAGGTCTTTGTGTTCTCACCAGCTTCTGAGGCTCTTCCCTCCCCAAATCACCTCATATCTATTTTGTGTTTTTATGAACAATCTTGGCTCCTTTGATAAGAAGGCAAGCTTCCAGAGGGCAGGGCCTATTTCCTGTCTGTATCCTCAGTACCTAGTATAGTGCCTGGCTCATATCTAGCATTTAGTAAGTACCTATTGGTTGACCTATTGAACTCATCAAAACCAAATGCTATGAATTTATTATAACTGAACTTGGTCCTAAAAAAAGAATTATAAGAATTTGCCTCTCTCATTTCTTTGCAGAGAGGAGAAAATTCTGCATATCATGTCAAAGTTTGACAATACGAAGCTCAGTTTTGCTGCCCTATTTTATTTCTTTTTCATTGTTTGTTATAAGATCGCTAACAGAGGTTATTTCATAAACCAACACAGAGAAGCCTTCTATGATATCACCACTTCTGCAAGAAGAGCCTTGTACTCCAAGGAATTCCAGTCTTGCAATGTTTATTATCCTTTCCTCATTTGACTTTGTGCAAGTTTGCAGGTTTCCCTCTGTGTCAGAACATTAAGCACTGGTAGCAGGGATAAATACCTCTTTCTCATGACTTCCAGAAAGCAGGGACACTATAGAGCTGGGTGTGGGGAGGCTACTAGCCTTTTTGTATTGGGGGGTGATAGGAAGGAGTTATGAGACTGGTTCATTAATATGAATGCTAGAAGGGCCATTTGCTAATGAACTCCATTGTTTCTATGACCCTTTGTTTCCATTACCAGTCACAGTTTCCCATACCGCTAATTCTCATCCCTGAGATAGCCCAATTTTTATGTTCCTGAAGAAAACAAAATCAGTCTGATTTTGCCCACTATATGTCTCTTTATATAATGAGCCTTTGCTGCTTCTTAATTTACCCTTATTGACTCAAATGTAGAATGGAAAGAATGTTCACAATGGAGTCAGGATGAACTGGAATCAAATCCTACCTCCAACACTTACAAGCAAGCCCCTTCAATTCTCTGACCTTTATTTTTCCCCATCTGTAAAAAGCAGATCATGATGCATGTAACTACCTCACAGCTTTGGTATGAGGCTCAAGTGAGATTACAGTAAGGCAGGGCTCACTCAGTTTCCTCACCCATAAAAGGCAGATAGTAATACACAGTTTTGGTATGAGGCTCCAAGGAGATTATGTAAGACACTCTGCAAATCTTAAATCACTTTATAAATGTCACTATTTATAAATATTATTATCTCATTTCCCATAGTGACTTGCTAAAAGAAAAAAAAACCTATATATATAACTTTCTTTTCTGCAAACCCCAAATTTTATAGCATATGGCCTAGCATCCTTCCTACCTCACTCATTGTGGCAGTCCTAAGATTAAGGTCATCCCATATGAACATGCTGCTTTTTTGTCTTTCAAACCTCTTCAGCTTTATCTTTCTCTTTCTTCTCATTTTCTCTGGTTGCAGAATGAATTCCTACCAACCACTAAATCTAATCCTGCTCTCTGCTCTTGATCTCAAACTATCCCACTTCCTCCACGACCTCACGTATCACTCTGGTCCTTTCTCTCATGTGTCTCCAATTGCTTCCTTGCTACTGACTCCTTCCCATCTATTTACTATGGGGAGTTTAGGCCTTTTTAATTAATTCTAAAAAATATTTCATCTTAACACTGTCAATTCATCCATTTTCTCTTCATTTTTTTCAGAGCTACATTTTTCCTCTTCAAAATATGTTCTTTATCATGAACTTAATAATTATCAACCTTAAATAATTCATGTTTGTTGACTTGACTTTACTAAAAAAAAACCCCACATATTCCAATACACAAAGAATGAGAAAGAATTACAAATGAATGAACATCTGTTATGAGCAAGTTGGGTTTTTTTAAGTGTATATTTTAAAATGGAGCAGTTAAGTGGCACAATGGATAGTGCTGAACCTGGAGTCATCTCTGTGGGTTCAAATCTGGCCTCAGACACTCATGAGCTGTGTGACCCTGGGCAAGTCACTTAACACTGTTTGCCTCAGTTTCCTCATCTGTAAAATGGGCTGGAGAAGGAAATGGCAAACAACTCCAGTATCTTTACCAAGAAAATCCCAAAAGAGGTCAACCCTAAAAGAGTTGGACACAACTGAAAAAAATAACTCAACAACTATAACGAATACTAAATTTAACAATGTAAATAACACGACATCAATGCTTATCTTGTTCCTTTCTGAACTTGCTTTTTTCCCTATGGATTGGTGTTCTTTAATGTTTTATTGATTTTTTAAACTTCTAACTTCTTGAAAAAGTTTGTTACACATTTTACTCTGTCCTCAAACCTTTGCAATCATGTATCCAGATGCTCCACATCACAGAAACTGTTCTTCTTAACATCTTATGGCCTCCTAATAGCTAAATCCAATGAGTTGCTTTTTTTTTTTGATCCTCAGTGCCCTAGAACTCTGTGTAATTTTCTTCACTTATGAACTTCGACTCCTGTTTGATACTTGCTCCTTTTTCTGCTTCAGGGATTCCATACTCTCCTGGTTCTCCTCCTGCTTCTCTCTTCACTCCTTTGTCTCCTTGCCCGCTGCTTCCTGATCCCTTCATGTGGATGTTCCTCAAGACCCATCTCTCAGTCTTCCCCTCTGTTCTCTCAACATTGTACCCCTTGGCAATCTCTTTCACTCTTATGACTTCAAGTAGAAGATCCATACAGATGATTCCCACATCTCCCCTTCCATTTTTGACCTGTGAGCTCCAGATCCGTATCTCTCAATATTTAAAGGGTATCACTAACTCAGTGTCCCATGAACACTTGAAAATCAATGTAGTCAAAATTGAGATCTTTATCTTTCCCCCTAAAACTTCTTTTCTTTTGGTATTTCTGTCTGTGGGACCACCATTAACCCTATCGCATGTTCACTCCTTTAGGCTTATCTGTGACTTTTTTCTCTTTTTCATCTCTCATATCTAATCAGTGACTAAGTCTTGTCCATTGCACCTCTTTGATATCTCTTGCATTTGACATCCCTTCTATTCTCACCCTTCTAGTACAGACACTCAGTCCCACCAGTTTAAACTGTTACAATAATGTGTTTAGAGCTTTGACTTTCTCTGTTCTCTTCCTCCAGTAATCCATCCTGCATGGTGCTTGCAGAACAATGAGTGGTTTTGTTTTTTTTTTAAACAAATACATCTAGTTCTGCCACTCCTTTGCTCAAAAATCTTAAAAGGATTTGCCTTTCCCTGTCACACAAAGTTCAAATTACTCTGCCTAGAATTCAAAGTCCTCTACAATTTGGGACCTCCCTGCCTTTCTAACCTTATCTAATATTATATCTCTCTCTCACCTCTGCACTCCAGTGAAATTGGGGTATATCATCCTGGACTCAGAAAATATACTGAGATCCTGCATTTCTGTACCTCTGCTCACCTTGTTCCCTATTGCTGAAATTCCTTCCTTCCATTCTGTGCCATAAAATCCCCACTCATCTTTCAAAGCCCAGTTCATACCCTTTAAATTTCACCACCATCTGCATGTAGTATATGCCTCTGCTCCCTCAACTGTGCCTTGAACTCACTTGAGCTGACAGTATCTCAAATTGCTGGGTAGGTGTCTTCCTTTGGTGAAGTCACTGTTAGACACAGTGGGCAAGGGAGGGAAGAAGAGAGAAATCCCCTCTTGCCTCCCTTCAGGGGTCTCCTTCCCAAAGCATTCTGGAGCCTGTACTCCCTCAAACTCTGTAGGGCTTAACTATTTAATTTCCACATATATGACTAACTTGTTTGCTCAGTCAGATTTCCTGTTGACTCACTCACAGAGGTGTTCATACTTTGCAAAGGAATTGCCATGTGTCGCTACAATTTTACAGTTAAATACCTTGTTACATTAAAGCTTCATCATCTGTGTGCTTACAACTTTCTTTGCAAAAATAGGAGACTATGGGTATGACATGTTGCTTGAACCATTAGACACAGTTCATAGGTTGATTACTTTCGCTAAACTTTTTTTCTTCCCTTTTCTCCTATGTCTACTGGAGGAATTGGAATTAGAAGCACACTGCAATTGTAGATGAACATGAACCCACTGTTAAAAGTTCTAGGTAGTAAATGCTTGTAGTTGTAGAAGGAAATATTCCCATTATCTTTTCCTTTTGTCCACACCTCCCCTATATATTGAATTCTTTCCTTTCCCATTCTCATTTTTACAGGATTAGCATCAGTAGACAGTGGCCTTAAAAAAACCCTTAAACTTCCGGGAAGCTTGGAGATGAGAAATGAGGAATTCTTGTTGAACTGTTCTTATTTTTAAAATAGATTATTATTGAAATGTGCTAGGTGGCACAGTAGATAGACATTTTGACTATGTCTAGAGTATTACATACGGGGTTAAGAAGATATGGGTTCAAATATGACATCAGACATTGGTTGGCTATGTGACCGTAGGCAAGTCACATAACCTCTCGGTGCCTCAGTTTCCACATCTGCAAAATGAGGATGATAATAGCACCTACCTTCCAGGGTTATTGTGAAGGTCACATGAGACAATATGTGTAAAGGCCCTTTAAAGCATTATACAGTTACATAGTGCTACTTATGTAGCACTTGTTAGCTATTATTATCAACATTACCCTTTATGTTCCTCTTCCTTTCCCTCCAAGAGACCCATCTTTGTTATAAATAAAGAATAAAAAGAGAGAGAAACAAATTTAAAAAAAAATCTAAACAACATTGAAAAAGCCTAACATTTTATGTAGTATCCTGTTTCTGTATTAGTAGTGACAACATTTATATTGGAGTCTCAGCTGGAATTATTTCCCTTTCAATCAGCAGATTCCTGATTCTTTTTAAGCCTTGCCCTTTGGCAAAAAGGTTTCTTTCCATTGTTCTTTAAACACTGATTCAAAGAAGAAGGTGAATAGCCTATGACAACAGAAGTTGAGAAATATGATTTCTTAATCAGTGTTGTTTCCTTTCCAACCTATGGTTTTAGGCACAGGATGTCGAATTGTTGTCAACAAACGGGGCACAGACATTGCCACATTAAGAGCAATTTGAGACAAGAGAGACTGAGCAGATGCGTTAGCGTCTAAAGAAAACAAGACTGCTGTTGACATCAGATCAAAAGTACATATATTTTCTTTTTTCTATGAAAAAAAGCATTATGAATTTAACAAACATTGACGACATGAATATTTCAACATACAAAGAAGAGAAAATATGATTATATATTTAACTGCAAGTCTGTAACATACTTGTCAAATTGTATATTAAACATATGCAAGTTGTATATTAAATTTAAAATTACAGTACCAATACTTCCCTGCTTGAGTGCTCCCTCTGAACAGCCTTCTGTCCTCATCTGTGAATTTTTTGATGTTTCATTAATAATCTTTTCTTTTTTTCTTTTCTCCTTTTTATTGCATCCCTATTATGACCTCACAACTTTCCCTCCAAATAAAAATCCTCTCCTATAAAAAATATAGTCAAGCAAAACAAATTCACACATTGACCATGTATAAAAATGTCTCATTTCGCACCTTTAGTTCATTACTCGAGTGCCAAGAAGTGGGAGCCAAGTCATTTTCAGCATTATGGAGTCATAACTGGTCATTGTATTGACCAGAGTTTTGAAGTATTTGAAAGGTTTTCCCCTTTATCATATTATAGTGACTGCATATATTGTTCACTTGGCTCTGTACACATTGAATTATTGATAAATCTTCCCATATTTCCCTGAATGTCTCTTTTGCAATTTCTTATTGAGTAATAATTTTCCGTGGCATTCATATATACCATTATTTGTAAAGCCATTCCTGGAACAGTCACCTACTTTGTTTCCAGCTATTTTAGTTAGTGTGCCCAATCTGCCACAGCCCCTCCAACAATTGTTATTGCTTGTTGGTAATCCTTGCTAACCTAATGGCTATGAAGTAGAACCTTAATAATTCTGGATTTACATTTCTCTTAGTGCTCTGGAGCACTTTTAATATAGTTAATGATAGTTTACATTTCTTCTTCTGAAAACAGTGTGTCAATGTTCTTTGACCATTTATCTGTTAGAGAATAGCCCTTATTTTTATATATGTTTTTTTCATTACCCCATATGTGTTGGAAATGGGGCCTTTAACAGATAAATTTGCTGCAAAGGCTTTATTTTCTCAGTTAGCTATTTTTTTTAATTCTAACTGCACTGATTTTGTGAAAAGCACTTTTCAATTTTCTGTAGTCAACGTTTACTTTATCTTTTATGATAATCTCTATTTTTTTGTTTCTACAAGAATCCTTACTGTCTATCCATTGTTGTGAAAGGTGTCTCCTCTGTTTTACCCCTAACTTGTTTATGATAAGACCTTTTGTATTTACATCATATCCATTTGGAGCTTATTATAGTATAGAGAGAGAGCTGGCGTTCTAATAGCTGCCACTGCTTTCCAGTTTTCCCAGAAGTTTTTTTTTTCAGTAATGAGTTTTTAGACCAATACTTAATGACCTTGGTTTTATTAAACACCAGGCTCTTATGTTTGATTGCTCCTGGGTTTTGTTGTCTAATCTTTTCTGTTTTCTTCTAAACCAGTTTCAAATTGGTTTGATGATTCCTTATTTGCAAAAGAGTTTGGGATCTTATACTAATAGGCCCCCTTTCCTTCCTCCTCTTTACCCCCCATTTTTTCACTTGAGAGTCTTCATTTTTTATTCCTCCAAATTAATTTTGTTATTATTTTGTGTAGTCTGCAAAGCTACACTTTGGTAGGGTGAATGGTATGTCACTAAATTTGTAAATTAATTTAGGTAGTATTATTTTATCATATTAGCATGACCCAACTATGAGTAAGCTATCTAATTATTAATTAGATATTTCAATAAAGGGTATTTTATAGTTGTAGTTATGTATTTTTATATATGTATTGCTATTATACATGTAGTTATGCAATTGTTATCTATCTATTGGTAGATAAATATACATTGTTTCGAACACTGCTCTTTTTTATATTTTAATACTTTTGTTTTTTTAAGTAGTTTAAGAATGCATTGATACATAATGTATAGTTACAAGTTTTTTTAATTTTCTAAATGTATTTATATTTTGGGTTTTTTATATATATTATTATGTTGAGGAGAATTTCTTGTTCTATCTTTTCCTGCTGTTGTTTGTTAACACTATACAAAAAGGGTAATTTTTGTGTATTTATTTTACTACTGATTTTACTTTTTTTACTGAATTTATTGTTTTAATTAATTTCTTATTGAATCTGTAAGTTTCTCTTTATAATGTGAGTTGTACAGAGAATATGAAGACATTTCCTGCCTACTTCCCATTACCTCCAGGTCTTTAATTTCTGTAGGCAGAATCACACATGATCTGGGAGGCCAGTTAGAAGTAGAGTTTCTTTCACTAAAAGGCGAAGCATGGTTTTCCCCCTTTTTTTCTTTTTCTCTATTTTATCTTGCAGTTGATAGATGTCTACACTGAGTTTGATTTCTGGGTTGTCTGGGTTGCTTTTAATTCTCTCTATGAAATGGTTTTGAGGAGATTTTAAAATTGTTTGTTTTATGCCATTTACTTTTTCTCTATTTGCTTCGATTGAGAGAGACCCTTTGTAAGTACTAGGCAAATGATAACTTCTGGTTAGTTTTGTGAAACATCCTTTGTTGAACTGGTATAACTCTATTTGGAAGTGATTGTGATCTCCACGTGTAAGTTTGGGACTATATAAGATCTCTCCTGCATGGACTGTTTTAAGATTTTAATTCAAAGGCACTAGAGAAAAATCATGAAAGGACAGTGTTTGAGTCCCTATAAGAAACCCTAGAGAACTCTCCTTCATTGGGAGAATGGACAAAAAGCACTTCAGCGAAACCAACAGAAATCATGTGCTTATCTCAATAAATGCTGAAAAAGCTTTTGACAAAATACAGCACCCATTCCTATTAAAACAATAGAGAGCATAGAAATAAAGGGAGCACTCCTTAACTTGAAAAGCAGTATCTATCTAAAACCATCAATAAGCATTATCTGTAATGGGGATTAGTTAGAAGCCTTCCCAATAAGATCAGGGGTGAAACAGGGATTCCTACTGTCACCACTATTATTCAATATAGTACTAGAAATGTTAGCTATAGCAATAAGAGAAGAAAAAGAAATTGAAGGAATTAAAATAGGCAAAGAGGAAACAAAGCTATCACTCTTTGCAGATGATAGGATGGTATACTTAGAGAACCCTAAAGAAACAACTAAAAACTACTTGAAATAATTAACAACTTTAGCAAATTTACACGATATAAGATAAACTTACATAAAATCATCAGCATTTCTTTATATGACCAACAAAGCCCAGCTGCCAGAAATAGAAAGAGAAATTCCATTTAAAATAACTGTAAACTATATAAAACACTTGGGAGTCTATCTGCCAAGTCAAACCCAGGAACTATATGAACACAATTCCAAAACACCTTTCACACAAATAAAGTCAGATATAAACAACTAGAAAAATATCAATTGTTCATGGGTAAGCTGAGCCAATATAATAAAAATGACAATTCTTCCTAAACTAATTTACTTATTCAGTACCATGCCAACCAAACTACCAAAAAAATTATTTGATAAAGTTAGAAAAAATAACAACAAAATTCATCTGTAAGAATAAAATGTCAAAAATATCAATGAAATTAATGAAACAAATACAAAAGAAGGTGGCCTAGTAATACCAGATTTCAAACCATATTATAAAGCAGTAAACACTGGCTGGTACTGGCTAAGAAATTGTTATGGACAAGTAGAATAGGTTAAATACACAAGATACAGTAATCAATTACCACAGTAACCTAATGTTTGATAAACCCAAAGACCTTAGCCTTTGGAATAAGAACTCACTATTTGACAAAAACTGCTGGGAAAACTGGAAAACAATAGGACACAAACTAGGTATAGACCGACATCTCACACTGTATACCAACATAAGGTCAAAATGAGTACATAATTTGGGGAAGGGAAAAATACGTGACCAAGGAGATAGAGAGTATTACAAAATATAAAATGGAGCATTTTAATTATGTTAAAATAAAAGGCTTTTGTACAAAAAAACTGATGCAACCAAGATTAAAAGGAAAGCAGAAAGCTGGGAAATAATCTTTACAGCAAGTGTCTCTGATAAAAGCCTCATTTCTCAAATATATAGAGAACTGAGTCAAGTTTATAAGAATACAAGTCATTCCTAATCGATAAATGGTCAAAAGATATGAACAAGCAGTTTTCAGATGAAAAAATTAAAGCTATCTTTAAGCATATGAAGAAGTGCTCTAAATCACTTTTGATTGGAGAAATGCAAATTAAAACAACTCTGAGGTATTACCTCACACCTATCAGATCAGCTAATATGACAAAAAAGGAAAATGATAAATGTTGGAAAGGATGTGGGAAAATTGGGACACTAATGCACTGTTAGTGGAGTTGTGAACTGATCCAACTATTCAGGAGAGCAATTTGGAACTATGCCCAAAGAGCAACCAAACTGTGGATACCCTTTGATCCAGTGGTACCACTGCTAGGTCTGTATCCCAAAGAGATCATAAAACTAGGAAAAGGACCCAAATGTGCAAAAATATTTATAGCAGCCCTTTTTGTGGTGGCATAGAATTGGAAATTGAGGGAATTCCCATCTATTGGGGAATAGCTGAACAACTTGTGGTATATGAATGTAATGGAACACTGTTGTGCAATAAGAAATGATGGACAGGCAGATTTCAGAAAAGCCTGGAAAAATTTGTAGAAACTGAGGCAAAGTGAAATAAGTAGAACCAGGAAAACATTGTACACAGTATCAGCAACACTGTATGATGACCAGCTATGAATGACTCAGCTCTTCTCAGCAACCCAATGATCTAAGATAAGTACAAAGCACTCACAAAGGAAAGTGTTGTGTACATCTAGATAAAGAACTGATGGACTTTGAATGCAGACTGAAGCATATTTTTTTCACTTCATTCTCTTTTGTGGTTTTTTTCCTTTTGATCTGTTTCTTCTTTCACGACCATGACTAATATGGAAATATATTTTACATGATAGCACATGTATAACCTATATCAAATTGCCTACCATTTTCAGAAGAGGGGAGAGGAGGGAGGGAGGGAGGGAAGGAGAAAAAAAATGAAACTCAATCTTGTAAAAATCAATGCTAAAAATTGTCTTGACACGTAATTGGGGAAAAAGAAAATAAGAAGAAAAAAGAAAAAGAAAAATGCAACCCAACAAATTTTGGAAAAACAGAAAATTTAACCAAGGAAAAGTATAATATGCATTGGACAGGGGCTGTCCAGACATGCTCTACATGCTTCTAGTCAACCATATGGGAACTTTAAGGGCTTGGTTGAAGTCATGTGTGACTCATGAGCTTTAAATGGGTCATGACAAAGAGTCTGCTAATTGGCTTCTGAGACAGAACAGCCAATGGTTCAGTGCATATGCAAAAGGATCTCTTGGTTTCTACATCACTTCCTTCCCTTCTGCCTATGAAACTTGTGGATTGCTTCCGCCTATATCTGAAAAGTAAGATGGGGAAAAGGTAATCCTCTCTTCCTTTAGCCATCCTGCATACATACCCTGTAGACAAATTATGGTCTGGGACAAACTGCCCTTCGTTGTAGTATGTGTGCATATATACATATATGTGTGTATACCATTATACATTATATATATATATATATATATATATATATATATATATATATATATATGTGTGTGTGTGTGTGTGTGTGTGTGTGTGTGTATGTATGTACGTATGTATATATGTATACAAAGACACATATACATACACACATTAATATACATATATTATTTTTTTAATGACATTTAGTTTTTTAACATTTAGTTTTTAAAGTTTTGGGTTCCTAATTCTCTCCCTCCTTTCCTTTCTCCCTCTTCTCCCCTTTCACTGAGAAAGCAAGCAATTTGATGTACCTTATATATGTGAAGTCATGCAAATATATTTCTATATTAGCCATGTCATGAAAGAAAACATGAAACAAAAAACATACAAAACAAAAAGCAAAAACAAAGTAAAGTAAAAAAAAAAGGATGCTTCAATCTGCCTTCAGACTCCATAGAGCTTTCTCTGGATGTGGAAAGCATTTTTCATCATGAGTCTTTTGGAACTGCCTTGGGTCATTGTATTGCTGAGAATAGATACATTGTTCACAGTTGATCCTTGTATAAGTTGCTGTAACTGGGTACAATATTCTCCTGGTTCTGCTCATTTCACTTTGCATCAGTTCATGTAAGTCTGTCCAGGTGTTTCTGAAAGCCTCCTGATCATCATTTCTTATAGCACAATAGTATTCCATTACATTCATGTACCACAACTTGTTCAACTATTCTCCAACTAATGGGCATCCCTTCCATTTCTAATTCTTTGTCATTTCAAAAAAAAACTGCTATAAATATTTATTTATTTATTTATTTAGTTGGCTAGGCAATGGAGTTATAACTTGCTCAGGTTCACACAATTAGTAAATGTCAAGTGTCTGAGGATTTGAACTTAGGTCCTCCTGACTCCAGTGCCAGTGCTATATCCACTGCTCCACCTAGCTGCACCCTATAAATATTTTTGTACATGTAAGTGCTGTTCCTTTTTTTTTTTTAATCTCTTTGGGATTTGGAACCAACAGGTACACCATATATATTGATAAGAAGTGGCTTGTTACCAGAGTCCACCTGCCCCTCAGAGATAGTTTTTTTCTGTTAATCAGTTGGTGACTCTTATCTGTTACTGTTTATAATAACCATCTGCATATAGCTTTTACCAAACTTTTACCCAATGTTATGAGCTAAGGGTTGTTTCTTCATTTTTTTCCAGTTCATTTCCAGTTCATACTGTATTATTTCATATGTGATAGGAGTCTTCCACATAGAATTTGTGATGGTGTCTAGAATATGTCAAGGGGAGTAAAGTATATGAAGAATGGAAAGGTAGGATTGGACCAGATTAGGGGCAGCTAGATGGTGCAGTGAATAGAGTGCTGGGCCTAGAGTCAGAAGGCTCATCTTCCTGAGTTACAATCTGGCTTCATAACTTACTAGTTATGTGACCTTGGGCAAGTCATTTAACCTTGTTTAACTCAGTTTCAGCATCTGTAAAATGAACTGGAGAAGGAAATGGCAAACCACTCTAGTGTCTTTACCAAGAAAACCCTAAATGGGGTCATGGAGAGTCAGACACAACTGAACAACAAAGTCAAAACAATGGACCAGGTTATGAAGAGTTTTGAATGTCAAATAGAATATTTTTATTTGATCTTGGAGGCAATAGCAGAGCCACTGGAGTTTACTGAATAAATTACATATTCAGACCTGTATCTTAGGAAGATCAAATTCACACTTGAATGGAGAATAGACTAGAGTGGGGACTCAAGATGGGGAGAGTAACCAGAAGGCTACTACAATAGTGCAGGCATGAGGCCATGAGGACCTGCACTAAAATGGTAGCAATGTCAGAGGAGAAGCAGAGGACAACTGATTGGATATGGAGGATGAGAGAGAGTGAGGAAATGAGGATAACTCCTCCGTTGTCAGCCGGAGTGACTGAGAGAATGGTGCTGTCCTCAACAAAAGCAGGGATGTTCAGAAGGGGAGAGCATTTTAGAGAAAAGATAATCAGTTCAATCTGGGAAGTGCTGAGTTTAAGATGCCTACGTTCATCCAGTTGGAGATGTCAATTATGTCATTGGAAATGTGTGACTGAGGGTCAGGACAGGGGTTAGGGCAAGAAAAATGGATCTGAGAATCATCTGCAGAAAGATGATCATTGAGCCCACAGGAGCTGATGAGATTAATAAATGAAAAAGGATAGAAGAGACGAGGGAAAATCACTGCAACATGAATCACAGAAACTTCAAAGGTACCAAGCACTGAGGAACTCAAATGAAAGATCAGCATATAGCAACGCAGCCCCTTTCCCAACAGCATTCATACATAACATGCTTGTAACCCTCAGTCAGTTTCACATTCATCTTATAATCCTTGTCATGATTCCTAAGATTTTAGATTTTTTTAAAAAAAAACTTTTATAAAGTAACTTGATGTGTGGAATACAACTTGAGTGACTTTCAAAATTTCTTAACTTTGAAATAAACACGTAATTTAGTTTTATTATGAAACTAACTTAGCTGCCCCTTGGCTGTCATATTTTAACCAAAAAGGGTTTAGCTGTGCCCTTTCTTAAGACTATCTCTCTGTTATGCTAGTAGGTGTAGAAATATCAAGTGTCCCTACTTAAGCAGCTGTTCCCTTCCTTTGTAGTGAGGGCCAAAAGTTTAACAGCAGATGGTTCTAAAGGGAATTTTCTAATAGTTCTGCTTTTGTCAAGTCACTTGAAAGAAGCTTTTTTATGCTAATCTATGTGGCAGTACTGCATAGTTCTATATGCACTCTAGAATTTGTATGAATCAGTTGAACCCCATAACCTCAATGATATGGCAAAAATCTACCTTGGAAGTTCCATAGTTTGTGGCAGTCTGACTTCTGCTAAATATTTAAAAAAAAAAACAAAGATGTAGACAAAACAGAAATTCATAGACGTTATTTTCTTTTCATGTAAGTGTATTGTTATATCTGGATGATGTTGAGCAGTTCAGTTCTAGAGACCCAACCAGATGTCTTCAAAATGACCAACTCCTAAAACATTTTTTAAATTTTATAAAAATTAAATTAATTAATTAATAGATGAATTAAAAATGAACTTTAGAAAAACTTTTAAAAATGAAAAATAAAAATACATGTATAAGACAAATTTTAAAAGATAACCCACTCTTGTTTTGAACATGCAGTGATGTGTTGAGCAGTGAGACACCTGGTAAGTCTTATTGGTCAATTTTTGATGATAGTAAGCTTCAGGGCATCCACAGTAGTCTACACTAGTGCTTCCAACTTTTTGCAATATAATGAGCCCATTTTGACATAGGAAAAAATGCTGTGAACCTCTGAACAATAGTAGTTTTACTATTGATAGCCAACATAAAGCTACAATGAAGTCAGCAATGCTCTTAAATGAATTTGCATTGAAAATGCATCTACCTAAGCTAAAAATTCTAATGCGCATATGTATGACACATATTTATTTGGTCTATGCAACGTATGTTTCCTCCTATATTGTACTGAGTCACACCATATATTTTGTTGGAGCTGAACCAAAATTTAAATACGAAAATGCTTACACAGTGAGATTCCAGACTTTTTGAGATAATTATATGTTTGTCCAGGGGCTTGTGGCCCACTGGCTGGGGACCACCATTTACACCATCCTTTCAGCCTAACTAATTTTCTTGAGGTTAATGAAATACAATGACTTTAATAAAGTCTGTCCATAAATTCCTCAAATTCAAATGAAATCGATTAAATTCAAATCAATAAACATTTGTCAAGCAACCATTATTTGCAGAATACTGAGCTAGACACTGAGAGAGCAAGTTTAAATGAAGCATAGTCCATGTCTTTATGGAGCTTAATGTATAGTCAGGAAACCTGACATAATGCATAGATAATTCTAATTCAAAATAATGCATGATACATACATAGACAACACAAACAAAATTTGTCGGGGGGGTTTTCAGCCCTTTGACTGAATCTAAACTTCACAGAACAAATCCTCTTAATAAAAGAATTTGTTCTATAAAACCTGGACTCAGTCAAAGGGTCATATTGAAGGACCTAGAAGGCCGCATGTTGCCTCGAGGCCACAGGTACCCCACCCCTGGGTTTGGTGAAGTGTGGCTATGAGGGAGGATAGAGATAAAGGGAAGTCTTTCCTAGAGAAGATGGTACTTAGATTGGGTTTCAAAGGACGGATAGAAATTCCACAGTTGAAGAGGAGGACATTCCAGGCATAGGGAACAACATACTCATTGCCTAGAACATAGAACACATACCAGGAAATAGAATGAGTTAAGCCTGCCTTATAAGTTTCTGTGATTCACGCTGCAGTGATTTTCCCTGTTCTCTCCTCCATCTATATGCACAGTTCATATAGCACAGTGCCTGGCACATAGTAGGTACTTAAGTATCTATTGACTGTTGACTACATACCCCAATATTACTTATCTCATGTTATGGTTTTGACCTGTGAGCTACAGATTCATAGAGAGAAGAGACCTTGAAGACCATCTTGCAGTGGATAGAACTTCAGCCTTGGAGTCAGGAGGACCTAAGTTCAAATCTGGCCTCAGACACTTGACACTTACTGGCTGTGTGACCCTGGGCAAGTCACTTAACCCCAATTGTCTCACCAAAAGAAAAAAAATACTAAAAAACATTGGAGCAGCTAGGTGGCACAGTGGATAGAGCACAGGCCCTGGAGTCAGGAGCACCTGAATTTAAATCTGGCCTCAGACATTTGACACTTCTGGGCAAATCACTTAACTCCAATTGCCTCACCAAAAAAGCAACAATAACAACAAAAAAAAAAAGACCATCTTGTCCTACCTTTTCATTTACCCAACAAGGAACATGACCCATGGAGAAGACAAGTTATACCCAAAGTAACGAACATGTTAAGTGGCAGATTGAGTCTGAGTTCAAACCTAGATGTTCTGACTCTATGTTCAGTGTTTTTCCCACTATGTTCTGACAGTGTCTTTCAATCCATGTGATGCTAGTCAGGGATATAGAGAGATAATTATGACAGCAAATGTTTGAAGTGGAATATGGAGTACTTCTGGCCTTTTTGAAAAGATGTTTCTCACAACCAAGAGGTTGTTTCCAGAAATTGTACCATGACATCAGTATCAATTCTTGACGAGGGTTCCTTGGTCACTTTCCACAGAAAAATAGGCATACTTCTTTTGATAGTAAGCACAATTGTTTGATTGATTTCGACAGATTAAATAAAGTATCCTGCTATTTATGTCATTCTCTCACAGTCTTTTCCATAAATATCATAATTATTTTAGGTCACTAGACATAGCTTCTAGCCAATGCTTTCACTGGACACCAAACACAAGATGAGTTGAATGACACAGGATATGAAATTAAGGCAGAGAACAAGTTGGATAGAGCAGGCAAACAGAAAAACCAGGACAGAAAAGTCAGAGTCAAAAAAAAAAGTGACAATATATTGGAAATATATGAAGTTTCTAAATGACTGAACTTCATATATTTCTAGTTGAAAATACATGAAGCTCAGTTATTTGGACACAAATAACTAATAATTGTATACATCTATGACTTCTTTCCCCTCCCTCCCTCTTTTCCTTCCTTTCACTTCCTTTCTTTCCTTCTTTCTCCTTCATTTTTCCTTCCTTTCCTTTGTCTTTACTCCCTCTCTCTCTTTCTTTCCCTCTTTATTTTTCATTCAATTCTTCTTTCTTTCCCTCTTTCTCCTTCCATTCTTCTTGCCTTTTCACAGGGTTCTGATGCTTAGCAGTCACATTTAACTTTACAATTTAGAGGAACCACCAGTCAGGAAGCTCAAATTCAGACACTGTTGTCTAGAGTTCTCTGTGTGTTAATTCACTAACATCAGAAGATGATCTTTTAAGTTCTCTCACACACAATATCTAGTCTTAATGGCTAAGGTCTTTGTAAATGTCAAATTTGGTACAGTCAAGAAGAACCAACAGAGAATTCCCTCATCAACATACCCAAACAACTTGATCCTGTAGGTAGACAGCTAAGAAATCCCTCAAATGGCTATGTTGAGACAGCTGCTGTAGTCCTGTAATGTAAGTAGCAATATCCTCACCACAGTATTGATTCCAAAGATCAAATTTAAATCCTTAGGAACTGACTGATGGGGCTAATAAGAAATGTACCTTTAATAATACAAGTTTAGCAAGCGGCTTTTTCTTAGGTTCAGGAAGGTTAGAGATGAATCAAAATGCAACCTCTTTCAGGGCTGTCATTTTTGTCTTTGTGTCCCTGGAGCCCAGCACAGGGCTTTGCACTCATATGTTCAATAAATGCTTATTGATTGGCATAGCATACATATGGGCCCTAAATAGTATCAAGAATAAATTTGCTTGAGTATGACAAGGTATCATGGGTTTAATAGAACTCCCGTCCATAAATTCTTTAAACTCTGCTAATGTGCAGGGCCCTCTATCTTGACTGATTCATTATAGAAACAAAGTTTCTGTGTTAAAGTCTCAGGAATTGGGTTGAATGACATCACACTCTTAGTGTGTCTTAAAGAAGCAAACCTAAACACAGATTTGCCCAGATTCCAGGGTGAACGCAGTATTCAGTAGCTTACCAGAATACCGGAAATATTTAATACCTGTCTTTAGTAAGAATTTTGTTCAGTCATTTTTTCAGTCATGTCCAACTCTTTGTAACCCCATGTGGGATTTTCTTGGCAAAGATATTGCAGTGATTTCCTTCTCCAGCTCATTTTACAGATGAGGAAACCGAGCAAATAGGGTTAAGTGACTTGCTCGGGGTCACACTGTTAGCAAGTGTCTGAAGCTGGATTTGAACTCAGAAAGAGATCTATCCTTTGCACCACCTACCTGCCTTCTAATAAGAATAGCCATTTGAAAATTATATTTCTTGATCGAGTATACCATTAAAGGCTATAGATAAAATATGCAAGAAGAAAGCCTTTAGATGAATCTCTTAGCTGGATCCAAAAACAATAGTGGTGTTCCTGTTGCCGATCTTTGCTGGGATAATTAGGAGACTAAGTAGTTGATCTAGGGCAAATGTTACTTGATCTTTCTCAGCCTCAATTTTTTTTATGTGTTTCTGTCTAGTTTTGTTTACCACCAGTTTTTTTTTTTTGAGGTTCAGATGAGATCATAGATATGAAAGCTGTTGCAAATTGTAAAGGGAACATCAGGGGTTAATATTCCAGACTCTAACAGAGCTCTGTGCATTGACTTGCAGGTCATGCTTGGTTTAGGTTACATTTTTTTCCCCAGGAGGAGGTATTCCTTGATGCCTCACACTTTAAATGGATTTTTGCCACTCAACAAAGCAGCAGAATAATCCGTCTGGGTAAGAACTCCAAATAAGTTAATTCTGTTTATGCACGTGACAATTTTCTTTCCAAAGGCATGACAAGCTTTACAAGGAGGTGAGGGACTGACTGTTCAACTCTGAGTATTCTAGATTGATTCAAAAAGCTAGCCAAGCATTGGCAGAACTCCAAAATAATTGGTTAGCAAATATTTTCAAGGCAGTGTGGTGTAATAGAGAGCCTGGCACAAAGACATGGGTTCAAGCTCCATCTCTGATACATATTGGCTATGTGACTCTGGACAAGTCACTTAATATTTCAGTGCTATAGGGGTGGGGAAGCTATGGTTTCGAGGCCACATGGGCTTTCTAGGTCCTCAAGTGCAGCCCTTTGACTGAATCCAAACGTAACAGAACAGATCCCACTCCTGGACTATAGCCTCTCTAAGACTATAAGCTGCAGAGAATGGGATGACCTGTGTTACTAGAGGGAAACTCTTCACCTAGAAATTTCTTATACTAATGAAATCACAGTCACCATCCCTATTTGGTTAGCTACACTATAAGAGAAAAAGAAATGGAATCTATTGGTTAGTCAGAAATGCTGGGTCAGGTTTAGTGTTTATAACTATTGATGTCTCTATGACCAGCTCATCTATCTAAGCACAGATGAAAGCACCAGCAATGACAATGAATCTAGGGTCCAAGGTTCTTAACCCTCTGATATTTTTATATCCTTTTGGGTTACCTCCATATCTGTAGAAGAGATCATTGACAGAGGATGCTGAGAGAGCAAGGAAAGAGGTCATTTTAGAGTATCAATGGTATTAATTTTCCTCTTTAATGCCCATCACAAAGGGTCAAAAATGGGGAAATTTCTGTTACTCTGGGTGCTGGTCTCCCACCTACTGTCTCTGGCTTCTCTATTGGTACCTTCCTTTTCCCCTCTTTTTCCACTGCAGTACAGCTCACACAGGAAATTTAATTATATACACTTAACCTTTCAAAGAATGTGAAGGAATTTCCTGGTCCCCAGCTTTACACATTTGAGATTAATTCGCAAAGTGCAATTTCACAGTGTTCATTCAACTTCACTGAAGTTTCGGTCATTCTATCATATTCTTGCTACTGTCAGTGATGACAGAGGTTTAAAACTCCTGAATAGGCCTTTCTGGGGATTTCAACTTAGTGCTACCATCTACAAGGGGCCTTCCCTGATTCTTCCAGGAGCTAGGACTCTTTCCTCCCATACTCCATCAGCCCTGTGCACTTTGAATGTATTTTGTATTTTGTAATTATATGCCCTTAATTTATCTGGGTCTCAGTATCCTTATCTGTAAAATTGGGGGGGGGTTAGAAGACCTCTAAGATCCCTTTCATTTCTAAATTTGTGATCTTATGATCCTATAATTCTATAAATGTTATTTTCTCTTATTAGAATGTTAACTTCTGAAAAGTGGTACTCTTTCTTCCTTTTGTAGGAAGTGTGATACCCTTTCTTCCTTTCTTACTTTTGTTTCCTTCCTTCCTTTCTTTTCTTCCTCCCTTTCCTTCTTTTTTCTTTCCTTCCTTCTTTCTTCCTTCCTTCCTTTCTCTCCCTCCATCCTTCCCCCTGTCATTCCTTTCCTTTCTTTCTTTCTTTCTTTCTTTCTTTTTCTTTCTTTCTTTTTCTTTCTTTCTTTCTTTCTTTCTTTCTTTCTTTCTTTCTTTCTTTCTTTCTTTCTTTCTTTCTTTCTTTCTTTCTTTCTTTCTTTCCTTCTTTCTGCGGCAGCTAGGTGCTATAGTGGACAAAGCACCCACCTTGGAGTCTGGAGGACCTAAGTTCAAATCTGGCCTCAGACACTTGCCACTGACTAGCTGTGTGATCCTGGACAAGTCACTTAACCCTGATTGCCTCACCAAAAAAAAAAAATTCTTTCTTTCTTTCCAGTTTCTTGTATTCCCAGTGCCCAGTTCATAGTAGATATTTAAAAAGTATTTTTTGACCTGAATTGAATTCCAAGTACTTCCTGTCATCACTCATTTAGGCATTCAATCCTTCTGGCTAGTTTAACTATTTCTACCTTCCTTGGGTCCTTCTATCTTCTGTCTCAGTTCCCAGTTGTTCAGTCTTGCTTTTGAGGGCCTTTCTCAGATTTATCTCCTTCCTTTCATATCTGTTTTTTGTCTATTTGTACCACTCTGATCTGTCCACATCTTATCCCTTTATAGTATCCCTTCTAGAGTTTCGTGGTTCTTATTTGTATTTTAAAAGAAACTCCTATTAGACTTAATTTCACTTTGGAAGTACTTAAGTCCAAATGTTTATATTAACACAGATAAACCTGGGGGGGGGAGGCAGAGAAAAAAACCCCAGGAGGTAATGCTTCAGCAGCATGATGGTAAATGTTCAACAAGTGGTTCTCTGGGCAGGAAATGTACATATAACACACTTTACTTTATCTGCATTATTAACATTTTCTCTATCACTTTCTTAAGTCTAGGCAATTAACAAAATAATAAATCAAGCCCTGACTTGTAGTGTTTGCCACATTTGGAGATGTAAATATTCACACTAAAAATATAGCAATGGCTCTCATGAGGCGGCATGAGCTGGCTTCAGTACACTTCTGTCGTAGTTTTACCGTAGGATGCCCTGGTCAGATAGCATCTGGAATAGTGAGTTTAGTTCTAGGCATGACTCTTGGGGAAGGACATTGATTCGATGGAGAGCATCTGGAGGAGGACAATTCTGATGACAAAGGATCTTTTGTTGTTATTGAGTCATTCCAGTCACATCTGACTCTTTGTGACCCCACTTGGGGTTTTCTTGGCAAAGATACTGGAGTGGTTTGCCATTTTCTTCTCCAGCTCATTTTTACAGATGAGGAAACTTAAAGGCAAACAGGGTTAAGTGACTTGCCCAGGTTCACACAACTAAGAAATGTCTGAGGTCAGACTTTAACGCAGGAAGATGAGTCTTCCTGACTTCAGCCTCGGCACTCTATTGCACCACTTAGCTTCTCCATAGGGTCTTTATAATCATACCATATGAGGGTCAGTTGAAGAAACATTTTGATAAGCGTACTATCTCTAATTTCAACTAATTTGTTGATAAACATGGCAGGAACAAGCAGCAATTCCCCTGGGGTAATAGAGACTTCCAAAATGACATTAAACTATTCATGACGACATCTGATCACCAACCAGCCACTGAATTTATCAATCAACCTAATAGCTCTACCATGTGGTCCACACGTCTTCCATATTTTCCACGATAGCGTGAGACTTTAAAAATTGCTTTGCTAAGATCTAGCATTATCTACAGCACTCCCTGATCTACCAATCTGGTAACCCTATCACAAAAGAAATGAGATTAATCTGGTGTGACTTGTTCTTTATGAAGCCATACTGGTTCTTTGTACAATTATAAAAAAACTTTTAATAGTCTATGACTCTGAATGCTGTGCTGATTTAGCAATAGGAGATTTTGAGAATAATTTGAATTCACAAACGTTTAGTCCAAGAGGTAGCAAAGGTGATTACTGTTTATTATATTTTTGTTGTTTATCTTTTATATCTATTTTAAGCAAATTTCTTTTTCAAGTAATATGAAGCCATGAGTAAATAACTGCTTAAGATATGTGAGAGTGAAAAAATATGGACCAAAAAATCTGCAAGGAACGTACGCTCTTTTTTCCCCTGTTATCTTATTTGTTCCTCCAAACTGCCTTTCCTTAATTGGTGAGTGTTAATCATATACTTTTCCCCATTAAGTTAGGCCTATAGTCCATCAAAATTTTCAAGTGTACTGTCCCTATAAAGAAATAATACCAGAAAACCAAACCAATCCATTTAATTCCCCATGCAAAACTGTTTCTTTCATTGAGTTTTGCTGCTGAACCCACCCTCACCCCTTCCTGAGACCTATGGCTAATACAATGTCCCAGTGGGTGACCCACTAAGTAGCTGAGATACAATGAGTCATTAATTCATTCATGGTCTTACTAGCTTTTTGTCAAGCAGTCTAGAAACACAGTTTCTAAACTATTGAAAAGCAGTTGCAAGTAAGTCAACTACCTCATAAGTTAGGGGCACCTTGTATTTCTGCTCAGGGAAGAAATGGTATAAGCATGGAGGGAATGGTGAGGGGGAGCTAAGGCCTCAGGTAGCCATAGGCAATGATAACTAGAGTAGAGAAAGGAAGTTAAAGAGCTGAAACTTCCGTAGGTCTAGTTCTGGCTGCGTACTGTCTAGCTGTGAAGGTATATCTTGGAGCAGTAACTTGTATTTCATCTTCCATTGGTCCATTAGCAAAAATGTCAGGGGCCAAAACCCCTTGAATTTTCTCAAGGGGAATTATATTCTCCACCTCTACTGTGAGTGTGCCCACTCCACAGAGTCTTCAACAACAACAATTTGCTTCATATTATTAGTCAGTGGTAAAATGACCATTTCATAAATTTAGAACTGGAAGGGGTACTAAGAGGTCCAACCCCTCATTTTACAGATGAGGGAATTGAGGCTCAAAGGTAAATCACACAGGTGGTAGGTGCCATTCAGGATTTAAATCCATGTCTTCCGACTTGAAATCCTCTGTCCTCTGCATTGCACCATGTTGCTGTTCATCTGAAAAGCAAGAAGAAAATAATGAGACAGGCATGCCTTGTGAATATTGACTGAAAACTCCAAATGTTTTTTTGGGTTCTGAGAGGTCCCAAATTTTAAAAAATCATGGTATGTCCATGACATAATGTGACAATTAGTCAGTCATTAAGCCAACTCTCTTTGGAAGAAGACTTTGAATGAGAAAAGGGCTATTGCTAAGATAATTCATGAATGTCAATTTTGTTCCACCGGCTTCATAAGATTCTAAATTTAGAGCTAAAAAGGAATTCAGAGATCATCTAGAACGACCTTATTTTATAGATGAGGAATCTAAGATTCAGAAAAGTTAAATGATTGGTCCATGGTAATGTAGGTAAAGCAGCAGAATGAGGATTCTAACCCAGGGCCTTCCCACTGTACCACTTTGGATGATTCTAGTATTTCATATGCATTAAATCAGGAACCAGAAAACTATGGCCCAAGGGCCAAATCTGGAATGCCACCTATTTTTGTTCAGCCCAGGAGCTAAGAATAGCTTTTATGTTTTTATTTTTAAATTATTTTTAATTTAAAATGTTTTAAAATATTTAAAACTGTGATGACTATTCTTAACTCATAGACCATGCAAAAACAAGGATTGGGTTGGATTTGGCCCTAGGCTATAATGATGGAGCTATAAATTGGGATTATTGACAAGGGGGAGATAAATTTAGCCCTAGATACCTGGATGGCAATGTGTTCAGATGATAAATTCTTTGATTTCAGGGTCTCTATGTAATCTGCATTTTATAGTTCAAATGCCATGTGGACTCAATCAATTAAATGTTTTCTGGTTTTCTACTCTGAAATAAAATATAAGTGAGGGACAATTATTTAATTAGGTTGATGCATACAGAGAACTTGGTTAATACACAAATGAATGTAGAATTCAGCATAAGGCATCTGAATTAAGAATCTGATGAATCAGAAGAAGGTACCCTATATTTGACTATACTAGAACCACAATGCAGAAAATGGAAGCAGCTATGGTATTGAGACTGAAGCATGGGGAACTCAAGGTGAGTGAAACAGTCACCTCAGTGGCATTCTTGCTTCCTGAACTGACACCGATTTCATAGGAAGGAGGTATATATTAATCTCATACTGTGTGCCACGCATTGTACTAAGCACTTCACAAATGTTATCTCATTTGATCCTCACAAAATGCTAGGAAATAAGTGCTATTATTATCCCCATCTTTTAATGGAGGAAACTGAGGCAAACAAAGGTTAAGTGACTTTCCCAAGGTCAAACAGGTAAGAAATATCTGAGGTCAGATTTGAACTCAGGTCTTTCTGACTTCAGGCGCTGCATTCTATCCACTGTACCACTGTACACAGCTGCTTCACAGCTCTGAATACTTTGTTCTAGTTTGGCTACCACTGGGAAGCACAGGCTCTCCAGGGTCAATCCCTCTGGAATAGAAAGAGGCCAAAACAGGTTGACTTGTTGCATACCCAACAGGCTGCCAATGTGACGTACAAATAAGGAACCAATAGCAATTCTACTTTCCCATCACTATCAACAAGGAACTTGAGTCAGCCTATCTCCTTGCAACTTCCATACCGGAAGACGGTCCATAAAACTTGTGGAAAGACTAGAGGACCTCTTCCCCATCTCTCTGGTAGTAGTAAGTTACTGGTCAGAGTTATCTTATCCTCCTCACTCCATGTGCTACAGGACTTTGCTCCAAAAGGTCTCCCTTCAACCCCAAAATGTCCCCATCAAATTCTTACCCATTATTATTGACTTTTGGATGTAGAAGAATAATTCATTGCTCAAGATAGGACTGCCTTCAATATCTTGAAGGGGGGCAGGGCCTCCTTCAATATCTACTAAAGTGGTAGCATTACAGACTCAAAGAAAGGACATGGGAGATAAAACATTTCCCTAGAATTGCTAGAGGCCTTCCACCAAGGCCTCAGTGTGTGTTATGTGCATGGAGGAGGCAAGCTGTTCTGGAGAGAAGAGGAACCATGGCCTCTTAGAGATGGCTGAGTCAGGAGGAGACTTGTCCAATTTCACCCTTCACCATGCTGGGACCTCCTGCAATAAAAAGACTGATATTTTAGGGAATTGCATTGAGTTCACAATGGCATTCGCTGAATTTTGTCTTCCTGAACATACACTGACCTTTTTAGCCCTGAAAACCCTATTCCAGCATCCAGTTTCCAACATGTCTTATCCATTGGCTCACGGTGCTCAATCATTTTAAAATCAACTTGATCAAGCTTTCTCATTTACCTGAATGGGAGTGGGCACTCCACTTGCCTCCTAACTTGAATGAATAAATGAACAAATGAATGAGCAAATGAATGAATGAATGAATGAATGGAAAAATATTTATCACATCTTCTCATCAGCACCAGACAGCTTTCCTCCCTCTTCACTCCCTCAGCCAGTGATTTGCCTAATCACAGGCATGTATTAGATCTGAACCCAGCTAGTTCACATCAGGAGGATTCTATCATCAACCATTCCCCAAACCTAGTCAACCACTCAACAACTTAAGCTATGCCCAGAAAAATGTGATGGGGCTAGAGTGAAGAGGGAGGGAAGGAAAGAGTAAATATGAGGAGGGCCTAGAGTTCTTAGAATTTCCTTTGGACTCTCTCACGAATAAATTGTGTAAGCTTTAGTTCCTAGGCTATAACTTCCCAGCTTCTACTTGAAATCATCCATTGAAGAGAAATTCACTTTTGAATCCATAACAATTAGTTAGGGGCTTCTTCTATTTCCTTTTCTGACATAAATTTATTTAGGTTTTCTAGTTATTGTTTGGTGAAAATGAAGTATTTTGCATTTTTGTAGCTATTGCAGAGATAGCTAGTTGGTATAGTGGATAAATCCCTTGACTTGGAGTTAGAAAGACTTGAGTTCAAATCCTACCTCTAAGTGTGTGGCTCTGGGCAAATCACATAAACTCTGTTTGCTTCAACTTACTTATCTGTAAAATGGGGTTGATAATAACAGCCTCTACTTCCCAAGGTTCTCAGAAGAAATAAATGAGAGGGATTTTGCAACCCTTAAAATGATATGTAAATGATTCATTGTTACATTCATCTCTTTTTATATTCAGTTTTGTTGATATATGATTGTGTGTAATAATCTCTAATAATTTTATTTCATCACCTTTTGTCATGATTTCCTACTGTCTTTTAATGGGCTTCTTCTCACTTCTGCTTGATTTCACTAGCTGCCTAAAGAGATTCTGAAGGGTTTCACTCACAGGCCTGCAGCAAGTCAACAGCAGAATCCCGATCAGATTCTCGGCTCGGTTAGACAACTCAGTTAGCCATTACATTAAAATCTCTTCTTCCTTTTCGCCACTCATTTCTCTCCAGCAGTATAGGTAAACAGTCTAAAGAATACATGTGTGACAATTAAGCATCATTAACAAAGCCTGTGTAAAAGTTCATAAAATGGAAATTCAATTCAACAAACATTTATTACATACTCACTATGTTCAAGACAGCTAGCCGGGCAGCTAGGTGGCACAGTGGATAGAGTGCCAGGCCTAGAGTCAGGAAGACTCATCTTCCTAAGTTCAAATTTGACTTACTATCATGTGACCCTGGGAAAGTTGTTTAACTCTGCCTCAGTTCTTCATCTGTAAAATGAGCTGGAGAAGGAGATGGCAACCCACTCCAATATCCTTGCCAAGAAAACAACAAATGGGATCATGAAGAGTAAGACAAGAGTGAAAAATGACTTAAAAATAACAATGTTCAAGACACCAAGTTGGGTGCTTGGGATAAAGAGACAAAAATGAAATAGTCCCTTCCCTCAAGGAGCTTCCGTTCTTCTGGAGGAAAACAACAGGAACATAGATAAACAAACAGAGAGTATATGCATAGTGATACAAAATAATTTCAAGAAGTAGGGAGGGATGCTAATGCATTGTTGGTGGAATTGTGAACTGATCCAACCATTCTGGAGAACAATTTAGAACTATGACCAAAGGGCTATCAAGCTGCATACCCTTTGACTCAGCAATACCACTACTAGGTCTATATCCCAAAGAGATTTTTTTTAAAAAAGAAAAGGACACATACATACAAAAATATTTATAGCAGCTCTTTTTATGGTAACAAAGAATTAGAAATTGAGGGGATGCTTATCAACTGGGAAATGACTGAACAAGTTGTGGCATATGATTGTGATGGAATACTTTTGTGCTATAAGAAATGTTGAAAAAAATGAAAAAGGAAAATGATGAACAGGATGCTTTCAGAAAAAAACTGATATAAAAAGTGAGCAGAACAGGAGAACATTGTACACAGTAACTCCAATATTATGCGATGATCAACTATGAATGACTTAGCTATTTTCAGCAACAAATGATCAAGAACAATTCTGAAAGGACTTTTGATGAAAAATGTTACCCATTGCCCGAGAAAGCTGATGGAGTCTGAGTTCAAATTGAAGCATAATTTTTTCATTTTATTTTTCTTGCTTTTTTTTTTGCAATATGGCTAATATGAAAATGTTTTGCATGATTTCATAATGTATAATTGATACTGTATTTCTTGACTTCTTAATGAATGGGGGAAGCACGGGAGGGAGGCAGAGAATTTAGAACTAAAAAAAATGTAATGCTTAAAATAAATAAACAATAATTTTGTTTTCTGAAAAAAGAAAAAGTAGACAGCATTAGCAAGTGGAGAGATCAGGAGGAGCTTCCTGTAAGGAGGTGGCCCTGAGCTGCGTTTTGAAGGAAGGTAGGAATTTTAAGACATGATGAGGTAGATCTCTGTAGCAGAAAGGAAGAGAATGGTTAGTGATAACATTGTATACAGTAATAGCAATATTGTTTTAAGAATGACTTTGAGTGAATAAGTTTTTTTAACTATTATAAATACTCAAATTAACTATAAAGGCCATAAGCAGAAAGTCTCTATCTGCAGCCAGAGAAGGAACTGATAAATAGAAGTATGTATAGAATAATTTTACATACACACACATGCATACACATACATGTGTGCATATGCATATATATTATGTATGTGTATAGATAGCTATAGATATATACCTATTTGTGTCTAATGGTAATCATCTCTAAAGTGGGGTGGGGGGTTAGAAAAAAGGGAAAAAAGAAAAAAGAAATTTACGTGATAATTTTGCTGTATATTTATAATTATGCTGTATAAACATATATGTGTGCATATGCATATATAGTATGTGTATGTATATAGATAGATATAGATATATACCTATTTGTGTCTAATGGTAATCATCTCTAAAGTGGGATGGGGAAGGGTAGAAAAAAGTGAAAAAAGAAAAAAATTTACCTGATAATTTTGCTGTATATTTGAAAGGAATAGCAAGTTGTGCGTAGTAGATTTGCAGTTTCATGTACAATCATCTTTTTTATTGTGCTATATTATGGAAATGCTTGTTTTATGTCTTAAATACATATTAATGTAATAAAAAATAATAGAAGGGAAAAAAGAAAAAAAAAGAGATAGCAATGCTTAAGGTATAAGAAACCCTGCCATACTAATAATGGTAACCAATTGTTTTCCACTGAGAAAAAAAGAAAATAAAAATCATTTAAACTGTTACAGGAGGAAATTCAGCTAGATTTGAGGAAGCACTTCCAGATGTTTGGCTTTGGTGATTAGATCTGGTCCCCAAAGTAAAAATGCACAGATCTCTAGCCCTCTATAATGCAGGAATTACCAAAACTGTGTCAGTCCCTAGGAGGTGTGCCTGGGTCAGGGCATAACAACTTAATAACATCACTTCTTTCCCCACTCTAACCCAGAGAATTCCATTAACCTCCACCCTCAGGCCCCAAGCGAGATGTAATAGCTAACCTTCATACAAGGTGTCCCAAAAGTCTTAGTGCGGTTTAAATTTTAATGCTCTTACAGCTGCACTAAGACTTTTAGGATGCCCTATAAAGCACCTTCAATTTTGTAAAACATTTTTATATCTATCTATCTGTCTGTCTGTCTGTCTGTCTGTCTGTCTATATAAAAGTTAATCTTCACAACAACCCTGGGAGGCAGGTGATATTACTATCCCCTTTTTATGGAAGAGGAAATTGAGGCTGAGGTGTTGAGACTTATTCATGCAGTTAATACGTCTGAGGCAGGACTCAAACTCAGGTCTTCTGCATCCCAAATCCAGCACTCTATCCTCTGCTCCTCTGATAAAAGAGACATAAAAAGTCCAAGCCCTGAGGTTCAGCATATCAGGAGTCTCCTTAGTGATCACATCAGTCTTTTTACTGTGTCCTCTCCTTCCACCTGCCAGTCTTCTGGTTCCTGATTCCCTGGGTTTATGCCTTCTTCTTTAGTCTGTCCTCCGGCTTGCATGTCCTCCTGTCTGACTTTATTTATAGACTTTATCTGTCTGACGTCTGACCAGCTCTGGGCCTTGACCAATTTGTGTAGGCCCTCCTGTTTTGTGAGGCCTCACAACCTTACTCTGAATTTCTGACACTTGGCTAGAAATCTTTCAAGCCTTGCTTCAGTTTCCAAAGCCCTAGATCCCAGGCCTGTGGCCAAAGCCAGCTCCTGCCCACCAAGTACTTGAAGTGGCAGTCATATAGGAGGAAGCATTGATTTGTTTTTCCCAGCCCTAGAAAGCAGAACTCAGAGCACTGTGTGGAAGTTACTAGAGGCAAATTCAGCTCAATATAAGGAAAACCTTTCTACCGATTGTAACAGCCCCAAATTGGAATCCACGGCCTCGGGAGGTAATGAATTCTCCACCAATGGAGAGCTTTAACCAGAAGCTGTATAACCATTGCGAGTGGATTCCTGCTTAGTTATGGGTTATCTTAGACGACTCCTGAGTCCCCTCTTGAGGATTATTCTGTGTTTTTATGATATCCTAACGAAAGAGGGCCTAGGGTCAAAGAAGTTAAAAGAGGCTAATACGACAATTAAGGCCCCTTTGGCTTTTACTATAGCTAGTAAAGGGTACCAGAGAGCCACTGAGGCAGGGTCTAGATGATGGCCAGGCCATTCCCAGAAGGGCATTTGTCATAACAGATGGAATGGAAGTATTAAAAAGGAGAAACCAAGATATCAACAGAGGACTGGAAGATACACAAAAAGAAGGGAGCAGGGTTTTGAGTTTGTGAGTGACTTCTTTGAACATGTTTTTCCCTTGAAATCCTTAAATTCTAGGGCTGGAAGCAACTTCTAGGAGTTATTTGATCTATCCCCTTGCTTCCAGGAGGGTGGTATTTGAACCATTAAATAGAGGTGTCAATTCTATTCTTAAACAATTCTAGGAGAAAAGATTCTCAGGAGACATTAAAGGCAAGGGGGAAGATCTGAGGACAGAAAGGCCCTTTCTAGCTATAATTTCCTGTAAATTATAAAGTTCAGGTCAACTATTACACAGAATAGGCAGGAGCACCCAATGACTCAGGATCATAACTCTACATTATCCTGGATTCCTTACTCCCCCCTCACCCCACGCGTCAAAGTTTGCCATTTTTACCATCGCAACATATCTTGTACCTGAGTCCTCTCCATTCACATAACTACCCCCTTAGCTTAGGTTCTCATGACCTCTCACTTAGATTATTGCAACAACCTTCCTCAAGCCTCTCCCCACCGTAGTCCATCCTACACACCTCTGCCAAAGCAGATCTGACCCTGTGACTCCCCAGTGACTTCTTATCGCCCCTGGGATAAAATATGAATCCCTCTGTTTAGTTTTCAAAGTCCTTCATAACCTGGCTTCATCCTAGCTTTCCAGTTTCATCAGACATGCCACTCCCTCCTTACCAAACTGGCTTTCTCTCTCTCCCTCTCTCTCTGTCTCCCTGTCTCTCTCTCTCTCTCTCTCTCTCTCTCTCTCTCTCTCTCTCTCTCTCTCTCTCTCTCTCTCTCTCCCTCTCTCTCTGTCTCCTTGTCTCTCTCTCCCTCTCTATCTCCCTGTTTCTCTCTCCCTCTTTCTCTGTCTCCCTGTCTCTCTCTCTCTCTCTCTCTCTCTCTCTCTCTCTCTCTCTCTCTCTCTCTCTCTCTCTCTGTGTCTGTCTTTCTCTCTCTGTTTCTGTCTCTCACTCTTTCTGTCTGTCTGTCTGTCTGTCTGTCTCTGTCTCTCTCTCTGTCTCTCTCTCTCTCTCTCTCTCTCTCTCTCACACACACACACACACACACACACACACCACCTCCATCTTGCCTTCTCTGTGCTTTTTGCGATGGCTGTCCCCCTTACCTGGAATACATTCTCTTCTTACCTCTACCTCAGACAGCCTCTTTCTTCCTTTAAGATGCAGTTCGAGTACTTGAATCCTTTCCTCAGCTCCCCAACTGCTAGTGTCCTCACTCCCAAACTACCTTACATTAAACTGATTTATATATTTTATTTGTCATTTATATTTATATAGTTATGCATAAATTTGTGTCATGTGTTTATAGGTTTATATTTATTTATATAAATACATAATTTGTATCTATTAACTCTATATTTAAGCTGTATATATTTATATGTACTTGTCTCTCCCACTAGAATGTAAGCTCCCAGTAAGTAGGGATTGTTTCATTTGTTGTATCTGTATTCCTTTAGCTCCTGTCATGAGATTTGTAGGGAGGGATGGGGAGAATGTTGTAACCCTGAGCGCCTAGGTCTTAGGACAATGAGAATTATGAAATCTTTTCCCCTAGAATTTTTTAAGAATAGACACCTCTATCAAATGGTTCAAATGCCACCCTCCTGAGAAGCAAGATTATGGATTAATTAATTCTTGAAAGTTGCTTCCAGCACTAGAATTTAAGGATTTCAAGGGGGAAAAAATGTTCAAAGACGACATTCAAAGGAAGAAATGCCTTCTGTGCTCTCTCAGCACTATTTCCAGAGACCTCTTTCCCCAACCTGTATTTAGAAGACTTGGGGTGGATAAAGTGTTCAAGGAGGATTAGCACGTCTGGCATGAGGGTTTACCAAGCCCTTTTCAGGGCTGTCCATCCACCTTTGGGGTCTACCTTCACTCAACTCTCATCTGTGACTCCAAGAAGCTGTAGCAGGCACAGAGGCCATAGCAGGGTAAAACCATCTCAGCAAATGAGATAAACTGGGTTGAGAGAACTGTCAGGCCTCAAACCTATCAGTGAGTTGGGGAGTGTCTATCCTAAGCATGTGAAGACTCCCTTGAGGAATGCATGGTTGAGGACAATTTGTTCCAAGGGCCATGAAGTCAGCTGAAGCAGACGCTGTGGAGTGTCCTTAATAAAAGGATTTGTTCTGTGAAGTTTGGATTCAGTCAAAGAGCTGCACTTGAGGACATAGAGGGCCACATGTGGCCTCGAGGCTGCACGTTTCCCACCCCTGGCTTAGAGCTTGCTCAGACATCAAAGATACCAAGGTCATCCACTGCATCCCAGGCCATCACCAGTCATTCTGACTTTTGTTTTGCCACTGCAAGGGAGAGTGAGGCTGTTGACTTTGTGCAACTCTGTCTCACTTAAATTCAATTCACGGGCAGGTCAAGACATCACCATGTGATGTCATTAGTCCATTTCAAAAACTAAGGACAAACAACAACATTTAGAAGACTTAGAAGCTAGTGGAGTCAGAGGTGGTCTTTTGGCTATATATCGAAAGTCCAGTGATTTAGTCAGAAAATTGTGGACCTGAAAAGATAAATCAGTCCATTTTATAGATGTGGAAATAGAGGTGCAGAACAGTGAACCACTGACTGCTTAAGATCACCCAGCTATTCATCACAGACTTTCCCAGATTTCCTGGCTCCTAGGTCCAGAGCCTTTTTGAAGCAAATCTTATTGTCTTTTATCCCTGACTGAATTTAATCAGTGATCTACAAATATTTTCCATATACACATTGCACTAGAATTCACAGCTATAATAGGTTTGCATTATACACATTAAACCTCAGTCTACATGCGTATAGCCCAGTTTGCATTCCTTGTCTGTAAGCCAGGCACATACTCTGAGCAGAGCTCACTGATGATTATAATTCAGTTTAAACAATCCGTAATGCCTCCCTTCCCTCTGAAGTGAGCTTTGTCATGATATAATTTTCCAGTGGAAAGGAAGCAATGGCCATGAATTTGAACCACATTTTTTCCCCCTCTCCTACCTGAGAGCAAAGGGCGGCCGTGGCTTACAACCTTTGATTGGAAAGCCAGACTTTTATGAGCATGGTCACTGTAATCAATCTAGATTATGTTTCACATCAACATCTATTCTCTGAGTCAAAGGAAAACAATAACATTTTGCTTCAAATTAAGGGGATTTATGGTTTGCCTGCACTAAACCAATTATGGAAATTCTGAGTAGATATTTGAGATTGTTTATCATTCCCGCGGTCTGGGCCTTCTGAAACAGCAAGGCAACATGCCGCTCAACATGATTTATTATTAGGTAACTGAATAGGTATGATCTACGTGTCAAAAAAGAGATTACACTGTGTTGCAACTAGTACCTTAGTTTAAAAGTAAAACTGGTAGGGATAACCCTGACGGCTAATAATGAATGAGGTGTGCAGAGTGGCAAATCTCAGCAGCCTCCACCCGGGGGTCTGAATGACAAGGTGGCATGCTTCAGGAGGTGTTTCAGATGACTTCTTCAGGCAGGTGACAAGGCAGCCCCTTGATCAGATTGTAACCTTTCATTTTCCAGGGCTAAGTGAGGTTCAGTGGAATGAAACGGACCGCAGAGAAAATCCCATCACTCGTCCCTGGGATGCGGAAAGGCACCTGAGTCCATTCTGACAAAGGCGGTATCTGCTGCGAGGCTATCGACAGGGCACTCACTCACCCTGAAGTCTGGATACCCATTTCAGAAACCACTTGGTGCAGAAGTTTCCATGCTTATTGTGTACTTCACAGTTATAAAAAAAAAATGAAAAAGACTTCATCCCCCAACACCACAAAGCCCTGACCCAGGCTGGGCTCTCAGCCAATGTGACCACTTCAAAGGATAAATAGTTCAATAACAGACGCAGAATGCCCAGATCATAAATTCCAGGAGGAAAAACTATGAGTCAGAGACTGGCACTGGCAGCCGGCTGAGCATTATAAGAACAATAGGACTGGCATCAGAACTCTGCCACCATCAGCTTTTAGGATTGTAAGGCCACAGCATTGTAAAGAGCTTGAAAGGGCTCTGAGCAGAGAACCAGTCCCCACTCCCTTACCAGATCAGAACATGAAGAAAAAGGTGTGGCCCAGAGGGCCTGAACGGCTTGCACAAAGTTATGAGGGCAGTAAAGTAGAGTAGAGGCCATGTGTAAAGCCAAGTACTCTGATTCCAAACTCAGGGCTCTTTCTACTATACCTCAGTGCTGTGGGAATGAAGAGGAAGGAGGCTCCCTGGCTCTGGGAAACACCAGAGACAAATCAGTTGCGGTTTCACAGTGATTAATGGCTATGCAAAGGAACCCCTCTGACATCCCCTCCCCCCAATCAAAAAAAAGTGAAATTGTAAAGAATGGGAATTTGTTGTTCAGTTATGTCCGACTCTTCGTGACCCCATTTGGGGTTTTCTTGGCAAAGATACTGGGAGTGGTTTGCCATTTCCTTCTCAAGCTCATTTTACAAATGAAGAAACTGAGGCAAACAGGGTGAAGTGACTTGCTCAATGTCACACAGCGAGTAAGTGTCTGAGGCCGGATTTGAACTCAGGAAGATGAGTCTTCTTGACTCCAGGCCTGGCACTATGCCACCTAGCTGCCCTGAGAAAGGGAGGAGTGGGCTCCAGTATAATCTCAATCTCAGCTCATAATACAGTGTAGCATAGCAGATAGCACACTGGACATGGAAGTCAGGAAGGCCTTGGTTTGAATCTTGTTTCACATACTTACTAGCTGTGTTAGCTTAGGACCCTCCGGCTTTGAGATCAGCTTCCTAGGAATTCCAAGTTTAAAGAAACAAATTCTCAATTTTGAGAGTCTTATATTCAGGCCTAGGCAGCTAGGTGGTGTGGTGGATAGAGCACCGGACATCACGAAGTCAAGAAGACCCAAATTCAAAACCAGCCTCAGATGCTTACTAGCTGTGTGACCCTGGGCAAGTCACTTCACTCTGCTTGCCTCTGTTTCCTCATCTGTAAAAAGAGCTGGAGAAGGATAGCACAAACCACTCCAGTGTCTTTGCCAAGAAAACCCCAAATGAAGTCATGAAGAGTTAGACACTGCAGAAAAATGCCTGAACAGCAATTTGACTCCAGTTCCAATTCTTTATCCACTGAGCCATCTAGCTAGCTTGCTCATTCCCCCACCACCCCCACCACAGTATAAGCAGTCTATACCACAGGGTGGCACTGTAAGTCTTAGAGAGACCAGCTAGAACCCTGCTAGGAGAAGGGCTCCCTGGAATGTCAAAAAAAAAATTGCCAAACCTCGAGGTCATTTCCCTTCCACAGCGAGCTGAGGGGATATTTGGGTCGTCTTTGTGCATTTTGTAGATGTTCCTAGGCTTCTATGAATCCTTTGCATTTTCTGTGGGGTGTAATAAAAACTGTCGTCTCCTGCCTGGAAGTTATGGGCCCCTGTTGCCCGTATTTGGAGAAAACCTAAATGTAAATTATACCCTTCGATATATTTGGATGATTTTTTTCTGGAGCAGTATCAGGTGGGGCTAACAAACCAATGAGAGATGGCCCTTTTCCAAGGGCAGTCCCCAGGATTGGCCCAGGTTTATCGGAGTCCAGAGTCTTATTGAGCCCTGAACCATGGGTTGCACACGCAGTGAGACCACTCCCGTTGGCCAAGATGGTTGGAGGATTGCTGTTCAGGCTCATTGATGCTACTAGAAAAGTCAGATCTCTGTCTCACAAGACTTCTACAAACAATACCTTTTCATTCATTTATACTGGGAGCAGGGATGAATCAGCTAGATGATCACCTTGCAGGACATTAATTAGTGATTAAGTAACTAGATTCTTTAAAAAAAATCAATCACCATTCCTCCTCAAGCCCATCCCCTTTCCCATAGATCCAGATAACAACTTTGACTGTGGCTTCAAAGAAGAAAAAACAAAGTGGAAAGCAGGTGAGATCAAGAGAAGAGAGTCTTTCTTTAGGATTTTATGACTCCCAACTAGCTTGTTTGCTGGG
This sequence comes from Phascolarctos cinereus, assembly GCF_003287225.1. Lineage (NCBI taxonomy): Eukaryota > Metazoa > Chordata > Mammalia > Diprotodontia > Phascolarctidae > Phascolarctos > Phascolarctos cinereus. Next base: position 266,391,900 of record NW_027555847.1, on the reverse strand, counting down.
AACAAGGAAAAGATACAGTAGTCTTACAGAGGTGATAAAGTGGTGATTACTACTCACCCCCAGCCAGCAATGCCCTAGGTGGTATAACTGACAATGGAGAATTAGGTTAAGGTCCCTGCCCTGTAGTTTCCCTGCAGGGATGGCTGGCTACCAGGTCAGAAACATCAAGAGAAATTTGTGAGAGAGTCCCGCTGACAATTCTTTTCTCAGTCTGCATTGCAATTAGTTCCTGGTTTCAGTTTTCTCCAGTTTCACAGTGTTACACTCTTAACAGGGAGGCAAGAAAACACCAGCACCCCAGCCCTCAGCTCAAAGGGGAAGAGATTAGAGTAAAAATTGTGAAGGCAGAGCAGACCCCCTGGCAAGATGAGAAGCCCGGGGAAGTTTACTCACTGATGATCGAGACAGGTACAGTGAGCAGAGGTTCTATCGTACTCTGGTCTCTTTGGACGTGCCATGACATCTTTCTCCCCCTGGGAACGCTTTCATAGCCCTGGAGCTCCACCAGAAACTGAAAATAAGCATTTGGGCTTTGGCCTAAGAAGTGGGTGTAACCCGTTCGGGGACCCTCCTTGTTCACAGAAGTTCAGCCAGCAAACCAGAAGATGTAAACCCCCAACAGTTGAGAGGTGACAATGCCCATGAGGAATGTTGTTCTTTTGGAACAGAGGATTCTGTGCTTCTGATGGGATGGAGAAGGTGAGGCTGGCAAAAGGGCCTGACGGGGCCTGAAAGCCAATGGCTCTGGCTTGCCAGGCTCCATAAACAGAATTATTCCACAGGTTTCTTAGTCACATGGAAAGGATACAGAGAAAATATCAAAGAGTAAAAACTGCCTTCTGTAATTCCCAAGCTAATGCTTAAGATTATTTTATTGAGTGAGAAAAAGCAGGGAAGAAGAAAAGGAGGGGAAGAGACATCTTTAATACTAGGTCCTCATCTTTGAGCCGTAATGCTGACACTACAGAAGATGTATCTCATTATTAATTCAGAACAATTTTATTGTTCTTATTATATTCCTGGTTAGAAGGATCTACCTTTTTGGCATTATCTTAAGGATGAGGCACTAAGATGTATGACCAGATCTAAAAAAAGGGAAATACTACCCCATTTAACAGACAGGAAAACTGAGGCAGAGTGTTTTTAAAAGGCTTACCTAAGGTGAACCATCAACAGCATTGAAAATCATACTGGGTCTAAGACTGGCCATTGGATTATCTTGTCTTTGCCTACTGTTTTTGAAAACTAACAGTCTTATATATGTCAGTATCTTTGCCCAAAAAGGGGGGGGAGGGTCAAAAGAATCAGACATTACTGGAAACAACTGAACCACAAAAAATAATGCTACCTTATATAATGGGGCAGTAAGGTAGTACAGTGGATAGAGGACCGAGCCTGGAATCAGGAAGACCTGAGTTCAAATACAGCCTCAGATACTTACTAGCTGTGTGACCTTGGACAAGCCACTTAACTCTATTTGCCTCAGTTTCCTCACCTGTAAAATGAACTGGAGAAGGAAATGGCAAACCACTCCAGTATCTTTGCTAAGAAAACCCCTACAGGTGTCGTGAAGAGTCTGACATGACTGAACAATAACATATAATGCTACCTCCCCCCATATCAGCCTTCAATGTGAAAAAGAATAAAAAAAAATCCTGGCCTCACTCTTCCCTCTTTTCTCCCTGACCCTACCCCCTAGTTACCATGACAAGTTATAGTGATAATTCAACTTCCTATAGCACTTTAATGTTTGTAAGGCATTTTTCTTGTGAGAATACTGTGAGGTAAGTAGTGTAAATGTTATCATGCCCATTTTACAGTTGGGAAAACAAAGCTCAGAAAGCTCATTGTCATAGAGCTGGTGAGTGTTGGATAAGCCCAGAACTCTTTGACTTTGAACTCTTTGACTTAAATGATAGAACATACATGGCTTTACTATTTTATCTATATTAGCATACCTCCAGTTTCACAAAATGATAGGATCTGCAGCGGAAAATCAACTTATTGTTTTTTCAGTCACATCAGACTCTGTGACCTCTTTTGAGGTTTTCTTGGCAAAGATGCTGAAATAATTTGCCATTTCCTTCTGCAGTTCATTTTACAGATGAGGAAACTGAGGCAAACAGGGTTAAGTGACTTGCCCAGGGTCACAAAACTAGGAAGTGTCTAAAGCTGGATTTGAACTTAGGTCTTCTTGACTTCAGGACAAGCACTCCATCCCCTGCACCACGTTAATGGTACCTACTTTAATGATCATTTAGTTTCTTTTCTCTTTACAACTGAAGAAACTGAGGTGTGGTGAAGGGAAATAAATTGTCAAGGACCACAGAGGTATTTACTAGCAAAGCCAGTTTTCAAAGCCAGGTCCCCTGACTCCAAGTTTTGAATTCTAGATCCTTAGGAGGTCTGGGACATAATGGAAATGTGGAGGATCTTCTCCAGCCAAGTGGATTCAATTAAATTGAATTCCACATTTATTGAGCATTTACTGTTGCTAGGCATCATATATAACAATGTTTACCAGGCTGAAGTGTGAGAGGTGACAGAGCACAGAGAAACCTGGCCTAGTTTTTCAGGACACATAGGGCTTAGTAGAAAAATCCTAGGAGTTTCCTGTGGGACAGAGAGGTTAAGTAATTTGCCCAGGGTCTCACATCTAATAAGCCTGACTCTAAGACCAGAGCTCTATTCTCCAGGTTTGGCATCTTACTATGAGTCTTACACATAGCAGATTCTTTCCATTATGTTCTGGAGCTGATTTTTTTTTTAATGTGTTGCTCCCCTCAATGTGGGGGCAGCTAGGTGGCAGAGTGCTCAGAAAGATCTGAGTTCAAATCCAGTCTCAGACACTTCCTAGTTGTATGACCCTGAGCAAGTCACTTATCCCTGTTTGCCTCAGTTTCCTCATCTGTAAAATGAGCTGGAGAAGGAAATAACAAATCACTCCAGTCTCTTTGCCCCAGAAAACCCCAAATAGGGTCACAAAGAGTCAGACATGAATGAAACGACTGAACAACAGCAACAGCTCTCTGAATCAGAGCATGAGCTCCCGGACAACACGGACTATCTTGGTTTTCCTATCTGTATGCTGGTCCTTGGTACAAAGTACACACTTATTAAATGTGTTTTTCTTTTTCATTCATTAGCTCCTTCATAGTAATCCTTCACTGTCTAGTTCCAACCAACCTTTCTTTTTTTTTGTTTGATCATTTATTTATTTTTAATTTTTAATATTTACTTTCATAACATTGTGAGTTTTAAAAATTTTCCCCCTCCCACTACCCCCCAAGATGGTGTACAATCTGATACAGGCTCTATATATACATTCATGTTAAGCACATTTTCCTGTTAGAATTAGAACCAATGGGAGGAACCACAAGAATAAAGTGATAAAAGAACAAAGGAAAAGGAGAGCAAATAGTTTGCTTCCATCTGCTTGCAGACTCCCTATTTCTTTCTCTGGATGTGGCTAGCCATTTCCATGGTGAGTCTTTTGTTGTTGTCTTAGATTCTTGCATTTCTATGAAGAGCCAAGTCTATCAAAGTCAGTCATCCCACAATGTGGCTGTTAATGTACACAAAATTTTCCTGGTTCTGCTCACTTCACTCTGCATCAGACCATACAAGTCTTCCCAGTTTTTCTGAAGTCTGTCTGCTCATCATCTCTTATAGCACAATAGTATTCCATTACATTCACATACCACTTGTTCAGCCTTTCTCCAATTGATGGGCATCCCCTCAATTTCCAATTCTTTGCTGCCACAAAAAGAGCTGCTATAAATATTTTTGTACACGTGGGTCCTTTTCCCTTTTTTATGATCTCTTTGGAATACAGACCTAGAAGTGCTATTTCTGGGTCATAGAGTATGCACAATTTTATAGCCTTTTGGGCATAGTTCCAAGCTGCTCTCCAAAATGGTTAGATCATTTCACAACTCCACCAACAATGTATTAGTGTTCCAATTTTCCCACATCTTCTCCAACATTTATCATTGTCCACAGTTTTGTCATGTTAGCCAATCTCATAGATGTGATGTGGTACCTCAGAGTTGTTTTCATTTGCATTTCTCTAAACAATAGAGATTTAAAGCATTTTTTCCTGTGACTATAGATAGCTTTAACTTCATATCCTTTGACTATCAATTGGGGAGTGACTTGTAGTCTTACACATTTGACTCAGTTCTCTACATATTTTAGAAATGAGGCCTTTATCAGGGATACTGGTTGTAAAAATTCTTGCCCAATTTTCTGCTTTCCTCCTAATCTTGGATGCACTGGCTTTGTTTGTACAAAAACTTTTGAATTTAATGTGATCAAAATTATCTATTTTGCATTTCATAATGTTCTCTATATCTTGTTTGGTCATAAATTCTTCCCTTCTCCATAGATCTTAAAGGCAAACTCTTCCTTGCTCTTCTAGTTTGCTTATAGTATCAGTCTTCATATCTAAATCGTGTACTCGCTCTGACTTTATCTTGGTAGAGTGTAAGATGTTGGTCTATGCCCGGTTTCTCCCATACATTTAGCAGTTTTTGCTAAATAGTGATTTCTTGTGGATCAGTGGAATAGGTTAGGTATGCAAGACACAACAGTCAATGACTGTACTAATCTACTATTTGATACATTCAACCAACCTTTCTAAGCCTTGTTAGATATTCTATTATTATTCACAAATGCTCTGGTCCAGACAGACTGGCATTCTTGCTCTTACATCATACATCTTGTGTTTTTGAATTAGATTATGCCTCTATGCATCGATTTTGCTCTTTCCTCACTTTTGCCTCTTAAAATCCCTAGTCACCTTCAAAATTCAGCATGCACACAGCCTCCTGCATGAGACCTTTCCTGAGCCCCCCAACTGCCAGCTTCTCTAGACAAAAAATTAACTGGTCTGAATGTAAGCTTCTTGAAGACAGCATCTGTTTTCTTTTATATATCTCAAGCAGCTGGAACAGAATAGGTACTTAATAAATGCTTGTTAATTGATTGATTAATTGATTAGTTGAATGGAAGAATGAAAATATAAAAGAAAGTTTTCAATTCATACGACAAAAATTTAATGAATACTCACTTAACAGGGAGACAAAAATTATTACAGAGATACAAAAAGAGGTCCTAATCTCAAGGGGTTTTTAATCTAATGGGGAAGGGGAGGAAATGAGATGTACACAGATAACAATCAGTCAAACTAGTCAGCATATCAAAAAGCATTGATTAAGCATTTACTATATACAGGACACTGTGCTGAGCCCTGAGAATGCAAAGGAAGGCAAAACCAAACAAACAAAAAACCCAGGACCCTACCTTCAAGGAGCTTCTATTCTAACGAGGGAAAATAATAATAGCTCACATTTACATAGCAGCTGGGTAGTTCAGTGGATAGAGTGTTGGGCCTGGAGTTAAGAAGTCCTGAGTTCAAATCTAGCCTGAGATACTTACTAGCTATGTGACCGTGAGCAAGTCACCTAACCTCTGTCTCAATTTCTTCACCTGCAAAATGGGAACAAAAACAGCACCTACCTTGCAGGATTGTTTGTGGGATCAAATGATATAATAATTGTAAAGTAGTTAGCACAATGCCTGGCACATAGTAAGCTTTATATCTTTTTTTTTTATTGTAAAATGTAAAACTTTAAATTTTAAATTGAATTAAAATTTTAAACTTTAAAATAAGTTTTATTATTGTATAGTGCTTTACATATATTATCTTATTTGATACTCAGCATGATTCTGTGATTAGGTGCTATTATTTTCCCCATTTTACATATGAAGGGCTGAAGCCAATGAAATGAAGGTAAGGCGGTTTGCCCGTTGTCCTGTAGCTAGTAAGGATTTGAACTCAGGTCTTTTTGTATCTAAATATGGCTCTCTCTCTAGACGGTACCATCTAGCTGCCTCTCTAACTATGCTCCAAGGAAGAGTGAGAAAAGGTTAAAAGAGAAATCCAGTCAGTGTTATGTTTCCCCAAACAGGAAACATCTCCTAGTAATGAAGAACACCAGGACCAGTTGCCCAGAACACCTAGGCTGAAGGAAGAATGAGTCAAGTTTGGCATATGCTAAGCCAGGCATTCTTCTTGCCATACCCAGCTGCCTTCCTGAGCACACCAAGCACTTTCTTCCTGTATGGGGACATTCCTGGGAAGACTGAAGCTGTCAGGTGATTCAGGGTCATAGTCCTATGATGAGTCAGAAGAGAAGGCTCATAAGTAGCCTATAGAATCATATTTATTTGCTTCTAATTTGATTCCATCCTTATTTTATTTCATTTACTCTTTTCCTGAGAGGTTCCTGGACGGGATATTGTTAGAAAAAGTATTGTCTTGAATCAGCGTATATCCTGCTTTTTCATCTCCTCCACACTGAGATAAATCTTCATGAGCTGTTCTGTTTCACAGCAAGGCTCTGGGGAGAAACGCAATTTCTGTCCCACTGATGGCTTTTATAGATATGTTAAAAGGAATACCTGACCTTACCTTGTGCGACTATCACGTACCCCATGCTTTAGCCAAACTGAATTAATTAACTAATTCATGAATTAATTTACTGTTTTAAATGTATAATAAATTTATTGTTTTTATGTATTAAAATAATAAGTCACTAAAAATAAATCGATTAAAATAAGTAAATTAAAGCAATAAGTAAATAATAACTTATTAAAAATGATAACAATATTGGAATAAAATAATATAATAAAGAATGATTTATTATAATCATAAAGATATGTATTTAAGTAAGTGAATAATAATAAAATAATATAATATATTAAAATAATTATTAGAATAAAATAATGAAATAAATTAATTTCATTCATTAACCTGTCAAAAAATATCTCATGATTTCCCACTTCGATATTTTTACTCACACTGGTCCCAAATCCTGGCAAATTCCTGGAATGCTCTCCTCCTTCCCTAGGTATTAGGCTACAGTTCAAGAGTAGCCCACATGCCCAAGGCAAATATCTTCTCAGCATGAAGACTTCTTCATTCTCCCCAAGCCAAAGTGATTTCTTCCTTATCTGCTGCATGGCTTTTTAGTCTCCTCTTGTGAAAGTTATCATATTCTAATTTTTCGTTGTGGCTAGGTAGTACAGGGGATAGAGCCACCAGACTTGGAGTCAGGAAGATCTGAATTCAAATTTGGCCTCAGACATTTCCTAGCTATGTAACCTCTATTTGCCTCAGTTTCCTTGATTGTACAATGGAGATGATAATAACACCTATCTTCCAGGGTTGTGGTGAGTACATAATGAGATAATCTTTGTACAGCACTTAGCACAGTGCCTGGCACATAGTGGGTGCTATGGAAATGATAGTTGTTACTATTATCATTATTGTTGTGGTGGTGGTGGTAGAAACACCATTACGGTGTAATGGACAGAGTTGCCCTGGGAGCCAAAAAGAACTAGGTTCTAGTTTTTTCTCTAACACACAATGGCTGTGTGATCCTGCACAAGGCTCTTAACTTCTCAGTGCCCCAGTCAACTCCCTGAAAGTATAAATCACAAAGAATGCCCTACCTCCGGCGGTAAAGAGAGTTCCCTATATCAACAAAACAGATCTAGTTCCTAGCCTGATTTTTATTCTGCTTCTCTGTGTGCCTTCCTCATCTCCCCGATGGGCTAGAAGCAACTTGGGACAATAGAAAGAATGCCAGCTCTGGATTCAGAGATTGTTCAGCCATGTTCAGTCATGTCCAACTCTTCATGACCTCATCTGGAGTTTTCTTGGCAAACACTGTAGCGGTTTGCCATTTTCTTTTCCAGTTCATTTTATAGAGGAAGAATGGAGGCAAACAGGATTAGGTGACTTGTCCAGGATCACTCAGCCAGCAAGCGTCTGAGTCTGGATTTGAGCTCATGAAGATGAGTCTTCTTGACTTCAGGCCCAGCACTCTTCCCATCTAGCAACCCCTGAAAGTCAGAGGACCTGGGGTCAAATCCTATCTCTGGTCCTTACTGTGTGACCTGGGACAAGCCACTTAACTGTGTTCTAAGCCAGTGGTATAAAAATCAAATAAAAAAAGATCTCTGAGGGCTGTGTATTGACTTAAAAAACACACACACACACTCAAAGTGGTGCTATATATGTTGTAATGCATTTTTATTTGTTTTGTTAAACATTTTACAACTATATTTTGATCTGGTTCTGGCTCAGAATTTTGCTGGCCTCTTACCTTGGGCTGTAAGTTTCTAAGTTTCACCTCTGCTCTAGGCAACTCCCTAAGACCATAAGTTTCAGAGAAGGTACAAATCTGCATTGGTAGAGGGATTCCCTTCACCTGGGAGTTCTAGACATCAGTGAAAGGTAGGCTCTCTTTGCACTAGGGTTTGGCAGTGACGTTCTAACTGAAGGCTGCTAAGCAGATTTGCCTCTCTAATGCCCCAATGTCATGGATATTTAGAATCTACAGTTTATTTGCTCATGACCTCTTACTTTTCCCCACTCTTTTTCTCATGACCACCCACAATTATTCAAATGTCATCAAAGTCTTGAAAAAGGGCTATATCTATATCTATGTCTGTCTGTCTATCTTCGGAATCTTCCTCCCCACCCTGCAACACTCTCCAGACATCAGGAGCAAGAAAGAATCAATTCAATTACAGTTACAGGTCAGCATCGGCAATAGTCTCTTGCTGGGGTGTTTCCTGTCCCAACTCCTGAGGTCTCACCCCTATTAAGCACTGGTAGCCTAGGAGGCTGCTAGCATCTCTTCAAACAGCTGTCTGGGGTACAGTGTAGCAAATACTCATCTTCTTCTCCATTGCTATAGCATTCATTCCCTTTAGTCATGGCCAGGTCTTCAGTTCATCTCTTTCTAAACACTGCGATTATTTCTTCCTAGCTCTTCTATGTCTTTATCCATTCATTTCTGGGTTCTTTAGCACTCCTTCAAAGCCTCCCATCTCAGAGACATTTCTACACACTTTGTGCTTACTGCCTGCTGAGACAAGAAACAGGGCAGGTCATCCAGAAAGATCTTATATACATTTTAGGGGGAAGAAAAGGCATAAAAACCTACAAAGGATTCAGGGAAAATGTTAGAGTGAGAAGTAAAAAAAAACACATGTTCAATTTACACCCACTCACCATTGTATAAATTGGAAAAAAAATATGTTACTCAAAATAAAAACCTCAAAAGAAGAAGAAGAGAAATGAAAAGGGGTAGGGGGTGGTCAACCAAAGGAACTTGAAAAAAGAATAGCCTTAGAAAAAAAAAACAAAGCAAAGGCCAAGGTAGACAGTCTTTTAAAAAAATTTAAAAAATGTATTAAAAGATCTTAAATATAAGTAACCAGATGGAAAAAATAACAAAGTAAATTAATAATTACCCAATAAATCAAATTGGATCAATAAAAAGACTCACCAAATTGGATAATAATTACTTTAAGGAAACTTAGGAAGATCTGAGTTCAAGTCATGTCTCATTTACTTAGTAGCTGTGTGACCCTGGGCAAATTATTTACCTTCTCTTAGTCTCAGTTCTTCATCTTTAAAATAAGGATAACAATAGCATTGAACCTCACAGATCAAATGACAATGTATATAAAATATTATTATCTGATGGTGGAGAAAAAAGAGCGTCTAGATTAAGAGCTCAACTTTTTTTTTGTATCATGGACCTCTTCTCAGAATAGTGCTTTAAAATGTCATATATGTGTGTGTGTATGCATATATGTATATATGTATATGTACATGTATATGTATATGTGTATGTGTCTATATAGGATTGCAAAGGAAACCAATTACGCTGAAATAACAGTTATTTTAAAAAAAAAGCCTAAGTTCAAGAACCACATGTTAACAACATCACTCTAGAGTGGGAGATTTAGCATCAGTAAAGACAAAACAAGGTAAATTGACAACAAAAGGAAGAAAAAGAAATCACTGAGAAGGTAATAGAAAGTTGGATAAGGGCATGAGATCAATATCAAATAAAATTCTCAGACTGCAAGGCCAATCAGCAGAAGTAGTAGAATATGCAGCAAAAACAAGGTTTAAACATAACACAATTGGAAATAAGGCTTGAAGGCCTTTATAAGCAGAGATGTCAGAACTAACAAGCAGAGACTGCAGAAGAATTTGAGTCATCAGATGACCAGAACATTGTGAAGAGTCTAACCACAATGTTTTCAGGAAAATGATCAAGACAATTCCCCAGCAGTACTAAGATCAAGGGACAGAACACAGATCAATGGAACTCACCAGGTGCCATCAGAGAGGAACAGCAGATTCAACTCGCAGAGACATGTTGTCCTCAGACTCCAGCTTCATCAACAAAGAGAACATTTTACAAATCGCAAAAAGACCATCACCAGGAAAGGAATGCCAGTTTGAGCTACAGTATTTACCCATTAAACAAAAGTGTAAGAAGAAAGAAAAGAAAACAGAGAAAGATAAAACATGATTTTTAAAATTAACAAATGTATTTTCTCTCTCTTTTACTCTCACTCCATTGAAAAACAAAGACAAAATCCTTGTGATAAATATGCAGAGTCAAGCAAAACAAACAGACCAAAAATATGTCTCAATTTACTCCTGCTTCCATCACTTCTTTGTCAAGAGGTGGGTATGTTTCATCATTCTTCCTCTGGAATCATGGATAGTCACTGCATTGATGATGATGATGGCTAACATTTACATAGCACTTAACTAGGTGCCAGGCACTATACTAAGTGGTTTACGAATGTTATCTCATAATGTCCTCACAACAACCTTGGGAGGTGGGTGCTATTATTTTCCTAATTTTACAGATGGGGAAGCTAGAACAAAGAGGTAAGGACACACAGCTAGTAACGATCTGTGGCTGGATTTGAATTTAGATCTTCCTGACTCCAGGCCCATTGTTCTATCCACTGTGCTACCTAGCTTCCTCTGATGTGAGTTTTTAGAGCTTTCAAAGTTGTTTGTTTATTATGTCGATCTTTTGGTATAAACTATTCTCCTGGTTTTGCTTGTTTTGTTCTTCAGTTCATATAAATCTTTTCATATCTCTTTGACATCATCTCTTCCCTTATTCCTCACACCACATCTTCTATTACATCCATATTTGTTTCACACTCAGTTTACTCCTGGACTAGAAATTAAAGTATTTCAACTCCTGTCTTCTAGAACAGATCCAGGCAGCCTATAGAGTGAAACTGGGCTAGTTTCTGGTTCCAGGTAATCTTGAAAGGTCTTAAAGGATTTTAGAATTTAGAGCTGGAAGGATTTTTTTCCAGATTATCCATGCCCCCCATTTTACATATAAGGAAACTGAGGTCCAAAATGGTAAAGTGATTTCAATGTTCCCACAACTAATAAGTATCAGAGCTAGGAATCGAATCCAGGTCCTCCAGAAGTGCTATTTTTTTTTTTAATTTAGAGAATAAAACAAGCATTTCCATGACATACTACAATAAAAAAGATGATTGCATATGAAATCGCAAATGTGCCATATATACAACTTGGTATTCCTTTCAAATATACAACAAAATTATCATGTAATTTTTTTTTCTTCATTTCCACACACCCTAGAGATGGCTACCGTAGACACAAATAGGTAGGTATACATACATACATATATATATACACACACACACATACACATACACATATAAACACATTTACATATGTATATACACACATAATCACAAGGCATACACACATATATACATGCACACATATACACAATGCATTCGCACAAACATACATATATGTAAAATCATTCTATACATACTTCTATTTATCAGTTCTTTCTCTGGATGCAGATAGCTTCTTTCTTCATATGTCCTTTATAGTTTGGGTATTTATAATAGTTAAAATAACTTAATCACTCAAAGTAGTGATTAAGGCCAACAATATTGCTGTTACTATATAGATTGTTCTCTTGGTTCTGCTCATTTCTCTCTTCATTATTTCATGCAAGTCTTTCTATGTGTTTCTAAAATCATTGAGCTCATCATTTCTTATAGCATTTCTTATACCACAACTTGTTCAGCCATTCCCCAGTTGATGAGCATCCCTGACATTTCCAGTTCTTTGCCACCGCAGAGACAGCTGCTATAAACATTTTTGTGAGTGTTCTTTCTCTCTGGCCAGAAATCATGGACCCCTTTGGAGCCTTGTAGATGGATTCTTGGCTTTCTGAACGTCCCCACAATAGGAAAGGAAATGATGGGGCGGCTTAGGGACGGGAGTAAAATCCTTAGACTCAGCTAGCCCTTCCAGAGTGGCCTCTGGACATGAAGTCCCCTCTAAGTTCATAATGTTAAAGTCACCAGGAAGGAATTTCTCAAGGCTTGGAGATCTACAGCGAGCCAGGTCTCCTGCTGGTTTCTAAGAGCCACCCTTCAATCAACTTGCAATGTTGATACTCCCTGGGGCCTATTTTCAGAGGGAGGGCAGGGAAAGCTTTCACAATTTAAGGAACTCTGTGCTGCTGACTTCCCATTACCCCTTCACACCCCAGCCAAATGCAAATCACTTCATTTAATCTCCAGGGTTTAACAGGAAAGTGCTCCTTTCTGAAGTTAGGGTTTTCAGAACCAGAAACTGTACAGGTGGGCCATGCTGTGTAGAAACCTAATTGCCTGCCTGCCTTCAAGCCACAGAATAAGCCCCATCTTTGTAGGCTGACCTGCCTTGCAAGAGAAATAAAGTGAGAGGGCTGTCCCTGATGCTTGTGGTGTGCTTTTGAAACTTTTAAATTACTTGTAATTTTATAGTGGGAAAAGTCCTTGAAGCCTTTTGGCAAAGTCATGAATCTTAGGGGTTGAATGAATAAAACAGCAGCTCTTTGCTGTGTAGAGATCTTCTGTTTCCCATTCTAAAGCTCTGAGAATTAAATGCAGGATGTTTAATGCAAGTAATACACGGAAAAGTATCAACATATTTACCACTGACAAATACTCTCTGTTCTTGGGCTATCTTTATGGCATCAGAATAACAACGGTTCTAAAATGATGGATAATTCAGTACTAACCAAGAAATATGAACACCTGAAGTTAAAAGATGCCTTATCTTTTGGGAGTGGGAAGGCATTTTGAATATCAAGTAGACTTCAGTTCCCCAGGAGTCGTTCTTCCCTCTTACTATCGTGAATCAGCTCTAGTACCTGGGTCCAAGTGTCTCACTCCCTTCCCCAACTATCTGGTCATGCCAGATCCAAATAAAAACCATACGAAAATCCACCAGACTTTCTTGGTTGGAGAGAGGTTAACCCATTTCCCTTTGGGACCCCAGTGTGGCACCTAACTCTATCCAAGTACCCATCATACTGGGCTATGTTCATTCTCCCTAACCATGCAAGTGCCTTCCCTCAACAAAGCTGACTTCCTTTACTGTCTTGTTATGAACTCCATGTTTCATTTTATTGGCTTTTTGGCATTCTGAGCCTTCCCAAGTCTGCATTTAGACTGTATCCCCAATACTTAGCACATAATAATATGGAGTTAATAAATGCATATGTTGAGTTTAATAATGAGATCTCAGTCTGGATTAAGAAAGACGTAGTGTCCACAACAAACAAAGTGATGGTCCTCTTGTACTTTGCCCTGATGGGGCCACATCTGGGTTATTTCGTTTGGTTCAGAGTGTCACATTAGCCAAAAGGCACCCAAAGAAAGGCAGCTAGGATAGTGAAAGTTGTCTAGGTCAAACATCAGTTGCAGGCACTGCAGCTATTTAGACTGGAGAAAAGAAGACTGAGAGAGACTTGTTAGCCATATCTCAGCATTGGAAAGCCTGTCTCTCCTTTGTATCCTGTAGGCTTAGCATAATGCCTAACAGAGAGTAAGCATTTAGCTGAATTCCACATAACTGATTGTCATATGAAAAAGAGATTAGACTTATTTTGCTTGTCTTCTGGGCCAGAATTAAGAACTTGCTGGTTTGGAAGGCAAAGAGAAGCCGATTTAGGATTGATATAAAAGAAACCTTGCTAACAATTATAGCTATCCTGAAATGGAATAAGGATGCTTCAGGAGGTAGTGACTTCTCCTCTTACCAGGGGTTTTCAGGTAAAGGCTCATGACCAACTATGCGTTGGGTGTGTTATTATGTGTTATACTGAGGATTCTCGTACAGTTGTCAGTTGGATTAGAGGATCTCTGAGATACCTTTAAATTCTGAGGTTCTGTGACATGGTTCAAGCCCTACCTGACAAAGAATGTCCAAGTAATAGCTAGTATTTACATTGCACTTTGCATCCCTTATCTCTCAAGGATCTCTTCTTGATTTTGTATTATAGTTATTTGTCTATCTGTCTTATCTCCCATACTGGACTGTTAGCTCATTGAAAGAAGGGATTATGTCTTTAAAGATTTTTGGAGCTCTCTACACTGACCCACCTCAGCACTTAGAACAGTGTAGCTGTTTAATAAACACTTGTTCAATGGAATAGAATTATACCTCTGAAATCCTAATTAATTAGTACAATTACTAATATATCATTAATCAAAATTAATATAGCAAATAATATCCTCATAAAATAATTAATTGATATATAATTAATAATATATGGTATGTATTATATTATAATGTGCTATGCATAATATAATTTATTACATATAATTCATTAATGATTCATAAATACAATTAATAATTAATTAAGTCTTATTTATCAGTATAAAGAAGTGACTGAGAGGCAGCCTTCCATAGTTGATGTTAGAGAACTGGTCTCAAAGCCAAAAAAACATGGAGTTGTATTGGTTGTGTCACCCTAGGCAAGTCATTTAACGTCTCAATTCTAGGTTGCTCTTTAAAATTGTAAATTGCTAAGAAGATGCCAACCTACATTGGATGTGGGAGTCCTTTTACCTGGGAGTTCCCTAAACCAATGAAATTACAAGTTCAGTCCCTTTGTCTAAACAAATGATTAAATTGGAGTTGGAGGATGGTGACCTCCATCTAGCACAAGGGGCTGGATACTCACTCATCCCTACATAAACGAGATGCTGTAAAAGACTTTTAATGAATTCTGGATGATGTAGCAATTAAGATAATACATTTAGATGGGATATAAATGGTCATCTAGTCCAACCCCTTATTTACAGATGAGAAAACGGAGTCCCAGAATGTTGTTATACCACGAATGAAAATGAACCAAAATCCATGATCAAAATGGATCACCCATGCAGAACTGGAATCGAGCCTGGGCACTCTGGTTCTGAATCTAGGACCCACCACAGTATGGAGTGCTTCCCATCTATCAGAATGTTTTCATATTTCCTTCCAAAATTAAAATAGGCCTTCTTTATTTTTGATCCTGTAAATGGAAGCATAAGAGAAAATTAGAAAGGGGTTCACTATTACTCTGCTGTTTCCACAGGGAATAAGTCTCTGGACTGGTGGCCTCTCTTCTCCTCAGGCCTGTCTATTCAGGAATGATGGAAGGCAAACATTCAGGGGCAGATTTTTAGCTTACAGCCTCACCAGAAGCAATAGTGTTTTGTCAGCAGCTATTCTGAATAAATATTTTAGGAAGCTTCCAGGCTAAGGCAGGCCCATGAGGAAAGACGACTGGGCCAATTATGTATTTCCAAAAATTTCCTCTATACTTGAACCAATGAGGTATGCAGGGCAGAGGTCAGCCATATCATTGTCATTCCCATAAGGCAGCTTGTCACCTGAGTGAAAAATTCAAGCTACAAACCATTCATTTAATTACTACTTGATTTTCAAGTTCAGCAAAACCTGTTACTCCTTTCTTTGGCTTCCATGGTTACTATTATTTGCTCTGTCCCCAAATACTATAGGAAAAAGTGGTTTAAAGTGTTTGAAGTTACCTCATAGTCAAAGGCTTTTTCACAAGCGTATACCTACTTATAAGCAACAAGAACAAAGAAGGCAAAGATGTTTGTGTCAGAGTACGAGGACAAGGCCTTCTTTCCCTCTGCATCTGTCTCAAGAAATACCCAGGACATTGCATACAACAGGGGCTTCTTACGTGTTCTGTGGAATGAATCACTAAGAAAACTCTCTGATTTATTGTGTTTCCCTCTAAATCTTCCGCTGTTTCTCTCTGTGGTACCATCACTATCCCAAGGTTGAAATCTTGGTGGTGCATTCTTTAACTCTTGTATGCCATCACAGGATCATTGATTTAAGTCTGGAAGAGACCTCTGAGGACATCTTAGTATAATTCCCCCACCCCTCATTTTACAAACTGGGAAATTTAGGAAGGGTACTGGTAGGATTTGAACCCAGGACTTCTGATTCTAGAACTGGTGTTTGTTCCACTGTGCCATCCTTCCTCCCCTGACGAATCAGCCGCCAAGTCTTGACAATTCTGTCTTCACAACGATTCTTACCTCTGCTGCCTTCTCTCAGGTACACCACCCTCATACAAGACCTCATCAACACACACTAGACCAGGGGTGGGGAACCTGCAGCCTTGAGGCCACACGGGGCTCTCTAGGTCCTCAAGGGTGGCCCTTTGACTGAAGTTTGGATTCTGTCAAAGGTCTGCCCTTGAGGACCTAGAGGGCCACATGTGGCCTTGAGGCCACAGGTTCCCCATATCCCTGCACTGGACTATTGCAGTAGCCTCCTAATGAGCCTCTACTTCCTTTCCATTCCAATTCTTCCTCCTTTATGTTGTTACCAGACTAATCTTCTTTATATGTGTTGTTCTTGCTGTTGTTTAGTCTTTTTTCAGTCGTGTCCAACTCTTCATGACCCCATTTGGGTTTTTCTTGGCAAAGATACTAAAGTGATTTGCCATTTTCTTCTCCAGCTCATTTTTACAGATGAGGAAACTGAGGGAAACAGGGTTAAATGACTTGCCCAGGGTCACACAGCTGGTAGGTGTCTGAGGCTAGATTTGAACTCGTGAAAATGAGTCTGACTCTAGGCCCTGTACTCTATCCACTGCACCACATCGCTGCCCTATCTATAATGTATAAGCTGCCCTTATACATAGATCAGGTCATATTCCTGCTGTGCAGAAAAAGAATATTTAGTGGTTGCTCAATATCTATTGGGAATCTCCTTCACCTGTCATTCAAGACTCCCCAGTTTTGCCTTTAATATGTCTTTCCTGTCTTATCACATACCCTATATTCCAACCAAATGGGATTACTTTCTCTCCCAAAGACATATTAAGACTTTTTCACTTCTATATCTTTGCTTATGTGGCTTTCTTTGCCAACAATGTTCTTCTTCTCCCTCTGTGCCTGTTAAATAATTTTGCCATACTTTAAAATCTAATTCAAATGTCATCTCCTTCATGGAAACTTCTGTGATGTCCCTTATGGATAATGACTTTCTCCTTCGGACCTCACAAAACACTTTGCTTTATATATACACATCCTTAATGTGCATATGTATGTCTATATGTGGAGAGAGAAGGAAAGAGAGAGAATATGCATATAATGTGCACATTATATATTATATAATTTTAATAATAAACATATAGGCATATAGCAATAGAATATGCAATGTTTATAATATATACATACATGTATGCAAATAATGTATACATTATAGTTATTTGTGACTGTGCCTTATTCTCACTGGATTATAAGATGCATAAGGGCAGAGACTACGTTTGACTCAAACTTTCTATACTCCCCCAATACTTATCATACAGTTCTCAACATGATAGATATTTCATGAATATTTCCTGAATTGATGAATGTCAAAAGGCAACTCCTCCCTATGGAACAGGATTTCTAATGTGATTTTCAAAAAAAAGAAGAAAAGCACTCACCTCCACATCAGCAATGTGTTTGTCAAGTTTTCTCTTCACATCTGCCACTCTCTTAGATCTTCACCTTCTGGGGAGATGCTAAGTTAATGAATATTTCCCCCAAGAAAAAGCATTTGGGGCTTCACTGTTATATCAAGAAAAACCCTATTTTTAAAAATAAATTTTTATTGATGACTTGTTTTTATATCATCTACATTTCCCACTACCTCCCTATACCTGTTCCCTCTCAGAGAAACTTCCCTTTATAATAAAGAATTTTCTTTTAAAAGAGAAGAAAAATTCTGGTATTATACATATTGTCCCATATAAAGCTCTGCAAAGACACACAGGGAGTTTTTGGGCCCAAGGCTTGTCATTATAATTATACAGTATTCAGTTTCAATTGCTCTGTTTTTGGTGTTCTTTGATTCATTTTTTGTAGTCAATATGTAAATCATTTTCTTGGCTTTGATTACTTCACTTTGCATCAGTTCATGTAGGTTTTCCATGCTCCTAAGTATTCAGTGCATTCATCATTTCTTACAGCACTTTAATAGTCCATTGCATCCATGTACCACAATTTGTTTAGCCATCCCCAGTCAGTGGGCATCTACTTTGTTTCCAGTTCTTTGCTCCCACAAGGGATGTTGCTATAAATATTGGGGTATATCAATCCTTTCATTTTGTCATTGATCTCCTTGGGATATGTTCCTAACAGTGGAATCTTTGGGTTAAAGAGTACGTATGTTTTAGTCTCTTTCTTTGCATAAATCCAAATTGTTTTTCAGAAGTCACAGCTTCATCAACAACGCAGTTTTGTTTCTATTGATACCAATGTAAGCCACCTTTTCCTCCCAAATTTTTGGGTGATGGATGTGCCTATGTGCCATTTTTAAAAATAAATTTTTATTGATGTATTTTATTTTTAATACAACTTAGACAATTGATATTATTTTTCAATATGCACCTACATTGTTTTCCTCCATTTTAGAAAAGCTCACTTTAGGGTTATGGCCTATATTTAGACCACAAAAGCTGATTGCTAATTCTTTCATAATTTATAGAGATGTTGGTAGGCCTTGCCCATAAGATTAAAGGAACATAAAATAGTATCCCAGACACATTTGTGAGAACTATATCAGGAAGAAGCTTGTTGTGTTTAAATATTAAGCCCAAACCCCAAGGCCAAGATGCAACCCAGCCCACTTTAAAGAGGAAGAAAAATTTCATTATCCATTTTGGCTGCTATTAAATAGAATAGACAAAGCAGGCCCTCTTCTTTACATTGCTACCAGGACAGGACCTACTTAGAAGTGCTACATACACAGTTGCTGAGTATTAAATGCTAGAAAATTGTCCCCAGACCCTTCAGGCTTTGTCTCATGGATGATCTAGCCATATTGAGCAGAATCTTGCTGGGAAAATACTACAATGTTTCATGAAAAGGAAAGGATTGTTTATAGTACAACTAGAGCCATCTGCCACCTAACACGTAGGGTGACTTACAGAGGACTTTAGGAACTCTCACTGACACACACCATAAGAGAGTATATTTTGGCTTTCAGATAAACAATCACTTTACAAGAAAGGAATCTAGACTACAAAAGATGGAACAGCATAGGGAAATAAGAGGATTATGGTGGGAAATCCCCGGGAAGATACAGGAATATAGACCAAGAGAAGACCAACATAACAGCAACCCAAAATGCTACAAAAGGCTTCAGTGTGGTTGTTGGTCCAAAGACTCAAATTAATTTTTCTTTCAGAGACCTGTGTCTACCTAACAGAAGCCCTTTGGGATAAACTGTAGAACTTCACCTGCTGATTTTAGATAAAATGGCTAATCTGTCAGCTCCATGAGTGTGATCATCATTAATCTCTCTCCCCTTAAAGTCTGTCTCTTGGTTTTTGAATCATGCGCCTGTTTCTGGTTTTTTTTTTCCTCTAAGAAGCCATCTTTATGGCTTAAAGATCCAAGGGTTAAATTGATTCATGAATGTGAAGTCAATGGCTCTGCACTGCCCTGAGGTCTCTGGTTTGCCCAATTTAGGATTGAGTCTGTATTTTACAGGTGTGCTCATGAAAGCTGCAATTTAACTCATAAAATTCTATTGTGCTCAGCATTTACGAGGTAGCCAGATACTTTAATAAAAGAAATTTGCTTAACAATAATAATAAGGCAGTTCTTACAATGGTTCTTTAAAGGAGAGGTAGGACTATGAGAAACTAAAAAATAGGAAGATGAAGTGACTTGCCCCAAGTCATTTTGTCTGTGTTAGAGTGACTAAATAGTTCACCAAGTGACAATTAGGTAGAACATGAACACACCCTTTGACTCAGTCTAAAACTGGCCAAATAATTATTGCAGCATCTTTAAAGGTACAAATTCAGTCAACCTACATTAGGTCACCCTGAGCATGGCCAAAACACTTGGTTATTGCGATATATAGACCTGTGATGTGTAATAGCTATATATCTGTAGATAATTTTGATATATAAATCTTATCTTCTTTCCCAAAACCTCCCTTTTTCCTGGCTTCTCAACTGCTATCATCTTTTCTCCCGAACTCTCACTTCTTCCTAATTTCCCTGTTACTGCCTAGGTCAACACCATCCTCCCAGTCACCCAGGTTCACAATCTGGTTGGCCTCCTTGCCTCAGGTCTCTTCTGCACTCAGCTGTCAAATTGATCTTCCTTAAGCGTAGGTCTGACCATGTCAATAAACTCCAGTGACTTTCTACTACCACCAGGATCAAATATAAAATTCTCTGTTTGGTTTTCAAAGCCCTTCATAAAACTGGCCCCTTCCTACCTTTCCAGTCTTCTTATACCTCTTTTTCTCTGTACACTCTGCTACCCAGTGATAATGGCCTACCTACTGTTAGGCACATACACAAACACACATATACAAACACACACACACACACACACACACACAAACACACACACACACACACACAAAATATCCAGATTCTAGGCATTTTCAGTGGCTTTCTCCCATGCCTAAACTCATCTTCCTCATCTCCACCTCCTGGCTTCCCTTAAGTCTCAGTTAAAGTTCTTCCTGCAAGAAGCCTTTCCCAGTCCTCCTTAATCTTCATGCCTTCTTTCTGAGACTACCCTATCCCATATATATCTTATTTGTATGGAGTTGTTTGCCTTTACACTGTAAGCTCCTTGAGGGCAGGGACTGCCTTTTGCCCTTCCTTGTATCCCCTGGTTAGCCCACACTCAGAAATGTTGTGGGCTGCAGGGGGCCCATGAGACACATATTTAATGGCTCTGATCCCAGACCATAAGTTACTTATACCTGAAATATTCAAATAGGTGAAACTAAAATTTTTGGACACATCAATTAATGTAATAATCATTGTAAGAAAATATGATGACAGTATGTTGGCTGGGATGGGCCTTATATTTTTCCTTTCTTGGTATTCATTGATTATGGCATTTTAAAATAAGTCTCCATTTCTTTGTCAATGAGCAGTCATGTCTAAACCTTAAAGAGTAAAAGAAATAAAATTTGTAGTGATTAACTGCAAGTTTATCAATCTCTCGACCCCAGAAGTACTCCCAAGACATAAGAATGATTGGCACTTAGAAGAAGTTCTTGGCAGAGTTTGAATCCTCCCTTGAGGAGGCAAAAGGAAGTATCAGCACAGTCCTCACAGAAAGTTCAATTCACGCTTCCCACAGGAGTGGCCATTAAATGCAAACGCAAGAATCCTAAAGATGGAGTCCTGTTTAACTGACAATTTGGGATCATGGAATGCTCAATCCAGTGGAAACTGGAATTCAAGAGAGTGGGTGGTATGTCTGGACCCTGTTGGGGACCTTTAACATCATTTGGCCACAGCTAACTCATCAGAGAGCAGGCTCAGTGACATCAACAGCCTGCCTAGACAAGCAGCAGTGTCACCGAGGGATGCTCCTTGCATCCTTTCCCCTTTGAGTGCTGCATTCTGTCTGTTGCCCTAGCATCCTTTCTCATCCTTACTTCTTGTCACCATCCAAGCCCCTACATCAAAGAGAAAGATGGAAGGAAAAGAGAGGAGAAGAAGACAAAGAGGGCAATGGCCTTATATTTGTATGGTGTTTTATTATTGGGGAGTTCTTTACATACTTATATAGCCCTGGTTTGCTGTTCTGGTGAGCACTTTCATAGAAATTTGTGGTCCTAGAGGTAACTGTTTTGCCTAGAGTTCACAGGGCCCTTGGTGCTGAGGATGTCGATAACAAGGTAGACATGGAGAATCATCTTGTTGGAGTCATATGAAATAGAGAGCATGGAGTCATAGTGATGTGCTGGTCTCTAGATGCCCTCCTCCAGCCCTACATACATACACACACACACACACACACACACACACACACACACACACACACCCTTTTTTGTTAGCAGCTATCTTGAATGGTAGTGATAAGAGCTACAGGACTGAGTCAGAGACTGGAAATAGCTGCATGGCAAGCCTGGAGCATCAGGACAGCAGGACTCTGCTTTTCATCCTGACTGTTAAACATAGTTTAGCTCCAAGTCCTTATCCACACCTTATCTTTACCAGGGGATTATTTTGTGTTTCCATTATCTGCAGAGAAGTGGGGTGAGGGAAGAAATAGACAGACAAACAGAGGAGAGACTGAGAAACAGAGATAGGGAGACAGAGACAAACAGACTGTGAGACAGACACAGAGACTGACAGAGACAGAGACACAGAGAACCAATTTGCCCCTCTGCCACCCAGCTGCTTGCCAAAAGCAAACAGCATTTAAGTTGTTATTCCCTTACTACTGTCTTTTTACTTTTATGCCTTTTCTTTTAATTTAAAATTTTTATTTTTATTTTTGCTTTTTGGTGAGGCAATTGGGGTTAAGTGACTTACCCAGGGTCACACAGCTAGTAAGTGTTAAGTGTCTGAGGCTGGATTTGAACTCAGGTTCTCCTGACTCCAAGGCCAGAGCTCTATGCACTGCGCCACCTAGCTGCTCCTTTTATGTCTTTTCATTTGTTTTATAAAACCTAGTGACCAGCCATGCCTTCGCTGTCATGTTAAACAATGCTGGCCAGACTAAGATTAGGAGAGATTTTTGTCCATAAAGATATGGGAGACATTGTTACCCTTCAACAGAAGCTAAAATGGAGAGGAAAGACCCTGAATCCTCTTGAAAGGATGGATGATCATTATCCCATAGACCTAGTAAGTCTTGAACTATCGAAAGACTTTAATGAGAATGGGTTTGAGAAGTGATGCTGCAGATATGGCCAGGCATTCACATACACGCACACACACATACACACGTGCATGCACACACATGCGCACATACATGCTCACATACATACATCTATACACATATACATGAGCTTCTGAGAGACTGAGTTATAGACCTAGGCTGTAGGTGTATGTATTTATGTAATATATATTGTTTATGTATATGTTTATATTATTGTTAGCTATTATACCAGGCATTGTTAGTATGATATTTAAGTCTTTTTTTTATATGTGTGGTCATATTATATGGAACACACCCTAATCTTCTTTTACATCCTGTCCTCTGCATTCAAGAACTTTGCTTTGGGGAGAAAAGAGAATTGGTTATAACATCTTTGATTAATTGATTCCCTTCCCACCCTTAGCCTAGTTGATAAAGTTACTGAATAAGCACGTAACTAGGTGTTAATATGTTAAATGAATACAGAAAAAAAAAAAGTTGTTGCTGAGAGAACTAAAGAAATTTGGCTGTGCCCCTGGTGGCTTTTAAAAAATTAGCTTGCCACATCTAGGGAGAGGAGGAGCTGGAGAATTCTGTAGAGTGGGATTCCTGGCAGTCAAGAGAAGAGTCATCTATAGAGAAAGGGTCCAATTTTGAGTGGGTGGAGAGGTGATTTCTATCTCCTCTCCCCACCCACCCCACCCACCCCACACACACACCCCTTGACTATGGCACCTTGAAACAAAGTTAGTTGTCCAAGAGGGAGTAGGCTAACAGGGAAGCAGTCAGTGGAGGCAGCTTCCCTGACAGTAGAGAAGAGAGCCAGCCATGGATTCAAGAGAGAATTAATCCTGGCAGTTGGGAGTTAAGCTACAAAGAAGAACAGGCTAAGGGAGCCCAGGTGAGTGAGCTAAGATCCTGTACACAGGAGAAGCTGCATGAGACCACAAGAAGAGGAAGGGCATTGGAAACCTGCAGCATTGAAAGCGTAAGTTGCCTTGGCCTCATGTGTTCCTATATGTATGCTTCATTCTCAATGTGTTCTATGTATATGCCAACTCTTCTCACTGGTTCTGTATGTATTTGTAGGAAAATACACTCCAGGTTTAGTGGCAGGGTGGGAGATCTCAATAAAAGCCTTTGTTTTGAGCTAATAGTATCCTCTGACTATTTTTTAAAGTATTTATTTATTGTTTTATTTTTTCCAAGTACAAATAAAACCAATTTATTACATTCTTTTTTTTTTTTAATTTTGAGTTCCAAATTCTCTCCCTCCCCCTTCCCTGAAAAGGCAAGCAATTTGATATGAGTCATACATGTACAGTCATGCAAAACATTTCCATATGGGTCATGTTGTGAGAGAAAACACAGGTCCTCCCTTTTCCCACCAAATAAAACCAAGAAAAATAAAGTTTCTTAAAAAGTGTGCTTCATTCTGCATTCAGATTCCATCAGTTCTTTCTCTAGAGGTGGATAGCATTTTTTTTATCATAAGTCCTTTGGAATTGTCTTGGGACATTGCATTGCTGAGAATAGCTAAATCATTCACAGTTAATCATCATACAATATTGCTATTACCGTGCACAATGTTCTCCTGGTTCTGCTCATTTCACTTTGCATTAGTTAAATCTTTCCAGGTTTTTCTGAAACTATCCTGCTCCTCATTTCTTATAGCACAATAGTATTTCATTACATTCATATACCACAACTTGTTCAGTCACTCCCCAATTGATGGGCATCTCCTCAATGTCCAATTCTTTGCCAATACTAAAGGAGCTGCTATAAATATTTTTGTAGTAAAGGTCCTTTGCCTTCTTGTTTTATATCCCTTTGGAATACAGACCTAGTAGTGGTATTGCTGGGTCAAAGAGTATGCACTATTTTATAGCCCTTAAGGCATAGTTCCAAATGGCTCTCCAAAATAGTTGAATCAATTCACAACTCCACCAATAATGCATTAGTATCTCAATTTTCCCACATTCCATGCAACATTTGTCATTTTCCTTTTCTGTCATATTAGCCAATCTGATAGGTGTGCAGTGGTACCTTGAAGTTCTTTTAATTTGAATTTTTCTAATCAACAGTGATTTAGAGCATTTTTATATGACTATAGATAGCTTTGATTACTTTGTCTGAAAACTGCCTGTTCACATCCTTCAACCATTAGCAATTGGGGAATGACTTGCATTCTTATAAATTTGGCTCAGTTCTCTAAATATTTAAGAATAGAGGCCTTCATCAGAGAAACTTGCTATAAATTTTTTCAGAATTATGATTACTAATTGTATATTTCCATCCACCCTATTTTCCCCTATTTATCCTACTCTCTCCTTTTATCCTGTCCATCCTCAAAAAGTGTTTTTTTCTTCTGATTTTCCACCTCCTCCAATCTGTTCTCTCTTCTATCAGCCCATTCCCTTTTCTCTTATCCCCCTCCTCTCCTATTTTCCTGCAGGGAAAGTCAAGTTTCTATACCCAACTCAGTGTATATGTTGTTCTTTCTCTGAGCCAGTTCCAATGACAGTAAGTTTCAAGCTCTCTCTCCCTCCACCTCTCCCACCCACCTTCCCCTGCACTGTAAAAACTTTTTCGTGCCACTTTTGTGTGAGATAATCTACCCCGTTCTACATCCCCCTTTTTCCCCCTCTCCAAGTGCACTCCTCTTTCTTACCCCTTAATTTCATTTTTTTTTTTGCTCATTCCATCATATTCAACTCACATGCATGCCCTCTGTCTATGTATACTCCTTCTAACTGCCCTAATAATGATAAAGTTCTTAAGAGTTATAAGTATCATCTTCCCATGTAGAAATGTAAACAGTTCAACCTTACTGAATCTCTTAGGACTTTTCTTTCCTGATTGCCTTTTTATGCTTATTTTGAGTTTTATATTTGAAGAGTCAAATTTGCTATTCAACTCTACTCTTTTCATCAAGAGTGCTTGAAAGTCCTCTATTTCACTGAATATCCATTTTCCCCTGGAAGGATTATACTCAGTTTTGGTGGATGGATGATTCTTGGTTGTAATTCTAGTTCCTTTGCTCTCTAGAATATCCTATTCTAAGCTGTTCTGTCTTTTGATGTAGAAGCTGCTAAATATTGAATTATCCTGGCTATGGCTCCATGGTATTTGAATTGTTTCTGACTGCTTGCAATATTTTCACCTTGACCTGAGAGCTCTGGAATTCAGCTATAATATTCAGGGGGAACGGTATTTTAAAATCTCTTTCAGGAGGTGATTGGTGGATTCTTGCTATTTTTATTTTACCCTGTGGTTCTAGAATGTCAGGGTGTTTTTTTTCTTTTTTTATTATAATTGTATTTCATTTTTAATTTATGGAATAAAACAAGCATTTCCATAACATAATACAATAAAAAGATGATTGTGCATGAAACTGCAAATCTACCATGCACAACTTTTTATTCCTTTCAAATATACAACAAAATTATCATGTAAACTTCTTTTTTTCTTCCCTACCTCCCCTCCCTCTTGCTGTAGAGATGGCTATCATTAGACACAAATAGGCATATATATATATATATATATATATATATATATATATATATATATATATATACATACACACATACACATATACACATATATATACATATATATGTAAAATTATTCTATACATACTTCTATTTATCAGTTCTTTCTCCGAATGCAGATAGTGTCTTTTTTGGTTTATCCTTCAATTTGGGTATTTATAGACAAAATAACTTATTCAGTCAAAGTCATTTTTAAAACAATATTCCTATTGCTGTATACAATGTTCTCTTGGTCCTGCTCATTTTGGTCTTCATCATTTCATTCAAGTCTTTCCATGTTTTTTTCTAAAATCATTGAGCTCATTTTTTCTTATAGCACAGCAGTATTCCATTATATTCACATACCACAACTTGTTCAGTCATTCCCCAATCGATAGACATCCCCACAATTTCCAGTTCTTTGCCACCACAAAGAGAGCTGCTCTAAACATTCTAGAACATATAGGTTCTTTTCCTTTTTCTCTAACCATTTTTGGAAATAGACCCAGTAGTGATATTGCTGGATCAACAAGTATAGGTAGCTTAATAACAACTTGTGCACAATTCCAGATTGCCCTCCCAAATGATTGGATCAGTCATGATTCCACCAACAATGAATTACTGTACCAATTTTTCCACATCCTCTCCAACATTTGTCACTTTCTCCTTCTATCATTTTAGCCAATCTGTTTGGTATAAAATGATATCTCAAGGTTGTTTTAATCTACATTTCTCTAATCAATAATGACTTGGAGCATTTTATCTGATTATAAATTGATTTGATTTCTTCATTTGAAAATTACCTGTCCATAACCTTTGACCATGTATCAACTGGAGAACAGCTCACATTCTCATATATTTGAATATTATACATATATGTGTGTGTGCATAGAAATTGAGATATATACTGCATTGTCTATGGTACTTTTAAATCAAAATGTAGTTATTCTGTTTATCTCTTTTAATTATATCCATTTCAGCCATAACTTTGTCTGAGATTATAATTGCTACTCCTTTTTTTGCATTGGCAGAAGGATAATTAATTCTGCTTCAAACCCTCCATTTTAACTCTGTGTTCGTCTCTCATTTTTAAATGTGTTTCTTATAAACAACATATTGTTGGATTCTGATTTTTAATCCATCCTGCTATCTGTTTCTGTTTTATGGGTAAGTTCATCCCATTCACATTCAAAATTATAGTTGCTATTTGTGAATTTCCCTCCATCTTATTTTTACTCACTATTTTCCTTCTCTGGTTCTCTTTTCACCCTATCCCTGTTACCTTATCTTCTGTCCTTACCCTCTTATTCCTAATTTATCCTCCCCTCTAAAAGTCCCTCCCTCATCTACTTACCCCACCATCCTATTCTTAATCAATATACTCTTCTAAAAGTCCCTCCCTACCCTATCCCCCAGTTTTCTCATCTCTCTAGAAGTTCAGAACACTTCTAAAGTTCTTCATATATATATATATATATATATATATATATATATATATATATATATATATATCATCTTGTTTCCTCTTCAATCCAGAAGAGAGTAAGGTTCCAATATTACCAGCCCTCCACCCCCACCTGCTCCCTCTGTATAAGCTCTTCCTTTCACACCCCATTTTTATGAGATAATTTCTCCTTTTAACTTTTCCTACCCAATTTTGTTTTTTTGAATCACCTCATCTTACACAACACAGCCCTGACCTTTCTTTCAAACTACCTTGGTAATGATAATAAGTTTAAGAATACTATTACTAATAATAATAATTACTAATATTAATCACATTTTCATATATCATAAGTAAACAGCTTGACCTTAATAAGTGCCTTACAATTAGTCTTTGATGATTTTCTTATATTTCTTTTGGATCATTTATGTCTCAAATTTTCCATCGAGTTCTAGTCTTTTTGTTACAAATACCTGAAAGTCTTTCAGTTCATCAATTATCCATTTTTTTTTCACTCAGGATCATACTTAACTTTGGTGGATAAGCTATTCTTAAATGCAACCCCTTTGGTTTTCAAAATAGAGTGTTCCAAAACCTACAGTCTTTTAGTGTAGAAGCTGCTAGGTCTTGTGAAATCCTGATTGTTTTTCCACAGTATTTAAATTGTTTTTTTTTCCTCTTGTTGCTTGCAATATTTTCCCTTTAACCTGGGAATTTGGAACCTTGGCCATGACATTATTGTAAGTTTCTTCCTAGGATTTGTTTCAGGTGGTGATGGGTGGATTCAGTAAAGTTGGCCTGGAGGTGTTTACACTTCACTCAGACCAAACCTCATCCCCTGGAGTCTTCTCTGAGGTTCTCTCAAGATGTCTTAGGAGGACAACTGCTTTACCCCTTTATTTTTGTTGTTTTGTGTTTATTTTGTGGTGATTTTCTGCCTATTTGTGGAAGAAATCTAGAGATCCTAGAGCCTACTCTGCCATCCTCCCAGAATGCATCTGATGATTTCTTGAAAAATGATGTTTAGTTTCTTTGTTTGATCCTGGCTTTCAGGTAGTCCAATAATTCTTAAATTATCTTTCCTCAATCTATTTTCCAGGTCAGTTGTTTTTCCAATGAGATATTTCACATTTTCTTTTTTTTCTTTTGGTTTTGTTTGATTGTTTCTTGAGGCCTCATGGAGTCATTAGCTTCCACTTACCCAATTGCAAATTTTAAGGGATTATTTTCTTCAATGAGTTTTTGTACTTCCCCCACCCCCATTTGACCAATGCTGCCTTTTAAGGAGTTCTTTTCAGTGGATTTTTGTTCCTCTTTTACCATTTGGCCTATTCTGGTTTTTTAAGGTGTTATTTTCTTCAATATTTTTGTGCCTCCTTTACCAAGATGTTGACTCTTTTTTTCATGATATTCTTGTGCATCACTCTCATTTCTTTTCCCAGTTTTTCATCTACCTCTCTTATTTGATTTTAAAAAAAAACCTTTTTGAGCTCTTCCAGGAATTCTTTTGGAGTCTGAGACCAATTCCCATTTTTCTTTGAGGCTTTGGATATAGCAGTTTTAACTTGGTCTTCTTCTGAGTTTGTGTCTTCATCTTCCCTGCCACCATAGCAACTTTCCACAGCCAGGTGTTGTTGTTGTTTGCTTGTTTGTTTGTTCATTTTCCCAGTCTATTTCTTGACTTTTAGCTTTATATTAAATTTGGGCTCTGCTCCTGGGTAGAGTAGATACTGTCCCAAGCTTCAGGGTTTTTGTGCAGCTGCTTTCAGGGCTAATTCAAGGGGTCTGTAAGTTTTCAGTTCTTCCACGGTGATATGATCTAAGGAGAGGTGTATTTACTGTTCTCTTGCCCTGTGCTCTGGTCTCTGAGAGAACACAAGCACTCTTTTCCACCCTGGAACTGTGACCAAGGTCTCTGCTCCCCTTCAGCCACAAACTCTAGAGTGCTACAGTTCCTTCTGGCCCTGAGACTGAGACCCAGATTTACAAATGGGCAATGCAACATAGTCCTGTGCCCAGCGCCAGCAAAGAAACTCCTGTAATCTCATTCTGACCAATCTTTGATCCCCTTGCTGTGTATGTGCTGAGAGCTCCAGAAGTCACTGCTGCTGATTCAATTGCCCTCATATCCTGCTGCTGTTTTGCTGGGGCCTTGCCTCCACTGGATTGCACTCCTCTCCTACCTCTCTGTGAGAGAACTTTCCCTGCCAATCTTGTCTTAGGTTGGAAAATTGTTTCATCCTGTCCTTTTATGGATTCTGCTGCCTCAGAATTCATTTTGAGGCAGTGTTTTAATTTTGTTTGCAGGGGAATTTGGGCAAGATCAGGCAAGTCTCTGCCTTTCTCTGCCATCTTGGCTCCACCTCCTGGCTAGCTATTAACAGTTATTAAATTATTAATAATTTCAAATGATTATTTTATTTTATTGTTAATCATTAAATTAATTTAGCTATTAATTAATAATTAACTAAAATAAAGGCTATTAAATACTGGCCAAGCCTCACGTGCTAGGGTTTTAGGTGTGTGGATACCCAGAGTTGCCATCCCCACCCCAGGACCCAACCTGCCAGAGCAAGTGTGAGGGGGAGCTGCCTTATCTCAGAAGAAGTAGTTTCACTTACAAGTGGAAGTTTCTGCTTCTACATGTGGAAATCCACATAAAGATGCAGAAAGCTATGTACATACATATGTCTATTTAAAAATATGTATGTTACACATAGGAGCTCATATCTACATTCATGTTATGGGTTAAAGTTCAATATCTAGTTTACATATACATTGCCTCCTTAGTTTCTCACAGCAACCTTCTAAATTATTCGTGTAGTACTATTTCCCTCACTTTATGAATGAGGAAACTGAGACTGATAAAGACTGAATGATTTGCCCAAGCTCTCACAGCTAAAAAATAGCAGAGCCAAGACTTGAAAGCCAGTCATAAGAGAAATAAAACCACATGTTTTCGAGGTAGGGACTGGTTTTAGTTTTATCTTTCTATCTACGTCATGTAGTTCAGTTTCTGGCTCTCAAAAGGTGTTTAATAAACCTTTATTGAATTAAATATAACATTCAGATGAAGGAGAAATCACATCCTCTTGGATAAGCAGTGGATTATATGCTTTATGGCAAAGATGCCATTTGAGCTGAGTTTGGAAAGATGAATAGGATTTTAGCGGGTAAAAATGACAGGGGAGGGCAGGGAGAAGGAGGCATTGAAGGTCTAGGGAACAAAGTAAGTGAATTCACAGAAGCAGGAAAAAGACTAGGGTAATTTTAATGATGATTAAAACAACAGAAAATATTCACATGGAGGTGCAAAAAGGTCTTCAATTTTATTGATATAGCCTCAGGCAAACACAGAAAATCTAGTTAGGCATAAACCAGTTGTTGAATGTTTGATATTTGTATATGTGTTTGTCTCTATATCAGATTCCCACCATGTTGGGGACATCCTTCCTAAACATAGAGGAGGTAGGAGCAGCATACATACATACATACATACATACATACATACATAAAGGCAAAGAGAACAGTGTTAACACTGCCAAAAGAAAACTTTGCAGGATTACCAGACCTCGTTCCCCCATTCTATCACCACAGTGAGACTTCTGTTTGGCTTCTCTGATCAAAGCTTTCTTGCTTGGTCCTTGGCCACCTTCTCTTGGTTCCTTCTCCCCATTCTAGTCTTCTCACCATTTTTGGAAAGTCTGGCTTGCCTTCAGTTTTTCTCAGCTCACTCTCAGGTATCCTCCCCTGAGCTCCCTCTCCTCAGACCAGTCTCCTGGGCATTTCTGGATCCCCAGTTATCTCCTAACCCCCATCCTGAGGAAGGTCCAAAGGAATTGTTACCAGGCTTCACTGTCACTGACCTGGCTTCTAGCTTCAACAGCCCCCTTCACTGCAGACCTCCCCCAACAATTTGTAAAGACTTTGATCCTACTAGAAACAACCTCAATGTATTAACAAGCCAGTCAATAAATAAACCTCATTAAGTACTTGCTATCTATCAAGAACTATACTAAGTGCTCAGAATGAAAAGAAAGGGGAAAAAATGTTCCCTGTCCTCAGGGAGTTCACTTTCTAATGGAGGAGACAATAAGTAAAACTCGATGTATATTCAAGATACACCTTATAATGAAGGGTAACCTAATGTGTATGATGCAGCTAGGTGGTACAAGGAATAGAGCATCAGGCCTGGAGTCAGGAAGACCTGAATTCAAATGTGACCCCAGAAACTTACTAGCTGTGTGACCTGGGGCAAGTCACTTAACCCTGTTTGCCTCAGTTTCCTCATCTGTAAAATGAAATGGAGAAGGAAATGACAAACCACTTCAGTATCTTTGCCAAGAAAACTCCAAATGGGGTCATGAAGAGTCAGATACAACTGAACAACAACAGACTTAATGCGTGAACTAAGTCAGATCAAGTCAACAAGAATTTATTATGTGCTATGTGCCAGGTGCTGTGCTAAGCACCAAGAATACAAAACCAAGCAAAAAGGAATGGTAGTCCCTGCCCTTGAGGAGCTTACTTTCTAGTGGGGTAAGACAGCACATAAAAGTAAGCTGAAGATCTGGGTTATAGGAGAGAAAGGTAAAGATACTGCTTGAGGGGGCATGGTAGAAAAAGTCCAGAGAGTCAGGACTACATCGTGGAGAAGGATAAAGATGTGGTGTCCTCTTTAAAATGAAGATTCTGGGAGGAACCAGCTAATCACAAGGAGGATATTTCCACGTGTGAAGTCCAGGGGTTAAGTGAGCTTCCGGGGAAATAGGTTTCTATGATGTGATAGAGAAAGTCTAGAGGAAAGTCAGGAATATGGACAGGTCCCCACAATGTCATTTGGTTGAGCATAAATCAGTTGCTACCACTTGGCATCATGTCTCCAGAAATGTTTTTGGCTTGATATAATTGGCTCCAGAATGAATAAATGAGAATACATTTGTTAAGCAATTACTGTGTGTAAAGTCCTTTATTAAGGGCTAGTAATACAAATAGAACAGCAAGACAGTCCCTGTTCTCAAGTAGCTTACATTCTGACGGGAGAGACAATATACTTGGAAAATTTCAGCTGAAATTCAGATGGAAAAGACCAATGGTCTTCAGTGTAGAGCACTGAGCAGATAGATACATGTCATATTTGATGCCATTTTCATTGATAAAGCCATATCCATTTCTGATGCTGAGCCAGTTAACAGTGGCACAGACTTTGGTGGTGAGAGCTTTCTTCCCTTTGTTTTTCCATTGGGTCAGAACTGTGCTCTTTTTGTTTCTTATATGAGAATAGAATCTTGATTTCCAATACCAGTCTGAAGGTCCCCTCTTCTCCTCCCAGGGGAAGATGCAGAGGCCTTGTTGCGCCCTTTTACTACTTGACTATTCATTGTTTGAATGCATCTTTATTTACCCTCATCACTATCTTGCTGACATTTTTTGTACTTCCAGAGGAATTACATTTTTACGCTAATAACTGTCTCCTTAATTAATGAGACTTAAAAGGTCATTTATTATTGAAAATCACATCTAGAATAACTGAAGCACTAAATAGACCCTTTTGATTCTAGTGAATTGAATCCTATATTGATAAGTCTACCTTCCTTAATTAAATTCTTATTAACATATACATTAGTAATTAGACCATTAACACAGGTGTCATTTTGAGTCACAACAGGATTACACTGTAACTCATGTGGTTATTAAACCTTGATAATTTCCACAATGAATTAGTATTACATTAACTGGGATCTCCAGTGTGAATTCCAAATTAAATGCTTGGTTTAGGCAACACTTCTACCACTTTCAAGAGTGAATACTAAGCACAGGATTTAGAGTTTGATTTGTGGTGTGTGCGTGTGTGAGTGTGTGTGTGTGTGTGTGTGTGTGTGTGTGTGTGTGTGTGTATTCCAATACCTGTGAATTATTTTGCTTTGTAGATGGACCTACTGTCTTTTAAGCAATGAAACTTAACTCTTCACGCAATTAAAATACTTCAGGACTTCAAGGATATCATTGTGGGTAATCCTGCTGCTTATATAGGTCCCAATCTTTGCACAGTTTAGCAGATATTTGTAAATTTCAAAAAATTGGAAAAAAAATTTACTTCCTGATGACAACTAGTTTCTTCAAAATTAATGACACTAATCATTGGACAACAGATACATGGTGCATTGCCAGGGCTACATTTGAACTTTCCAGTTTTGGTTGGACCCATCATAGCATGTGTTCCAGTGGCTAAGCCTTTCAGAACCCAATGTCACCTCCATGACATGAAGAAACATCTGAGTAAAACCTCAATGAAGGGCAGTTAAAATGGGCTTTGAAATATAAAAACTCACATCTGTCAACCTGTCTGTTTCAGTGATATATGATAATATATATCTGCCGTTACTAGAATGTACCCAGCTTTTCCCACCTCCATGCCTTTGCTCACATTGTTTCCATTGCCTGGACCTTCTTCTCTCACACAATTTACTAAATCCTACCCTTACTTCAAGGCCAATCTCAAATGTTACCTCTTCTATGAAGTCTTGCTCAATCCCCACTGCAAGAAGTGTTGCATATTGTCCCTGTTCTCTGAAAACACTTTTTTCGTCCCTCTCATGGCAATGAGAGGTTTGATTACAGTTGTTTATTTTTTCCCCTAATACATTGCAAATGCCTTGTAGCTAGAGATCATGTTTTATATCTTTGTGTTTTGCCTAGCACAGAAAATGTTTCAATAGATCTGTGATCTCTCCAATGTCCCACCAGTGGGACAGATCATGACCCATAAATTGCTTTCTACCTTATGCGACCCATGTCTGTATCCCTTCTCAAATCTTCAGGCCTTTCTCTACATATACTGACATCACATGGATTCCAAGACAGCATGTGGTCTATTTTCTCTCAATTTAGATACATGACCCAGCCCCACCATTTGTTCTAAATAAATTTCATTGATGATATCTTTCAAAACAATTTTTGTACCAAATTTGTAATTTGCTATATGATATAGATAATGTTTTATGTATGTTCACCATAATTGAAGAAGATATAAATAAGCACTTAGTAGAAGTTCAATAAAGTATTTGTCGAATTAATTAGTGAACACAAAAAATAACACTGGGAATTTAGATGTAGGAGAAATAGCAGTACTCCCAAACTACTGGGAACTTAGTTCTGGGGAAGAATTGAAGAAAGAATATGGAATAATGTATACAATACGAGATGATAATCAATTGAGAAAAAAATCTTTAGATCTGTTTAGTATCTCTAGTAAATGTTTCATTTCTTTTTTTTTTCAGGCAGTTGGAGTTAAGTGACTTGCCCAGGGTCACACAGCTAGTAAGTGTCAAGTGGTCAAGTGTTTGGTCTGAGGCCAGATTTGAACTCAGATCCTCCTGACTTCAGGGCCTGTGCTCTATCCACTGTGCCACCTAATTGCCCCTAAGTGTTTCTCTTCTAAAATAAATAAGGAACTGATTCAAATTTATATGAGAAGAGTCATTTCTAGTTGATAAGTAGATTTACAAATATAAAGTTTTCAAAGAACTACAATCTACAAATTACCATATGAAACCATCCCCAAATCACTAAGAAAAATGTAAATTAAAATAACTCTGAAGTTTCTCTTCATGCATAAGATGCATAAAATGACAACAAAAAATGGAATCAGTCAATATTTAAGGGTCTGAGGAAAGACAGGTAAACTAATACACATCAGAGTTGAGTCATGGCCCAAACATTCTGGACGTCAATTTAGAATTAAGCAAAAAAGGTGACTAAACTGTTCAGACTCTTTTACTTGATGGTCCCAAAGTTTCACACACACACACACACACACACACACACACACACACACACACACCCCAAGAAAATCAAGGACAGGAGCAGCTAGGTGGCACAGTGGATAGAGCTCTGGCCTTGGAGTCAGGAGGACCTGAGTTCAAATGTGACCTCAGACACATGACACTTACTAGCTGTGTGACCCTGGGCAAGTCACGACCCCAATTGCCTCACAAAAAAACAAAATCAAGGACAGAAACAGAGGCCAAATATATCACCCAATATTCTTAGCAGCATTCTTGTGCTGTCAGAGAACAAGAAAGCGGCTACCCATTGATTGGGGGAAGGACTGAAAACACTGTAGTATTAGCATTCGTGTAATATATGAATTTAATGGAATATAATGGAGTGGTGAGAAATGATGAATATAAAGACTTCAGAGAAACATGAGATTTGTATGAACTCATTTAATCAATAATAAGCCAAGCAGCCTTCATTAATCACTTGCCATTTTCCAGGCACTGTGTGAGGCTCTGGGGAGACAAAGGCAAAATAGAAACAGTCTTTGCCTTTGAGGAGCTTAGAATCTAATGGGCAAGACTATATCTATATCTACATGTGTGCATGTATGTAAAAATGTGTGCATATATACACATACATATATATGTATGTATGTACGCATGCATGTGTATGTATATACAAAACAAATTCAAGTCAACCTTGCACTGGCAGCTGGGGAGAACCTGGAAAACTTCATGTAGAAGTTGATGCTTGAGCTCATCTTGAAGGAAACCAGGAGTTCCCACAGCTAGAGGTAAGGATTAAGTACATTCTAGACATGGAGGACAGCCAGTACAAAGCCACAGAGATGGGTGACTGAGCATCACACGTAAGGCTTAATGAGCCCAAGAATGAGATGGACAATGATTGCAACAGTGTAAATGCAAATGTAATGAAGTAAATAGGAAGAGGGGGGAATTGCAGCAGTTGACCTCATCTTGCTAGAGTACAGCCCAAGTAGTGCTCAACTTGTATCCAGGCCACTTGTGGGTAAGTGTTCAGCTGTGAAGTACTCAATGCTTTGGGATGATGCAACAAATTGTAGGGGAAGATGGTCTCTTGGTCTTTAGATTTCCAATTCCTCACCCTCCCTGCTATGGTAAGATTGGGGCATTGCATCAGTTT
This sequence comes from Phascolarctos cinereus, assembly GCF_003287225.1. NCBI lineage: Eukaryota > Metazoa > Chordata > Mammalia > Diprotodontia > Phascolarctidae > Phascolarctos > Phascolarctos cinereus. The sequence continues at coordinate 266,355,102 of NW_027555847.1, read as the reverse complement.
AAAAGGAAAGACCTATTCCCTCCTCTCTCTCTGTCTCTCTCTCCTCCCCTTCCTCCTCCTCCTCCTCCTCCTCCTCCTCTTTCTTTCCTTTCCCTCTTTCCCTTTCTCTTTCCTTTCTCTTCCTCTCCTTCTTTGCCCCCTCTTCTTCCTTTCCCTCTCCCTTTTTTTCTCCGGAATGTGTGACAAGTAATTCTCTCCATCTCTCTGGGATTCCCCACGGGAGTGGACCCTTACTTCAGTAGAAATGGCAGTTGCTCACATCCAACAGCTAGCTCAGGGACTCTATAAGTAGGCTTGAACCTAGACCTCTGTCTGCCTCTTCTGTTTTGTTTTTCCTGAGAATGAATGACATCAATCCTGAGATGGATATCCCCAGACCTGGAGTCAACCTTGTGAATTTGAGAATTTGTGTACCCTGCACCTACCACAGTACTTCTTGAGAAGATGCCCACGGACAGAAAGAGGCATGAATTACCAGAAGACGTAGAGGAGATAGTGTACAGTGGATGTGAAGATGAAATGTCAAGTCTCATAAAATGCTACATGTTATAATATTTTAAGTATCAACTTCCTAGGAGAGCATAATGGAAGTTGCAAGTTACTACTTCCTGTTTAAGTCAATGTAACTCTTCAGGGTTAAGCTTTCATGTGTGGAGAAAATAAATAGCTGTCCTAGATTTGCTTTATATTGTACACAGAGTAGCTTTCTTCTACCTCTTTTTAGAGAATTCCAAGATAGAATCTAAAACTTTAGGTTTATTTTCCCCAGAGCTCTGGGATGAGGAGGTAAAGAGACAAAGAATGTGAGAAGAGACTATCCTCTCTTCGAAGACCAGGCTTCCCCAGAATGAAATCTGGTCCACATATGTGGTTGCATCCAGAGCTGGGAGAGGATAAACACAAATGCCTCCACTTTGAGTGGTGTTGTTGCTATTTGTTGTTGTTACAAAAAGGATCACTAAAATCAAGTCGCACTCTTTAGATTTGAAAAACCAATGAAGAACGGATAATCAAGTATACTTCTCCCCCAAAACATGTGCCCTTCCCACTCAGAGAGGAGGGGGACTTCTAGGATAGAACACTGTATACATGGATAGATGTCAGTCACCGTATCCAGTACATTTGTTTAATTATTTTTCTTTGTCCCAGTGGAAGATTCAAAGAGGGGTAGAGAAAATGAAATGACTGTGATGTGGATATAAAAGAGCATCAGGAAATTTATTTCATGTATTCGATTTATCCACAGGAAGAGCTACCATTTCCTGCTGTCCTGTTGAACAATGAGAGGGAGAAAATACGGCTGGAGGAGAGAATAAAAAATTGTCCCTGAGAGACTCCTAATTGATCTAGGGAAGACTCTTCAAAGGAAACACTTTAAGAGTGACTAGTTTCTACAAAGCTTTCCAAATTATCATTTATTAACTAAAGCTACCATGAAATCATGTCCAAGTGTGTCTTAAGTATATTTTCAGTGCTATCTAAAAGAAACATCCAAGCATTGTGAAACATGATGCCTTCCCCCTGAAAAATGTGGAGTTGTGTTCCTGCCTGGCAGATGTGTTGCCCTGCGCATGTATTTGGAGAGTGATGTCTTCATGTGTCAGCGGATAATCTCCTTGCTGCGTGAATTGCTGACCTGTTATTAGATTCCCTTGGGTTCATCTTGTCACTTCCATGTGAGGAGTTCTCCCCTAGAACTCCCTGAGGACATCTGAGCTGAAAAACAAAGGTAGGTGGAAAAGGAAAACTACGGAGTAATTGGAATGATTTGTTCTTGGGTTAATTATCTCCTCCTCTATTCTCCTCACATTCCCAAAGGGGCAAGGGCCCATTATGTGCTATGCTAATAGCCTATAAAATTTGCATCAAGTGAACATAAAGCTATGTTTGAATTATTCACACAAATTAAAGAATATGGAGCTAGTAAACAATTTTACTCTTATTTAAAAGCAACTTGCTGCTTGAAAACATGGTGTTAAGTCTCTTTCACACACAGCCTCACACAATTCCTTCCAGATGCTCAGAGATATCAAACCCTGTTTGTCATGGGGTGATAGACTTTAGGGTATAGAAGAGGTTAAAATGGAAAGAAGATGACCAACAATCCCCATAGGGGAATTTGATCTGTTTGAACATTAGAAAGAGTCCTGGACTTCCAGTGAGAGATTTAGCAGCCCAAGTCAGGACTCTGGCCCTGGAAACTACAGATATTCAGAAGAAACAATCAGTAAGGAAGGGCAAGAAGAAGAAAGAAACATATCTGGGAGGAAAAGAACTTAAGTACAGAGGGGTCAATGATCTCTTATTATCCAATATGAATTAATAAATTCCAACTCTTGCTATTTCCATACTGGTAGCTTGGCTTCAAGGTTTCTTAACCCTGTTTGCCTCAGCTTCCTCATCTGTAAAATGAACTAGAGACAGAAATGGTAAACTGCTCCAATGTCTTTGCCAAGAAAACCCCAAACAGGGTCACAAAGAGTTGGACACAACTAATATGAATGAACAGCAATGCCAAAACTAGCTAAGCCCAGTATATGTGTGGCAGGGTGGGGGTGGGGGGGGCGGGGTATGTACCTTCTTAGTCAGCATCACTACTTCTACATTTTCATCATGTATTTGAGCTCACTGGTGGTCATCCCCTGTTCAGCTAGGGTTACTTTCATCAATATCTACTCTCTTATTGATTATTTCTAATTTATCCTATTAGAGAGTTTATTTATATAGTTATTTGCATTTTGCCTCTCCCGTTAGGTTCTAAGCTCCTGGAGGTCAGGGACGCTCTTTTGCTTTTCTTAGCACAGTGCCAGGCAGATAGTAGGCACTTAATAAATGCTCATTAACTTATAGACAATAAATCAGGTGTTATTTGACCAGAGTAAAATACATCAAATCTTCCCTTGTTTTGGACACATTTGTTTCTTTGGCTGATATGAAACATTGTTGATTCCCATTGCACAGAGCCACCATCTTGAACTTGTGAAGTTCATTTTCCTGAACTATTGAAACATTTTGAACTTTTGGAACTAAGCTTAGGATTTTACAGGTATATTAGGTTAAATCTCATACTATTAGATTCAGTGTGGAAACTTTGACCTGTTCTATGTTTAACCTGAGTTGGTTTGTTTCCTTTTAAGCAACCTGGTCCCCCTTCCACTCTTGGGGCTCATTATATTAGTGCCAGACTTAGTATTGATGTCCAATGACATTAGCTTTAATGAGGCTTAAAACTCCCAAGCTCAAGGCACCCAACGAGCCTCAGCCACCCCACTAGCAAGGATTACTGGTATGTGCCATCAGACTCAGCTCCAATCAAGCCTTCTAGGGAGAATATACTTTACAAGCCCTAAACTTTAATTTGATTATTAAAGTTAATTTACCAGCAATGGGTAAGGAAACCAATATTCTAAATCTGTTATCAGTTCTCTAAGAGGGAAGTCTGTACCTAAAGAAGAAAGCTCTTTTTCTTCAAGTTTTCTCCTCTCTTGCTCTTTCTCTCTCTCTTCCCTCTCTTTTTGTCTCCCTCCTCTGTCTCTGTCTCTCTCTGTCTTTTTCTCTCTTCATCTCTCTCTCTTCCTCTGTATACCCCCCCCACACTTTCTAGGTTTTAATAAATATCAACATCACTGCCTATACAATTTATTAACAAAAAATATAAAGGCACAGTTAAATATTCCAACAACATATCCCAATGAGAAAGATGACAGTTAATCACCTTTAGTCATCCAGTTGCCATTATTCTCAACATTGGAAACACAGTCCCACCATTCAGCTGTCACAAGATGACACTCAAAGTCTCTCAATTCTCTTCAGATATCTCCTGCACAGCATATCTTCTCTGTAGGCTAAAGTTAAACTTAGTTCTCTCAGGAAATATCTCTTTGGATTCTTTCTCCTTGACAGGGAACAATCTTTTTAAAAAAAAGATCTCTTAGGCATTTATCTCTGTTCTTAGTGTCTCCCCAGTTAAGTTATCAGATTCCAGAAGGACAGTTAAACTATCTCCCAATATTCTATTCTCTCTTGAAGCTATAGTGATAATATCCATAATCTCTGCAGAATAGAACCATTGGAGTTGATATTACACTAGATTTCATCCTTTCACATTCTTTCCAAATTCTGGTATTCATTGAAATCTAGCTTTCTTTTAAGTTACCACATCTCTTCTCATTCTCTTCAGGACTGCCTTTTCCTTCTCTCACAACCCCTGACAAATGAGGACAGGACAGAAGCATTCTCCTTGCTTCTAAATACTGCCACCCATCCTTTCATACTATCACTCCAGCAACTACCTTTTCTCCTCAAAAGCTCACACTACTCCATCATTGCTATCATTTATAGATCCCCAGATCATGTCCCTTCCTCCTCCATAAATTTAATACCTAGCTCTCCACCCTGTGTTCTCTTTCCAACATTCTCTCCTCTCAGATCCTTAACGTCCCCAGTTCCCATGATGTCTGTCTCTAGGCTACCTTAATCACAACCACACATAAAAGAACATCTAAGAGAAGGTTTATGCATGAGCACACACATGCAAACACACGCGCACACACACGCACACACATGCGCACACACACACACACACCCCCTGCTGAATTTACCTAAATTCCTGAATCAAGTTCTGTCCACTTGTGAATTAGCTCTTTGTATTCCCTCTGCCATAGTGAGTGTGTGCGTGTGTGGAGGAAGTAGAAAAAGGCTATAGTTCTGAGACCCATGGTACACAATGCTGCTGCTGCTGCTACAAACCCTAATCTAATACCCTGCTGTGAGTGCCTTGAATATGTCTCCTGCTGCGATGTGGAGGTGACAAATGAGACCAGAGATTCACCTCCTCGCCAGACATGTGTGGGGAACAAGCAGCTATTTGGGGAATGGGTACTAGGAATGGTCTTACTTTTTTTAAACCTTTGTTGTATATCTTGTCTTTTGTTTCAGGCTTTGCCTAAATTAACATGTCCTCCCTCAGGTTAACCTAGTCCCTTTTTCATTCTTGACCAGACCGGTTCAAGAGCCCTGGTTAAAACAAGCTGAATATTTCAAATCAATTTCTTCTTTGTTGGCCTCACACCACCTGGTTGTGTATGTTTTGACCACCTGCCTCTGCCATTTGAATAAGAGTCTGGCTCACATCTGCTGCACATGTCCTTGAAGGCTAGAGAAATGCAGGGCTCTTTGACACAGCATGAAAGGGTAGGGGATAGTGTGCATCTTTCATCTTTGCCATCATATCCTCCATTTTCTCCCTTGACCCCCATGCTTCTCGCTCCTAGCTGCATCTTGTGGGGCTGGCCTCTCCATACTGCAGAAGTACCAAACAGGAATATAGTCTCCTAAGGGAAAATATTCACCCATTTTATTGTATTTTAAGAGAATGATTCTATTTGATGGAAATTACAAGGAAAATTTCAGTTCAATATAACAATAACAGTCAATATTTACATTTTGCCTGCTACGTGCCAGACGTTGTGCTAAGTACTTTATAAATATTATCTCATTTGTTCCTTACAACAACCTTGGGAGAGAGGTGTGACTGTATTCCCATTTTACAGATGAGAAAACTGAGGCAGCCAGCGATTAAATGATTTGCTCAATGAAATACAGCTAGCAAACGTCCAAGGCTAGATTTGGACTCAGGTCTTCCTGACTCCAGGACCAGAGCTCTATCTATTGCATTATGTAGGTGCTCATGTAGGAAATAACTTCTTAACAAGTAGAGATGCCGGAAGGTAATGAGATCCCCATCACTGGAAATGTCCAACTTACCAGGAATTGCACATTGGATAGAGAGTTGACATAGGCTCTTCATGTGAAGGTGGATTATTTTCCTTGGCTATTCCTTTTCCTGTTAGCCATGTGTGAGTCTAAGGTAAGTCCTAAGGCAGCTAGGTGTTGTAATGGATAGAGTACTGAATTCTGCCTCAGCCACTTATTAGCTGTGTGACCCTAGACAAACCACTTAACCTCTGTTTGCCTTGTCTTCCTCATCTGTAAAATGGGCATAATAATGACATCTATTCCACAGAGTTGTGGTGAAGGTCAAATGAGATAACATATGTAAAGTGTTTTGTAAATCTTACAATACTCTATATCATATATTTATGATATATATATATATATATTTATATATACACACATATATCATGCTAGCGATGTTGATGATGACTATTTTTGCTATTGTCATCAGTGTCCATCAATCCCTGGAACATAACGTACCAGAACATAACATGCCTTTTGAATCCCTCTAGCTCCCCACAGATGTACAGAAACAAGTAACAGTCCACAAGTGAGTGCCTTTGTGTTCTCCCAGGAATACAGAAAACAATGTCATTTACTCTGGACCAGTGCCCAGGATATTGGCCCAGAAAAGAAACCACACTTACAACACAAGAGAAGTGAAAGAGACAATCTGGCTACCAGATGCTCCAGGGGAAATGATCCTCACAAGAATAAATCTAAACATTAGGCCCTACCCTTATCTCCGAGGCACAGCTCAGCAAGTAACTCCCCAGCATGGCTCCAGGGCAGCCTAATTCAATGACCATTGGAGAACATGTTTTTGTTTATCTTTTTAGCTGGGTTTTATAGCTGTAGTTATGGACAGCAATCCCCCAAATCCACAACTGCTTTGGAGCAGGTGAGCACCTCCTGTAGTTATGCAGACATAATGGGGGCTAGTAATTGAATAAAGGGTCTTTGACTATGTCTCCCCTCATGAGAGAGGCTGGGGAGCCTGATTCCAGGAAAATTGTAATAATGAGTAATGGAAGTACATTGGGGAAACGTTGGAAAATGGCTATAACTGGCTCCAGTTTGCTAACAGCATGATGGATAAAACTGAGTGTACCTTCAAAAAGGACTTATTTGGCCTCAGACACTTTTCTTAGCTACTCTTCTCTTCCTTTGACATCTTCACTGATAGCATCCAATGAGAGACAATGCTGGAAGGGGAGAGAACTTGGGCATTCTTTACTGAGGCCGACATGTGACCCCAGAAATAAGACTAGGTCCTTGGTCTCTGCAATTATTTTTCCATTCTAGGTGAAGGGATTGTGGACTCTGACTGACTTTGTGAGTTCTGAAAAACCAGGAAGTCAAGTGAACCAAGTCCAAGAGTCAGAGTTTACATTAAGCTCTGCAGCCAACCGCACTCTGAAATGTTGAAGAGCAAGGAGTGACCTTCAATGCCCAGCTTAGTATCACCTGAAATGAAAACTGCTGCATTTGGATGTGAACTCACTGGGACCAATGTTAAGTAGAAACTGTGCCAAGAACAAATCCACTTTTCCTCGGACTGATGCAATGCGGAAAAGAGGATGCCCCTGATGTGTTCAGGGTAAATGTTTGTACTTTTGTTATTGCTCTTTAAAGTAAAAATCTGTTTGTAACAGTTAATTTTTGTTAAGTGGTTAAATGGAACTGGAATGCTATTCACTGGCACCAAATTGGGGAGAGGGGTCCACATAACTGATAGCATTAGAGAAGATGTTCTCCAAACACCTCAGAGGGACCCCTAGGATTCTGAAAGAGAGATGTAGTCAACCTGGCTCTGGGAGAATGAGCCCAAAGTCTATTCACTCCATAGAGAATGACATCACATAAGCCAAGATTTTTATCTTAGGCCAAGAGTAACATTAAGCAGACAAGTTTGGCTAGGTAATACTTCCTTGGCATAAGGATAGGATAAAAACATTTTGACTAGCTTTGAAAATAGTTAACTCTCCTTTGGAAAAGTGAGTCCATTTGTAGAATATGTGACAGGTCTCCTAAAATGGCAGTCATTGACATTGAAAATCAGTCCCAGTGACCAAACGGAACTGAATTTAAGGAGTGAGACAGAGACCACAGGAATTCAACAAAGACATTTTAAAAAACTAGAACCAAGAAAGCCACACCAAAATTCATCTTTCTAGAGAAAAACCAATCCCATTTCCCGAGTCAATCCTCAAGAAACACAGCAAAGTTCTGGAGACCAAGGGGTGATCAAAAGAGAGACACCAGTGAGCTGAAATAGCCCATAGCATATCATCAACAGTGATTTCAGGCAGTGAGTTAACAAGTGGTTGTTGAGTGTTTTCTCTGGGCCAGGCAATGTGACTAGTGCTAAGGAAACAAAGGAAAGTTAAAAAATAGTCCCTGCTCTCAAGGATCTTACAGTCTAAGATTTCTGTACCAAAACTGATTTAAAGGAAAAGTGATATAAAGGATGAGTGATGCAAACACAAGCAAGTCAGGTTTCTAGAATGAGAGATAAACAGATAAACAGCCTGTGATTTTGTATAATGCACAAAATATTAAAAGACACAAAAGACCTCTAGTTGTGTTGGTTGGATCCCCTGTTAAGGACTTATGAAAGGACATGGGGGAGAGTTATACTGGATGGGGAGGCATGGATAGTGCTAAAAGTAGTCATAATGCATTTGGGCCAGAGTCATTTGAGAGTAGCAAGGAGACAGGGCACAAGTGATAACCAACTGAGTGAGAGGTGGAGGAAAGGAATGGTAATTTAAAAGGTAAGGCAATGGCAATTGCTGAAAGGAAAACAAGGATTTAACCCTTCTCCCCTTCCCCAGCAAGGAAACCCAGAGAGCCTCCCTCAGTGCAAGAACCCCGGGACGTGGTCCCATTTTCACCATGCTGGCTACTCTTTTGAGTATGGACAAGCTGTAATCTGCCCCGATAAAGAAAGTAGTAGGGGAAGCTAGGTGGTGCAGTAGATAGAGCACTGGCCCTGAAGTCAGGAGGACCTGAGTTCAAATCCAGCCCCAGACACATAATACTTAGTAGCTGTGTGACCCGGGGCAAGTCACTTAACACCCATTGCCTAACAACAAAAAAAAAATCCTATACTTTATTCCCTTTGTCTACCATTGTAGTTGATGCTATTTTTTTTAAATCTCATTTTACAGATGAAAAAGGTGAGGTCCAGAGAGATTAGGCAGCTTATACAAGCATCACAAGCCAGAACTGAGATCTCTTTACTTCCAATTCTGTGTTCTTTTTACCGTACAATCAGACAGGGGTCTTTGTGCTTCTTCATTCTTTCCTCATAATTGAGTGGAGATATAGTATAGCGGCAAGTATCCTCAGAATAACTCTAGGTTTGAGTTCTGCCCTGACACTGGACATAGCTGGGTGACTGTGGACATCATTAGCCTCTTTAGGATCATAGATATAAGGTCTACAAGGGACCTTGGAGGTCATCTACTCCACCCTACTCATGTTCTCATTTTACAGATATGGTAACTGAGGCCCAGAGGGTTTAAAGCGGCTTTTGAAATGTCACATTGATACTAAGAGGCAGAACTAGGATTTGAACCCAGGTCCTCAGACTCCAAATCCAAAATTCTTTCTACTGTACTGTGCTGCTTCTCTGAGCCTCAGTTTCCTCACATGTGAAATGAGTGTAACACTATTTCACAGAGTTGTTGCCAGGAGCAAATGAGATAATGCATGTAAAGTTCTTGGCAAACCTGAAAGAGCTCTATAAATGTCAGCTAATATGATAAATAAATAAAATTTTTGTTGCTGCCATAAGACAAAACCAAGTGGACTCCAACTCATTCATTTTAGTTAGAAGGGCTGAAAACTTGTTCTGTTATTTAGGTGAAAAGACTTGACTTGTGGGACTGAAGGAGGGGAAATTTATTCTTTCACTTAATCATTTGTTTTATAGCTAATGAACAAGTAGGTGGCACAATGGCTAGAGTGCTAGCCCTACAGTCAGGAGGACCTGAGTTCAAATCTCACCTCAGATAGGTACTATCTGTGTCACTTAAACCTTGTTGCCTCAGTTTTTTCATCTGTAAAATGAGCTAGAGAAAGAAATGGCAAACTGCTCCAGCCTCTTTGCCAAGAAAACCCCCAAATGGGGTCACCAAGAGTCAGACACGACTGAACAACAGCAGCTGTTTTACATTTAAGGACACTGATCAGGTTTGTGAATTCATTGATTTAGGGAACCAGATGAGGAAACTCCCTCTATTAAGGCAACTCACAGTCTCAGAAAGTTATCTAGAGCACTGAGAGGTTAGGGGATTTTTCCAGGATCACACAGCCCACAGACATGAAATTTGAACCCAGATCTCCCTGGTCAGCCCTGTATCCACTATACCACAGATGTGTTAGATGCAAGTATATCCCTGACTGTATGCAAGGCATCAAAGAGTTGGGAATTTTATATAGAAGGGTCCCTAAAATATTGCTTGGGGAGTACTTTTAGTGGTATTGTTTTCCTGTACTATTGTATAAATGCCGTGGTTCCCAACCTCCTGCAAGCAGGAATGTAACCCAAAACCACTGACTCAAGGTTTAAATCAGATTATATTTGAATTCATAATGCAACTTTCATCAGTGTAAAATATTAACTGCACATTAAATGAATCTTCCAAGAATTCTAGCAGCCAGAAGTGTTACTGAAGGCATATTACATTGTCACATGCTCAGCACAATTTACTGAGCTATATATTTCCAAACAAATGAGAGGAAAAACAGCAAATGTAAGCAATTGCCTCATTTCAGCTAAGATATGTAAGACTTTTCAATTAGACTTGAGGAACTGAGGAGGGGGGAAGGAAGAGATGTGGAAAATTTGTATTGTGGGGAGAAGAAGAGGTAGGGAAAGAAAATAAAACAGGTGGCTAACGAATAGAATAAACATCAGGAAAGGTGGGGAAAGCATGGAAGAGGAATAAATAAGTAGCAAAACAATGAAGAGAGATGACAGAAGAGAAGAGATGAGAAAGGTGGGGAAGGAGAAGAGAGAAGAAAAGTAGGTGAGGAATGGAGAAAGGTGAAGAGAGAGGTGAAAAAGGTGAGGTAGGAGGAAGAAGGAGAAAGGGGAGAGAGGTAGAGAGACAGAGACAGTGACAGAGAGACAGAGACAGTGACAGAGAGAGAGAGAGAGAGAGAGAGAGAGAGAGAGAGAGAGAGGAAAGAGAGGAGAGAGAGGAGAGAGAGAGAAGAGAGAGAGAGAGAAGAGAGAGAGAAGAGAGGAAGAGAGAGGAGAGAGAGAGAGAGAGAGAGAGAGAGAGAGAGAGAGAGAGAGGAAAGAGAGGAGAGAGAGAGAGAGAGAGAGAGAGAGAGAGAGAGAGAGAGAGGAAAGAGAGGAGAGAGAGAGAGAGACAGAGACAGAGACAGAGACAGAGACAGAGACAGAGACAGAGACAGAGAGAGAGAGAGACAGACAGACAGACAGACAGACAGAGCATTTATTGTGCTTACAATGTGCCAGATATTGTGATTAGTGAAGGAGACACAAATGCAAGAAACAACAGTTTCTGACTTCAAGAAGTCTTCATTCTAACAGGGGAAGAAAGCATACAAAGAGAAACTAGGAAGTACAGGGGAGAAGTATGTAACTATCAATCCAGTAGCAAACTTTGAAGCTGGTGTCCAGAAAGTGAGGTAGAGACCTAGTTTGGGGGGAAAGAAGGTGAAAGATCACCTATCAGAGGCTAAGGACAGCATTCCAAAGTTCCAGTGAGGAGGAAGAGGAGAGACAGGGTAATAACCTAAATGAAGGCAGCATGGTTTAAATCTGGTGACATGGGAAGATGATGGTAAAATGTAAATGAAAGGAAAGGAAGAGATAAAAAAAAGTAAGGAGGAAGAGGGAGATATGGGAATGAAAAGCATAACTTCATGATTTTTTTTTCCTTCTAGGCAACGGAGTTAAGGGACTTGCCCGGGGTCACACATCTAGTACGTGTCAAGTGTCTAAGGTCAGATTTGAACTCAGGTCCCCCTGACTCCAGGGCTGGTGCTCTATCTACTGTACCACCTAGCTGCCCCTTAGTGATATTTCTTAAAGGGGAAAGGGGAACGCCAAGATTTATATCCAAGTTTTATATCTTGACTCACTTTCTACCAAATGCCAGTTCCACAATGAACATACATAGCAAATAGGAAAGAAACTCATTTATCCAATTTGATAGCAAAACAGAAATCAGAGAACATATACATAGGAGAATATAAACCAGACAGTACAGATTGAAGGAGCTCTCCAGTTTGACAGTGAGATATCTTAGTTCAACCGAGAGAGAGAGAGAGACAGAGAGAGAGAGAGAGACAGAGAGAGAGAGAGAGAGAGAGAGAGAGAGAGAGAGAGAGAGAGAGAGAGAGAGAGAGAGAGAGAGAGAGAGAACCTGGTCTCACCCAAAGGGAAATTCCCAGAAGTATAGTGTAGCAAGCTGAGAATAGAATCATCGTCACAAGACATGTCAACTTCTTCCCAGAATCTTTGTCTTCCTTTGGCAACCTGAAGAGAAACTGGTATCTACCATCCTCTCTCTGGAAGATGGAAACCAGAAGATTCCAAAGATCCCGAAGAGACTGGAGAGGCCACATCTCTCCTCTCTCCCCTGTTTCACCACCTCTTCACTTAAGCATAGGGTATATTGATCTCCACCAATGAGGAGATTGGCTTTGGTTACACATAAGCAAATGGTCTACTTAAAGCCTTACATTAGTCTAGTCAAAGTTTTGCATTCTTTAAAAAGTAGAAAATGATTCACTCAAATAAGGAAGTGGCTTATCCTTCTGCAACATACAAATGTAGTCTGAATGGGCCCTGCTTTTTCATTCATTGTTCTGCCTCCCTTGGGTCTTTATTCTCTGCCCTGGGTCTGATTGTAGTGGCTAAATTGCTTCATTTTGCCTTTCCTTCACTTTTGGGCCTTCCATTCATCCTTTGAGTACATTCTCTTTCCCTGGCAGTCAGCTGGAGCCAACTTTCAGCACGGTGACTTCCAAAAGCAACTATAAGAGGGGCCAGAAATCCATTAAAATGGCCACCCTGACAGCAGAACTGGCATCACCATTATCAACAGGTGCAAGATTAAAAGATGGGGAAAATTGATGGTTTTCATCGCTCCTTTCCTGAGAAGACAAACACCAATTAAATAATTCGAGGCAGTTACATATGCATCTTCAAAGCTACTTCACTAGGAAAAGAGCTTTTCATGCTACATGCCTGCCTATTTCTGATTAAGGAGACTGCTATCAAAGGGTGAATATGTCCTCATTTTCTCAGATTTAAGTATGAGAAAAAGGAAAGAATTTATGTCATTCCAGCAGCAAGAAAGCCATACCATATGAGCTATTTATCTTCATAAAGGGATCACACAGCATGAAGAGTCACATGGTAGCTTTAAATTGCCTCATTTGTCTTTTAATTAATAAAACATTCATTATATCAGTAATAAAACTCTGCATGGTCAAATGAGCCAGGGCTGCTTTACACTTAGAGATTCAGAATAGCAATGTCCAGTTCTCATGCCACAGGAGAATTATTTTCTAATGCCTCATTTATCTATTATTATATTAAGTGTATATTTAATTGTAATAGCTCAGGTTTACATAGAGCTTTAAGGTTTAGAAAGCTCTTCTTTTTTTTAGAAGAACCCCATGATCCAAGTAAAGCATGTATCCTTATCTGCATTTTAAAAATGAGGAAAATGATGCTCAGAAAGATTGTGATGTCTCAGAGGGCTGTTGTTTTGTCCTTTTTTTTTTTCTTCAAAGAGGACCAATGACATCATGGGTGATGTCTTGACTTGGTCATGCATTGGATTTAAGTGAGACAGAGTTGTAAAAGTCATCAGCCTTACTATATCTTCCTGAGTCATCAAAGTCCAGTGGCAGGACAAGAGTCAAGATGACTGGTGATTGCTTGGGATGCAGTAGATGACCTTGGCACCTTCAAAGTTTGACTAAGCTGTAAAAGCCCCATGGCACCTGCTTCGGTTGCCTTCACGTCCATTGGAACAAATTGTTTTTATCCACCCATTTGGCCCAGAGATGTCTTCATGTGCCTGGGGTAGACATTCCCCTAACTCACCGACAGGTTTGAGGCCTGTTGGTCACCTTCAACCTAGGTTAGCCTGCCTGCCCAGATGGTTTGCTGGGGTGTGGCCACTGCTCATGCTACGGCTTCTTGGAGCCAGAAGTGAGAATTGAGTGAATCAGGTGGACACCAAAGATGGATGAGCAGCCCTGAAAAGGGTTCAACAAACCCTCACATCAGAAGTACTAGTCCTCCTGAACATCCCATATACCTCTGTCCAAGGGTATATACTAAGTAACTGGTAGAGCTGAGAATTTTTCAAACCCATTTCACTGACTCCATATCAGAGGGTACTGGACCCAGATTCAGGAAGATCCGGGTTCATAACCTACCTTTGACACTTATAAGCTGTGTGACTATAATCAAGTTATCTGTAAAACAGGGGTTGTGGGACATAGATGAGATGATATATTGAAGTGTGTGTGTGTGTATAAATATATTATATACATTCACAGTTTGGATTCAGTCAAAGGGCCACACTTGAAGACCTAGAAGGCCACAGGTTCCCCACCCCTGTCAACTAAGCCATGGATTTACAAAGACCTATACAGCCCTTAATCCCAAAATAGTCAACATTCTAATGGGAGAGACAATATGAAAATAAACAGATACATACAAGATACATACCCTAAAGGAGAAGCCCCTAGAAGCTGGGAGGACTAGAAAAGGCCCAAGATGATATTTGAGCTGATTCTTAAAGGAAGCCAGGGATTTTAAAAGTAAGGAATGAAAGAGGAATTGTACTTATGGACCAAAAACTATGTAATAAAGCAGTAATCATCAAAACCATTTGCTATTAGTTTAAAAACAGAAAATAGATCAATGGAATAGATTAGTCAAGGAATAATAAGAAATAAAAATATCGAGTATTTGATTAACCTGAAATTACTTAAGATAAATTCCTTATTTACTAAGAACTGGTATGAAAGCTGGGAAAAAAGTCTTCCCCAAACTATGGTTGGGTCAAAAGGCAAAGGTGAGTAGGGTGAGGAGAAAAGGTTTCACTGAGTAACTATGACCAGAACTGAGCCTTGAAGGAATTCTTGAAGGTGAAGATGAAACAGGACTCCAAAGATTAGGAATGACTTGAAGGGATGCATGGTGGTGGGAGATAGAGTTTCAAGTTGGAGCAATTGCTAATAGTCCAGTCTGGCTGGAATGTAGAATTGATAAAGGGCAGTTTCATAAAATAAGGCTAACAATCAAATTTTATATAGTCAAACAAGTAATAAGTCTTTTTGCACTTAAAAGATTCAGAATAGAAACAAACATCCAGTTCCCATGGCAGTTTTTGCTAGCGAAAAATAGTTGCCATAAAATAAATGCCCCTGCAAATGCAGAACATATTTTCTTAATGTGTCTTTTCCCTTGGGGCTCCTTTGCTCTCATTTTATAGAAGGAAGGTTGATAATGCATTTCATATTGAAATACATATATCTATGGGAAATAAGACATCTGGATGGAAAATGGAGATATCAGTCACTCATTTGAATGTTTTGGCTTCATAAATTCTAACCATATTTAATCTGGTCAGAAGTTAAGTGTGTCAAACATTGAATTTCTTATGAACATTTGTTAGCAAACATTTAGGGTGAAGGATTATAGAATGCCTAGATTGTAAGCTTCTTGAGAGCAAGGATAATGCCTTGCATTTGTTTTTCCCATAATTGCTAGAATAGAGTCTTGTTTATAGTATGTACTTAGTGAATATATGCCTACTGAATGAGTACTATAGAAGATAAAAAACGACAGAGTTTGTATTTAAAAAACCAAAAAATCTTCTTCCTAGACTTTCTCTTCCTAGAGTTTGGATTAGGATACCATCATTTTCCCCCAGCAACCAGTTCTTCCATGTTAGTGGAAATCAGACCCACAATAGAATTCTTTGTGGTGGAGCCAAGATGGCATAGTATAGGCCATGACCCAACCAACCTCTTCAACATTCCTCTCCAAACAACTTTAAAATAACATTTCAAACCACATTTTAAAGTGGCAGAGTCAACAAATAATCAGAGGGAGACTTTTTTCTAGCCTAAGACAATTTAGGAGGTCCATAGGAGAAGTCTATAATACCAGGGTGGATGCAGCATCAGTGGTGGACCTTGGAGTTGGCTCCAGCAGCAGCAGCAGCATCTTTGGGAGCTCTAAGCCCAGTGAAGGGGTCAGACAACCAGTGAGAAAGAGAGGACCTTTTGCTGGAACTGGGTACAACTGGTGCTGATTGGCAACTCTATTGCCCATAAGCAGTTTCTGATTGCAGTTCCAGGGTAGAGAGGAGTCCTTGTGATCAGTCATGAGGGAGCAGGGAATGCACTCACAGTTTCAGGGCCAAGAGAAGAACTGATAACTTGAATTTTCAGGGAAGCAGGAGCCCTTCCTGGGTAAAGACCAGGATGCAGACCAGAAGAGCAGTGATCATACCTGTCCAGGTAACACCAGCTTGGAAGCACCAGAAACTTGCAGGCTCTGAAAACCAGCTCTGAAAATAATAGCACACAAAAGCTTGATACAGTGTCTCCTCACTCCCAGGTGAGCAGAGCCCAATTTTAACATAAAGTTCAAAGAGAGGAAATAGGCTGAGAAAATGAGCAAACGAAAAATGACGTATTCATTAAAAGCTACCACAGTGACAGAAAAGACCAAAACATAGAAGAACACAACAATGGCAAAACAGCTACAAGCAAAGCCTCAAAGACAAATGCTAATTGGACACGAGGCCAGCAGAGAATTTCTGGAAAGTTAAAGAAATAGAAAAGAGTGGTAAAGGAAGAATTGGGAAAAGAAATGAGAGTGAGGCAGAAAAAAATTATGAAAAGAGAATTAACAACTTAGTAAAAAAAAAGGCAGAAACAAAGAGTGAAGAAAATGACACCTTAAAAAACAGAGTTGGCCTATTGGTAAAAGAGGCATAAAAGTTCACAAGAGAAAATAATTCCTTAAAAATTAGAATTGGGCAAATGTAAACTGATGACTCCATGAGATTTCAAATTGAAAAAAAAATTTCCTTTGTTCATTTCTTCAGCTTTTGGAGGATGAAATTATCACTAAGGCAAATCAAGAAGTTATTAACTGCTCTGATTTTGGTAACAGGGATTGAGAGAGTTTGTAATAGACAAGGAAAAAATATCCTAGTCTGATATGTACCCTAAGTTTGGGTCTGAGCAAAAGTAGATTGCTGCTGGACTCTGCCCTTCTAAGCCAGCTGGAAAGCTAAATTGTAGATTGCCCTTTGGTCTAGCATTTCCACCCTGGTTATTCCTTTGCAGGATGGGCTAGACGCTAGACCAGTCATGGCATGCCCTCATCAGAGAAAGTGCTGTGCTCTATGAGAAAGGCAGAATTGAAGTAGCTCAAGAGAAATGTGAGAAGCACAAATTTAGAGAATCACCCCAAATGTTCACACAAACAATTTGTGTCCAACCTGTGGTAGAACATTCTGAGCTCATAGTCTGATCAGCCGCGGTCAGACACACTGAAACTTGACTCTAACATAATGACGTAATTTTGGTCTTCAAGAACAAAGGACAGCAACCAACCAAATGCTGGAGGTGATACCCTACTTTGCACCTGAGGTCTGAGCCGCACTGCTACTGCTGTGGACTGGCTGGCTTTTGAACTTCTTCCTTTTTCATATGCCACCCAGGGCCTTTCCTACCCAGAAAGCCACTCCCATTGGATAGGTCCTCTTCCCACTCCACTCTGGATCTGTGACCCAGGACTGAGTAGAAGGCAACAATGCCACTGCCCTGGCATAGGTCTGGGCGTAACCCATATAGATCTAAGACCTCCTCTTTCCCTAGCACACAACCTCTCCGTTGGCTCTGGAGTGCCTCACAAACAGCATTTTCGTTGTTGTTCAGTCATTTTTAATTCATGTCCAACTATTTGTGATCCCAGTTGGAATTTTCTTGGCAGAGATACCAGAGTGGTTTGCCATTTCTGGCTTCAGCTCATATTAGAGATGAGGAAACTGAGGTTAAGTGACTTGTCCAGGGTCACACAGCTACTAAGTGTCTGAGGCCAGATTTGAACTCAGGAAGATGAATCTTCCTAACTTCAGGCCCAGCCCTCTATCCACTGTGCCACCTAGCTGCCCTCCATAAACAAGATGCTTTTGGCCTGAGCCTCTTTTCCAGCATTAGCAAACTACCCTGTCAGTTTCCCTGTGCAAAGCTGGGCTGAACAAAGCACTCGCTGACTTTTTCTGGATTTCCCCATCAGAATTCTGTCTGGTGCATTTTCTAGAACTATCAGGAGGGATTTGTGGAGAGGCAATTACTGCATTGCTTCCTGTCACTCCACCATCTTGCCTCTGACTCTGGGAGTTTATTCAAGGATAAAATTATGAAGACATAAATGGAAACAATTCCAATAGGGAAGAAAATTTGGATTTCTCAGAAGAAACCAATGTGGATGTACATGGAACTGACCAATCAACTTAGAGTTTTTAAATAAAGTTAGAATCAAAACCTATTAACAGAGAATTAGTAAAAAAAAAGATGGCACTGTCCTATAAAAATAGTATCAGGAATGCTAATGCCCAGAATGAGCCGAGTTTGGCAAGGAAAGCTAATGACAACAAAAAGGATTTGTATTTGTTTGACTGATTTTATTTTTTGTTTTATTAAATTGAGAGAAAAAGGAAAGTGAGAGAATGGATAGGACCTTTTCTTGGGGTAGACATGAAAGAAGGTAGATCTACTCAACAGTTATCTTGCTTCTGTTTTCTGAGCCAAGAAGAATGACTTTTGCATTGGAAATGACTGAACAAAAATGTTTAACAGAGTGTTAATGGCCAAGTTCAGTAAGAGGACACCTTGATGAATTCAAAGCACTTGGCCCAGATGAGCTACGTCCTCAAGTACTGAAAGAACTGCCAGATGTGATTGCTACTGTCAATGACACTTGAAAAAATGATTTTTAAAAAGTGAGAGGTCTCACAAGATTGGAGAAAGAAAAATGTCTTGATTTTCCAAAAAAAAAAAAATGGAAGAAAAGAAAGTCTGTAAACCATATGCCAATGAGTTTGATTTTATTTTTTAGAAAATTCTGAAATGCATCATTTGAAAAATGACTAGTAGGCATCTAATAATCATAAAGAGTCAGCTTGACTTCATCAGGAATAGGCTATGCCAGACTAACTTCATTTTCTTTTTTGATACAGTTGTGAAATTCAGGTAGAGGGAATACTATAGATATAATTTATCTATTAAAGCAAAGCTTTAATATGTGATACATATACATGTATATAAATTTTCTTTTTTAATTAACTTAAACATGAACTTCTATTATATACAGTTATGTATATGTGTATACATGCATACATATATGTGTATATGTATATGTGTATATGTGTGTGTGTGTGTGTGTGTGTATAAATATATATATACATAAAACATGACAGTAACAAAATTGTCTTACTTGGCTGTGTCTCCTGTACTTCCTTCTAGCAAAGATTTCTGCATGGCCATTGTGACCTTCAGAGCCCTGGGCACTGTCCTTCACCCTGCTGATGTACTCCAAGGGCTCCTAGACCTTGTCCTCCAGCCTCGAGTTATACCCTAAAGACACCTGGGTTTTTCACCCTGAAGCTGAATCCCCCTATATGTATGGGCTCCCCCATTTAGAATATGATTTCCTTTGGAGGGAAGGGAAAGGTATAAGCATTTACAAAGTGCCCATGATGTGCTAGGAACTATACTAAGTGCCTTACAAATATTATTTCATCTGAGTAGGAACCTTACTCACTTTTCCATCTATCCTCAGCAATTAGTACAATCCTTGGTGAATAGTAACTGCTTAATAGATACTTTTTCATTCTTTCATTCACTCATCTATTCATTTATTCATTCCAAGTATCTCATGCTACACTTATGATGGAGTGACAATGCGATGGATTTAAAATTGGTTGGTTGGGTTAATAGTTCAGTGGCAATGAGGCTGGAGGTTCCAAGTGAAGTAATCCAGAGATCTATACTTGGCTTTCTGATACTGTTTAACACTTTTATCAATGACTTTAATAAAGATATAGAATGCTTATCAAATTTCCATATGACAAAAGCTGGATGGGATCGGTGACACAGTGGATGACAGTGTCAGGATCTTGAGGAACTAGAGCAGGGGTGGGGAACCTGTGGTCTTAAAGCCACACGTTGTCCTTTAGTTCCTCAAGTGCAGCCCTTTGCCTGAATCCAAACTTCACAGAATAAATCCCCTTAATGAAAGAATTTGTTCTGTTAAACTTGGACTCAGTCAAAAGGCCGCACCTACATTTGATCTTAAGGCCACAGTTTCCCCACCCCTGGACTAGTGCATTGAGCTGAATATAATGAGTGGAAACATGAGGAGGGTAATGCTCTCCATTCAGGTCAAACCCAAAAGAAATATTATTTAAATATCCAGCATTTTCAGAAATTCTAAAGGAATAGCATTGGGTCAAGCAAATGGTGGCTCTCCTGATAAAATTTTAAAAAGCTCTATTTCTCAGGCCGTTGACAGTAGGCTATCCACTTCTTCGATGGTTAGTATGTATGAATTCTCAAGGAGAGGACAGTCAATGTTGCATATAAACAGGATGAAAATCTGGTCTGTGCTTGCAGCTGCAAAAGCATTTATAAGTTGGTGTCCATGACCAAGATGCATTAGAGCAAGGAATACTGCAACAGGTAGATAATGCAGTTAATGAAGCTAACTGGGCAGCCCAGCTAGCTGATGCAGAAAATGAACATTATTCAATTTGGGATGATCTCAGGTCATGTAAAACATCACCAAAGCAGATCAATACCATTATTAAGCAACTTAGTCCTCAAGCTATCAACAAAAAAAAGACAGCAGGAAACTGGATTCTCAAAAGTAAGAGAAAAAAAAAGTCAATGGAAGAAAAGTATTGAATATTTTCTATTAGGAAAAAAGGGACACTATATAAAGTGATCTGTTTATTTCTACAATATTGTACAAAATATTGACACAGGGTGTTGCAAAAGCCTTAATGCAGTTTTAAGCTCTTAAAGCTTAAAATTACACTAAGATTTTTGGGATATCCTGCATACATGTCAGAGGAAGGCAATTTACAGTTAATTGTAAGAGGGTTTTTTTTGTTTGTTTGTTTCTTTGACATGCTTAATCTTTTGGCCATCTCAGACATAATGTTGTATTAACATAGTGAACATTGACAGAGAAATTTCTTCCATTTGTTTTTGCTGACTTAGGATTTATATGGAACTACATACTGAATTTATCCACCCTTTCCTCTTTCTGTCTCTCTATCTCTGTCTCTGACTCTTTTTCTCTCTCTCTCTCTCTCCACACATACACACACATACACACACACACACACACACACACACACACATACACACATGCATAAATATGTCTCAGTGTGTGCATATTATATATCTATATCTATATATACACATTCCAATATACGTATATATACCCACACATTAGCTATATGGGAAAATCCAAGTCATGAAAATAATTTCTCAACCTTTCTCCAGAATCCTTTGTGTTTTTTGTGTTCTTGACACAAGACCTTCACCAAATGGTTCCCATGGTAAAGTAAAAGTTCAGGATTGAGCAAGGCTCTGGATCACAGATTGAAGAAGTCTGACTTGATTTAGGTCTTGTCAGTAATGAAGATTTGATTTGCAAACTGGGCCTCTCTCTGTTCCCTAAAAGGAAAGAGATTTGCATTTTGTTTAGACACTAAGGGAGTTCCAGGGAGAGGCTGTGCTCTGGTCAGCACCTGCAATGTTAAATTTGGAAATGATGAATAAGAACATTGAAGGAGATATCAGAAATCTATAAACTACCTCGTGATAATGGTCATCTCTGAAGCAACCAGGTATACAACAAAAGAATTCAATTAAAGCTGAAAGTGCTTCTAAATTATTAAACAGACCGTTCTATCACAATTTTAATATCCCAAACCTTAAAAAGTACAATGTCATCCTTTCTAAAAAAGAGGCTTCAGAATTACTTTTGTGAATAATAAGGTTTCTGAGCATCAGGATCCCCACTGCCATTGGCAGCGGCACACCTGAGAGGATGGGGAAGGACTCAGGAGAGTCAGTTTAGGAACATCAAATTGCAAGCCTGTGTTCTTCTTGTTTTCTGTGCTTCTTAAAAGCCAACCTCAGAGTGAGAGGCTGATGTCCTCCTTAAGGCTACTAGAAACCTCTGCTGCTTACTTGCTCCCACAACTCAACTGTCATATGTCTTTGACTGTGGTAACACTGTTAATATTCTTTCTTTACATCTTTATTTGACTAAATTTTACATTATTGAATAAAAAAGTATGCAGCTCTATATTGATCTCAGTTTAAAAATGAATCTTTCAGCAATATACATATACATAGAATTGCTGAAATAGCTCTATTATAAATTCCATACTCATCTGTTTTTCCCAGAAATAGGTCCCCATTCCCCGATGACCCTCCCTCCCCATGGCCTTGCAACTAGACATATAAACACAGAACAGGAATTCTATTATCGACAGTGATTCTCCCTCAGGAAATAGTATTAAGAGCAATGGATGACACTTGGTAAGAGACAAAATTAGGCCAAATATAAGAAATAACTTTACAGTAATTAGAGCCACGCAAAAGTGGAATGGGCTGCCTCTGGTGGTAGGGTATCTTCCCACTCACTGGTGGTATTATTCACTCAGTAGCTGGATGTCCACTTGTCAAGTTGGTTGTAGAGGGGCTTCTTGCTCAGCAATAGAACAGATTCTGAGGTCCTGTCCAACTCTGATAATTGTCTTAGATCTCCCGTTGAGGTACCAGTACTATTCTTTGGGGAAATAAAAGTGGGAGCTGAAGAAGTATCCTATAGGCTAAAGTTCAGCCCTGCAGCTGAACTGAATGTTCCTAAGGGGCTTCTACCAATGTTATTACGAGCAAGCACAAACCTTTACCATCTTGCCTCTTAGACTGATGTAACCTCATTCCCAACTGGTTCTATACCTGATTCACACTGGATGACATCACAAAAATCTTTACTATAACAAAGAAAGACAGATTACTAAGGTAGAAGTCATTTTCAAACTAACAGTAAAGACAGTCATGCTAGACCAGGGGTCAACAAAATATGGTCTGGAGCCAAATCTGGCTCACTGCCTATTTTGGAATAGCCTAAAAGCTGAAAATAATTTTTAAATTTTAAAATATTACAGTGCTACATTTTAAAATTTGAAACATTTTTTTAAAAAACTTTGTGGGCTTTATAAAAAAAGAGGCAGCAGGCTGTATTTGGCCCTGTTCCACAGTTTGCTGACCCCTGAAAGAGATCACCAACTTGGTAGAGCTAATATAAAAATCAATCCCGTATTAGAAGAAAGAATAAAAATGATGGAATATGGCATGCAATTAAAGCAAATCTGACCTGGCAAAATATTTATGCCAAACAATAGGACATGGATAAAGGAACAGACATACAAGTGGACAATCATTATTTCATAAAGAGGTTTTATCAGTGTAAATAAATTGCTGCAACTGATCAAAAGTTTAATAAGAAACCCAAATGAGTCAGATCATACCAATAATGTTAAAGATAAAATTAGTACAACAAAAAGATGAAAAAAAGGGAAGGAAAGATCTGTTAATGTCAAGATAACTGTAACAAACTATTCTTTTCATCAACAACAGTGTAGTTTCATCTTCTTGTTCCTGGTTAGTAGAGTTGTTGAAAAATTTTGAGGACCAGCGGGGAACAAAGATGGTGGAGTAAAAAGGTAGTCACTCTCACTGTCCCCTATCAACCTTTGAAAACCCAGAAAATGTCACCCCAGAAAAACCCTCGAACACCTGAACTAGAAGAAAGATGGGAGCAGCAATGCAGCAGCCCAGCAAATGGGTCTCCCAGTGCCTCAGCAAAAATAAGGGAAGCAGCACTACAAAGGTCCCCAGGCTGATAAGTACCCTGCAGCATTCATCTGAAAAGAGCTGAAGAAAGCAACCTAAAGTCTTTCTAAAGTCTGAGCCTTGCTGAGTCCAGCCCAATACCAGGTAAGCTGTCAGAACCTCCAACTGTCAACCAGGAAGAGATCCTGAAGCCCAGGTGGTAGAGCAGGCAAACACCAACACCTGGACCTCCAAGTGCCTCAGTGAGGGTGGGGGGAACCAGTGGAAACCAGCTCAGAAAACCACCAGGTGCCTCGGCACTCTACCACAAAGGAATCTCCCAGTGCATTAGCAGAAACAAGGGAGACAGCACTGCAAGGGGCCCCAGGCAGATAAACACCCTGCAGCACCCATCTAAAAGGAGCTGAAGAAAGCTAAAGGAAAGGAAAAGCAGGCAACCTAGAATTGCCTGAAAGTTCCAGCCTTGCTCATTCCAGCCCACACAAGGTAAGCTGCCAGAACCTACAGCCTCCAATTGCCAACATAAGAGGCCCCAGCACACAAAGCCAGTGACCAAGACCTAGGCTCCCAACACAAGAAGCTTGGGTCAGTGCCCTCTGTTCCCCAGCAGGAGAGCTCAATCTCTTTAAAGGCCAGGGAATAAAGAAACCATGAGTAAAAAGAAATGTACCATAGATTCATATTATGAGAAGAGTGAAGATCAAGACAGAAATTCTGAAGAGGACAACATTGTCAACAAACCCACATCTGCAACATCAAAAGGGAATATGAACTGGTCTGAAGCCCAAAAAGCCTTCTTAGAAGAGCTCAAGAAGGATTTTAAAAGTCTAATGAGAGAGGTAGAAGAGTCCTTAAAAAATACAATTGGCCAATTGGAAAAAAAGTACACTGAAGAAAACAAATCCCTTAAAAATACAATTGGCCAATTGAAGAAGGAAGTAAAAAACTAACAGAAGAAAACAATCTGTTAAAAACTAGAATTGGACAAATGGAAACTAACCACTCTATGAGAGAGCAAGAATCAGTCAAATATAAACAAAAAAATGAAAAAATGGATAAAAACATAAAATACCTCATCGGTAAAACAACCGACCTGGAAAATAGACTCAGGAGAGACAATTTAAAAATCATTGGACAACCTGAAAATCATGATGAAAAATAGAGCCTGGACAGTATCTTTCAGGAAATCATAAAGGAAAACTGCCCAAAAGTTCTAGAAGCAGAAGGTAAAATAACCGTAGAAAGAATACATTGCTCACCACCTGAAAGAGATCCCAAATTGACAATGCCAAGGAATATAATAGCAAAATTCCAAAATTACCAGATGAAAGAGAAGGTGCTGCAAGCAGCCAGAAAGAAACAATTTAAATATCATGGAACCACAGTCAGGATTACACAGGACCTTGCAGCTTCTACATTAAAAGACCGCAGGGCATGGAACATGATATTCTGTAAGGCAAAGGAGCTTGGATTGCAGCCAAGGATCAACTACCCAGCAAAAATGAGCATGATTTTTCAAGGGAGGAGATGGATATTCAATGAAATAGGGGACTTCCAAACTTCCTGATAAAAAGACCAGAGCTCAACAAAAAATTTGATCTTCAAGTACAAGATTCAAGAAAGACATAAAAAGGTAAATGGGACAGAAAGATACAATATGTTGTTAATAAGGGTGGACTGTTTACATCCCTACAAGGGAAGATGACACTTGCAACTCTTGAGAACTGTATTGTTATTACACCATGTTAAAGGAGTATACATAAAGGGGTGGATATTAGTTGACTTTGATGTAATGATAAAAAAAATCTAATCAAGTGGGTTAAATGGATCCAAGTAAGTGGATTAGTCTGATCTTAGAAAATGTACTGAGAAAGGAGGAGGCAGACAAGGGTAAATTACATTACAGGAAAAGACACAAAATCCTATTACAGCAGAGGGAAAGAAGGGAGGGGTGAGCATTGTTTGAACCTTACTCTCATCAGATTTGGCTCAAGAAGGGAATAACATAATCAGTTAGGTATAGAAATCTAACTTGCCCTATAGGCAGTAGGAGGGAAAAGGGGAGAGAAAAGGGAGAGGGGGTAGAAGGGAGGGAAGAAGCAGTAAGAGTAAAGGAGAAGAAAAGGGAAAGGGAAAATAGAAGGGAGAGGGACTGAAGGAGGTGGTGGTCAAAAGCAAAGTACTGGTGAGGGGAGGAAGGGAGAGGAGAAAGAAAAGCATAAACGGGAGGAAAAGGATGGAGAAGAAGACACAGATAGTAATCATAACTGTGAAAGTTGAATTGCTATCTTTTTTTCCTCTTCTGTTGAGTGTTGTTTCCTCTTTCTGATGGTTCCTCCTATTGGTTTTAATTTTTACTTACAACTTCACTAATGTGAAAATATGTTTAATAAGAGTGTAAATGTATAGCTTGTATCACATTGTGCACCATCTTGGGGAGGGTGGTGGGGAGGAAGGGGGAGAAAAATTTTAAACTCAGAAGCATATGGAAGTGATTGTTGATAAATCAAAATAAATTAATAAAATATGCCAAAAAAAATTTGAGGACCAGAACAAGCTGTGGTATGTGATTGTGACAGAATGTTATTGTGTTATAAGAAATGACAAGCAAGATGATTTCAGAAAACTCTGGAAAAACTTACATGAACTGATGCAAAGTGAAGTGAGCAGAAGCAGGAGAACGTTGAACACAGTAACAACATTGTGTGATGATCAACTATAAATGACTTAGCTGGTCTCAGCAATACAATGATCCAAGACAATCCCAAAAAGACTAATGATGAAGCAAATTATCTGCCTTCAGAGAAAGAATTGATATTGTCTGATTACAGACTGAAGCATGCTATTTTTCACTTTCTTTCTTCCTTGTACAAAATGACTAATGTGGAATTGTTTTATGATTGCACATGTATAACCTATATCTGATTATTTACCATCTCAGGGAGGGGACAGGAGAGGGAAGGATAGAATTTGGAACTCAAAACTTAAAAAAAAAGGTTTAAAAACTGTTTTAACATCTAATTGGGGAAAATTAAATATTATATACTTAAAAAAAGAAAAAGAAAAATTTGAGAATCAGAAAAAAATTTGTGTGAAGAATTTCTTTCCATCCAAAAAATTAAAAAAATGTTGGAAGTCATCATGCTATCTAAACTTTTTCTGTAATAAGTGATATTCATTTGCATTTCTTTAACAGTATAATTTTATTTATTGCAAATTATAATGGGAGGGAAATTGGATTTTGATTTGATTCTAATTATGATCAAGTAGGCTAGTTATGCTAGAAGTAGAGAACAGGAAAGGAAATAGTTCGTCATGAGCTTGGAAACCCATATTGTAAAGGTCTTTAAACGGCAAACTAGGGAAAGGTAGCATGATTGTAGAGACCCACGAAGTTAAGAAGACATAGGCTCAAGGCTCTTCTTTAAGAAACAGCTAGTGGTGCAGTGAATAGAGTGCTGGGCCTCAAGTCAGGAAGTCCTGAGCTCAAATCCAGCATCAGACACTTACTACCATATCACTCTAGGTAAGTCACTTAACCCCATTTTCCTCAACTGTAGAATGGGATGATAACAGCACCTACCTCCCAGGGTTGGGAGGATTAAATGAGATTATGTTTGTAAAGTGTTTAGCACAGTGCCTGGCACATAGCAGGTACGATATAAAGGATAACTGTTATTATTATAACTGCTACTACTACTACTTAAATGACCCTGGACAAGTCATTTGACTTCTCTTTGCCTCAGTTCCCTCAACTATAAAATGGTGATCATAATAGCACCTACCTCTCAGAGTTGTTCTGCTATGACTGGTACACAGTAGGATCTATATAAATGCTGATTCCCTTCTCCTTCCCTTTGTCCATCTGATATGAGATCTGGGCAAGTCATTTAATTTCTTCAGTGCCCCAGTCAACTCTCTAGGCCTATAAAGTACAAAGCAATTGCCTCTCTGTGCTGGGAGAGGCTGTTTTCTAACCGCTATTTTCACATGCAAGTGAAATCACAAGTCTCATCAAAAGAAAAATGATGTTTAATAATGTGGAGATTAAATTAGATCATTAAAGGCATATTGATAGAGCACAAGAGTCACATCTGTGTAACAGTAGGCACATATTAGATAATGAATTTGATATTCTCTGAAGTGTATTTCTGCTTGTATCTGCTGTGGAATACTGAATTCAGGAATATAGGAATTTTTTACAAATGGTTTGGATTGTTGCTTCCAGACTGAAATTGAAATTTAGAAATAAACTATAGGGAAAGGTGCATCTGCTTTTACAGGAAAAGAAAAAGTTTATCCAATCCAATAGACATTCACTGAGCATTACTAAGAGCAAAGCACATGCTAGGGATATCCTATGGATATAGAAATGAAATAAAAACAGTCCTATTACTCAAGGAACTTATATTGTTGCAGAGAAGGGAATACAATGCATGAGCTTTATAATATGAGGGAAACAGAGGTTCCCATAGCAAGTATCACATATCTTGAGCTTTGAAAGAATTTGGAGATCCAAGAGGCAGTGGAGAGAAGGGAGTGCATTATAGGCATGGGGGGACAAGGGTACAGAGGTGAAAGGTGGAATGCCAAGTTCAGGGAATAACAAATAAGTTAGCATGTTTCTAATAGTCAGCAAAGAGGAATAAGGCCATTCAATACCAAACCAAGGAGTTTTCTGTTTTGTTTTGTTTTTTTCCTAGAGGTATTAGCAAGTCACTGAAAAAATGTGGTGTGTAGGCGGAACTAAGATGGCAGAATAAAGGCAGTGACTTGCTTGAGCTCTCCCCCAAACCCCTCCAAATACCTGTAAAAAATGACACTAAACAAATTCTAGAGCAGCAGAACCCACAAAAAGACAGAGTGAAACAAATTTCCAGTCCAAGACAGACTGGTTGGTTGATCAGAAAGGTATATCACACTGGGCATAGAGATGAGGACAGTTTGGTGTGGATGTGCAGGCAAAACAGGCCTCAGTGAACCTGGAGCAGTCCTCAGAGGACTGAATTACAGGCAGCTGTGGCAGTTTCCAGACTTCTCAACCCACAAACACCAAAGACAGCTTAGAAGATCAGTAGGAAAAGTCTGAGACTGCAGTGAGAGAGAGAAGTTTGGTCCCCAGCCCCAGTCCCCAAGTATAGCCGTGGAGCGGCGGCTGCTTCCTGAGCTTCTGGCCCACAGACTGAGGGGGAATCAGGTGGCTGATCAGAGGGAAATTGCAGGGATCTCTTAGCCAGAGCTGAGGCAGGATTCTCTTGCTTTGCCTGTGCTTGGATCTGGGTCACAGTTCGGGGGCGGGGGGGGCTGTCCTGGGTCGAGAAGGAGTGTTGGCTTGGTGGAGCTCGTAGTGGTAGTGAAAAGAATATCCTCCTCACAGTTCCAAGGCAGAAAAGAGTACTTGTGGTCACTCACAGACCAGAGCACAGGCCAGGAAAAGAGTATACTCCTCACCCCATATCATACCACCTTGGAAGAACTGAAAATTTATAGGTCCCTAGAAGTATCTCTGAAAACAGTTGCATGAAACCACTGAAGCTTGGGACACTACATCCCAAGCTTCAGGGGTTTTGTGCAACTGTTTTCGGAGATACTTCTCCACACTGGAAACAGACCCCTACCTTAACAAAGAGTTTAACACTCAAGTAATTGGTTGGGATCATGAGCAAACAAAGGCAAAAAAAAAAAAGTCAGACCATAGAATCTTTCTTTGGTGACAAAGATGAAAACATACGACCAGAAGAAGACAACAAAGTCAAAGCTCTTACATCCAAAGCCTCCAAGAAAGATATGAATTGGTCCCAGGCCATGGAAGAGCTCAAAAGGGATTTTGAGAACCAAGTAAGAGAAGTAGAGGAAAAACTGGGAAGAGAAATGAGAGTAATGCAAGAAAATCATGAAAAACAAAGTCAACAGCTTGCTAAAGGAGACCCAAAAAATACTGAGCAAAATAACACCTTAAAAAATAGCCTAACCCAAATGGCAAAAGAGGCCCAGAAAGTCAAGGATGAGAAGAATGCCCTAAAAAAGCAAAATTGGCCAAATGGAAAAGGAAGTCCAAAAGCTTACTGAAGAAAATACTTCCTTAAAAATTAGAACAATTGGAAGCTAGTGACTTTATGAGAAATCAAGACACTGCAAAACAAATCCAAAAGAATGAAAAAATGGAAAGCAATGTGAAATATCTCATTGGAAAAATAACTGACCTGGAAAATAGATCCAGGAGAGAGAATTTAAAAATTATTGGACTATCTGAAAGCCATGATCAAAAAAAGAGCCTAGACGTCATCTTTCAAGAAATTATCAAGGAAAACTGCCCTGATATAGTAGAACCAGAGGGCAAAATAGAAATTGAAAGAATCCACCAATTACCTCCTGAAAGAAATCCCCAAAGGAAAACTCCTAGGAATATTGTAGACAAATTCCAGAGTTCCCAGGTCAAGGTGAAAATATTGCAAGTAGCCAGAAAGAAACAATTCAAGTACTGTGAAAACACAATCAGGATAACATAAGATTTAGCAGCTTCTACATTAAGTGACCAGTGGGCTTGGAATATAATATTCCAGAGAGCAAAGAAGATAGGATTACAACTAAGAATCACCTTCCCAGCAAAACTGAGTATAATCCTTCAGGGGAAAAAAAAATGTATATTCAGTGAAATAGAGGACTTTCAAGCATTCTTGATGAAAAGACCAGAGCTGAATAGAAAATTTGACTTTCAAATACAAGACTCAAGTGGAACATGAAGAGGTAAACAAGAAAGAGAAATCATAAGAGACTTGTAAAGGTTGAATTGTTTACATTCCAGCACGGAAAGATGGTATTTGTAACTCATGAGACTTTTGTCAGTATTAGGGTAGTTGGAAGGAAATACTTATATGTATGTAGATAGATAGGTAGATAGGTAGATAGATAGATAGATAGATAGATAGTTAGATAGATAGATAGATGGCACAGGGTGAGTTGAAGATGAAAGGGTGATATCTGGAGAATATAATTAAGGGGTGGGAGAGGATTATACTGGGAGAAGGAGAAAGGGAGAGGTAGAATGGGCTAAATTATCTCATAAAACAGACAAGAAAAGTTTTTTACAGTGGAGGGGAAACAGGGGAAGGTGAGAGGGAATGAGTGAATCTTATTCTCATAGGATTTGGCTTAAGGAGGGAATAACGCACACACTCAATTGGGTGTGGAAATCTGTCTTACCCTACAGGAAAATAGGGGGAGAAGGGGACAAGAGAGCAGGAGGATTAGGGCAACTAGGTGGCACAGTGGATAGAGCACAATCCTGAAGTCAGAAGAACCTGAGTTCAAATGTGGCCTCAGACCAAATACTTGACACTTACTAGCTGTGTGACCTTGGGCAAGTCATTTAACCACAAGTGCCTAAAAAACATTAAAAAAAAAAAAAGGGAGAGAGCAGGGGGATGACAGAGAGGAAGGCAGATTGGGGGAGGGGGTAATCAGAAGCAAACACTTCTGAGGAGGGATACGGTCAAAAGAGAGAATAGAATAAATGGGATATGATTGAGGGAAATGTAGTTATTTTTTCATAACATGATTACTATGGAGGTGTTTTGCATAACTACACATGTATAATCTGCATCAAGTTGCTTGCCTTTTTAATGAGGGTGGGTTGGGAGGGACAAGAGAGAAAATTTGGAAAACCCAAAGTTTTAAAAACACATGTTAAAAAAAATTGTTTTCACGTGCCACTGGGAAATAAGAAATACAGGAAATGGAGTATAGAAATCTATCCTGCCCTATAGGAAAATAGAAAGGGAAGGGGATAAGAGAAAGTGGGGAGAGACAGAAGGGAGGGCAGATTAGGGGATGCACACCATCTTGGGGTTGGGGGAGGGGCAAGATGGGGAGAAAATTTGAAACTCAAAATCTTGTGGAAGTGAATGTTGAAAACTAAAAATAAATAAATTTTTAAAAAAGAAAAAAGAAGAAGTGATGTGGCCAGACTTGCTCTTTAGGAAGATTTTACTTGGATAAATTGAAAGAATACAATGTATGCTGGGGTGGGGGGGGGTAGCAGAATGCTGATATTGGCCTTCCTTTGGAGGATGAAGCAACACAGAGAATGAAATAAGAGTATATACCAGCAACTCAGTCTTCTGAATTTGCCAACCTACCATATGTTATGGCCTGTCTTTGCTGGGGTTAACTAAGACAAAGGATGAACTCTGGTTAATCAATTAGTTAGTCAACAAGCGTTTATCAAGAGCCGATTGGTAGCATAGGGGCCAGATTGCCCGACCTGAAGTGAGGAAGACTCATCTTCCTAAATTCAAATCTGGCCTCAGGCTCTTACTAGCTGTGGGACCCTGGGCAAGTCACTTCCCTGTTTGCCTCAGTTTCCTCATCTGTAAAATGAGCTAGAGATGGAAATGGCAAACCACTCCAGTATCTTTGCCAAGAAAACCCCAAATGGGTCACGAAGAGTCAGACATGACTGAAATGACTGAACAACAACAATGCAAATGTGTCAAGCACTGTGCTATGTCCTGGAGATACAAAGAAGAGAAAACATGTCTCTACCTTCAAGAAACTCACATTCTAAGACTAGAATGTCAGCTAGACACATACTAGAAATATACAGTAAAAATAGAAGGTAACCACAGAGAGAAAGTGAATTTGATTTATAACCTCACCCCCACACACTCCAGAATGATTTTCTAACATTTTATCTATTTAGCAATTTGTTCCCACCAGTTATTGTTAATTAAGCCCTTCCTAGGGTCATTTTCATTTGAAAAGTCTTATTGATATGGTAAATGAAGCAGCAACCATCTCCTCCAGAGAGAGTATTTAGGGAATTTCCTGAAGTAATTGGAAAGTAAATTTGAATTGCAATTACAATTTAAAAGTTTCCAAACATGCATACCCTCTAAAGATATTATGCTTTGTTAGGAAAACTGAATAGAAGCACTTGGGTACAATGTATAGTTTGTTGAGTTTGAAATCAGGAAGCCTTCTCCAATCTTACCACTTACATTTAATAATTTTATTAAAATTAACTTCTATTTGCCTGGCAACTTAGATTCATTATCTTTGTTAATAATAGCTAGCATGTATATAGCTGTCTCTTCCATCCATTGCAGGGCCATGTGCTCTGGGCTTCATGTCCATTCTGGGTGATAGAGGGTCCCAGGTCCCTCCCTCATATGGAGGTCCACAGCAGCTCATCAAGGGAAGACTAATTCTTTTGTAAAAATGCCCAGGACCGACCATCTTAAGAGCTAGCCAAAAGCCACATAGTAAACTGACCAGAAATATGGCCCTCAGAACACATGCCCAGAAGTTAGCTAAGTTAATATCCACATAGGGAATCGCATCAGAGGCAGCTAGGCGGCACCATAGTGCAAAGAGCACTGGATCTGGAGTCAGGAAGACTCATCTTCTGGAGTTCAAATCCAGCCTCAGACACTTTCTAGCTATATGACCCTAAGCAAGTCACTGAACACTGTTTGCCTCAGTTTCCTCACCTGTAAAATGATTTGGAGAAGAAAATGGCAAACCACTCCAGTATCTTTGCCAAGAAAGCCCCAAATGGTGTCGCAAAGAGTCAGATGTGACTGGAACAACTGAACAACAATTAAGGACTGGGCCCTCATTGGCCATTTCCCTATTATATAAGCAAATAAGACACATAATACAAAGCAATATAAAGTAATTTCAATAGGGAGTGGATATGAACAACTGGGAGGAGAGATCAGGAAAGGCTTTTGAGTTGTCATATGAACTATGCTTTCAGCAGGGCTTCTTAAACTTTTTCCATTTGCAACCCCTTCAGCACTTCTTAAACTGTGGGATGTGACCCACAGTCTAAAATAATCTGGAAGCCAGGCCCTCATCACTGATTACCAGGATTATTGCAAAAGTCTCTTACTTGTCATTCCAGCTTCAAACTTTTCACCACCCCAGTCTATCTCCCACATAAATAGGAAAGTATTTTTTTTAATTCACAGGTCTGATTGTGTCACATACACACACACACACACACACACACACACACACCATACACTCATTCTATAAACCCCGGTGGCTCACTACTACTTCTGAATCAAACAAAAACTCCCATCTGACATTTCACAACCCAACCTCTTCCTAGTGTAATAGGTTAGTGAAGCATGCTCAGATTTGTCCTTGTACAGAGCACGTACACCTAGTCTCTGCCTGTGCTCTCTGCCCACATGGAAGTTTGTGGGAACACCCTTCCAAACAAGTTTAGGGGGCTTTCACAGTGTGATGACAATGATCCCATATTGGTTACTGAGCAAGAAGAACTGATGACTCAGGACTGATACAAAAGCAAGCTTCAGTCCTCTTGGAATCCTCTTACACTCTTTATTTTCAACTGTGAAGTGTGTTGTCAGGGTTTCCTCACCTTTCCCCATTATCACCCTTACCCCGCATTTGGGCATCAAATGATGGTCCCATCTATGAGGACAGGGTGGCCCTCTGACTTGGTGGGTTTCTGAAGATCATGAGAGGCACCATACCTCACCCAGCTGACCAGATGCATTCCCATAGAAGCTAAGTGCCACCCATTCTATCCCTGTTGAATTAGGGCAAAATAAATTGCCTTTATTTACTGTGCGATGGGCTTATGAATGCCTCAAAATCATCCCCAACTCTTCAAGACCCCATC
Organism: Phascolarctos cinereus; assembly: GCF_003287225.1. Classification (NCBI taxonomy): domain Eukaryota; kingdom Metazoa; phylum Chordata; class Mammalia; order Diprotodontia; family Phascolarctidae; genus Phascolarctos; species Phascolarctos cinereus. The sequence continues at coordinate 266,320,736 of NW_027555847.1, read as the reverse complement.
TGGGAATTTCTTGGCAAAGATGCTGGAGTGGTTTGCCATTTCCTTCTCCATTTCATCACCAAATTGAACCTGAATTAATAGGGTGCCAGCACTAGACTTGCCTTGAGTTGTTTCTAAGAACTGAATGGAGGACGGGATCTCTACCTCCTCTCTCCACCAGCTTTCACGCAGTCCATGAGCACAGAGCTATGTCACTATGTTTTTTTTTTCCTGACCTTAGGTGAACAAATATCCCATGGAGGATTTGTCCAGGACTTCTGGCGACCTTGTGACTTTTCAAAAGATCAGTAGGTCTGTGGCTATGGCAGCAGCAGCAGTATCCCCTGGCTTGGCAGCGGCTGACAGCAGGGAATTGGGAGCAGAGAGACAAACTAAAGACAGATCCGGGAGGTAAAAAACAGGAGAAGGAGACAGGTTCGGGCTACATGACCCCCGGTGCATCAGAGAGAGAAACAACTGGAAAAAAGATCAAGCTTAGCTCTTCAATGGGACAGTGCCTGTTGCCAAGGTGAAATGGGAAGTATCTAATTAACAACATGGCACCACTCCTTATGCTCTAACGAGGCTTAAAATAATAGCCTCCCAAATGACTGTAACTGCAGATGTAAGTCAAGTTACTGAATACTAATATTCTAATCATCCTATTAATGAATTCTGTCATTCTTTTATTGTTAGTATTTTTATCGGAATTAACTACCTCATATCTCACTTTTAATAATTTGTAGTGAGAGCTGTCCCCCATATGTAGCATCGGTGGTGTCATTGTGTGGCTCAGAGGAAGGCAGAATGGACATCTCTAGCCTTTCCTCCCCCCACCCTTCTCCAAGGGAGACTTTAATTCCTTCTAGAAAGGGAAGCTGGAGGTTGGGGCCAGAAGCTTGGCCACTCTATTCTCCTCAGAAAGAAGAGGGCACTAGGCTAGCATTATATCTATCTGTTCCCTTAAACATTGTTAGTCTAGGGGATATGATTGCCAGGTTCACTCAAACTTCTGACTACTCTTTCATTATTGGGGCAAACAGGACCCCGAGCTTTATATCTAAGGCTTAACCCCTTCTCACCAAATACCAGTTCCTCAGTGAACACATATAATGAATAGCAAAGAAAGCCATTTATCTAAATTTTTGTAAAGCAGAAATCAGAGAAGGTATGGATAGGGGATAATATACCAGACAATATAAAGTGAAGAAGCTCTCCCACTGGAAATAAGATAAGTCAGATCAACCAAGAAAAAGAGTTCTAGATCTCACTCAAAGGAAAGTTACCTAAAATCTCCAGTGTGGCAAGTTGGGGACAGAGAAAGATGGAGACTGCCAGCTCCTCCCATGCCAGCTTCTTCCCAGAGTCTTTTCCTTCACCAACGGTTTGTCCACTCATGGCCTAGCCTACCTTGAAGGGACTCTGTAGATAGGTGGCACAATTGAGTGTGTTTACACATTTGATGGTCAGATGAGGCTAAAGAAAACAGAATCACTTCAAGGTTGGCTAGAGGACAAATGCTGAGTATGGTGTGAATTTAGGAGTGTTTCAACAGCATGAGGAACATGTACTGTTAAGAGAGAGACACCAAGAGACCGAAGAGAATGGAGCTCTGTGACTCTCACCAGCTCTGCCTAATCCCTCACACCAATTGATCTCCACCAATAAAGAGAGAATCACATACTGGCGACTGGAATTACATACACACACACATACATATACATATGTTTGTGTATATATGTATATATGTATAGGTATATATAGGCATATATACACATATGTGTATATATACATATATGTGTATGTATGTGTAAATGTATAGATACATATATACATATATATGTATAAACCTCTTTCGTTTTCCCCTTTGGGGAGGACTTGGACCTAAGCTAAATACTAATCTATGGTCACTGCAAGCCTGGGGTTTGGAGTTTAGTGAACCAAATGAGTGTGAGAATGAGCCTAATCCCCCTAGGTGGAGCTCAGCCCCCAGAATACACAGTCACAAAGCTTGGGTACCTGTTCCTTCCTGTTTTTATGGCCTCTTCAGCCATAAAAATCAGATATGAGGAATTCAGAGAAATGCAAGAAGACATATTAAGTGGTGCAGAATGAAATAAGTAGAAATAGGAAAAATACACAGAATAACTTGAATAACACAAACAAAATAAACACTACAGTGAAACCAAACACTAATCTTGGCCTCAGAGGAAAGGTAAGGAAATGTTCTCCATTCTTCTCCCCAGAGATGGGAGACTATGAGTGAATAATGATGAAGCGGTTTTGTTGATTTCACTTAAACATTCTTTTTTGAGACAAGTGTTGCCTCACTGGATCCCAGCCTCATCCTAGCCTCAAAGATTGAGAAAACTTAGAATTGTTGGTCCAGTAAGGTGCACATGTACCCTTATGTATGCATAGCACCATTGGGTTGTATATTGTCAATAAACCTAATTAATCATCAGCAATAGACTTCAGAACTATGTTTCTATTGCTTGAGATCTAGAGCTAGATTAGCTCACTAGATGATAGAATTCAAAAACAGTTTTGAAAGACTGGTGGGATGGGTTGAACCTAATAAGATAAAACTTAGCAGGAAGAACAAATACAAAGTATGTTGTTTATACTTGTGTTCAAACAAATCAATGACACAACTCTGAGGTAGGGAAAATATGGCTAGATTCATGTGAAAAAGACCTGGAAGTATTCGCAACCCAGGGCATTTGTTCAATGCTATGTAAACAAATGAAAAACGTTTTCTAGTCTAGAAATAGGAACATTTCTGTGCTTTGCTTTTTATCAGTATTCGTAAGTACACTTGGGAACAAATCAATTTCCAAGGATGAAGATGAGGGTGTAATTTGAAGAAAAAGTAAGCTTGATTCATAAATAAAATCATTACATCCTTGTTTACCACCATGTCTTTATTCTCTAGGGACAGAGGGATTAAGCTCAGTCATGAAGAGGCAAATAGACAGATCCCAGCTGAATCTGACCCACGTCATCTTCATCCTCATCGTCATCACACAAACCTCCCCCCACAGAATCCAACCGCCTCTCCCAGGAAATTTTCAGTCAGGTGCCACACAGACAGAGAACAAATGCATAAAAAAGGCATAGAACCACAACAATCCAAGTGCTTCACCATTCCTCAGAGTCGGATCCGTCCAGTTGCTTCGCACGGGCTCCCACATACTAGATGATAAATAGCCTCCAAAGCCAGCCAGTCTGACATCTGTACACAGCATTTTCCCCCTACATTTGTTCTATTCCACCTGAGGCAGGGCCACCAGGTGCCAGTGATTAAACAAATCCCTGGCTTGGGGGGTAGGGAGGAGGAGAAACAGAATCCTAGTCGGGAGGAAAGCTAGCCGAATCTGGGAAGGCAGGCTGGGCTGCTATCAGAGGCTCTGAATGTCAATTGAATTCGACTGGACAAGCATTTATGAAGCACTTACAATAGGTCAACCCCGGTTCTAGGAACTAGGATCACGAAGGTAAAAATGATAAAGATTTTTCAAAGATAATTTTTTTCAAAAGCTCTGATGGAGTTTATATTCTTCTGGGGAAAATGACCTCTTACAAAGAAAAGTAAATACATCCACAAAACAAGCACAAAATTGTGGAGGTAGGGGCGGGGACTAACAAATCGGAGAAGCAAGAAATATTTTGTGATGTTTGAAAGCTGAACTTTGAAGAAAATGAATCAGCAGTCAGTAAGCATTTATGGAGCACCAAATGTGTACCAGGTACTGGGCTAAGCACTAAGTATTCCAGGGGGCTGAGGTGAGGAAAGAGAGCATTCCAAGCATGTGCTGAGTCACCAAGGTGGGAGACAAAACGTTTCATCAAAGTAATAGGAAACAGGCCAATGTGGCTGGAACAGAGAAAACGTGAGGGAGAAGACTAGAAAATCAGTTTTAAAAGACAAATGAAGAGTTTAAAATGCCACAAAGAGGAGTTGATATTTTATCTTAGAGGCAATAAGAAATCACTGAAGTGTATAGAGCAGAGGAATGGAATAGTTAGACCCATTCATGATTTAGGAATATAAATAAGTATAGCTAGCATTCATATAGTGCTTTACAAAGCTTGTTAGATGCTTGCTCCTCACAACAACCCCAAGAGGTAAGTGCTATTATTATCCTCATTTTACAGATGAAGAAACTGAGGCACAGAGTAGATAAGTGACTTGTCTAGTGTTAAGTATCTGAGGTATGATTCGAACTCAGATCTTCATGACTCCAAGTCCAGCCCCTGTCCACTGCACCACTTGACTGCCTAGGCGGCAGTGAGGTAGAGGATAATTGTAGAGGGAAGAAAATAGAGGTGGGGAGCCCTATAAAGTAGCTACTTCAGTAATCCACACGAGAGATAAGAGAAGAGCTGTCCCTTTCAGGTGGGTGGAGCCCTGGGTAAATATTTTTTTACAGGCTCCATCTACAGAAATAATTTGTTTAAAAAATATGACAAAAATTCATGGACCTGTGTGATGTATACTGATTGGTCAATGATGATTTAAAAAAATAAACTAAGAACATTCACCTTTGCATAAGAAATATTGTGATTTAAAACACTGAACTGTTCAGAGTTGAAATGAACATAGAATTACTGTTATGGTCCATCTACACAACCACTCTATAATCTAAGAAAAAGAAAATGAAATTAAGCAGACTTTGTGTTTCCATCATTGAGAGAAGCTTCTAACAATATTTTCACATCATACGTTGCATTATACCTTGGTTGGGTTTTTGGTTGTTTTTGCTTACAACTTAAACAAATATGAATGTGAAAAGTACAAAATAATTAAAATTGTTCCAGTCTATACACGAACCATCCAGACTCTAACCTAATGTTATCTAAAAAAAAAAGACACCTTTGTACACCAAATGATGCTAATGTACGTGGCTTACTTTGATAATAATTGTCAATTTTCCCCTTCTTTGGACAGGAAAATTTTCAAATCTAAGTTTATTACAGATACTGTCATCACATTAGTGATTATGATATATTTTAAAAACAAATTTGAAGAAATGATATTTTGTGAATTATTAAGAATTTAGGCAAAATAGCCAGAATTTTTAAGCAGTCAATGTGAGATATATTAGAAATCCTAAGAAGCAAGTGCAGGTCATCAAAAGCACTTGGCTGCTCAGAACATAGAGAGTATACTAGTAATATCAATATTTAAAGATTTTTAAAATAATATGTAGCTGAAAACAAGAAGGGTTTGTACCATTAATAAAAAATATAATTATTTAGTACATCTTTTAGTACACCTTTATCTCCTTTTTAATGTTTATTTTTGTGTATGTTTCATAATGTGATGTATTAGTACGGTAGTATATGTATATAAGGGCAGCTATGTGGTGCAGTAGATAGAGTGCTGGGCCTAAAGTAAGGAAGACTCACCTTTCTGAGTTCAAATCTGACCTCAGGCACTTACTAGCTGTGTGACCCTGGGCAAGTCACTTAACCTCAATTGCCTTAAAAAAAAATCAAACATAGTTAGTCCTTTGAAGTCACGTTTAGTCATGAACTAATTAGTTCTAAAGTTTTTCTCAGTCATTTCCTTTGACATTATTGTGATCATTATCTAAATTGTTCTCCTGGTTCTGTGCATTTTCCTCTCTATCATTTCATTGCAAGAGTCTTTGAATTCTTCATATTTGTCATTTCTTACAGCACAATAATATTGCATTATATTTATAAACCACCATTTAATGGTTGATAGCACCAATTGATAGCATCAGCTTAGTTTCCAGTTCTTTACTGCAAAAAATGCTACCATAAATTAATTTTGGATATATGAGGACCCTTCCTTTTTATTGACTCTCAATGGAGTTGGAGAAATATCTCTTCCACTGTCTTTCCTTGCCAGGTCATCTTGTGCTATACCCTTTCCAGCATGTTCTTCTCCACATTATATGGTCTCAATTCTCTTAAACCTATTACTCTTCAGAATCATTTTTATTTCTCTAATTTCTCTATAGTTTTCCATATTGGATGTGTAATTCTGCTAAAAAATAATATTTTTCAATGGAACACAATAGGTTATTATTACACATGAAACATAAGATGTTTTTTCAAAACACTGTAATTATTCTCCTTCACGCCAGCTCTCACTAATTTTGAAAACTTTGTTGTTTGGGTCAATAAAATACTTTAGCTCCTATGTCTCAGTAAGTCCTAACTGCCACCGAAATGAGGATAAATGTTGCTTCGGTCTTCCAATTTTTTAGCTAGGCAGCAGAAAGAACAGGAGAGGAAGCAAATAGCTGAGTATGACAGATGGTTTATTATGCAGTGACACAAGGACAAGGTGAGGACAAACCAGAATAAGGGAAGTAAAGAGTCTATCTGCATGTGTCTTCCAAGTGCTACTTCTAGATGAGAATTCCAGGCTCCCATTTAAACTGTAAGCAACTGAGATGAGAATTTTTGTATCTAGTACATATCCTCACTCTCTCTGAATATGCCTTATTTTCCAGTAAGATGAAGAGAGCAACTAGTGGAAGGCAAATGACATGCTAATTCAACTTTAATCCCCCCATTCCAACTAAACAATTCTCTCCTAGGTCACAAGTGGATGAGATGACCTTTAAAGACCCTCCTAATTCAGTCCAGTTCAAACGTGCCTACTATGTTTATGTGCAGGGCCATCTCCAGTCATCTGATCTATATCTTGCCACTGGACTCCTATGACTCTGGAGGAGAAAGTGAGGCTGGTGACTTTGCACAGCCCCCCTGTCACTTAAATCCAATTCACTTGCATGTCGTGGCATCATCTTCCTGATGTCGTGGTCCTCTTCGAGAACAAAGGACAAGCAACAGCTGTGTCTACGTGCAATGTAATGTGTTAGCCATTGGTGATATGAGTAGAGTAGCCCTACCAGGACTCCTGAGGCAATGACATCACTTTCCCAGATCCCACAGGAGACCACAGATGAGCATGATAACTTTTTTTAAGTGATTGGGAAATATGGAAAATGGTTACTACCTGTGGCAACTGCCACTAATAATAACAATAGCAGCAATACCAATAATAATAATAATAATACCTAATATTTGTAATGCACTTTATTAACAATGCATTTTATATACTTTACCTCATTTGATCTTTATAAGAACCCTGTGGAGTAGGTCCTATTATCATCCCCATTTTACAGATGAAGAAACTGAGGAAGGGTAAATGACTTGCCCAGAGTCACACAGCTGGTAAATGTTTGAGGCAGAATTTGAGCTCAGATATTTCCAACTCCCCATCCAGCATTTGATCCATTGTTCCACTTTTTGTTCTTTACTTTACTAGTGAGACTTTACTAGTGAGGCCATTAACCAGATCCACAAATGTAAGGCAAATACACGGCTAGAACTAAGTTGTCTAACAGGGACAAACCAGCCCAGCTTTGAAAAGAAACACTGTGCCAAGGGCCAATCTGTAATAGAATCAGATAAACTTTGTGCTTATACCCTAGGGGAGTAGGGAAACCGAGAGAGTGTGTGTGTATATGTGTGTGTGTGTGTATGTGTGTGTGTGCATTTATTTATTCATTCATTCATTTATCCATCTATCTCCTTATTTATTTATTTGTCTCGATATATTTTACCCTAAAGGACCTGAATTTACTTTACCTCTGTACAAATCCATATTCCTTTTTTGATTGAGTGTAACTTGGGGTGTGTTCCTGTTCGCATATCTCCCCTAAAATCTCATTTGACAGAAAGGGGGGAAAGGGGATTGTCCCTTTCCAGTACATTGCCCACCACTTGGGTTAGTGGCTCCAGCAGAGCCAAAGAGTAATCCAGAATGTCCTATACTTGTAAATCCTGGGAACATTTTTCAATTCAATCTGGGTTTCAAAGACTACTCCCCTCTTTCTTTTATTCCTTTATTCTAAGGGTCCTGTCCTGTTTTCCATCCCCACTACTCTCACCAGTTACTTTTAACCAGGGTTTCTCCCTTCCCCTCCTCCTCCACAGAATCAATGAAGTCTCATAGCTTCTCCCTTAACCCCCTCCTCTGAAGAAAGCATAAAATCCCTTCTGAGTTTTTCCAAGATTGTTGACAGCTAGTAGCATAAGTTAATAAGAGTTTTAAAAGGGTCTCTCATATTCTCCCTTCCTCCTCCTCCTCCTCCTCCTTATTTCTTCTTTTGGCTTAGTAGTGTAAGAAGCCAAAGTCACATATAGGTGGTAATAGTGCTTGGTATTTTGAGTGTACAAAGGGCTAAGGAGAGATTCATTACAATTCAGAGTCAAAAACAGATTGGAGAGTTTCCAGAATTTTATCTGAGGTGGAAAGTGGAGAATGAGATGCTGCCTCTGAGACTAAAGTAGGGATACAGAAAAGATAGGCATTTCCGGCACCTTCAGCTTTCTGTGCCTGGCCTATTGGGGCATTTCCAGTTTCTGTAGGGGTGTTCCCTTGGAAACTTTCTCTTTCACTCTTGGGGTCATCTCTCTCTTTTTTGCAGGTTCTTTTTGGAGTTTGTGTTCTGACTTCAGAGAGTTAGGTTTAACAGACTACTCTTTCATTTTTCCTCATATCACCCTTAGCACTTCCTTCAGTCCTGTCTGAGAGAAAGTAGATACTGTGACTCTAAAGCAAGGGGACTCAGAATGAAGCCCAAATAGATTCTTTTAATCCCTTAATGGATTGCAGAATGGAAGCTCTTCTTGTGGCCAAACCTGACATCAGATGCCCTGCAAGACATCAATTGTTTTAAAGGACTCATAAGTGCTTTGCTTATGTATGGGGCATACATATTCATTCTGTGGGATGAGGGTCAATACCCTCAATTTTTTAATGAGAAGAAATTCTAACTGGGATTGCCTAAAGAGGCTGATCAATGCCTGAAAATAAAAGGCTCCCTGCTGAAACCAAATACTCATTATTAACAGGACTGGCTACATTGATATGGGTATCATAAGATGGTGAGCTAATAACTTAGAAGTGGAGGAAGCTGGCAACTCAGTGACCTTACCCAGAAGGTGACGCTTTTCCTAGGACTGCGAACAAAGGATGCTGCTAAATTGACAAAAGCAGCTGATCGACTCCAGAGAACTGTAAGAGAAGTCTCTTGTAGCAGTTATCAGATAGAAGGAAAAAAACCTCTCAAATGATGCTCCTAGCCAGGGCAAGAATAAGAGAGGAGTGTTGAGGACAGATCACCTCTGACCCTAAGCAAAATTGTGCACTAAGTCTCCCTTATCTAAACACCTCTCCCTACCTCTACCTTTCAGGGGCCTAGTTCCCCACTGCCTCCTTTTATATCATCTGAAGAAAGGATTTAAATTATACCTAAGTATGATCTGAAGCAGAGCTGTCCAACTGGGTCTGGGCTGCACACAGTCCACAAAACTCTCAAATACAGCTCAAACCAGATTGAACATGTAATTGAGAAATGTTTAACAAAATAAATACAAATACAAAAACACATTTGTTACTGTTCAGTCATTTGAATCCAACTCTTCATGATACCCTTTGGGGTTTTCTTTGCAAAGACACTGGAGTGGTTTGCCATTTCCTTCTCCAGCTCCTTTTACAGAGGAGGAAACTGAGACAAACAGGGTGAAGTGACTTGCCCAAGGTCACACAGCTAGTACATGTCTAAGGACAGATTTTAATTCAGGAAGATGAGCCTTCCTAACTTCAGGCCTGCAGAGGGCTGGGAAGGGCCTCTTGTAAAAAGAAGGGATTTGAGCTGAATTTTGAAGGAATCCAAGAGGAAGAGATGGCGAGGGAAGCCATGGAAAACAGCTAGTAAGATGCAGCTCCGTGTGAGGAACAGCAGAAAGGCCAGTATCACTAATCGTTGCTGTTATTGGGTCATTTCAGTCACGTCCAGCTCTTTGCAACCCTTTTTGGGGTTTTCTTGGCAGACATACTAGAACAGTTTGCCATTTCCTTCCCCAGATCATTTTACAAATAAAGAAACTGAGGCAAACAGAGTGAAGTGACTTGTCAGCTAGTAAGTATCTGAAGTCAGGTTTGAACTCAGGTCTTCTGACTCCAGGCCAGGCACTCTATCTACTGCACAACCTAGCTGCCCAGGGTCACTGGATCATACAGCATGCAGAGGGGGAGGTAGCATATTAGAGAATTGGAAAAGTAGGAAGGGGCCATTGTAAAGGGTAAATGCTGAACAATTCCTAGAAGTAATAGGGAATCACTGTAGCTAACTGAGTAGGGGGCAGGGTGAAGGATGTCAAGGGTGATCTGAATAAGTAAGAACACAGAATTTGGAGTAGGATGGCCAAGGTTTGGGTTTTGTTTTTGTTTTTGTTTTGTTTTTTGTCTTTTTTAATTATTTGCATGTTGTCTTCCCCATTAGCAAATGAGCTTCTTGAGTGTGGGACCTGGTTTTAATCTTCTTTGTACTCCCAGGACTTAGCACAGTGCCTGGTGAGTGCTAAACCTTAATCAATGCTTATTGATTTAATGTCCATGTGACCTTTGTAATCTCTAAAGTCAAGCTCTAAATCCTGTGATCCTGTGATCTTTGGGAGACAGAGGACCTTTCCCAGCTTTCTAAGATCTTACTAAGAAGACAAGTCTGGTCTTCCCAGTAACCAAAGCATTAAAATAAAAGGACTTTCAGGCTTTTCTTTGGCTGGGGAAGTAGTGGAGTCTCTACTGAGTTCTGGAAGAAGGCATCCCCTAGATATGTAGGCTCCAAAAAATCTTTCGAGATTGATTTCACATTCTTTCTAGCCAAACAGGCCTGTTTGCTGTTCCCGACACATGACATTCCATTTCCTACCCTTGTGCACTGGTTGACCCCAGTGACTAGCATGCTCTCTCACCTCCCACGTGAATCTCAGAATCCTTAGTTCCCTTCTAGGCTCAGCTCAAATGCCTCCTGCTCCCACCAGTTACTGGCACTCACCTTTTCTCTAATATCATTGCTAATATAACTGGATCCCAAACTATAGGATTCTCTCCTTACGGGAGGAGATCAAGGCCCCACACCTATACACAAGGGTAAGGGCGGGCAGGGGTTGGTGATGGGGGGGGGGGGGTTGATAACAGCAAGAGAAAGGAGAGTTTTTAGTTTTCTGTGGATCCTCTTCAAGTCTTCCAACTATGTAGTCACTTCAAGCATGTCTGGTTCCCAGATTTGAGAAAGAAGATGGAAAATGCCAACTTCCCTTCAGGTTTCTGAAGGAAAAGATTCTAGGAAGAAGCCAACATGAGAGGAGTTGGCAGCCTCCAACACATAGCTCTTCTAAGCTTGCTACACTGGAGACTTCAAGGAACTTCCCTTTGGGTGAGATCTAGGACAGTCTCTTGCTGAACCTAGTTACTTTGCTCCCTACGGGAGCACCTTCACTCTGTATTGTCTGATGTATATTCTCACATGCATAATTCTCTGATTTCTGTTTTGCTGTGATTGGAACAAATTACTTTCTTTGTTAATTGTTATGTATGTTCATTGCAAAACTGGTATTTGGTGGGAAGGGAGTCAAGCCTTGGATATAAAACTTGGGGGCCTTCCTTCCCTAAACTAATGAAAGAGCTATCAGAAGTTAGACTAAATATGAAAATCACTTCCCCTAGACTAATAGTTTTTAAGGGACTGAAGATAAAATTCTAGCCTAGTGCTTCTTCTCGATGAGGAGGGCAAAGTGGCCAAGCTTCCAGCTTCCCAACTGCCTGCTTCTCTTCCTAGCAGTGATTAAAGTCTCCTTTGGAGAAGGATTGGGGGAGAAGATAGAGATGTCTATTCTATGTTTCTTTGGGCCACATAATGATCCCCAATGCTACATGTAGGGGTCAGCTCTCATTATATGATGTGTGTATGTGTGTGTGTGTGTGTGTGTGTGTGTGTGTATGTGTGTGTGTGTGTGTGTGTATACACACACACATATATTATATATGTACACATAGAGAGAGAGAGATGTAAAGATGGGTATAGATATGGCTATATACATGCATATACATGTCATACATATCACATTATAAATATATATCATATTTAGTTATTTGTATACATGCTCCCCACCCCTCCACATCCATGTGAGCTCCTTAAGAAAGAGAACCATTTATTTTTCTTTTTGTTTTAATTTTGTATACCTCACGGCTAACACAGTGCTTTTCCTCATATTAGGTGCTTAATAAATGCTTGTTAGGCTGAATTAAATGGAAGATATTGGCCTTGATGACACCTAAGGGGAACATCAAATAGAACACTGGGCCTGGAGTCAAGAAGAGCTGAATTCAAATCTCACCTTGAACGCTCACCAGCTGTGTATTTTGGCCAGTTCTCTTACTCTCTGTTTGCCTACAATTCCCCAAATGTAAAATGGGGAGAATAATAGCACCTAATTCCCATGATCATTGTGAACATCAAATGAATTATTTGTAAAGCACTTTAGCACAGAGCCTAGCACGTAGTAAGCTCTATATAAATGCTAGTTCTGATAATTACTATAAAATTATTTTTTAAATGGTAAATATTTGGGGGCAGCTAGGTGGCACAGTAGATAGAGTGCCAGGCCTGTAGTCAAGAAAATTCATCTTCATGAGGTGAAATCTGGCCGTTACCAGTTGTATGATCTTGGACAAGTCATATAACCCTGTTTGCCTCAGTTTCCTCATCTGTAAAATGAGTTAGAGAAGGAAACAGCAAACCACTCTCGTATCTTTGCCAAGAACGTCCCAAATGGGGTCATGAAGTATCAGATACAACCAAAATAAGAACAGCAACAACAAAAAAGTTAATCTTTACTTGTTTCTTTTTGCCTTCTCCCTTTCCCTTCTTCAGAGCCTCCTCTAGGGCACCCAGGGATGTCTGGCAGTTCTATCTTGTTATATTAGGGCATTAAACATGATAAGACTTGTTCAAAGGGTTGGTCGCTAAGCCATTGGCAGTTCTGAGACCCCATTCTCCTTGGACGGCCTAAAGACCACGATGATCATTTTGTACATGTTATAAGGCATCCTCAATGTCAGGCAAGCAGATGTAGTGGATGCACAGTAGAATTGGATTGCAGTCCTGGCTCCATCACTTGCTAGTTTTATGACCACGAGCAAGTCATTGAAACCTCTCTGAATCTCAGTTTTCTCATATGTAGAATAGGAATAATCACAATCACATACCATAATTTACAGGATTTGTTATAAGAAAAGTGATTGTAAGCCTTGGAGAATTATCAAAATATGGGTTATCTTTATTAATTATGTCTTACCCATGCCAGGTGATGTTTACATTTTTTAAAAGGAACTTGAAAAAAGCACTTTTAAATGAGCTAAGTTTTTTAGAGGTTTTCACTGAAGTCAAGAGAAATTACTAGCATCGTAGACAGAGCACTGGACCTGGTGGCCCAAATGAAGCTGATCATTTAAGTCATGTTCACCTTTTTGTGACCTGATTTGGGGTTTTCTTGGCAAAGATACTGGAGTGGTTACCATTTTCTTCTTTAGCTCATTTTGTAGATGAAGAACTGAAGCAAACAGAATTAAGTGACTTGCCCAGGGTTACACAGAGTGGATTTGAACTCAGGTCTTCCTGACTACATGGCTAGCACTCTATCCATTGTGCTACCTAAATGCCTGACCTGAATAAAGACCTGAGTTTCTCGGACACCAGCTAGATACCCGGCAAGGCATTTAAAGCCTCTCAGCCTTAATTTCCTCATCTGTAAAATGGAGATGATAATAGTATCACCTACCTGGTTGTTTTGAGGATAAATGAGATAATGCTTGAAATATGATTTGTAAAGCTCAAAGTACTGTATAAATGTTATTATTATTACTATTACTATTGTTACTGTTCACTTGGCCTACTTCATAATTATGCTTAGTGGTACCCTAGTATCTAACAAAACACCCCTGGATAAAAGGACCAATGCTGTTTTGCAAAATATTGCTTGTGAATAAAAACTGAACCTTATTGTAAAGTCACAAAACCCTAATTTAAGGACATTGATGTTTTTATTGAGATATCTCCTGATACTTACTATCTATGTCACCTTGGACAAGTCATTTGACCTCCTTCACCTTCAGAGGTTTAGACTAGAGGGCCTCTTTCTGAGGTCTCTTTTGGCTCTAGAATTACAATCCTATGATCCTATGAGTCCTCTCCTTACTCTCACTCATGCCAGCCTTCCCTTTTAAGAAAGAAAAAAGTCAAGCAAAGCCAACTTACACGTCAAAGAAATCTGAGCCCATATGAAACATTCCAAACACAGTCTCATATCTCTCTCCACGTCTTCCTTTCCTCATATCTAGTCCAGAGCCCAGATTGGTCATTATAATTATGCAGCATTGAAAATTATTTTACTATTCTTTTTTTACATTTACATTGTTATAGTTGTAGAGACTGCAGCTAGGTGGTGCTGTGGTTAGAGTGATGGGTCTGGAGTCAGGAAGACTCGTCTTCCTGAGTTCAAATCTGGCCTCACACTGGGCAAGTTATTTAACCCTGTTTGCCTCAGGTCCTCATCTGTAAAATGAGCTGGAGAAGGAAAGGGCAAACTGCTCCTGTAAAGTTGCTAAGAAAAACCCAAAATGGGGTCATAAAGAGTCAGACATGACTATGTGGACTGAACAACAAAATAGTTGTAGGAGTACCTTAAGTGTAGAGAGGCCCCACCTGTGGTGAAGGGCTGTCCTTATGTAGTTCAGAGGAAAGCACAAGAGATGCCTCCAGTCTCTTCTCCACCCACCCTTCTCCAAGGCAGACTTTCATTCCTTCCAGGAGGGAAAGCAAGAAGTTGGGGCTGGAGGCCACTCTGCTCTCCTCAGAGACAAGGGGTACAGGGATGGAAGGAGATCTGATTGGGTTCAAGCTAACTTCTGATAACTTTGTCATTGTTATTGGGGGTAGGTGAGCCCCAAGTTCTATATCCAAGGCTTGACCTTTTTCCCATCAAACATCATTTTTACAATGAAACATGAACTAAATAGGCAAGAAACCCACTTATCTAATCATAGAAAAACAGAAATCAAAGAAAGGATACATAGGATACATATATACCAGAAAATACAGAATGGAATTCTCCAATTTGGGAGCAAGATGTGTGTGTGTGTGTGTGTGTGTGTGTGTGTGTGTGTGTGTGTGTGTGTGTGACAGAGAGAGAGAGAGAGAGAGAGAGAGAGAGAGAGAGAGAGAGAGAGAGAGAGAGAAGGAGGAGGAGGAGGAGGAGAAGGAGAAGGAGGAAGGGAGGGGAAGGCAGAGAGAGAGAGAGAGAGAGAGAGAGAGAGAGAGAGAGAGAGAGAGAGAGAGTCGGTCCTTTATCTCACCCAAAGGATAAATGCCCTAAAGTCTCTAGTGTGGAGACAGGGATATGATGGAGACATGAGCTCCTTTCATGTCTTCCCAGAGCCTTTCTTTCAACAACCTGAAGTGAGGTTTGCATCTTCTATCCTGCCTCCTGAAGTTGGAAGCCAGAAGTGTGCAAAGTCACTTAGAGCACTCTAAAAGTCCATCCCCTACCCTGTAGTTTCCTCATCTGTAAAATGAGCTGGAGAAAGAAATGACAAACAGTTCTAGTATCTTTTCCAAGACAACCCTAAATGGGGTTATGAAGTTGTATACAACTGGAAAACAACTGAACAACAACAAATTGTTATTTTTATGCAGAAATATTTAGGCAGACCCCAATAAACAGCTAGTCTTAGTCTGTTGTGATTAATGAAGTTTTAAAGTGAAATTTGGGAGAGGAGAAGAGTAACTTTTTGTTCTTTAAGAGTGAAAAGTCTGACTATTTTCTGTGAGAGGTAAGATGGGAAAGAGTAAAAATTTTTGCCCTTCTTTTAGGGAGTCAGAAACAGTGTCCAAACCCAAGCAAGCACATACTACTCTAGACTAAAGTAAACTATTGAGGAGAAAATAAGCCTTATATGTGGCATTTATGTAAAGCCTATTATATTGGGGTGTATGGGGTTTTCAAGGAGTACTAGCACCTCTGCTGTGAAGGTTGCTGAGCCCTTTTCAGGGCTGCTCATCCACCTTTGGTCTCTGCCACCTGTGTCTCCTAGAAGCTGTAGAATACGCAGTGGCCACACCCCAGTAAAAGCATCTCAACAGACGGGCTAAATCAGGTTGAAGGTAACTGAAAGGCCTCAAACCAGTTGGTGAATTGGATTTACCCCAAGCATGTGAAGACTTCCCCTGGTGGAATGGCCAGATGAGAACAATTTGTTCCAATGCCATGAAGGCAGCTGAAGCAGAAGCTGTGGAGCACCTAGTTTGGTCAGACATCAAAAGCAACAACGTCATTCAGTGCAAGCCAGGCCGTTGCCAATTGTCTTGACTTTTGCCTTGCCACTGGACTTCAAAGACTCTGGAAAAGAGAGTAAAGCTGATGACTTTGCACAATTTTTTCTCACTTAAATCCGATTCACCCAGGAGGCAAGGCATCACTTTGTCATGTCATTAATTCTCTTCAAAAATGAAGACAAATGAAAGAAAATTGAAAACAAAGAGAAAGGAAAGAAAATTGAAAACAAAGGATAAACAACATTATATATCAAGTATTAGTTGGGGTATGGCAGGACCTAACCAAAGCCACCATCACCACCTTAAGCTGGAAAGGTTTCCGGCATCTAAGTCCAGATCTCACCAGACCTTCCCTAAGGGGTAAGATAAAGATGCATTGCTATAAACTGAAGGGCTGGAGAGTGGAGCAAAGAGCTCCTCCAGAGCCTCCCTTTAGAGAGGGCTCAGAGTTTCCATCCAACTCTTCATCTTCCTCTAGCTGCTCTACTTAGTTTTGACTCCACCAACATCCTGCCCCCAAGCCGGGTACCCTCTGCTGCCCCCTCCTTTTCAGCTTCTCTCATTAGATTGTAGGCTTCTCAAAGGCAGGTGCTGCCTTTTCTTCTTTTTTTTATTTATATTTCCAACTCTTAGCATAATGCCTGGCACACAGTAAGTGCTTAATAAATGTTTGTTATATTGTTGATATAAACTGGGTGCCCTTATATCCCTGGGACCTTTGTTTCACAGACTACTCAGTCCTAGTGGCCCTCTTTTGCCTATGTGGGCATATTACTCAGGTGGTACTCAGTAGGACTCAGCTCCAATCTTCTTTATGCAGGAAAGTTAGATGACCGTGCCTACCTTCAGAGCTTCATCTGGTTCCCCCGGTCTACACCTATGTATGTCCCTACCCTATACTTGGGGGTAAACTAGGTCTTAAAAGATGACGATCCAGGCACATTTTCCAATCATCCAAAAAAAAAAAAAAGATGGATATTCAACAGAGTCCTTTGAGGCATTCTTGCAACAAGACCAAACGTGAGCAGAATATTCAACTTATAAATGCCCCCAGTGAATACAATTATGAAGGAAAGAATAAGTGATAAAATAAATTATGCCCATATCTTGAGGTTATTTTTTTAATTAAAAGAAGTGATAAAGAGAAAGGCTGATTTAGAATTTTTAAAAAGTAAAAAAAAAAAAGGATCTGGAAGATTTTTTTATATTTTTTTAAGATGTAAAACAATTTTAAAATTTAAAGATATAGAACTGAGGGTGAAGGAGTATAAATGGAGCATCATGACTAAACCCCACAACCCTCCTACAGGTGAATCAAGGTATTTAGTAGGACGAAGGGGCAGTGCATAAATAGAGACAGGGCAGGTGGAGGACAGCGGTCTTACTAAGTCCCTAGATGAAAAGTGAAGGGAGGTTGACTCCACTAATGTTTCAGTTACAAGAGGGGCTGCTCAAGTATGGGAGAGGTGGTAGCAGGTAGAGATTTAAACTGAGGAAAATGAAAGAGTCTGAAGTCCAAGGATCCCATTGAAGAGCATTCCTTGGGAAGAGATGTATATGTCTGAAACAGAATATTGGGACCTCATGATATATTTGATTTTAATTTAATATATTTAATTTAACGTCTTCTCTGAGAAAATGGTATGCCACTGTGAACAAACTCTTGTCCCAGGAAAAGGAATATATAAGCTGTGAGGGACAAGCATCACTTTTATGGGTGGGAAGGAAATGGACACACAGAGATGAAATTGCACAGGCAATGAGTAGAATAATAATGGGAGACACAGGAGATAAAGTCAGACGTATGATTTGGGATAGAGCATGATTTCTAACAAGAAGCATTGCTTCTATCTCCATTACTTCCTTCACAAATTGGTAATAATAAGAATAAGGCATAACAAGAAAAAATAGATGATCAGATCAGACATATAAAGGCAATGACATAGAAACTGATTAGGAGTTTCAATCTTTCATCAGGAAATAAGCAATACACAGAGATTTAAAAAGGAATAAAGATATAGAACATGAATCAGAGAATAAAATTTCAGAATAAATAGAAACCAAAAAGAATTACAAAAGAAAACAAAGCAAAGCAAAACCTTTTTAAGACAGAAAAATAATATTGACAAATGTAAGAAGCTAAAAGGGAAGTGATATTTTGAATTAAACACTTAAAAAAGAGAAAAGAGGGGAAGAAATAAATGATTAAATAAAAGAAAAATAAATAAATATGTTTAAGTAAAACTAGAGACAGGACAAACAAATGGGAGCAAAATAGTTGTGTGGGAGTCAAGCAGGAAGAGAGCCTATGGGAATAAAGTTACATCAAAAGAGTTCTTACACAACTAGCTGCAGTGATAAAGTATGGCTTTAAAAGACAAAGGAGATTTTTTTACTCTTTAAAATCTTCAGTATAGCAAATGGAAGAAACAAACAGAGGGAAACAACACCTAAGCCTCACAACTTTTAATGTGAGTGGACTAAACAATACAATAAAATAAAAGAGGGTGGCAGAATTAATAAGAAAATAAAACACTACAATCTGTTGTTTATAAGAAACACATCTAATAAGCAAAGAAACACATGGAATCAAAATGAGAGATGAAAATAAAATTTACTAGGCATCAAGTGGATCAAAAAAAAAAAAGCAAGACCTGCAATCATCCTATGAGACAAATGAAAAATAAAAATTCACAATATCAGTAGAGACAAGCAAGAAAATTACATTGTGATTAAAGGAAATGTAGATGATAAACTAATATATCAGTATAAACATATATGTGCCAAATGGTATAGCATTTAAATTTATAAAGGAAAAGTTAACAGAATTCCAAAAAGACAATGTAACAATGCTCTAAGGTGTCTATCCCAGCTCCCACTTGAATTGATGAGTCAGGTCCTTAGAGTATGGCTCCTATAACTCCCCTCAGGGTTCTTGAGATTAACAGTGAGTGGTTGGGGAGGGGGCATCTCTTTAATGTTGTAGCTCATAAGCCCCTACCAGTGTGTTTCATCCCCCCCCCTTGAGTATTAGTTGAAATCATTTAACTAGTCAAACATTTTGCTTTTAAAAAGTAACATTGACTAAAGTGGTGCAGTAACAATAGTCGGTACAAAACACCACCACCCAAACTGACCAATAAATAGGGTCTCAGGAGAGTGGGCTTAAGCTTAGAGAGCAAGTGTGTCAAAGGGGTAATTCCCAGATCTAGGAAGTTCTCTTGTTAGAGTCCTCAAGACTCCTTGTTATTCAGTTGCTTTTCAGTTTCATGATCCCATTTGGGATTTTCCTGACAAAGATACTGGAGTGGTTTGCCATATATATCCTTTTTTAGCTCATTTTACAGATGAGGAACTAAGGCAAACAGAGTTAAATGACTTGCCCAGGGTCACACAGCTAGTAAGTATCTGAGGCCAGATTTGAACTCAGGAAGATGAGTCCTCCCGACTCCAGGCCTGGGACTCTATTCAGTGCACCACCTCGCCACCCCATTCCCCTTAGTAGAGTGTAGTTTGTCTGCTGGGCAATTCATAAAGCCATAAGTATGTGTCTGGTCTGTCCCTGATGTGCTAAGCTACCAATCAGACATTGCTCTTAGCTGATTCAGGAGCAATGCTAAGATACTGATGGGGAAAAGAGAAGTCCCCTAGACTTCTGAAGTTCATGAGATCTTTCTCTAAGTCAAGGGAGGGGAATGAAGAGGAAACCAAGACCTAAGCTAAATCCTGGGGTTCTGCTACCTCCTTTGCCCAACCCTCGCAGATTCCTTTTCAGGAGGTTAGCTGGAATGTTCTCTTCTTTCTTTTTGCTCAAATCATTGGGCACAAACTAACTTGAAATTACATAGAAGACCCGAAGGGAATGGCCAAATTTCTTGTCAATGCAGACAGAATTTCCATGCAACATCACTCCAGATGATGAAGAACTTTTTTTTTCTCAGTCTAAATCATATGATTTATTGACTGGTTAAGACATGTTCCTACCTTGTTAAGGTAGCACTTACTTTAAGTAGGTCAGGGTAATTTATTGATTACTCAATAACTCCCACTCTGACAGTAGTAATGCAATAACAGTAGAAAAATTGAATGTTCAAACATTTTAAATAAAATTCTGGGGAAAAGACTGCAGCAATTTACATGAAAGGGAAAAAAAACAAGAATACAAGAATGTTTGCACATTAGGAAACAATTAAAATAATCATATTTTAAAAATGTTTAAAAATACTTGTTTATCTTAAAAGATGCAAAAAAAGCCTTCACAGAGTATAATACTCATTCATGAAAAATAAATGGGTAGACATAGAACGATCTTTATTTACCATGATAAAAGTATCTATCTAAAATAAAAAGTAACCATTATATACAATGGAGAAACACAAGAGCCTTTCCCAATAAAACAGGTGTTGGGTAACAATGCCTCCTTTCCCCTCTCTTATCCAAAATGCTTCTAGAAATGCTAGCGACTTCAACAAGATAAAAGAAAGAAATTATAGGCATAAAAAGGAAATATAATCATAACCTATTTGCTGATGACATGATAGCTTACTTAGGAAATTCTAGGTAATGAACAAAGAAACTAATGTAGACAATAGGTTTATAATAGTAAAGTTGCTGGCTACAAAATAAACCCAGAAATAATGATATAATTTTGGTATAAAAATAACAAGATCCAAGAGACAATTATAGAAAGGAAGCACTACACAAAATAACAATAAAATGTACACAAAATATCTAAGAATCAATCTGCCAAAGGACACTCAACATGCAAGCACACGCACACACACTCACACACACACACACACACACACACAACACACACACACACAATTATACAAAAGGTTCCTTAAAGAAATAAGAAACAACTAAACTGTGGGCTATTCAGTGCTCATCACTGGGCCAAAAAAATATAGTGACAACAATGATACTACCTAAATTAACTTACAGATTTAGTACTATAATAATCAAAATCCAAAAAAAAAAAAAGGATACACAATGAGGCAAGAATTTGGAGGGGAATGAATCACAAGAATGGACCTTTTTTTTTTTATGGGGAGTGAGACAGTATGTTGTAAGGATCTAGGATTTTATTTAGTTAAATAAGAGGAGTCACGTGTGAGAGATGATAGCTATATCCTAAGCTATTTCAGAGACTAGAAGTTGGTTCTGATTCGGGAGCCATTTGGAGAACTTGGTGTCAGATGCAGAAATAATTGGCACTATCCTGAAATGAGAGGTTTAATGGACTGAGGAATGACAGAAAATTGAAAAGTCTCTGATCAGAAAACTATGCTTTCCCTGTGTTGTCCATGACTTGTAATAAAGAACTGGGATCATTTCATGGATGAAATTCTAATTAAGAGGGCTAAAGATTTCCTATGAACTGTTTTTCAGTGTGGCAGTGCTGCTGTGGTACAGATAATACAGGTGGGAAAATATTGCAGGGTTGGGGAAGGGCAATTCCAAATGAACAGGGGAAAGGGGAATAGAAGAATCTAGTAGTGCCTGTCTCCTGCCCCCCCAACCTACTTTCCCCCCTTCTTGTGTTTCTGGTTTGCTAAAACAAACAAACAAACAAAAAACTAAGTTAAGGGGGATAACATCTTTAGGCTATAAATCTCTCTGTTTTTGTTTCTCCTGTTTATCACCTCAGACTGACTTAAAACTGTCACAGTCAGTTCCACTGAGTAGTGATCACCCTGGAAAGCAAGCCCAGGGAGCACCACCTCTCCCACATTTTCCATTGGTGGGAGAGGAAAAAGAAAGAAAAATAGATACATCTACTGGTTTTAGTTATGTTTTTATTGAAACTGATTCTTCCTATATTACCATGCTAGAGGTACAGTAACCACTCATGGTCAGATACCAATGTTGCATGGTACAAAAGCTTTAACACACTCTGTTCCTCCAACCTAGGCTAGTTTGCCCCTCGTTAGGCAACCTAGTTGCCCTCCATTCCCAGGAGCTCATCATTTTAGTGCCAGATTCATTGTGGTCATGCAATCAATTTTAACCCTACTGATCTACCAGCCTCCTCCAAGAGGAGAGATTGCAGACCAGTCACACTTACACCCAGCATTTACTGTTTCATCCAAACTGCTATTGCTCCCCATGGATAACACACACACACACACACACACACACATAACACACACACACACACACACACACACACACACCAGCTTGCTAATTTACTTTATCTAATAATAGGATAACCAAGAGCAATAAGGACAGACAAAAAGCAGAGTTACAGTCCATAAACATTTCTTAAGCACCTACTATGTGCTAAGCGATGGGGATACAAATAAAGACATAAGACAGTCCCTGACTTCAAGGAGCTCACAGTTTATTATGGGAAATAACATATAAAAGGAAACAGAAGGATGGGGCGACGAGGTTGGGGTGGGGCACGATGAAGTCATGTCCATGTGATAGAAAATGATCTGAAGAGGTTTGAGTTTCTGAGCTGATTTTATTTTGCAGAAAGGTAGGTTTCTGAAGATAAGGAATGGAGAATTACTTGAGTGCCATCTCTAAATGGTGGAATATCTAGGAGGAGCTCACCTATGTACAGCCTCCACCCTCTCTGATCAGAAGGAGGAAGCACAAGGTAAAGAGGAACACTAAGGTTCTGCCAGCACAGCTCAGGGAAATGGATTAGCCGGTGCTAAATGTTTCTGACTGTAAACACTAAGATGGTTTTTTTCCTACTTAGACACTAAAGAAGAAGCTGCTAATACAGTGGCCTCCTCCACATCTCATAGTCACAGGAGGCGGAAAATGTCATTAAGTGGCAATCTTACTAAACCAGATCCATTCAGAGATGAAGCCACACCAGCCACACTCAGTGTTCAGTGATGCAGTGACAATCAGCTATTCACTAAAGTCTTTCTAAATGAAAGAGGCAGGGAAAACCTATGCACCAGCATCTTTTCATATTTCCCAAGGAAGGAAACAAGTATTTATTAAGCACCTACTGTGTGCCAGGCAATGTGTTAAGTGCTCTACAAATATCATCTCATGATCCTCACACCAACCCTGTAAGGAAGGTGCTATTATTATCTCCATTTTACAGTTGAGGAAACCAAAGCAGACAAAAGTTAAGTAACTTGCCAGGGTCACACACCTAGTGAGTATCTGAGGCTGCATTTGAACTTGAGTCTTCCTGTCTCTAGTCCCAGCACTCAATCTACTGCAGGGTAGCTGGAGGAGGTGTTTGCCCACGTGGAGAACTCTTCCCTCACCTCCTCCTTTCTCTTCCAGCACCTTTCTCCCAGAGCTCTTCATGAACAATCCCAGATGCCTTCACATAAGAATGACTGTTCTGAAACATCTGCAGCTGGTGGATGCCCAGATGGCTATGCACCACCATGCAGGGCTACATAAAAGGGGAACATTCCATAAGGATAAGGTAATGGTCACAGAGTGTAAAGATTTGAATTTCAGTTACGACTTGGAAGCTGAAAGTTATTTAGGGACCTGGGGTTAAATAATAAATAGTTCACATTTATGTAGCACTTTGGAGTTTACCAAGTGTTTCCCTTACAGCAGCCCTATAAGGAACCAACCTAGCACTTTGTTCTTACCTATTTCACATGCTTACTTCATTCTGTTTTGTATCATAGTTACAGGACTCCCTTGTTAGATTCAAGCTCCTTGAGGGTTTGAGGCTTGTGTAATACAGGTGAACTGGACTATAGATTTGAAACAGCCTTTCATATAGCTGCTGTCAGTTTGCAATTCTTTTAAGAGCTGTTTGTTCATATTCTTTGTCCACTTAACTGCTGGGCTTATATATTTGTGTTAGTTCCTTTATTGGGTGTGTGGAGGACTAGCACCTCTGCTGTGAGGACTTGCTGAATCCTTTTTAGGGCTGTTCATCTACCTTTGGTGTCTACTTTTACCCATCTCTTACCTGTGGCTCCAAGAAGCTGTGGCATGCGGAGCAACCACCCCATGGTAAACTGTCTCCACAGACAAGCCACAAACCCAGTGGTGAGTTGGGGTGGGGGGGCTGCAGGAGCAGTGGCTACCCCTAAGCGCATGAAGACATCCCTTGTCAGAATGGGTGGATAAGGACAATTTGTTCCAATGGCCATGCAGGTGAATGAATCAGATTCTGTGGAGCACTTAGAGCTTGGTCAGACATCAAGGATGCCAAGGTCATCCATTGCATCCTGGGCCATCACCAGTCATCCTAACTTGTGTCTTGCCACTTGACTTTAATGACTCTGGAAGACAGAGCAAGGCTGACAACTTTGTGCAGCTCTGTCTCACTTGAATCCAATTCACACATACGTCAAGACATCACCCATGATGTCATTGGTCCTCTTCGAAAACAAAGGACAAACCACAGTTCCCTATATATATTAGATATCATATTGTTATCAGAGATGTTTGATGCAAAGTTTTTACCCCCCAATTTTTGGTTAAAAAGATCTTTCAAAATTGTGTAATTAAATTGTCTATTTTAACTTTTGTGGTAACTTCTATCTCTTGTTCAGTTAAGAATTCTCCCCCTTACCTAAAACTCTGAAAGGTAGCTGTTATCATTCTCTTTTAATTTCATTTAGTATGATTTTTTAATATTTAGATCATTTATCCATTTTGAGCTTATTGTGAAATATGGTCTAAGATGTTGATCTAACTTTAAATTTTGACCAATTGGTTTGCAGTTTTTCCAGGAAGTTTTGTTAGATAGGAAGTTCTTCCCTAAGTATTTGTGCTCTGAAGTTAATAAAACACAAAAATGGTGTATTTTTTAAAAATTTTCCTCATTTAATCCATCCCACTTATTTGTTTCTACTTTTAGCAAGTACCAAATTACTTTTATGCTTACTATTTTATCATGTAATTTGAGGTCTGGAAGTGATATTTCCTCCATGTGCCCACTTTTTTTCATGATTTCCCTTGAGATCCTACATCTTTTATCTCGCTAAATGAATTCTGCAATTATTTGGTCTAGTTCTATAATGTATCCCCTTGGGAGTTTCATTGGTATGGCATTAAATCTGTAAATTAATTTAGGCAACAGCATTATTTTTGTTATATTGGCACAACCCAGACATGTATCTCCCTCAATGTTAAACAATGTTTTGTACATAGTAGATGATTTACTAAATTTATTTTTAAATTGAATCAAATTGTCTACACAATTTTGGGCTTTGGGCTCCACGCTCAGCAGATTTAGTATTATTGTCATTACCAACCTTCACACCTTTTCCTTCCATCATCCTAAATTGCTATTCATGTTTAATCCCCATTTTTATCATAATTTCCATCATTTTTATTCCTATTATCAGGTTCTAGGACATTAATGTAGAAAGACCGGGAATTATGAAACTCTGATCCACTACAAATTCATGCTATCCAATTTCAGCTAGATTTTCTCTGCTGCTTGAAATTTTTTTTTCATCTCTTATAAGTTTTCTGGCCTACTGCCTGTTTCTTTCAAAATATCTCCACTTGCCTCAACCCCACCCCCCCGCAAATCCTATTCACTTATACACTGTGACAAAAAAAACCCAAACAACCTCTATACTCTGCATTTTAGCTAAAGGCTATCAGCGATAATTTATTACTATATAAGAATTTCTGCTCAGAAAAAGGTCCAAATAAGCAGCGTTTCCCTTGCTAACTAGAATTTTCTCTGAAGACTCAAGCAATAATCGCTTACATTTTATAGTAATTGTGAAACAAAAGACAAAATTCCACATAAAGATAAAAGATAAGTATATAGTTTAAGCTTAAAGTTCTTTTATTTGCTTAAACAGAATAATAATAATGTCAATGTCAGCTTGCACTTGAAGAAATATCATTCTAAAACTAATTCAAGACTTTCCAGCTAATCAAGGATGAATAAAGAGAGACTGAAATACAGTTACCCCTTTGACATCACTTTCCCCATAGTAGTTCTGATATATCATGGGTCAGCATAAAAAATTAAAGGGGAATTTTGGGGAGTTTTGCAAAAACCACAGACAACTCCAAAGGTCAGCAGATGACACAGAAAAAGTTT
Organism: Phascolarctos cinereus; assembly: GCF_003287225.1. Taxonomy (NCBI): domain Eukaryota; kingdom Metazoa; phylum Chordata; class Mammalia; order Diprotodontia; family Phascolarctidae; genus Phascolarctos; species Phascolarctos cinereus. The sequence goes on along the minus strand of NW_027555847.1, from coordinate 266,294,513 downwards.
AGAAACTCCAAAATGCATAAAATATGTGGATAGTATTGTATAATATCAACCCAAATTTTACAATGAGGTAGTGTAAACACCTCATAAAAGAAAAAGAAAAAAAATCAGACTTCTTTTCTGGTCCAAAGATTGGGCCAAAAATTTTTTTGCCAATTTTCCAGATTGGGGATGCATTATGGCCCTAACTCCTGTGATGAGGAAGGGATCACTGTGCTGTTCTTTACTGAATTAACCAAAAAACCTTCCCACTCTTAGTTTAGTCAAAAAAAGAGAAGCCTTTTCTCTAATTTTAGTTTCAAGGAATCGTGAACCCTACTCTCCTGGACTTGATTAAATCTTCTTTTCAAGGAAACCAATGAGGTTTTTCATTCAGATCTTCAGACTAAAGCACTCTCAAAATATTATTTCTTAATATTTTATAACACAATTGTGGCCTTAGTATTATATGTTTCCACAAAACCCATAATCACATTTAACACTTGACCTTACTTCCTTCTTTATTAAGATGGAGACACTCTCCCCCATTAGTGACCTGATTTCACATCCTCTACACTTTACGTTGGCACTCATCTTTCACCCCAGATTCAGAAGTAATGGTGACTCACTTGCCAAGATGAATTCTGTATCCATGGAAAGTATACCCGTAGCAAACCCAGCAATTTTTTTTTAAACCCCCATTTTCGTTTTTAACAACCCATATATCTAATAAAATGAAAGTATAATGTGTGTTTGATCACCTAACATGACATTACTGAAGTGGAAGTTGCTGGTGTACTTCTTCCAGGAGACTGGACCATGTGCTGACATTCTGCATTAGCCTACTACATGACTGGGAGCAGCCTTTTCCATTGGCCATACAGCCAAAAAGGTCAGTGTCTTTAAAAAGGCATGGCCCAGCAAAGGTGACTTTTCTGCATTCCAATTTAGATTGAAAGACTCATTCACTCACATTATGTAAGTGGCTCAAGGGCCATCTCTCCCCTCCTTTCTTTAGCTTATACACCCCAAGAAATGGGGCTGGTTCCTTCATCCTTTTCCTTTCTAGGTACAGGAAGTGTAGTCTCCACCCACAAGAATTTGAGTTCAGTAATCCAAGCTGGGCATTGCAGACATCCCAATGGTGAAGCCTTAAAGAGCACAGGTCAGGGCACTACCCATTTGGGGTTTGGGATTTGAATTGGGTGGGGCTAATGCTAGGGAGTAAGCTAAGTGGTGAGCCTAGTCCACACCCCAATTACAAAAGTCCCTCCACAAGCCCAAATGGAAATATCCTGCCTTCCCACAAGTAGTTTTGAACATTTCTTTATTTATATAGGGTATTATTCTATATTTGTGAAAGGTATATAAGTGAGAAGAAAGTTATCTGCATTTCAAAGGGAACTAAAACACTGGATAGTGTGAACCAAACCAGCTTCTATGAGTGAAATTCCTCACACAAACACCCCTTTCTGCTTTGCATCCACACAGGAGTTTCAAGCAGTTCTTTAAATTGCTGCCACTGTTCTTTATCACACAAGCTGTTTCTAACCTTTTTCCATGAATACCACAGGTCTTTGATAATTTGTGTTCAACAATAATCTAAAACTTTCTGAGGATTACAGCTGGGTGAAGTAACCTATACATCACTCTCATAATAGAAACTATATAAAGGAACAGAGAGGTGATTCCAAATTTGATATTTTATAGAAGAGTTTATGATCTGGATTTATGATCTGGAATGAATTATTTTTTTAGACTCTAGAACATGAAAAGTGTGTGTGTGTGTGTGTGTGTGTGTGTGTGTGTGTGTGTGTGTGTGTGTTTGAAGTCTGGTTGTTTAGCTGGGATTTTTAATAGAAATTCTAGAAAACCAAAGAATCAAACACTGAGCGGGGAAAAAGAAGAAAAAAAATTACTTCTGCTGGGCCATTATTATTTAAAACAAGCAGAATCAGAGGCCCTGAGTTTCAATACCATTTTGGCCACTTACTATCTATGTGAGCTTGGGCAAATCATTTCATCTCTCTGGGCAATTTGTGATTTTATGTTTTCTTCTATGAAGCCCTTCCTGATCCTTTCAGCTAAAAGTGATCTTGCTCTTCCTAGGACAGGTCATTTCATTTCTCTAGGCTTCAGTTTCCTCCTCTGTAAAATAGGGGTATTGAGCTAGATAACCTCAAAGTTCCCTTTCAGCTCTTTAGTAATGATGCTCTGAGCCTATGTACAGCTCTCATGTGAAATTCTAGATAACAGAAATTCTAGGAAACCCAAATCTATGTTCTTCAATGTTAATTTCACCAGCCAGGCTCTTACCTTCCCTAAGGCCTTATTCCCCTTCGAGCTCTAACATCTTCAATTTTTCTCTGTGTCCTGGCTCCTTCCCTTCTGACTTTAAATTGACTTGTCACACAGCTATTAAGTGACTGAAACTGAATTTGAACTCAGGTCTTTCTGACTCCTGATCCAATACTCTTATCTACCTAATTGCCTTTCCTAACTGCCTTTTCTCTGTAACTACAACTTCCTTAACCCCATGAAATCTGTCTTTAGTCTTCACTGAAACTACTTTCTTGAAGATCACTGAAAATTTCTGAATTATTAAATCAAATGGCTATTTCTCTCTCATGTAGGAATAACTGTGTGAAAACAATGGTTCTTTTTCACACTGCTGGGTAGAATGCAACTTTTGTCAACAAAACTTAGTCTTTAAAATACAACCTTACCACTTCCCTGCAATGAGGTAAGGATTTTAGAAGAAATGATTGGGTGATTTTTAAAAGATTTTTCAACCACTGATTTGTATTCCCTCACATGGAGCTCAAACATAGCTCCACACTGGCTTTCTTCACTGGTGAAGAAACCTGGAAGACATCTCCTTGTCAATAGCTTTCTAAGTCAAGGAGAGCTGTAAGACAGAATTTGATTCTGGGCATCTTCAGTGCGTCAAAATTGAAGCAGGACATGATAGTGAGCCTCTTTTAGAATAACATTTCCAGAAGCCCTGTTTCCTTTCCAGTTCACTGAGAAAATGTTTGTCATAGAACCATGATAACAGACTACAGAGAGAAGGCAGTTACTTAATTCTTACTGTTTCCATTTTCTTTCCCAAAGAAAATAATTTTCACCCTTTACTTCATCTCTTCTTTCTACTCTTGGAATCCTTGAGGTCAAGTCCTTTTTTCCCCCCAAGGCTCTGCTTGTACTTGTTTCAAAGTTATTCTCTTCTAGGATTACCTGTTGGGTGTTTTTTGACTTATAGTATGTCTTCATTGTGTTCAGTCTCTGTTTGCTCACACTTCCTGTCTCCTGGTTCTTGAGACTTTGTGTCAAGGACAGGCTCTGTCTTCCTTCACTCTTAAATAGAATGTTTAGTCCCTATTTGATCCTAACCTGAACTTTCTAGGTGTCCACCTCTCCCAGCATGTCTGCACTCAGAACACCAACAGGTCTCAGACTCTCTGAAATATCTCCAGTTAGAGCACTAGCATCCCTCCCATTTGGCATCCCTTGAGCTACTGGCCCCCATAGAGCTTCCCTGTCAGAGGCCTTCAGCCTTCCAGCCCTTCAAAGTATTCTTAATCAGTCTTGAAGTCTTCAGTAACTCCCAGAGCATTCCTGGCCATTGACATGAACTATTCACCTGAGCTGGTGCTGGCTTCCCTGGCAGGACTCCTCTCTAATGCCTCTAGGTTTTTGACTGACTCTTTGTGCTGTTCTAGCCTTGATAAATGGGTTTACTATTGTTTCTCTTTGGATTTCTTCTCTAAACCCATCCTTCCTGATAATTTCTCTATCTTTCCAAAGGACATCCTATTCACAACCCCGGAGTCATCTGTGACTCTTCATTCTCCCTCCCCCCACATAATCTATCAGTCAACATGTGTCAATCCTACCTTCTCAACATCTCTGGCAATTATTTCTTTCTCTCCACCTACGTGGCCACTACTTCAGTTGAAGTAACAGCCCTTATCACCTCTCTCCTGGACTATGAAAATAGCCTCCTAATTGGTCTCCCTGCTTCTACTCTCTCCCCTCTTCTGTCCATCCTCCACACAGCTGCTAAAATACGTGTCTAATCATGTCACATCCCTTCTCAAGGTGCTTCACAGTGTCCCTGTTGCTTTTTGGATAAAATACAAATCCCTGTGTTTGGCATCTAAAGTTCTTTACCACCTGACTGCAGTCTATCTTTCTGGGCTAATTAGATGCTGTTCTCTCTCATGCATTCTATGCTCAAGCCCAACTGGCCTGTTTACTCTTCCCCATATGTGGCATTAATTATATCTCCTACTTCTGTGCCTTACCTCTGTTTCTTGAAACCTCCATCTCCCTTCAAACAGAAGCTCAAATAACTGTCAAGAAACCATTCCTGATTTCCTCAGGTATAAATGCCCTTCCCCAAATTATTCTGTATCTTAAAAATGCATATTTTGTGTAATCCCATTCCCCAGAGACATTGTCACTAAAATATGAGGCCATCCCAAGCTAGAAGAGCTCAAGTCACAGAAGTAGTTGTAAGTCCTTCCGTTTTCTAATGGTTTCAAGAGAGATTTTCACAGAGAAACCACAAGTCAGACAGATGGGAAAAGAGGAAGGAGAAAGGAGGGTAGAACTGGAAATCAGTGCTGGCTAATGCCATGGTGAAAAGGGCCCCTTCCCCTGTCCTTTTTTGCCAAGACATTCTAGAGGACAGCAAAGCAATTGTTGGCTGTTGCTAACCTGACAGCTGCAGGTAGAGTAGAAAGAAGCAGAACAAAGGTGGTGACTGGATCCAATCAAAAGATGATGGGTTGAAACCAATCAGAGAAACTGAGGGCACATTGGGTGGTCAGTAAAATGTCCAGAACCCAGTACACTTTGCTTTCCCCCTTCTTCCCAGAGTATAATCCAGGGAGGTTCCCATTTACCTGTCTGATTGCTTTCTTCCTATTTTTCCTGCCCTAACAGACAGGGGAAGAGAGTATAGAAGGTTGGGGAAGAAAAGAAAGATTTCTCTCCAGCCCTGGTCTCACCTCCCACCACCAAAGTCATATTGCAGCTTGCTTTACCTCATTTTAATACTTATTTGCATTTCTATGTTGATTAAAAATCCTATTAAAGTATATGACAATTTCTAATGAATTTTATCTGAGTGCTTGAGTTGAGATTGGTAAATCAAAAAGAAATAGATTTTCTCCAAAAACGATGAGTTTGACACTTGAGCTGGTGAAAGAAAGAGAGATAGGGACCGGAAGACAGAGATGGATAGACAAGGAAACAGAGAAAGAGAAAAGAGAAAGAGAGGGAGGAAGAAAAAGGAGAAACACAAAGAGAGAAACAAAGAAATAGAGAAAGGAGGGAGAAAAACAAACAAAAAGAAGCAAAGGTAGAAAATCAGAGACAAATAGAGAGATGGAGAGACAGAGAGAAAGAGAGAGAAGGAAAAAAAAAGGAGAGGGGGAAGGGAGGAAGAAAGAGAAACAAAAAGAACCAGAGATAGAGAGATAGACAACAAAGAGAGACAAAGACAGAAAGACCAGGAGACAGAGACAGAGAAATAAGCAGAGAGACAGAGAGAGAGAAAAGGGAGAGAAGGAGAAAGAGAGTGAGAAACAGAGATGAAAAAGAGGGAAAAAGGGAGACAAGCAGACAGAAAGACAGAGAGACAAAGTCAGAGACAAAAAAAAAAGAGAAAGGGAGAGGGGAAAAGAGAGAGAGATAGTCAACCAGAGAGAGTGAGACAGAGAAACAGAGGAGGTACAAGAAGAAAGAAACAGAAACAGAGAGATGGGTAGAGAAAAAGAGAGAAAAATAAGAGAGGAGGAGGAAGGGGAGAAAGAGCAACTGAGAGAGATAGAGGCAGAAAGACAGAGATGGAAAGAGAGAGGAAGAGTGAAAACAGACATTTTCTTTAAAAGAATTTGTTAATATCCTAACCATATTCTAGAATGCCTTTTGGAACTCAAAAACTTCTTAAAGCAGAGAGCTCACAAGCAGGGCTGTGGAGGGGTGAAGCAGGTGCACTCACAATGTGCTTTGGCATTGCTGTATGTGTCCATGTAACTTGGCTTTTATTAGAGGACTCCCAGCATCACAAGCCCACAGAACCCCCTTTTGTGTGTTCTCCTCCCCTCTACTTGTATTTGCTTAACTGTGAATATGTTGTGGGAGACACAGAAGAAGGAAGGGACTGTCCTCTTTTTTTATTTGTATTCCAAGCGCCTAGCACTTGTGTCTGGCATACAGAGTGCAATAAATATTTGCAGATTGATTAGCTGATTTATCCTAAAAAAAAAAATTAGGCATTTGTTCTCCATGCCTACAGAATGTGGCTAATTATTCCTGAAAACCCTGTGGAAAATTGTTGAGGTCCAATTATGTGTCCCAATTACAAATTCCCAAGATATCAGGCCATGACACAGTCAGTGATCTGTTCAAAAAATAAGAAAGATGTTTTGTATTGACCTACCTTGTAATCACGAAAAAAAATTAAATTAAATTAAATACCTGAGGAAGGAGCAAAGGTAGCCATGCCTCCCTGAGAAAAGTTACATCAGCCCTCAAGATGCTTATTCTTTATTTCCTTCTCTTTTTTAAAATTAAATTTCATTTTTTCTAATTGACAAGCATTTATTTTCTCTCCTCCCAATCTCCTCTGAAAAAAGAGAAAAGGAAACCCCTATAATAAATATGCATAGTCAAACAAAACATTGGTCATGTCAAAAAATACATATCTCATTCTGCTGCAAGTCCATCCATCATCACTTGTCTATAAGGATCTGGTGGGTAACTTGCTTCATCATCAGTCCTCTGGAATCATGGTTGATCATTGCATGATGACTTCTTAAGACTTAACAAAGAAGGGAACCCATCCATGCTCCTCCAGAAAATAAAGCCCTTAGGATTATCCCAAAAACCCAGCACACAGCATGTTTCTCAGCAGTCCTCGACAGACAAAACCAGCATCTGAAAACAGAGTCAAAGAGTGTGCTGGGGGGAAAATCCCTCGGGACCCAATAGCTCCCTTCCGACAGCTAAAATGCAGGGTTAATTACCAGCTTACCCATTTGTAATAATTACAGTTTTTGTCTGGAGATTTATGTACTGATTGCTCTCCTTTAAAATTCCTCATCAGTGTAAGGGGGCTTGATTCTGAGAGCTTGAGATTGATGGCTCCTTTTGTTATCATAAACAAGGAGAGTTTGCCTGCCTGCCGACATATTACAGTTTGAAGGGTATTGGAGGGGTGGGGGAGGAGGCTGGAGACTGTCTGCTTTATCATCAATGGCAGTTTTATCGAGATTCAGTTGCTGTCTCACTACAAAGGTGTGCAGGGATGACCCCTGATTAATGAGAGCCAAGGAGGTAATTGCATTATGGAGAAGAGCTCCTGCATATTTTCATTAAGTTGATGCACAGGGTACATATTTCATTTTTATGTTACTCTTAGTCTTAACTCAGTTTGGGTTTGTCTAATGTTTTGTTATGTAAGTAAAACAATAGATTTTTTCCTCATGTGGTTCCCCCCTCCCCCCACCCCGAAACTTCCTTTATTTAGCTAGCATTTTAATTGAATTTCATGGATGGACTCTTCCAATGCATATTTCTCAATTAAGAATCTGTACAGGCGGCAGGATTTTTTTTTTGAAGGGAGGGGGAGTGATGAAGGAAGCATGTTGCTAATCTATTATCTCCTCTTTTCTTCAGTTTTTGTGTATTAAAACTTAATTTCTGCCATCATTAAATCCCTTATTGCTAAATAGCATTATTCTGATTTAAATAATCTAATCTGTTTGTTACAACTGGTTACAAGCGGCTGAAGCCATTCTCATTCATCACCTCTGATGAGAAATCAGAAATCAAGAGATGAGATTTCCCTTGATGCACAGTTTTCCCTGAAAGGAAACTGCAGGAAAAGAAAGGAATCTCTCTCCAAGTTAAATTATAAAACAGTGCCTTCACTTTAGGAGCCAGCCAAAAAAAAAGAAAGAGGGACAAATTGTATTAGCTCAATGTGAATTATCCTTGTCAGGTGAAGTTATATTCTTATCTCTTCAGTGCTGCTAGAAATTACCTTCAAGGCATTTTCTAGTCATTACCTCATCTGAAGAGGGTTTGAGGTATGCAGCTGATAATGTCCTGGAAATCATTTCTCACATTTACTACAGACAGTAAGACCACTGGGCTTGATGTTATCTATCCAGCCATCCTTCTCCTATAAAAACGTTACAAGTATCTGCTGCCTAGTCCTACAGACTGGAGGTAGTTAAAGAAATCGCTCCTGATCAAGGCTATTTTTTCCCCCTGTTTTTCATTGTTCCCTCAGCCTATACTCTTTCGGGAGAAGATATTCTAGTTTGTACAAAGCAGTTCTCTCCTTTTTCTTCACCGTTTTTTCTTCCTTTCGTTTCATTTGATTCTTTCCCTACTACCCCCAATTCCAATACCCTTACACCTTGCCTGAAACTTGGCCTTAATCCCTTCCAAAAGAGTCATCCTACATGAAAGGACAAAGTATTTCCAGTTATTTTGCTCTTCTTGAGGATTTCTAAGCACATTCTTTGGAGTTTTCCTTTGCACTTATCAGATTCCAGTTTTACATTTTAATTTGAATACCTGACAAGTCCCCTAAAGGTCCATAATAAATGTTTGTGTGACCTTGAACAAGGTATTTGCCCTCTCTCTGAGCCTCAGCTATTTAAAATGGAAAAGGAAATTTTCTTTTTTCTGAATAAATCATTAGAGATGAAAATAGAAAAAGAAAAGCTCTAATTCAAACTCACATTTGCCTCCAATTTGCTATATGCTTAGATAATTAATTTTTTACCTCTATAGCTATATGTTCATACATAAAATGGGTAATGCAATTTCCATATCCTCTGGAATCATGACATATATACCTACATTTGTTTATTTTTAAAATTGTTTTTTCGGTTGTATGTGACTGTGACCCCCATTTGGGGTTTTCTTTGCAAAGATATTGGAGTAGTTTGCTGTTTCTTCTTCCAGCTCATTTTACAGATGTGGAAACTGAATGACTTGCCCAAGGTCACACAGGTACTTACTATGTGAGGCCAGATTTGAACTCAAGAAGTCTCTCCCCACTCCTCTCTTTCTCTCTCTCTCTCTCTCTCTCTCTCTCTCTCTCTCTCTCTCTCTCTCTCTGTCTGTATGTGTGTATGTATGTATACACACATGCATATACATCTATAGACATACTTACATACATATATGCATATTTATACATGCATGTGTATATGTATATATATATATGTATAAATATATAGATATACGCATGTGTGTTAATCAGGTAAGTGGCACAGAGGATAGAGTGCCAGATAGAGTGGACAGAGGGGCCGATTTTTGCCAAACTGAACTTGAACTGCCAATTTTGTCACTCAGAGGGGCATGACTAATTATTCTTGGGTTTCTAACCCTGAGGAGATGGGTTTCTAGAGATACTGCTCATGAGACCCCAGCAGTGTACTTTCCACCAGTAACCATCAGCCGGTAGCCTTAATTAACTTTAAGCAAAGGCATTACCTTGAATACATGGCATAAAGAGGGGGTATAAATATCACCTTACCCCCAAAAGCCTGGAGTATATTCTCCCACAAATATTCTAGCTCCACGGGGAAAATGAGCTCGAATTTAGAGTATAATGGTATTGAGGCACATGTGTATATACCCATGTATCAGAAGGATAACTTCAGATTTCTGGTACTTTATGGCCTGGAAGTCCTTTCTTGAATCTATAACCATCATTCTTTGTTGTGAGGGATCTTGCTCCTTGAATCTACCTTGTGCCTGGATTGTCTTTCTACATCTTTTTGTCTATGGTATGTCATTCAGATTCTAGCTAAATGCATTGCTTCCTACTGGTACAGACTAAACATTTCACCATTTGACTAGCTACTCCTTTTATAAATAACTGCAAAGATGTGTCTAATTCTTTTAGCCAGTCACAAAATATTTCTTGTGTAATATCATCTCCCTTCATCCAATAGACAAAAACCCTATAATCTCAATTGACTGCTTCAGTTAAAGTGTCTGAGACTTCTCTAATTACATTCACTGGGGTGGAAACACAACCCTACTCCCTTACACAAAAATTACAGAAATTGGTAAATGAGAAATATCAGATAAATTTATTTTTAGTTTTATTTCTATGTGTTTAATTACATTTATTTTGGGCAGCTAAGTGGTATCATGGATAGAGCTCTGGACCTAGAGTCAAGAAGACCCGAGTTCAAATCCCACCTCAGACATCAGTTAGCTGTGTGACCTTGAGCATGTCACTTAAACTCTGCCTGCCTTGGTTATCTCATCTGTAAAATGGGATAATAGCATCTATCTAGCTTGTTATGATGATAAAGTATCATAATATTTGTAAAAACAGTTTGCTAACCTTAAAATGTTTTTTGTGTGTGCATACATGTATGCACACACATATGTATACACATATATACATGTGTGTTATCTATTATTACTGTATATTACACATATACTATATGTGTTATCTATTGTTGTTATTAATATCATTGCTGATAATAAAGAAAGTTGGGAGTTTGGAGAGCAAAGAGGTATTCAGTTCATTTTAGTTTGCCTATCTGCATCTGACATTAGAGCCATGAGCTATAATAGGAAGAGAGCTAGAATTAGAATTGGATCATATAATAAGAGATTTAAAGCTAGGAATGGTCCCAAAGGCCATATAATATGAACCACTATTTTACAGATAAAGAAATCAGGGCTCAAAGAAACTTACCCAGGATTACTCATGTAGTAAGTACCAAAATCAGTATCAGAAAGCCAGGTTATTTAACTCAAAACCCAGCATTACGCGAATGTGAATTCCTACTCCAACACTTAATAATTATGTTACCAACCTCTTTGAGCCTTGTTTTCCTCATATGTAAAATAGGAATATTAATATTCGAACTGCCTCACGGGGCCTCTTAGTGAAAGGTGGTTTTAAACCTTAAAAACTATGCAAATGTGTTTTTAAAAATTTTTTTCAAGTCATGGCAATGCCTTTAGTTGCATGGAGAGAAAGCAGAAGGGAAGACGATGATAGAGCAGAAACTTACAAACCTAACTTGGATAGCACAGAGATCATACTCCATTTCACCATTCATGAAACTCTAAAAATGTAAGTTATTTTTTCTTCAGTCCTGATACTAGATAGCTCCCAGAATTTAACTTTAGAAAGCCCTTGTCTAGTACAAATTAATACCACAAGCTAATTCTTATCTTGACTATAAATTAAGGCCTTTTCTTAATAATGGGAGGATATGAAATTAAGAGTGAGGTATCAGTTTTAGAGTAAGCTTTTCAGATAATAACTATTCTTGACATCTTAGATGTAAGGATAAAACCTATTATTTTGTGACAAGTTAAAGGTCTTAGAGCCTTTATTTTACCAAGGCCACTCTGTTTGCACTTCACCTTGGTAATCTTTCCCCTTATTTAATCCAACACCCTAAAAGGGAAAGCTGTAATTGCCTAAAATTTTGAAAAAGAAAATTTGTTTATGTCTGAAAAAGTCAAATTATGGTGAGAGAGCAAATACATAGGTGGATGTGCTCCAGTGCTAATAATTTCCAGTATTCCCACTTCACCCTTACTTAATCACAGCGTTAAACTGTACCTCCCTTCCTGATGCCTCTCCCTTATTGCTTGGATTTTTTAATGTCTGATGGTCTACTTTTCTAATCTTCATAACACTCACATCCTTTCAGAGATATCTGGGAAATAAAGCCAAATGTTCATCTTCCCATGGGACCATCTTCTGGTCTCTTGCAAAGAAGTCTTTGATGCTGACATTTAACATTTTCTAGTCCCTAACAAAGATGAAGGCTATAAATATACAAGTTTACAACTTCTCTGATAGGCATGATTTAGGAAGTATTGAATAAGCATTCAAAATACAACCGACTGCAACGGAAATTTTTTTAAAAAGATGACCTTTACAACAGCACGTAAGTGTGTGTATACATATGTATGTATACATATATCTGCATAGTGTATAGTATGATATATAAGCATTTTATAGTTAGTCATATTGTTTTTTCCAACTCTTTGTGACCCCTTTTAGGGTTTTCTTGGCAAAGATACTGCAGTAGTTTGCCGTTTCCTTTTTCAGCTCATTTTACAGATGAGAAAACTGAGGCAAACAGGGTTAAATAACTTGCCCAGGATTACACAGTGTCTGAGGTTAGATTTGAACTCAGGTCTTCCTGACTCCAGGCCCTAAGAAAGGAAAGCACTCCAGGTGCTTTATCCACTGCCCTGCCTAGATGTCCTATATACATACATATGTATGTGTGTGTGTGTGTGTGTGTGTGTATATACATACATATATATGTATATATATATATATATATGTGTGTATATACATACATATATATGTATATATATACACACACATACATACATGTATGTATGTAAATATATATGTATGTACATAAATATATATGTATGTATGTATATACACACATACTATATATACATATATACATTTATGTGTATGTGTGTATAGCTAGATTCCAATTAGTATGAATAATGAATATACATGTATACAAATATATAAATGTGTGTCCACAGCTAGATCTTCATTAGTGTGAATAATAAATCCCACAAAATGTGTGCTATTCCCAGTTAAAATTATATGTAAACTATGGTAATTGATTCCAACCCAATGGAAATATGCAATGAAAAATTTTAAAACCAAGTTTCTTTCATATGTTTATTAAGGTAATATAACAGCAAAGAATTTTAAAGAAAAAAAGTATTTGTGATTCAAGTTTATTACAAAGTAATAGAGTAGTTATAGATTTTAATTACTGAAATTTTAATTACTGAATACCATGCCTAAAATTAAGCCTATATTGACAATATGACAAAAACCTCATTATTGTTGTTTAAAATATTTTATCATCATAGGTTGAACTGTCTTCCTTTTCTTTAAATCTCCATATTTACGCTGGTAGCTGCCGAGATCTTTATCCACATCTTGCTGAATTTGAACACTTACATTCTCATATAATGAACCAAGTGTAGTTGGATGACCTGGGGCATTATCTAAAATCAGTAATGTTTTAAATGAGATACTGTTGTCATTGCAATATTTTTTTTAATAGCTGAGCTAAAATAACTTGAAAACCAGTCTTTGAAAACCATCTTAATCACCCATGCTTTTTTATTTGACCTCCAAAGAATTGAAAGTGATTGCTGCTTGTAGCCTCTCAGAGCCTGAGGATTTCAGGACCAACAAATAAATATTGGTTTTAATTAAAATACTCTTTTGCGTCACCCCCTAGCAAAAGTGTTAGGGGATCCCTAGACACTAAAATCCGTTTTGCCTTTTTTATCTCTTAGAAATGCAAGTTCTGGAAGGCATCCTTTCCCAGAATAAGCCTGTTTCGCCCCCATTAAAAAATTTGTAAATTAGTGTACACATCTTCTTTGATGATTTTTTTTTCAAAACATCAATATATTTAGCTGCTGCAGACTCATCTACACTGGTTGCCCGTTCAGCATTTGTAATATCATGCAACTGAACTCAATTTTTAGAGCAACTGATCCAAATGCCACTTGCAATAAAAGTTTCTTCTAACCACTTCATTTCCATTTTCTTTAACTGTCTTAAATTAACTTGAAGCTTTTGTTTGAATGACAGCTTTGTAAAGAGGAATGTGTTTATCATGGCAATCTTCATTCCATCCAGTAAAGGACACTCTATTTCTATTATTATAACACTTCTGTAGTCATTTGCAAGCCACAAACAGCTGATGTAACATTGTGTTTTCCTTTATTTTACCTGCAAGTTTTATAATGTTCCATACCATTGATTCAGGCATTCCTACATCTCGGCCTATTTTAGAGTTACTATGACCACATTCATGCCATTCAATTACATTAAATCTAGATTCTAATGTAATAACAAACCTTTTCTTTTTTGCGCTGGCAGTGTTTCCATCTGAAATATTCTTTCTTTTGTACATTTTTATGGACTCTTCTGAAGAAAAGCAGCACAACTGTTGGTAATATGGTACACATCAAATCTACATGCGATAGATAAGTGCAGATCTTACCTAGCAGCTTGTTAAAACCCTCAACTGCTTTACACATGTTGCATTCATTGAACTTTCACCTGCATTAAATGTGACTTGGTATCATTTTATAACTCACATTAAAACAAATTTCACAGTATTTGAACTCATGTTAATCATGACAGCTATGTGTTTGCATATGTATATGCATATATGCATGTGTGTACATATATAAACATGCATTATGTGGTATACTGTGTGTTGTATAAATATACAAGTACAATATACATGTGTATACCTATTCATATGTGTGTATATATGTAATCTTCATATATTTATACATACTCTTTATACATATATAATATATATACTCTTCATAGATATACATAGATATATACATATGCAGGCAGCTAGGTGGAACAGTGGATAGAGTACTGGGCTTGGAACAAGGAGAATTCATCTTCCTGAGTTCAAATCTGGCCTCAGATACTTACTAGCTACATGACCCTAGGCAAGTCACTTAACTCAGTTTGCCTCAGTTCCTCACCTGTAAAATGAGCTAGGGAAGGAAATGGCAAACTACTCCAATATCTTTGCCAAGAAAACCCCAAAGAGGTCATGAAGACTCATATACTACTGAAACGACTGAACAACAATAAATATATATATACACATATACATGCATATACACACAACATACATTTATACACTATATAATACAACAGGTTCATATGTGTATGCATATATGTATCATACACTTATACACTCTATAATACAACTGGTTCGTGTGTGTGCATATATGTATTATACACATACATGCACACACATATACACAGGATGTACTAAAAGACCTACTGCAGTTTAAAGCTAGTACAACTTATGTGTAGAAATATGTATATGCATACAAATGTACATATATAATATGTGCATTTACACATATTTATATCTCTATGAGGACATATACTTGTACATAGAGAGAGACATTTTAAAAGATTACCTTTTAGTCAACCCACCTTTGCCAACCTTTTATCAACCCATCTTAGTTTTATGCATACATGTATGTATATGTCCATGTCCATATACTTACATGTATTGTGTAAATAATCTGATCTACGTGCTGATGCAGTAATCTTTGCAGTTTCACATATCCATATATGCATATGTGTATAGTACATATATGCATACATATGTACATGCACACACACTGACACAGGAAAACCACAGCGAGAACAATAGCTTATGTATGAATGATTTGTCTTCATAGACATGCATGGACACAAATTATTACTTACTCCCTTTTTTTCTGGTTCCCTTTGTTGTTCCTGTGACTAACTCCAGCATACGTGGAGAACTGCAGGGAGCGTGGGGTTCTACATTCTAAATCTCTGGGTGCCAATGATTAGCTCAGTAGCCTATAAGCTTCCCCCAAATCTCATCCCTACAAATGAATGGAAAAATGGAAGAGAATACAAAAAAAAAGCAAAGAATAAAAAATAGTAGATAATACTAGAGGTGTTTTTCTGTTTTGTTTCCTTTTTTTTTTTAGAATCTGAAAGCATTGCATGTTTTCCCCCAGCATATTTTCTTTCATAATCATGATTTTTCAAGGTAATATCAAAACTACTTGTCATTTGCACAATAGACTCATTTGGGAGAAAGGGGGAGAAAAATTAAGTCATTACGAGATAAGGAACCCAGAAATGTACTAGGTGGTCATTGGGGTCCAGTTTAGTCATAAAAGTCTTTTAAGGATTATTTTTGGAATAGATAATAAACAAACCCTTGGAAGCAGACTCTGAGGGCTTTGTAACAATTGACCTCATGGCAAAGGAACGCACATAGGAGTTAAAGGGTCAGGGAAGAATGTTCCTCTTTACCTCATTATGAAAAGGTAGTAAGTTAGCTATCAGTTCAGACTTGTAGAAGGTAATCTAAATGAGTCTTAGTGAACTCCAGAAGACCTGATGAGCAATTGCCATTTACTAGGTGTGTGATCTTGATCAAATAATTTAACTTCTCTGGGCCTCAGTTTCTAATCTGCATAGAGTTCATTCATTTATTCATTTGACTGAGAAGTAAATAATTATTAAACATTTACTTGTAAAGGACACTGTACTGGATCCTGGGGGAAACAGAAAGTGTAAGACCTAGTCTCTGCTCTCTTAGAGCAAATTGTCTAGAACAGGGGTAGAGAACCTGCCTGTAGGGAACTTCACAGAACAAATTTGTTTGAATTCAATCAAAGGTCCACACCTTCCAAAACCTAATAGAATAAAAAAAGATGATTGCACATGAAACTGCAAATCTATTATGTACAATTTGCTATTCCTTTTAAATACGTAATAAAGTTATTATGCAACTTTCTTATCCCCCCCACCCTAGAGATGACTATTATTAGACACAAATGGGTGTATGTGTGTGTATATATGTAAAATCATTCTAGAGGGCCGCATGTGGCCTGAAGACTGCCGGTTCCCCACCCCTGATCAAGAAGGAGGAGAGGACATAAATATGTTTAGCTACAATATATAATATTATGGGATGAGCACTTGACAAAATTGGTAACAGAGTACTAGTTTACATAAGAGAAGGAAGGTCTCCATCAACAGGAAGTATAAGGGAAGGTTTCATGGAAGAGGTGACCACTGACTTGGGAAGAAATTCAACAAGCAAAGAGAGAAAGGGTTGACATTATAGGCATAGCAAATGATACAAGTCAAGATATGGAGGTGGGGAAATTCAATGTGTGTTTCCAGGGTATTAAGTAGGAGTCCGGGCACACATTGAGTTTCAGTAGATTTGAGGTGATAGGGAAGGGAAAAAGACAGGGGTTCTAGTGTAGTAGTTACTGAAATATTAAAGTTAGTAACTGTGGGATCAAGAGTGGGAATGAAGGCAAGTGAAGCTGGAGTGAGGGAAGGATAGAATTAGATAGAATAGAATAGAATTAGGTCAAGGGAAGATAGGTCATGATAAGTTCAAAGAATTGTCTAGCAGGAGTGAGATTCATTAGTCAATCAACAAGCATTTTTAAGTATCTTCTTTCGATAGTCATTGTATTAGCCTGCCAGTATTTACATAGTGCTTTAAGGTTTGCAAAACCCTCTATACATGTGGTTATTTGATCATCACAACTTTGGAAGGAATAGGCTATTATTATTCTCCAATTTATAAATAAAGATGCACAGAAAGGTTAAATGATTTGTCCAGCATCACATGGCTACTATGTGTCTGAGAGGATTTAAACTCAGGTCTTCCCAACTCTAAGTCCAGCACTAGGAATACGCAGACAGAAATAAAACAATCTCTTCCCTTAAGGACATTCTATGAGGTGAAACAATATTGCTTACGTACAAGTTACATAAATGATAAATACAAGTATGTATAGAATGTTTTTACATACATACACACACACATACACCGATTTGTGTCTAATAATAGTCATCTCTAGGGTGGGGGGATAAGAAAGTTGCATAATAACTTTATTATGTATTTAAAAGGAGTAGCAAATTGTACATAATAGATTTGCAGTTTCATGTGCAATCATCTTTTTTTTATTCTATTATGTTTTGGAAATGCTTGTTTTATTTCTTAAGTTCAGAATAAAATAAATAAAATTTACAAAGTAAAATAAAATGTATTCAAAGGGGGGAAAAGGTAGACACATAAATACAAGGTAATTTGGTGGAGGAAGATACTGGTGTCTAGAGGGATCAATGTAGGAGGTGGTATTAGGGCTATTCTTTGATGGAACCTAGGAGTCTTAAGAGACCAGGGGAGTACATTCCAGGAAAAGTGTGCGAGAGGAGAGGTATCAGGTTGCCTACCAAAGTGAACATTTACAGAGTTGCTGTACTGACCTCATTGTGTCTCTCAAACCTGGACCATTCCAGGAAACTGAATGACTTCCATTTGAATTGTCTTAGGAAGATTCCGAAGATCACCTGGCAGGATAAGGTACCAGACAATGAGGTCCTTTCTTACATTCAAACTATTGTAGAGAGCACAACTCAAATGGGCTAGCCACGTTGTTCAAATGCCAAACGTATGTTTGCCTAAAAGATTATTTTATGGGGAACTCACACAAGGCAAGTGCTCACATGGACGTCAGAAAAAAATGGTGCAAAAACACTCAAGGTCTCTCTGAAGAACTTTGGAATAGATTGGGAGACACAGGACACATTGGCACAGTACCGTGTAGCGTGGCATACCAGCATCAAAGAAGGTACTCTTCTCTATGAGTAAAGCAGAATTGCAGTAACAAAAGAAACATGAAATGTGAAAATTTGGAGACATCTTCGCTTCAAATGTTCATTTGGACTATCTATGCCAGACCTGTGGAAGAGCCTTCCAAGCTCTGATTGGTCTGATCACCCACAGTCAGACACACTGTATCTTGACCTTGACATAGTGATGTCATTTTGGTCCTCCTTGAGAACAAAGGACAGTAACCAATCAACATTCCAGGTGGAGGGGACAGCCTGTTCAAGGGCAAAGAGATGGGAGCTAGAGGGTCACGCGTAACATCAAGAAGGTCAGTTGGGCTGGGCTGAAAGGGAGTAATATCACTTAATACGTCTTGAAAGGTAGATTGGAAATGGAGTTGTTAAGAATGAAAGGAGAGGTAGAAGGATAGCCAGGTGTGATCTGAGGATGGAGCTCTGATGTTCTGAATTCAAGGGTGATATAGGTCTTAATGTAATGTTGATTGCCCATCAAGGTGGAGGTTTGGATTAACTCTCTCTAGGAGGGCACTATAAAAACACTGGACACCAATGGATCCCTTCCAAAGCATATTGTAATCCAAATAGAAACCCAAACTCACCTAACAACAGGGAAAGCAGGTTCAGTTCAAGAAGGAAAAAAAGACACACCCCAGAAGAATCCCATTTCTATTAGGTTTCCTAAAAGAATACACAGGGTTGATTGGAATTAGCCCCTCAAAAAACAGATATGTTCCCCATGTCTAATGATAAGAAGACACTTCAATTCTCCTTTTCTACTAAGGAATCCATATAGTCTTGATCCATACACATGTTAGAACTGGGTTCAGTTGATGGGGAATCTGACCACGTAGAAAAGAGGAAAGATTCCTTTCCTCACTTTCTTTGGCTTGCTACATCCTCTGACCCAGTGTCCCTAGGGAATAATTATTTAAGGCTTTGGTGTTGATTCATATCTAGGGTCTCCTTAAAAGGATGGAGTTTAAAGGTACTCAGTGTACAATATGAACCAGGTATGGGACAAGTATTTATTTCTTACACCCAAAAGAAATGCTAAAAGAAAGACATAAAAGATTCATAGCATGTACTAACAAGATGAACAATCAGTAACTTGGAACTATTGTTACATTTTGTCAGGATACTTATTCTTAAAACTCATTAGAACATAAACTGGTTTACAGAGCTACTAAATAGGCATTCCACTTACATCAGCTCTGTACCATCCAGACAATTTGAGATCTATTTTTTCTGCCAATCTAGGCTAGAGCTTGAATCTGTCTTTCTGCCTATGGTTATTTTCTCCAAAGAAGAAATTCCATTTGCTGCCACTCGGCTCCACCACATGGACTCGAGGATTTGCAAATTCATGAAGCCACCTCCTCCAAGGCTAAATACATTCATCTTGAGAACAATATTTGGTCAGGAAAGAAAACACAAAGAGGAAAGAGAAGTCAGGGACCCACCCAGAAGTAAACTTACCTACTTGAGTCCTCCTATTCTGACACATGAGAGTGATCTCCGGCTAGGGTGGAGAAGGAACAAACTTCTTCTACCTCTCACTTGAAATCTCAGTTATATGATGCTGCCTAGAGAGTCAAAGGGAAAGAGAGGTTGGGTGAAAGATGTGGGTGGGTGATGGAGAGACAGAATAAAGAGGGTGGCTGGTCATGAACACTTTCATCCATCATGGCAACTAATAACTTTTGTCTACTCAAGCAAGTAGGAGAGCTAGCTGCAACCAGAGTGTAGGACATTTCTAATTAGTGGTGAATATTCCCTTAACCAAGAATTCATGGAAATGTTGAAATGTCTTTTTAATTTCCCTTCTCCTTCTTTTCCATATGAAAAAATACCACGAAGAAACTTGGTGCTATCTGGATTTGGAGAGTGAAAGCAAAAAACAAAAATAAGAGGTATTTATTCCCTCCTCAAACTCTCCCCTTGGAATGTGAGGGTTGCAGGTTGAGTGACAACACTTCTTTTCTCCTTCCCCAAATAGTTCTTACTGCCTAGTCACCGTCATCAATTCCACCCCTTCAAAGGTCTTTCTCTATTTAATCTTGGGAGGAGGGGTAAAGGAGGAGACATATTGATCCCTAATAAGGAAACACCCAGATCAAAACCAGTTAAAATCAATCTTATTTTTATCTAGAGTAAACTGGCTTTAAAAGTACTAATTAAATCAGCAAGTAAATAACTTTAAAGAGCAGAAAAAACTCTGAATTAGATAGCCATCCTCCCAGAAAGGGAGGAGGGAAGTGGGGGAAAAAAAACATCATACCATTCACATGAATTTTCAGTTAAAGGTCTGAACATGTCCCATGCTCCATCAGCCTCAGCTGACTGTAGCACCAGCTATCATGGTGGAATCCAGTCCTGCCCCAAATTCACCATAGCTGGCCAACCTTCTTTACTTTTTCTTTCCAGTGTCCACTCACTCTCCGTTTTCCTCTGTCCCCCTCTCTACCTTTCTTTCTGTCTCTGTGTGTCTGTCTTTGTTTCTCTGTCTGTGTCTCTCTGCCCATGTCTTTTCTCTCTCTCTCTCTCTCTCTCTCTCTCTCTCTCTCTCTCTCTCTCTCTCTCTCTCTCTGTCTCTCTCTCTCTCTTTCTTCCTCTCTCTCACTCCTCCCTTCATTTCTCTCCATTTGTTCTTTTCTGTCTCCGTCTTTTTATGCTTCTTTCTGTTTCTCTCTGTCTTTCTGTCTCTCTGTGTGTGTCTCTCTCTCTGTCTCCCTCTCTGTCTCTGTGTGTGTGTGCGCGCGCGCACGTGTGTGTGTGTGTGTGTGTGTGTGTGTGTCTGTCTGTCTGTCTTTCTCTTTCCCCAGAGGAATTGGTCTCCTCTGCCCTCAAAAAAAAAAATTACCACATCATAAATGGTCATCTAATGCATGAGAATGTCTGTCTATAGCTGGAGACAGAAAAAGTGGTCACCAGCATTGAGAAATTTGAAAAATAAAAAGTTCAGGTTGTTGAGAAACAGCATGGTATAGTAGATAAGAGTGATGGACCTGGAGTCAGGAAGATTTGGGCTCAAATCCCACTCTTACCAGATCCATGATCAGAGGCCAGAATGAAAGTAAAGACATTTATTAGCATGCTAAAGAATTCATTCTCAATGATAGCAGATTCAGATGTCTAGGGTACAGATTCGGTTTTTATAACCTTTCTGGCCTTCTTACGACACAAGTCAATCAACAGCATTCTGCAGCATCTTAGGGAAAAAAAGTAAAGCATTTCACAGGAGAGGGAAGGGTGGAGAGAGGGATGGCTAAAGAGATTAACCAAGGGAGAAAAGAAGAGTATTTGGAATACAAAGGAATGCAAGTGGCAAGATTTATTATCTGAATAAGAAAAAAATTCCCTTTCCGAGATCAAGAGGAAGAAGCCAAATTCTTTTTACAATTGGAGACTTGTTAATATTAGTCTACCAGGATGTTGGAGGATTTTTAAATTGTTAGGTCATCAAAATGTCACCCATACACACACACACACACACACACACACGCACACACACACACACACACACACACAGAGTCATACCTGTAGTTAGTACTTTTCTCACGTGCTTGTTGTGAGGCTCACATAAAATATAGGGTATCTCTGAAGTCTTAGCTCAAAGCTTAGTCTTGAAAATTAAAACTTCACTGAGACTTTTGGACACCCTGTAATGTGCTTTGCAAACTTTAATGCACTAGATACATGTCAGTTATTATGGACATGAATATCAAAGCCAAGGATAATTGAGAAAATAGTCATGGGTTGTTAAGGAAGTTGAAAGAATGAAAGATCAGGAGAGAACTTGGTTTAGAGGTGTTACATGGACCTCAAATGAGAAGAGATCGTTGGAGAATGATGGTAGAATTGTCTTTAACTTGTAGTGGACAGCATGAGATATATCCATCACTTCTCTTGGCCTTGTGAACAGGTAGGGAGTGGGGAAAAGATTGAATTAGACTGTTGTTCATTCATTTCAGTCATGTCTGACTTTTCATGACCACTTTTGGGGTTTTCTCAGCAAAGATACAGGAGTGGCTTGCCATTCCCTTCTCTAGCTCATTTTACAGATGAGGAAATTGAGGCAGACAGTTAAGTGACTTGCTCAGGGTCACACAGCTAGTGTCTGAGGCTGGATTCAAACTCAGGTTTTCCAGGCTCCAAGCCCAGCACACCATCCAAAGAATCAGACATAACTGAACTCAACTAGGTGATAGCTACATTTCCTTCCAAATCTAAAATCCTAGGATCCTACAATTCTTTTGTCATTTTAAAAATAATTAATTAATTTCTTTTTAGTTTTCAACATTCACTTCCATAAGATTTTGAGTTTTAAATTTTCTCCCTTTCTCTCTCCTCTCCCCTCACCCCAAGACGGTGTGCAATCTGATATAGGATCTACTTATACATTTCACATTAAGCGTATTTTCCCATTAGTCATGATGTAAAAAACAGAACTGATGGGAGGAACCAGGAGAATGAAGCAATAAAACAAAACAACAAAGGAGAAGTCAAGCAAATAGTATGCTTCCGTCTGCTTTCAGACACCATAGCTCTTTGGGTCCTACAATTCTGACAGGTCGAAGGCCACATGAAGAGATGCATCTTCTTGGTTGTTTTGATAATTAGGCTGAGACAAAAGTTTGGGAAGAGAGGTAGATTATCTCAGTCCCTCTGATAGTCATTCCAAGATCAGGTTAAACTGAAAGACTAAGTCTAGAGCTTCTGGGAGCCATTTCTTTATGAAAACAAAGGTCCAGGTTTTCTAGATTCTAATATGTCCCAGAATCAAACCATTCCTCTCCCTATCTTCCTTCCTTTTTTTTAGCCTCATTTGGCTAAGTAGAGGCAGAAGAGAAAATTATCTTCTGTCTTTTGTTGTTTTCTAGTATCTTAGCCAGAACACCCAGGTACTACAATGAATGGAAGCCTTTGAAATAAGCAGATAAGGAATAACATTTGATAATACTGTTAATCTGACTTTTAAAAGGGCTAGTTTTCTTTAATCCAACTGGAAAGGATATTTCTGCAACAAAACTAGCCCACAGTTGAAAGATGGTATAAGCATTACATCTAGTAAGCTATACACTGAACATAGTTGGGTGAATTCAACGAAATAGAATGAAAGGCAACAATTAAAATGTATTGTTCTCCATGATAATGGAACTACAAAACGACCCTGCCTGGACATTTGTACCAGGCATATTCTCCTCAATAAGGAGAAAGCCTTTGGAAAGGGGAAAACAGCCCTAGTGTGAAATTCATTACATGAGACTATTCCTGAAGAGACGCTTTGGTCACATTAATCCATTCTACATGCTCTAGGTGTTTAAAGGAAGGGGGCAGGGGCTGGTAACCCTTTGAGGGACAGAAGTCAGATTCTAAACACCCCTGAGACAACTTAGGAGGTAGAGTAAAACCCTATTATTTAAAGACGGAGGTCCCAAGACTCAATCCAATTCATCTGTCAGAGTCAGGGTCTGATATTTGGGTGCATAACCATTAACAACAACTCAAATTTAATTATAGATAGTGAGATGCAAACTTCTGATGTAAACTGATTCCTAGCATCTTTTGCCACAGAACACTGTATTTTAAGAAGAACACTTAACACTGTTTCGAAAGTACAAGATTTAAAATAGCTTAATCACAGCGCAGGAAATTGGTGGTAGGAGGGAAGCAGGGAGGGAGTAAGAATAAAACTGTGAAGGCTGACTTTGAGGCAGAGGAATAATAGCAACACATTTTCTCAGCTCTTTTTTAAACATTTTGAATGGTGTACAAAGTAGTTTTCTTACAACAGTCTTGCAGGGAGCAAAAACATCAGTATGTTCATTTTTACAAATAAGGGAACTGAGTCTCAGAGACTTTAATGGTTTGCGTATGGTCACTTAAGTGTCAGAGGGGACAAGAGGCTAGATCTCTTGATTCCAGGTCCAGCATAAATCCTACAATAACACAGTTGCTTCATAAAAATAATACGTTTATATGGTGTACAAATTCCTTTCCTCACAACTATTGCAAAGGGCATCTCTTCTGAGGGCAGAGGAACTGGGTTCAAATCCGGCTTTTGACCCTGCCTGTGTGACCTTGGGCAAATCATTTCACTACCTTCTGCCTCGCTTCCTCTTCTGTAAAACAGACTTGGACTAAATAGGCCCAGAAATACCTTCAGAAGAAGGAAGGAAAAGGAAGAAGAGAGAAAGGGGGAAAGGGAGGGAAAGCAAGGGAGGAACGAAAGAAGGAAGAAAAAAAGCAATTATTTAGCATCTACTTAGGTGCCAGGCACAATGTTAAGCACATTTACATCTCATTATGTCTCATTGGATTCTAACAACAACCCTGGGAAGCAGGTGCTAGTATTATCACATTTTACAGATGAGGAAACTGAGGCACAGGTTAAATGATTTGCCCCGGGCCACACAACTACTAAGTGTCTGGCACTGGATTTGAACTCGTCTTCTTGACTCCAGCCTCAACACTCTATCCATTGTACTACTTAGTTGCTCTTATTTTGCAGATGATGTCAAATCCATGCCAAAAGGAAATAAGTGACTTTTTGAAAGTCGTGCTCATGGCTATAGCCTAGATGAGACCAGAAGTCAGAATTTCTGACTCTGAGTCTAGGTGTTCTTTGTGGTCTACATGCCTGTTTCCATTTCTCCCAGATTCTCTTCCAGTTCTAGGTTTCAAGGCAATTTTCTGGGTTGCCAGTAGGGAGGTTTCAGTATCCACAAATTATAGTCCTGTAGAATATGTCAAGCTGTAATAATACCAAAGGATTTACTTGGAACAGCGGAACTTGGTATTAAATTCAACAATAGATTTTTGTTGTTGTTATTGTTGTTTGCATTCTGGTTAAGATTATTATTAGGCCATGTTTTTTAAAATTACATTTTTATTGTAATGATAACAGAAGACATAAAAGGTCAATAAAACGTGCCTGCCAGCATAATAAAATCATAACAAATGAAGGAACAAAGACTGCTCACCTGGCAGAAGGCCGGGAACACAGCAGTTTGTGTTTTTAAGTGAGGTCAGTTTGCAATGTTACTTCTAATTCTTACCCTCAAAACTATTCTAGAACCTCATTTTATTCAGTCTCTACTTGGACTGACTGGCAAAGCTTTTACCACATTGCTGTCCACCCTTCCCAAGGACTAACAACTTGATATTAAGTATCCGGAGGGAGGATCAATTTATTTCAGAAACTTCTTCCCAGAACATGAGAGCAGATGCGACAATCTCTCCACTGCCTCTTTCTTTTCAAGACTCTGTGCTGCCGTTTTGGAGAATTTCTCTGCTATCTTTGGATTCTGTACATTTTGATTAGCAAACAAAATCTGCCGGTGGTGCAGTGGACAGAGTGCCCAGCCTGGAATCAGGAAAACCTGAGTTCAAATCTGGCCTCAGACACACACCCGTGTGGCCCTGGGCAGTCACTTAACACCATTTGCCTCCATTTCTTCATCTGTAAAATGAGCTGGAGAAAGAAGTGGCAAGCTACTCTAGTATCTTTCCCAAGAAAAGCAAGAACGTTTAATAATAATGAGATGTCTCACTAATACGCAATAGTGAATTAAGAACTACCAGGACCAACTGGGCACCCAGACACTAGCTACCTTTATGCCCACCACAGACTCTGAAAATCTCTCAACTGGGCAGCGAGGTAGCCAAGCTAAGTGCCTTCAGGAAGTACTTTGGGGAATCACGGTGTTAAAATTTGAATTTGAAATAAGGTTATTACAGGAGAGAGAGTATGACTTTATAAAAGAGCTGCTTTGAGATAATTTTCCACAACTGTTTAAAAACCCAGTCTGACCTGCTTCCAGTTTCATTCCTCCCCACCCGTTTTCATGCTGTAAACAAAATAAAATTCAATCCTATGCTTCTGTGCCCCAAAGTAACTGGCCCTGGGGAAATGGAAGCTGTGATGATGACCCCAGTTCTCAATCTCTGCTAGCGCTGAACCATGAACTTCGTAGAACTCTCCATCAGGACTGATGAGATGAATCCTTACTGAATCCTAGAGTTGCCAGAAGGAATAAGAGGGATAAGAAAAGGAGACATGCCAGGCTGTATTTCTCCACCAATTTTCTCAAAGTCTTGGTTTTCTTGAGGTTGGGAAACAGGCAGGTTTCATGTTTTCTTCTCAATCATGACTCATTAGCTCTCGGTTGTCAGTTGTTCTGATGGACGTGAAGATCAGAGAGGATCGCGGATTAGAGCTGGGGGAGGTAGGATCGGGGGATCTTAGACAGCTTCTCCTCATTTTACAGATAAGGTTGTTGAAAGCCCAAGAGGAAAAGTAATTTACTCAAAATCACATGTGAATAAATGGCATAAGGGAGTTTCAAACCCAAGTTCTCTGACTCCAGATTCAGAACCATTTTCTCTGTCGGCTTGGAGATGAGGAGGTTCTGGCTTCAGCACTGCAAGGCAAGTCATGGGGCCCTGGCTCTGGTTCACTCATTCATTCTCTCATTCATTCCTTCAAAAAGGTTTAAGTGTGTGTTGTGTACAGAGCACTGTGCTAGATACCAAAGACGGAGCTCAGACTATAAATATGTACATGTATGTGTATATATACACATACATGCGTGCATATATAGAGATATAAATGTATAATAACATATGCATGGTGTTTACATTAATATAAAACATACACATGTGTATATGCAAATATACATAGGAATATAAATGTATGTGTATATTGACATAACACACAAACCTACATATATACATTTATGTATATATGTATACAAATATAAAATATGCATATATGTATGTATATGCTAGCTGTTCGGTCATTTTTCAGTCTTGTCCAACCCCATTTCATGACCCCTTTGGGGGTTTTCTTGGCAAAGATATTGCAGTGGTTTGCCATTTTATTCTCCAGGTTATTTTACAGATGAGAAAACTGAGTTAAGTGACTTGCCCAGAGTCACACAGCTAAGCAGTATCTGAGGCCATATTTGAACCCATGAGGATGAGTCTTCCTGACTTCAAGTCCAGCATTTTATCCATTGCACCACCTAGCTGCTCTTTCTAAAACACTGGCTAGCTCCAAATCTATCATTCCTCCTTAAAGCTAGTGAGATTAATCCTCTGAGATTACCCCCAAGTTAGCCTATGTAAATCTTTTTTTTATTAATTTATTTTTAGTTTTCGACAATCACTTCCATAAGCTTTTGAATTTTAAATTTTTTCCCCCTTCTTCCCTCCCCAAGACAGCGTGCAATCTGATATAGGCTCTATTATACCTTTCTATTAAATGTATTTTCATGTTAGATATGTTGTAAGGAAGAATTAGAGCCCATAGGAGGAACCATAAGAAAGAGGAAACAAAACAAAATAGAAGGAAAAAAAAAAAGCAGGAGCAGCTGGTGGCGCAGCACTGGCACTGAAGTCAGGAGGACCTGAGTTCAAATCCAGCCTCAGACCAAACACTTGACACTTCCTAGCTGTGTGACCTTGGGCAAGTCACTTAACCCCAATTGCCTAAACAATTTTAAAAAAAGAACAAATAGTATGCTTTGATCTGCATTCAAATTCCATAGTTCTTTCTCTGGATATGGATAGCATTTTCTGTCATGAGACAGCCTATGTAAATCTTGCTGCCACATAGCTGTTTGCATGTTGGGCAGCTAGATGGTAATAAATTGAACACTGAACACAGAAGCAAGAAGACCTGACTTCAAATCCAGCCCTCGGCACTTGCTAGATGTGTGACCCCAAGTAATTCACTTACCTTATGTCTGCCTCAGTTTCCTCATCTGTAAAATAAGGATAAGAATGACTCCTACTTCCCAAGACTGTTGTAATGATAAAAAGAGATGATATTTGTAAAGTGCTTTGCAATCCTCAATGCACTAAATAAATGCTAGCATTTATTGTTGCTACTATTGTTGTTATCTACTTCTTGTTGTCCCAGAAAATTGTAAGCTCTTGAGCAGATGATTTTGCCTTTCTTTGTATACCAAGTACTAGCACAGAGTCTGGTATATAGTAGGTATTTAATAAATGCTTGTTGACTTGAGTGATGATCCCCCCTACTTCACCTCAGGTACACACAGAGGTGGTTATGCCTTTGACTAATATGACATGGTTGCAAAATGACTTGTGGTGGGATGATAGATGATGCTGGGAACTCTATGCATTGCTTTTCTTCTTCCCTCCTATGGTAAACAACATCTCAGTGGGAAAATGCTAGTTAACTTCAAGTATCTAAAGAACTGTCAGGTGAAAGAAGGAATTAGATTAGCTCTAATAGACCCCAAATGGAAGAATCAGAAGCAATGGGTAGGAGGTCCAAAGTTAGGTTTGACGCTGGAGGACAAACAAAAAAGCAAAATTTCAAAACTTCCTAATAAAGCAGTACAAAAATGGAATTGCCTGTCTTGGGAGATGGTGTTTATAGCAAGAATGAACCCCAAAATCTGCAATAGTTTTAGGAAAAAACTTTATTGGGTCATTTGGCAAAGGACAGAGAGACAGAAAAAGATGTGGCTTCCTCCAGTATCTTTGTGGGGTTGCTTATACAGATTTCAGACAAGGGCATAAGGACATTTGCCTGATTGGCCTCGTAAGTAGTAGGCAGTTTCCAGAGAAGGGCAGTTTGAGATGTATTTCAGCAGGTAAGTATAAACATTCAAATTTGGGGAACTCAAAATGCACGCTTTGGATGGACCCAAAATAAGACCTAGTTGAGCTCTAAGCGTTCCCTATAGCCATCTGATTTATCCCGATCAACCTTACCTCTACCATAAGCTTTGGGCTAGACAATTTTCTTGTCACATAAAGCTAGGTTAAAACAAATTTAATAAAGGATAAATAATAAAATATTTTCCTCACAGTGGTGAGTTCCCCATCATTAGAGGCCTTCCAACATGGGCTACGTGGCCACTTGCCTGACATGTTGTAGTAGGTGTTGTTTTCATGTTCAGGTTGAACCAGGTCATAGTCAAGGATCTTTCCAATTCTAAAATCCTACGATTTGGTGAAATCATCAAATTCAACACCCCTCATTTTACAGATGATAAAGCTAATGGGAAGTGACTTACAGAAAGTAGCATAGCTAGTCAAGGGCAGAGCCTGGAATAGGACCCAGGCCTCCCACACCTCAGGCCATTGTTCTTTGCCTATATCTGAATGCTTTCCTGAATAGATATGAAAATTAAATATATGTTACATTTATGATATATTCTGGATATTAGGATCATCAAGATTCATAATAGGTTGTACCAGACAGTGTTTTTTGTTCTTGTTCAGCTATTTGATTGGGATGAAGAGATCTTAGTTTCATTCTGTGAGTCCCCATTCCAAGCAATAAATATTTGGTAAAATGTAAAGTAGACCACAGACAGGAACATATGTCTCCTTTAGCATGCTCAGAAGTCTGAGCTTCAAAAAAGAATGATGGCTTGAGTATCCCCTCTAATAGAATCAGTAGTAGCAGCAGGAGTGGCCATTCTAAGCACCGGCCTCCAGCACAATGATCTCTCACCTCCTTGACTCCATGACATTGCTAAGTTCATACTTCTTTTTTTTTTGGCTTTAAAAAGTGTTTTAATTGCAAACATAGTATTCAAGCCAAACATAAAACTATAATCCCTTTTCTTTAGAAATGTATGCCTTTGGAACCTAACTCAATAATATTATGTATATATATATATATATATATATATATATATATATATACATGTGTGTGTGTGTATACATATATATACAATATACTGATCTGCAATTCAAATAGCTCTGACATTAAATGACTTTGACATTTCTACATAAAGAAAAATAAGTCACTTTGATGACCATATGTGCTTAGATAGATATTATACCTGTTATTTCTTAAATAATTCTAGTTATACCATTTTAAGTAAATTCTGCCCTCCCCTACCCTCTTGCCCTCCAAAAATCAGATGCAATTCTTTAATGTAAGCTCATACTTCTTCCAAGACTCCTGGTCTGTGTTCCTGGAAGACTAAGAAAGTGTCATATTATGGATCATACTTCCAAGTAGGGCCATACCAGAAGCCTATATCCACCAGCAGACATTGTCTCATTAGCTACATATGTGAGGACATGCAAAAGTAAATGGAAAGGAATTTCAGGAGGGAGCTACTAGACCCTGAGGAGATAGGGGGGAACCTCATGTAGGAACAAAGCTGAGCTTTGAAGGAAACTGTGGATTCCAAGAGACCAAGGTGATGAGGAAGTAGGTTCCAAGCATGAGGATCTGCAAAAGCAGAGACAGGAGGTAGAATGCCATGTGTGAAGAACAGGGAAAAGGCAATTTTGTTGACAAAGCAACAAGTGAGAGGGATATAAATGCAGGCAAAAAGAAAGCTAGTCTGCGCCCTCAAGGAGCTCAAACTGTAATGGGGGAAGACAAAACGCAAAAGGGAACAAGAGTGTAGTGTCCCAGAAGGGAGTGCGGATTGGCTCCACAAAATGGAGGCCCAAGAAGGAGGCCCACGCGGGAAGGAGATCGGACTGGTGGAGGAATATTTTAAGGCACAACGGCCACACAGACAGTTAAAATGAGTAAATGCCATGTAATTTAAATTTAAAATATACCATGAGGCAATACCACACAAGTGAATAAAGTGTGCAGCCTGGAATGATAGGTTAGAGCCAGGTTATGAAGTGCCTTAAAAACAAACAAGATTTTCTATTTGATCTTAGAGGAAATCATCTCCACACTCCTCCCGGCAACTTCTAGGCTGTTCCCTGTGCCTGGAATACTCTCCTTCAACATCCTTAACTTCTGGCTTCCCTGGCATCTTTCAGGTCCCAGCTAAAGTCTCATCTTCTATTGGAAGCCTTTCTTGATCCCCCTTAAATCTAGTATTTTCCCTTCAACTGGTTATCTCCAATTTTTCTTGTATATTGCCTGTTTGAACTTAGTTTTTTTTTCATGTTGACTCCTCCATTAGACTGTAAGTCCCTTGAGGGCAGGGACCGCCTTTTGTCTTTCTTTGTGTGTCTAGTGATTAGCACTTTGGAAAGTAGTAGACACAATGCTTACTGACTGACACAGTCAGACATGTATTTCAGGAATATCACTTTGGCATCTATGTGGAATTTGGATTAGAAAGGGAGAGGCTTGAGGCAGGAAGGCCACTTGCAATATTTCAAACAAAATGCGATGAGATCTTGACCAACAGTGGTGGTCCCATGAATAGAGAGAAGGTTATGAGTGTGAAAGATGCTGTGGAAGCAGAATTGAGAAGATTTGACTACAGTTTGGATATACGGAGCAAGAGAGAATGAGGGATTGAGGTTGATCCCAAGGTTACAAACCTGGCTGACTAGTGCTTGTGGTGCTCTTACAAAAATATTGGAATTAGGAAAAGGGGAGGTTTCAAGGAGCATTTTCTTGAACATTTCCAGGAACGGGAGGCACACTACTTTATAGGGTATTCCATTTTATTGTCAGATAGTTTTAGTTGTTAACAAGTTCTTTCTTATGTTAGAGCCAAAAATTATCTATTTCCTTGTAACTTCCACCAGTAGGTTTTAATTCTGCCCTCAAGACACTGGCTTGCTGATCAAAGAAGAAAGTAAATGACATTAAGTAGGAGGTGGGGGTGGGGCAAAGCGAGGTGAGAAAGAGTGAGAAACAAACTTTGTCTACTTCACAGATTTATCTGACTGCCTGGATAAAATGGGTTGACACCATTTTATACCCAGGCTTCAAATCCTTGATTTCTGTTAAATAGGTTATTAAAAGTTATTTCTGGTATAAACTGAGATACTTGAAACTCAGGGATCTTTCAGAATACAAGTCCATATCCAAAAGCAATTTTTCCTAATTTTATGAGTTAGTTTAATGTAATGATAACAGATTATTGTAAACTGTTTTACAGTTTTCAATTTCCATTATATTCTCCAGAACTTCAAAAGATCCACACTTTCACTGGTTTACACTGCCCTTCCATCACTAACCTCTTAGTGTTTTTATAAATGGTCACTATGAGTCTCTGTGATCAATCAATCAATCAACCAATATTTATTAAATACCTACTATGTGCCAGGCATTGTGCTAAGTGTTAGGAATACAAAAAGAGGCAAAAGATAGTCCCTCTCCTCAAGAAATCATTACTTGATTGGAGGAGAATATAGGAGGACAGAGAAAACAAGCAGTTGTTAAATACCTATGTGTCAGGCACTGAACTAAGCTCCTTAGCTTATGGTATCTCATTTGATCCTCACCACTCTTCCAGCAAGGTATTATTATTATTCCCATTGTTCAATTGAGAAAACTGAGGCCATCAGAGGTTGAGTGGCTTGTCACACAGTTAGTGAGTCTCTGAAGTAGGATTTGAACTCAGGTTTTCCTGACTCCAGGTCCAGGGCTCCATCCACTGTGAAAACGAGCTGTGATACAGATGGCCATCCTTCCTCAGGTAACAGATTTCTCCTATTAGATAGATGGTATCTCTACCCCTGACACTGATTTCAAGAACCCTGGGACAATTCTATACCTTGATGAGACCTTGAAGTAAGACTAGTGAAGGTTATTGCATACATCCAAATAAAATACTGATCAGAAGGACTGGGTATAGAAAACAAATGATAAAACTCCTTAACTGGGGAAAAGAGTGAGAACTTTACAAAAACCAGTACCACCATGCCTCTTCGTAACTCATCACTCTTTTTCATCACCCAATGCGGTTAGAGGAACAAGGGAAACTAGGACCTGGGGCTTGGTGGGAGGAAAATGTTCTTTGTCTTCTTCCTAGGACTTCCTCATACTAGCTAAGACAAGGAGAAAGCAGGAAAAGCACATCAGCCTTTTAATTAGTTGCAATCTTATCTCCTGATAGAGGTAAGAACAAAAGTAAAAGCTTTTGACTATAAACATAAAGATGCATGATTAGTTGAAAAAATTATTCTGCAGAAGCCTAGGAACAAAAACAGGATTAGTTTATGCAATAATTGATTATATTAAAATATTATTATTTTTTAAAAAGCACATCAAATTACAAATAGGCCTTTGTTTTCTTCAATAACTTATTAGTTGGGATTACTTAGTTGATTCTTTAATGTTTGTGCTCAGTTGTTGGGTTTTTAAAATAAAGTTATATTTCTGATTTCATTTTTTAAAGCACAAAGTTGACTGGAGAAGTATTAGGGCCTATGGGCCTATATGCCTATTTCCCCATTCATGTAAAATAGTTATAAGATTTGAATATACATGCATTAAAGTTAACCTTGATGGAAAATGTGAAAAGAAAATGTACTTTAAATTTCTTTCCTTTTAGATGAATTATTGATTCTCTTCTTTTTATACGTCATTATCATTTCCCAATGACTTTTCCCTACCCCCCAAAAGAGTCTTCCCTAATAATAAATGAATACAACCAGCAAAACAAATCAATGCTTTGGCTATGGCTGAATATGTATACTTCTTTCCCAGGGGTGTGCTGGTAAATATTCAACAACCAACTTTCAAAATATATGTGTATGTGTGTGTATGTGTACATGCATACATACACACATACACACATATATATACTTTTAAGTTAAATCTGCATTAACATTTTCTCTATCGCATTGTCTAGATAATCAATAAAACAATAAATCAAGACCTAATTTATAGCTTTTGCTAATTTTCCTAGGTATAAATGCTCACACTGAAAATTTTAATATAGTTGGAGACAGTAAGAGCTGCTTCAGCCTGACCCCGCTCTTCATTCACCTATAATGTATTACATCTTTGCCAAGAGGTAAGCAACACATGTCACCATCAGCCCTATGAAGTCATGATTAAATACTTTCTATCAATGGTGTAGTATCTTACCTACCTTTCTACTGCACCTCCAACATTGGCCATTGTCTCCATTTTTTTCATCTTGCCAATTTGATGGATGTGAATGATGAGTTGTATTAATTTACACTGATTTATTAGTATTTTGCAACAAGTATTTGGAATATTAAAATATAATTTCTGTTTAATAATTAATTCTGTCTTTTATGATTAGTATCATATTTCACTACATAATTGTCACACCCTGTTTTTTCAGTCCAAAAATTGGTTTATAACCTTTCCTTGCATAATCATCACATGGTATAATTCTGTTTATCATACCACATGAAAGGCAAACAGAGCAGCAATGTATTCACCAGTGGCATATGGATATGCATTTATCTTTTGCACACTGTGAGCCATGAGCCTAGGATTCTCCATGCACGTGCATTGTCAGTATTCAATTTTAACATATATTCATTTTTCCATGAATCCTAATCTTGCACCAAAGACAATTTAGTAATAAGTGATTTTTAAGTGATACCAGAACAATTTTTTTTAAAACCTACACATAATAGTCTCACCTTACTTTTTTGCAAAAAAAAAAATTGTCATAAAATCTGCAACAATTATGTGGTAAAATACAGTAATTTGCAGTTTTCTTTTTTTGGTTTGTCGGCAACTCTCATTTTTTCCTTAAAACACAAGTTGTTTATATCCTTTGACCACATACCTGTTAGGGAATGATTTTATCTATATTTATATATATGTCCCTATATCCATGTAATACATACACAAAATACATACTTCTGTATATACGTTTGCTTCAATTCCTTAGACATCTTGGAAAGCAGACGTTTATCAGAAATTTACTATGAAGATTTTACCAGTTAACTACTTCTCTTCTTATTCTAGCTGTATTGATTTTGTTAATACAAAATCCTTTTAGCTTTATGTAATCTATGTTGCTAATTTTATTTTTTATGATCACCCGGGGGTGCTGTGAGGTTCAAATGATATAATGGAGGGAACTTTGCAAACCTTAAAGTGCTGCATAAATGCTAATTGTCCCTGTTGTTGTTGCTGCTGTTGCTGTTTGTTGCTATTGTCATCATTAGCCTGCAGGCACCAGGCTGGTGATGACTTTATTTCCAGAGTTTTCTGAAGTCCTGCCAAGATCAAGCAATGTCTGTAGAGCAATATAGTTGTGCTGGTATATTTTTATCAATTGGACTCCCTCATGGAGTAGAGCCAAGATGGTGGAGTAAATCCAGGGACTCATCTGAGCTATCTCAAATTCCCCTCCAAACAACTTTAAAATAATATCTTAAATTCCAGAGCTCCTAGGTAAAAGAGAAAATATTTCAAGAAGCCAGAAAGCCACAATTCGAATGTCATGGAGCCACAGTTATGATAATAAAAGAGTTAGTAACTTCTACATTAAAAAATCAGAGAGCTTGGAATGTGACATTCCAGAGGACAAAAGAGCTAGGGTTACAACCAAGAATCATCTACGCAGCAAAACTGAATATAATCCTTCAGGAGGAAAATGGATATTCAATGAAATAGAGGGCTTTCAAGCATTCCTGATGAAAAGAACAGAGCTGAATAGAAAATTTGACTTTCAAATACAAGACTCAAGAGAATCACAAAAAGGTAAACAGGAAAGAGAAATCATAAGGGATTGAATAAGGTTAAACTGTTTACATTCCTACCTGGGAAGAGAATACATGTAACACCTAAGAACTTTATCTTTATTAGGGCAAGTAGAAAGAGTATACATAGCCACAGGACATGGAGATGAGTTGACTATCGTGGTATAATTTCCAAAAAAATAAAATTAAGGGGTGAGAAAAAGGGATGCACTGGGAGAAGAGGAAAGAGAGAGATAGTATAGGGTAAATTAATTCACATAAAAGAGGCATGAAAGAAAAAGATTTTACAGTGGAGGGAAGATGGGGGGTGGGTGATGCTTAAACCTTATTCTCATAGGAATTAGCTCATAGAGGAAATAACACACTCAGTTGTGTAGAGAAATCTATCTTGCCTACAGAAAAGTATGATGGGAGTGATAAGAGAAGGGGGAGAGGCTGATAGAAGATAGACAGACTGGGTAAGGGTGGTCAAAAGCAAAACAGACTTTTGAGGAGAGACCAGGTGAAAGGAGAGAGAGAAAAAGATAATCAAGGGGAGAAACAGGGTGGAGGGGAAAATACAGTTAGCAATCGTAACTGTGAATGTGAATGGAATGCACCCACTCATCAAATTGAAGTAGATAAAAGAGTGGATTAAAAATCAGAATCTGACAACATGTTGTTTACAAGAAACACACAAACCAGAAGGACGCACAGTTAAAAATAAGGGACTAGAGCAGAATCTATTATGCATCAGCTGAAGTTTAAAAAAAAAGCAGTTATAACAAGAATGATCTCAGACAAAGCAGAAACAAAAATAGATCTAATTGAAAGAAATAAGCAGGGAAACTACATTTTGCTAAAATGTACCATAGACAATGAAGTAATATCAATGTTAAACATATATACACCAAATGATATATCATCTATATTCTTAAAGAAAAAGTTAAATGAGTTACAGGAGGAAACAGTACTAGTAGGGGAACTTAACTTTCCCCTCTCAGAATTAAACAAGTCTAGAAATAATAATTGCTCACGTGTAGGCCAAGCCAGTAGTTTGAAAAATGACAATTCTACCTAAATTAATTCACTTATTTAGTGTCAAAATGATCTAATCATCAAGAATTATTTTGTAGGACTAGAAAAAAATAATAAATATATAGAGGACTGAGTCAAGTTATAAGAATACATGTCATTCTCTAATTGATAAATGGTCA
Source organism: Phascolarctos cinereus (assembly GCF_003287225.1). Classification (NCBI taxonomy): domain Eukaryota; kingdom Metazoa; phylum Chordata; class Mammalia; order Diprotodontia; family Phascolarctidae; genus Phascolarctos; species Phascolarctos cinereus. Next base: position 266,257,679 of record NW_027555847.1, on the reverse strand, counting down.
AAGGACATGAACAGGAAGTTTTCGGAAGAGAAAATCAAAGCTATCTATAGTCATATGAAAAAATACTCTAAATCACCATTGATTAGACCGAGATGAGAAGCATCAAAATCAAAGCGAAAAGATGTTAATTTCTCTGTTAACTATCCCTATGGGTGACCTGGTTGTATGTTCTTTTTTTTTGGTGAGGCAATTGGGGTTAAGTTACTTCCTCAGGGTCACACAGCTAGTAAGTGTCATGTGTCTTGGGTCAGATTTGAACTCAGGTCCTCCTGACTCCAAGGCTGGAGCTTTATCCAGTGTGCCACCTAGCTGCCCCCAGTCTGGTTGTATGTTCAACCATGGTGGTGGAACTTTTTGGGAGATTACAATAACCTTTGTTATTTTTCAGTCATGGCTGACTCTTCATGACCCTATGGACCATACTGTCCATAGAGTTTTCTTGGCAAAGATACTAGAATGGTTTGCCATTTATCTCTCCAGTGGATTAAGGCAAATAGAGGTGACTTGTCCAGGGTCACACAGATGGTAAGTGTCTGAGGCCAGGTTTCAACTCCTGACTCCAGACCTAACACTCTGTCCATTGAGCCATCTAGCTGCATAATATGCTAAAGTACCTTAGCAGAAATAATCTCTGGAGCCATATACTTCCAAACTCATAAAATGGCAGTATGTACAAAAGGAGTTCAGCAGGATCTAAATTGTTTGTGTATGTGTGTTTAAAGGAGAAGAAATGGGAAAGATGACACTTTTTGCCCCCTAGTGATAAAAATGACAAGGACAAAGCTGACACAGATTAAGTAAATCATCACTGCAATAAAAAAGCATAAAACTTCCCACCATCATTTTATCTAGTAACTCTTGGCTTATCAACCTGCATGAACCAATTTTGTTTAAATTATTGCCCACGTGCTATTATTGTGATTTAAATAATTCTGTAATGAAATTGGCAATGATAGATCCTACAGAGGTCTGTAATTTGTCAACATCACTAGTGCTTATATCTTTTTGCTCTGCAAAGGAGAAGAATGAAGAGCTGATTAATTACTTTAGAAATTCCAGCCTAGGTAAAGATTAATAAGTTATTCCTCCATTTCCCTGTTTCCTATCAGACATTTGGTCAGCAAGTCTATTCACAGAGCCCCTGATGATTTCAAAGAGATTATATTTCCCATTGCAATGATATTGTCCATTTCCTGGATCCCAACAGTCATCTTCTTTGAGATATAATATTAGCCAATTCAAGCACCTTTCTCTCAGTTCTCCATCAAAGAGAAAACCATAAGGTCAGCTTCCTCCAAACCATCTTGCAAGAACCATCTTTTGACCTACCAACAGAGGTCTCTATTCTTAAAGCTATCAAATGATTCCTCATTTGTGACTTCCTGACTTGAATTTTCCCTTATGTGTTCCAACTGCTTTGGTGCTACATCTCTCAGAAACCTGTCTCCTTTGGACCCAGCTTACATGATAATTCCTGGTTCTGCCTATTATCTTGGCTTTGGTATTCTTTGCTTTCTCCTTCATCACTACTCATGTCCCATATGATCCCTTGCTTTTTACCCTCTCATCTTCTGCATGACAGAAGACAATTGATAGCTATTCTCTCCAGTTTTAGGTCGGTTGAAGCCATGGATGTTTGACAGGAGCTATAAAGTCATGCATGAGAAACAGCAACAAGTCCAGTTTGTCTAGACTGTAGATTTCTTAAAGGGAAGGCTTTGTATCCCCAGGATCCTCTCTAGCACATGATAGGTACTTAATAAGTATTTTATTGATTGGTGGCATCTCTTCACAAAGGATCCTTCTTCTCTCTTACTTAGCATTCCTTCTAAACAGAGAGGAGAATGGAATTTGAACTCAATCCAATACAACAAGCAGATTTTTTTTTAGCATAGGCTTAAACCAAGGCATTATACTAGGCACTAGAATACAACGACAAAACAGAGTCTCTTATCTCAAGGAATTTACATTCTGCTAGGACTGGGTTATTGAAAAGGAAAGGAGACTCTAACCAAGAGATCTAGCTCTGCATGCAATAGGCAATATTGTACTTAATAAAAGTTTGTGTTGAATAAATGAAAAAAATGGAAGAATATGAACTTGACCTCCCTATGTAAACCTCAAAGTATGGTGAATTTGAGTTATCATTATTAAGTGTTGTGACAAGCAGTTCTCAGGCCAAATTGCTTATTCCAGGAATAAGTTATATTAACACTGCATTTCTGGATATTCAGTACATTTTTTCGTGGTAAGCTACCCCTATGCTTGAAATGGGCTTCTTCTTGACAAGATATTGGCCTGACCAAACACCTTCCTTAAGGAAGATCCTCCCTCAAATTATTCTCTTTAAAACTCTTTAGGAGTCCCACAGTGAAAGGTATGGTTGAATACACATTGCTAAACATTTTCCCTTAAATGGGACTGGCCTAGACTAACGGGCTCTGATAAAGACAGCTATTATTGGTTCCCAGAATACACTTATCCTTGCTCTTTTGTATCATTGTCACAGGCAAGAGTTAGAAATGTCAGAGGTCTGACCTCTCAAAGCAGAAAAACTGTTGGGGGTTTTTTGGGGAGGGGGAGAATAAGGAATGGAGCTTGAGGTGGGAGGCAGTAAATGTTCAAAGCTCAGAATGGGTAGCTACCTTCTTACTAACCTACAACTGGAGGACTTCCTTTTCCCTCTAATTCTATCTCTTGCTGACTATTCTTTCCCAAAACAACAACAATAATAATAATGAAAAGAATGATAGCGTTCATGTAGCACTTTAAGGTTGGTGAAGTCCTTTACGTATGTAAAGGAGGAAAATGAAAAATAGCAAAACATTTTTAAAGAACCTTATAAGATTTTAATAACTTTATTTTTAAAGGTTGCAGAGATTAGGGTACTAGAAAAAATATCTGAGTAGTCATTAACTTGCTGTGTGAGCTTTATCAAATGGCTTCATTGGGCCCCAGTTTCTTCATTTGTAAAAAGAGGGAACCAAAGTAGATTATCTCCTTTTTAACTACTAGGTCCTAATAGACTATGATTTGAAGAGTTAATTACCTGTAAATGGGGAGAATGATTCTTGTTCTAGCTATCTCATGGGATTATTGTGGGGAAAGGGCTTTGCTAAGAATAAAGGATTGTGATGGGCTTTGGCCAGCCCTTGCTATAACCCTCACTAAGTCTGATTGCTTTCATGGGATCAGACTAAAGAAATACGCCCACAAGAGCAGTAATGCAGTAGAAATTTAACTGTGAAAAACAAGGTATTTAACTCTATGGAAGGAAAAAAGTTTGTAAAGTTGGGGGTAGGGAGGAGTCCAAAGGCATGTAGTCCCAAGTCACACAGGGCCGAGATTCTTTTAATGCCAATGTTTCATCAATTGCCTGAAGAGTCCTGGAGTGATAAGACACTCCCTTCCCAACTCCTTTTAAAAAGTCTTTGGGAGATGGTCATCAGTACTCAGGTCTGGCAGAATCCTTATTTACTTCTTACAAGCTGCTGTCATTCAAAGATATTTAGATTCTGCCTCCATGAGGAATAGGGAGGCAAAGAAAAGCTATTCTTAAGTTGTCAGCTTTCTTTATGCATCCTAGAATGTCTGCGCATCTATGTCTTTCAATAATGACATTAAAAGGTGTTCCTTGCTGTGATAGAATACTACTGTGCTGTAAGAAATGATAAGCAGGTTGATTTAAAAAAAAAACATAGAAGGCATGAAGTAGTGAACAGCAAAATGAGCAGAACCAAAAGAATGTTGTATATAGTGAGAGCAATATTGTTCAAAGAATTACTGTGAAGTACTACATTAATATGTGTATTAAAAATGCTCAAATCAACTACAGGGAACCTATGAAGGAAGATTCTATCCACCTCCAGAAAAAGAATTGATAAATAGAAATATGCATAGCATGGCTTTATGTGTGAAAATAGTTTGGAACTTAAAATGTAACAAAAATAAATAAAATTTAGTTATTAAAATATAATTTAATTATAAAAAATGTTAAAAAAAGTGTTCCCTGTACATTCTAATTAGTGTGATATTAGTGGTCATATTTGAATTCACACTATTTGAATTTATCATTATGTAAATATCATAATCAGTTCCAGCCTGGTGGAAATACACAGTGAGAATAGTTACAACCTGAGTGCTTATTCTTGCTATATCCAATATCTAAGATAAACTTAGGTTGAATTGTATAAATATAAGCTATTAAGTAAGTTTAAATGGTATGGTAGAAAAGGTATAGTGGACCCTGGCGTCAGGAGAGACCCAGATTTGAATCCTGCCTCTGGCTCTTAATTTGACCATGGGTATTCACTTAATTGCTCTGGCATTTTTTCTGTCTCCTGTGTCTAAAATGCTCTCCCTCCTCTGCTCTAATTACTGACCTCTGGCTTCCTTTAAGTCACAACTAAAATCCAACCTCCTAAAAGGGAAGTCTTCCCTAACATCTCTTAACTACAGTTTGCCTTCTCTTAATTATTTTTCTACTTATTCTGTATGTAGCCTGCTTTGTATTTATTTGTTTACATATTGTCTCCCCCATCAGATTGTAAACTCCTTGAGGACAGGGATTGTCTTTTGCCTCTTTTGTATCCCCAGCACTTAGCATAGTGCCTGGCATATAGTAGGCAACTAAAGATGCATTTATGAAATATTTATTGAGTTGAATTGAATCTCAGTTTGCTCATCAGTAAAAATGGATGACGGATCTGCAGTCAAAACGCCTGAGTTTAAATCCTGAATCTTCACTTACAACTTGTGAGCTCCTAGGCAAATCACTTAACTCTCTTGTCTTCAGTTTCCAAAAGAAAGGGGTTGGATAAGATGACCTCTAAGGTCCCTTCTGGTTCTAATTCCAGTTTCTTATAATCGTATGAGGGCATTAAATAATCATAGTTCACTTCTCACAGAGTTGTTGCAGGAATCACATGAAATAATGCATTTATAAGTACATTGTAAACCTTAGCAAGCATTCTCTGTCACAATGATAGATCGAGAAGAGAATTGAGATCATTTAAGTACAACCTCCATAGTCTATAAATGAGAAAAATCAAGGATCATGAAAACATTGGCATTACCTCTCTTCATGTGCTCCATTTGGTAGTCAATGTAGATTATCTGCTGTTACCTATACATAATATTTAATAGCCAACCTCTGTGCCCCATGCCTACAATGTGCTTTCTTCTTGTCTTATTCTCTTGAAATTCCTAGCTCTCTTAAAAGCTTGGCTTGTGCCACCTGATACACAAGGCCTTTCCTAGTCCTCCCAGATTGTTAGTGCCCTCCCATACCCAATGGACTGCATTTACTTTTCTATGTACACATTATAAAACCCTCCCCTAGTATAAAGTAAGCATTTTTATGACGAGGACTGCTTCATTTTTGTCTCTGAACCTTCAGCACCCAGGACAGTGCCTTATCAGTCAGAGATTAATACATGTCTGTTAAATTGAATTGAATTAAGGGGTAGCTAGGTAATGTAGTGAATAGAGAATCTGGTCCTGGAGCCAGGATGATATGAGTTCAAATCCAGCTCCAGACATTTACTAGCTATCTGATCCTGGGCAAGTCATTTAACCCCAATTGCCTTCCCACAAAAAATGAACCTAATTAAATGACTAGCTTAAGGTCACACAGCAGAGATAAGACTTGACTATAGGTTTCCTGATACCAACCTAATGTTCCTTCAGTGGAGTGGGATAGAGAAAGAGATCATAAATTGGGAGAGGGTGGTTATTCACATTTGTTTCTGTATCTCTGTCCCCACAACTCCCCCAGGTCTGAATTTCTATCTCGGTTCAAACTAGGGAAGAATCAAAGTGTGCCTTTTGTGTTTATGCTACCTTCCCCCACTCAGGCTCTGCATTCTCCTGGAAGTGATGCTGGGGATATAAACACTAGAAAAGTAAGGGAGCTTCAGCAGCTACTAGTTACAGACCCATGAGAGGCTAAGAATTTTTTGGAGGAAAGGAAAGTAAATTTGTCTGACAAGAGCTTGTAGACAACCAGAACTGTCTGAAAGGAACTCACACACAATTCATGTCTACTTATGAGTCTGTTTTATTTAAGTGCTTTGGAAGCCTTATGTTTTCAGACTTTTTCCCCAGAGTAGGCAACATGATGTAGTGGAGAGAATCCTGGATTTGGAGGTCAAACCCTGGCTCTGGAACTTACCTATTTCAATGTAACCTCGGGGAAAGTCATCTAGCCTTAATATGCCTCAGTTTCACAGGAAGAAAGGAATGTAGGAAAATATATTTGGAGCTGGAAGGGATCTTAGAGTTTCTCTAGTACAACTCTCTCATTTTACAGGTGGAGAAACTGAGGCTCAGAGAGGTTAAGGGTTTGGCCAAAAGTCACCAAGACTAAGTAGCAGAGCTGGGATTTGAACCTAGTCAGCAATCTCTCCACCATCCCATGCCACTCTACCTATATACCATCTCTCAAACATTCACTGTACTCTTTTGCTTAGTCTTGTGCCCGCAGTGCCCTCCCAGTGCTCCAAACCTGTTTGATTCTCAAGATTCCTTTGAGGTTTAACTCAAATGCCACCTTCCCTGGGAAGCCTTTTCTGGTTCCTGTTACTCAGCAAACTCACTGAATAAAGCACTTTGTTTAGCAATTCTGTAATTCATTTAGTACGAGGCATTGTGTGTTATTGTTACGGATGCTGCATCTATTGTACTATAAGGTCCCTGAGAGCAGGGACCACATCTTGTTTAAATTTCATGTTCCTTACAACTTAGGACCTTGAACTGCATAAAATAGGGGTTTGATAATTTTTTTCAAATGTTGATGAAAGCATTTCCTCATTTGTAGAATAAGGAGATTAGGCTACATGACATCTAAGGGCTTCCTTCCTGACACGACCTGACAGTAGTAGTTATTTTAGTAAATAAAAAAGAAGATTCTCGGCTGGGAGGAAAGGGGGAGGTGTGGGAGGCTTGAGGAAAGAAGAGAACCTTTGGGAGCACTTCTGTCAGGAGCAAGATTAGGAATCAATTAAGGAAGAATCAAAGTATTGCTTTGCTGCAGTGAGGGCCCAGGATAGAGAACATAAATTTCTAATGTATACAGTCAGCCTGGTTTTGTGATTTCCTCTAGCTTCTTCAATAGCTTGTGAGTAGCAATAGAAGAAAGAAGTGATGAAACAATCCAAGATTGGGGCTTGACCAGGGATGAGCAAATATAAGCTAAGGAGTAAGGCATTAAAAATAGAAGGCAGTGTGGAATTGAAATGATTGACCAGTAGATTGAAATAAGAAAAGGAGAGAAGTGAAACCAGAGCTAGAATAATGAGGGTAGAGGGGTTAAAGGCCATGCTGAGGGCAAAAAGCTGAGAGGTTAAGAGCAGTGAGGCATAAAGACAGAAGGAATGATAGGAGCTTACGGTCAGGGAGAAGTTTTTGATCCAAGAAGTGGAACACATATGTCAAAATGAGTTCCAGGGATATGACTAACCCTGAGAAGGGCTGATGCAGTGTGGAGGAACAAGTCTTTGTATTTGAGGACATCAGGGAACCAGAGGCAGCATCAACATGAATACTGATGCCCGTTGTTATACAGTCAGGAGTTGGGGAAGAAAAGAAGATTGAGCTAGAGGATGGCAGATAACAGCCACTATGATCTGCCTGGGTAAAAAATAAATCTTAAGAGTATGAACTTCAAGGGAGAAAAAGTGGTTGAGTGATGAAAAGCAGATTCTGGAAGTGGCACTTTACAGCAAGAAATATACTACCTTCCCTTCTAGCATTTCCCTTTTGTTGGGAGTGGGAGTGGGGGTGGATCAGTTGGTGGTCATAAGAGAAGGTATAACCAGTACTGCAGAAGATGGCCGGGGATGCAGTTTTAGGGGAAGCAAGAGGCTGTACAAGTAAATGAAAGGAGGATGAGAAGAAGAAATCCAGAATAAAGGAACATTTGTCCATCACATTATGACTAAAAATAAGGGCTAATACATTAAAACCAGTCATAAGACAAAAGCAGTGAAATGATGGAAAATGTGCACAGATGCTGTAGTTGTTGCTGTGGTGAAAGATAATGGGGTCAGGGAGATATAAAGGCAGCAAACGCTAGAGCTGACCCAACACCCAGACACTTCAGATCTTAGGATAGCGGTAATTGCTTTATCTTGTCTTTTCACATATCAGCTGTCGCTTCCAAGCAGCGGCTTCTTCCCAGATATTTTGGCCCCAAGGTCATCGCATCCTGTGCAGAAGAAGAAATGGGAAAGGGAATGAAGGTGGGAGGAAAGATGCCCTGGGAACAGCCTTTGGACTTGGACAGATTAGCATTTTTATAACACGGGTTTGCAAAACATTTTACTTATATTATTTCATTTCATCCTTAAAACAACCTTGGAAAGTAGGTGTGTTATTATCCCCATTTTACAGGTGAGTAAACTGAGCTAGATAAAGGTTAAGCGCATTGCTCGGAGTCACACAGGTAGTAAGTGTTTGAGGCAGAATTTGAACTCCAGCCTTCCTGACTCCAAGCCCAATACTCTAGTACTTTAACACCTAGCTCAGCCTCATTCATTAACCTAGAGATCCATTAGACTTTCCCTGGGCATTTCTCATCTGGAAAACAGGGGAGATGCCATTTGCAGTAGCTATCCCATGGGTTTGTTTGTGAGGCAATTACTTTGTAAAACTTAAAAAAGAAACTATAGAAACGTGAGCTATTGTCTTGGCACGGGCTGTTCAGGGAGGATCAGCATCTCTGGTGTAATGGTTTGCTGAGCCCTTTTCAGGACTGTTCATACACCTTTGGCATCCACCTGTCACCCGACTCTCACCTGTGGCCCCAAGAAGCTGTAGCATATGCAGTGGTCACATGCCAGTAAACTCTCAGCATGTAGATTAAACCAGGTTGAGGGTAACTGATGGGCCTCAAACCCTTCGGTTATCTAGGGGGATGTCCACTCCAAGCATGTGAAGACTTCCCCTAGAGGAATGGGCAGATGAGAACAATTTGTTCCAATGTCCATGAAGGCAGCTCAAACAGTTATTGTGGAGCAATTAGAGCTTAGTCAGACATAAAAGACACCAAGCTCATCCACGGCATCCAAAGCCAAGCCATTGCCAATCATCCTGACTTGTCTTGCAAGGTAAAATACTACCCAGTGATGTCATTGGTCTTCTTCAAAACAAAGGACAAACAATAACAATGAACGGCTATTGTCTTATAAACTCATTTGCGGTTTGGTTCGGTTGTGTTTCTGCTTAGCTTTTTCCTTTTCCCCAAATATGCATCCCAGCCCTATAAAATATGGGTCTTTTCCTATGTGTGCACATTCTGATCAGAACAAAGTGCAGACACAAATGTCATTTGTTTAAAATAAACACAAACTCAGTTTTGTAAGTGATTCTTCTATCTCATTGGGAGCTTCAAGGAAATATGTAAACAAACAGTCATGTTCCCTTGCTTCTGAGCTCTAGGCAATGGCCCAGAACCTAATAGGAGGGAGTTTCCAATTCCATTCAAGTAAGTTCAGTGCTTTGTATATATTGGTTTGCATGTTGTTTCCTCTACTAGATGGTAAGCTACTTGAGGGCTGGGACAGACTTTTGCCTCTTTTTGTATCCCCAGGGCTTAGCACAGTGCTTGGAACATAGTAGTTGCCCAATAAATATTGATTGATTGATTGATTGATTGATTGATTGATAGAAAAGGCAATGATCTGGGAGCCAGATGTGTAAACCTGGAGCATGTGGGCAAACCACTTCCTCTTCTTTGAAATTCAGCCATCTCATTTATAAAGGGAATTAGGCTAGATATTTATAGATTTTTAAAGCTAAGAAGGTTGTTGGGGTCATGGAGTCCAACTCCCTCGTTTCAAAGATGAGGAAAGTAAAGACCAGAAAAAATAAAGCATATTGTCCAAGGTCAGCTAGTCAATGATCTCTAAGCTAGGTAGGACAGGCAGCTGGGTGGTATGGTGGATAGAATCTGGAAGGTTGAGGAAGACTTGAGTTCAAATCCTACCTCAAACACTTACTAGCTATAAGTCACTGGGCAAGTCACTTAACCTTTGTCTGCCTCAGTTTCTTCATCCTTGAATTGGGAAGAATAATAGTACTTGTCTGTAAGGTTTGTGGGGATAGAATAAGAGAATATTTGTGAAGCACTTTGCAAATATTAAAGCATTACATAAGTATTAGCTATTATTAAAATGCCTTCCAAGATCAAAATTCAATGGATCTACATCCTAAATTCATTCTATTCTATAATTAGAATTAATAGAATTTCTGAACTTGAAAGGATTTTAGTCTAATCCTCCTCTCCCTCCAGCACAAATCATTTCAATGATAAATCCCTAATAAGAGGACATCTGGTCCTCTCCTACTGAAGACCTTCGGGGTCTTACTTTCCTTCAGGGAACTTAACTACCTACAGAAGCAGCATGCTTTACTGTTAAACAGCCCTAATTGTTAGGAAGTTCCTCCTGACACTGCCTTCCTGTCTTACCCTTCACCTCTGCTATTTTATCCGGTTAAGAGAACTGATACTAAATGACTAGAGGTTATACAGGTGTGTGAAGATCAGCTGCTCATTAGTGGGCATCAATATTTTCCATGCCCTCTGAAAAGAGTTCTGTTGCATAGGATTGTAGCTGTAAAATTAGAAGGGACCTCCAAGATTCATCAAGTCCAACAGGCCCAGAGAAGGTTTAGTGGCTGACCCAAGGAGACACAGCTAGCAGGGGCAGAGCTGGGATCTGGACTTACATCCTCTGCATCTAAGTGGAGCAGTGCACAGAGCCCTGGCCCTGGAGTCTGGAAGACTCTTCTTCACAAGTTCAAGTCTGGCCTCAGACACTTACTAGCTATGTGACCCTGGGCAAGACACTTAACCCTGTTTGCTTTAGTGTCCTTATCTGTAAAATGAGCTGGAGAAGGAAATTGCAAACCATTCCGGTATCTCTGCCAAGAAATTCCCAAATAGGGTCAGGTAAAGTCAGATATGACTGAACAATTACAATAGCTTCTGCATCTAAATGCACTTTGCTTTGATCTTTCTTTGGCTAATAAAAAAACCTTTTTCTTCATCAAACTGTGTCAGCTCTGTGTATTGCATGACAACTTGGTAATAACATTCAGTGAAGTTTCCAGATTTTCGAAGTGGGGACAATGAGCCAGAGAGAGGAGGAACTGTCTTGATATCTCTGGATCTCAATCTTCTCATCTGTGAAATGAAAGGATTGGACTAGATGATCTTTAGCTGTAGACAGCTAGGTGACACAGTGAATAGAGCAATGACCTGGAGTCAGGAGGTCCTGAGTTCCAATCCAGCCTCAGACATTTACTACTTGTATGACCCTGGACAAGTCATTCATCCTTTAGCTGTCTCAGTTTCCTCAACTTTAAGATGGGAATAATAGCACCTGTCTCACAGGGTTGTTGTGAGGATCAAGTTAGATAATATTTATAAAGTGCTTAACATAGTGCCTGGCATATAAAAGGTACTTAATAAATTCTCATTCCTTCCCCCCCCCCAAGCCTCTTCTAGCTTCAAATCAATGGTCCTATGAAATAATCAATATTTTCTAGCTTCTTTGTATCATTAAAGCTGAAATAAGGCAGTTGTGTGCCCTAGGCAAGGTTTGAAAATTCCTAAACCTTTACTAACACATATGACTTAGCCTATCACAAAATACAGATCTGCATGCCATAAATGGAATTTTATGGAATTAAAAGCATGAATATTTATTTAAAAGATAATACTATAAGAGAGTCAGTTAGGCGGCTCAATGGATAGAGCACTGGACCTAGAGTCAGGAAGACCTAAATTCAAATCCAGCCTCAGACCCTTGCTAGCTGTGTGATCCTGGGCAAGTCACTTAACTCTGTTTGCCTCATTCTACTAGTGAAGGAAATGACAAACCACTCCAGTATCTTTGACAAGAAAACCTGATGGACAGTATTGGTTCATTATGGTCTACAGTGTCATGAATGGTCAGACATGACTGAATAACAACATCAAATATTATAATAATAAAATAATAATAGGTGTCCCTAGTAATACTATCTTGATGTTGTATATCTGCTCTTCTTCCTAATTTTCCTCTTTCTGTTGAGGACTCCATCACCCTTCTAGTCAACCAGATTCACAACTTCAGAATCATCCTCAACTCTTTCCTCTTCTTCATCTTCCCACTCATTCAATCAGTTGCCAATCCTGGTCAATTTTACCCCATAACTTATCTTGCCTCCTTCCCCTTCTCTCCTTTCACACAGTCCCCAACCCTAAGTCAGTCCCTCCATACTTCTCACCTAGATTAATGACATTGCCTCCTAATTAGGCTCCCTGATTCCTGTCTCTCCCCCACTCCAACCAATCTTCCTTACAACTGCTAAGTTTACATTCCTAAATCACAAACCTAACAATATAAATCCCTGATCAATATGCTCCATTGACTCAAATTTGACTCTGAGATAACATAAAAATTTGTCATTTAATACCATCATATAGGACTCTAACCTAGCATTCCAGATTTATTTACCATGATTGTCTCTCACACACTCAACATTCCAGCCAAACTGGTCTATTTTCTTTTCTGTATACACAAGGGTGTACTGGTATGTATTTAACAACCAGTTCTGTTGGGAGGGGGAAGGGAGAAATGTAGGAAGGATATACTTTTAAATTTTAATCTGTATTGTTAACATTTTCTCCACCACCTCCTTAAATCTAGGCAATCAACAAAACAAAAATGCAAGCCCTAATTTGTGCCTTGTGCTGATTTCCAAGGTATAAATGATCACACTGAAAATTTAACAATAGGCTCTCTGTTTGAGCTGACTCCAGCACCCCCTGCCTATCCAGGAATAAGGAATCTGATGATTCTGTGCCTTTGCATAGTCTATTCTCCATTCTCCCTTCTCACCTCCAGTTCTTGGATTCTTTAGTGCTATTCAAGGCTTGGTATAAGTGCCACTTCTTAGGGACCTTTCTCCAGGATTTCAGTGGAAGTCAGAAGATTAGAGAAACTCCACAGTCACACTCACCTTAGGAGGCCATGCCTAAGCCAGAGGATAGTATCAATCCAGCAGAGCAGTGTCCATCACAGAGACTCCATGTCCAGTGGAGTGGATAGTGGATAGTGGATAGTGGATAGTGGATAGTGCAGGCAGATACCCAAACTTACTTGGCCTACTACCCCCTTTCCAAAAAAAAAAATACTCAGTGCCCCCCTGGAAATCTACATTCTTTAGCCCTTTAATTTTTTTTTTTAATTTTGCATCCCTTCAAAAACTAAAAAAATGTATTTTTAAATGACACATCTTAAATTTGATAATTTATTGTAAATTTTGGCCTTTTCCCTGCATTGAAATTTTGATGATACACTGTTGTGTCATGTAATCATATAGTATCATATTGCAAACAAGTTATTACATGCACATATTCCTTCCAATGCATGTTGGATTTTCTGACAATGTGCTATACCCTAGCCTGCCAACACTTGCTTGTTAAGACCTGTCAGCGTACTTGACCACTGATCAGTTATAACTTGAATTTGTGTGTTTATTTGGAAAATAATGTAATAACTCCAACTTTAACTGTTATGTAACAGATGAACCATGTACAAATAATTTTTCAAAATTTTATCTTTTCTTCTTTCCTTATGCTTCCATCACCCCCCTTATTTTTATTCAATGCCCCCCAATGCACTTGAGGCTACTACCACCCCCCATCATTCTAGTGACCCTTGGGGGTGGGGCTGTATTGCCCACTTGGTGAATCTATGGCTAGTGGAATGGATGAGTGGAGACCAACAGAAACAGCCAAAAGTAGAAGAAGCATGATGAAATTACTAGTACACATCTGCTTCTTAGGAGGCGTGAAGTGCTCTTCCATGCATGTGCTCTGCCAATGTGTGTTTCCAATGTGTGTATCCCCTATACACGTGATTTGACCATAGATATTCTCTGCATGTGTGACTTTCCATGCACGTTTCCTATGTGTTTCCATGCTTTTCATTGAGGGTGTATGCATTTGTTAGGGGAGAGTATGCCTCAGGTTTGTGGGGGAAATGTTTTACTGCATCTTTTCTACTATGTCATTTGATTAAATACCTTTTCTTTTGACTAATATGTCCTTGGGATGATTATTAAAGGTATGCATTGATGGGAGTTTATAAGCTATGATTTGAAAAGATGCTGTCTGAGTCACTCTTCCAAATAGAATGCAATGGATTACTCAAAGCCCAAGGGTTCAAATAAGCATTCCCTTGAATTAAAAAAAATATTCAAATACTCCCTAGTAAAAGTCATTCCCAAGGCAATGAAAATGAAGTTCAGAAATATAAAAGTGAATAAAAGCTGCCTGCAAAGAATTTTAAAGTGGTCTACCAGGAAGTTCCCAAAGGGTCTCAGAGTTTCACTCCACAGTTTTAAAAACAACTTTGGTGTTCTTCTTTCCCAAAGGGTGCACAGCTGAGTCCCAGATCAATCTGCCTGGGGGCAAACTTAACCTCAATTGCCTCACGTTCAGACAACTGTTTCCTGCCTTATAACAATGTCCCTTGGTATTGTGGGAATGGGGAGAGGAAGTAATTCATACCTCCTGAATCCTACTTGTATCCTGGCCGACAACAATCCACCCCATCCACCCGTCGTTGTCTCTACATCTTCCACTGCCAGCTACTGCTACTTCTGCTATTGTTTCTTACTCTGGCAAGTTCTGCAGGAACCTATGTGGTCCTTAACAAAGTATCTCCTCTAATACAATGGCATAAGGTGCTGTATCTCATGTTCCTTCTTCCTGACTGCCTTTACTTCTCTAGGAATGCCCAGAATTGCTTTCTGCCATGTTCCTTTGGCTCACAGCATTCTAGGGAAACAAGTTATTTCCTACCTATGTTAGGTCTACTGTAGTGTTCTCACCTCTCCTTCCACCATTCCGCAAAGAGGGGCAGAGAGTGAAAGGGGAGGAATAGAAAGAATCAGTGCTTGCCAGCATTCATGCTGTTGTAACTGAAGTGACTGTAATGACTAGGCTCCATGTGTAGAGAGGCCCCAGGTGTGGCAAGGGCCCAGGAGGTGAAGTAGACATCTCTAATCTCTTCTCTTCCCATAATTCTTCAACGGAGAAGGAGGAGCAAAAAGCTGGGGCAAGAGTCCACTCTGCTCTCCTTAGAGAGAGGGCTTATTGGGCCAGACTTATATCTACCTGCTCCCTTAAATATTGTTAGTCTAAAGCAAGGGTTGGGAACCTGTGGCCTCGATGCCACATGTGGTCCTCTAGGTCCTCAATGCAGCCCTTTGACTGAATCCAAACATCACAGATCTGTCTTGGTCAAAGGGCCACACAAAACAATTCAAGGCTTGAAGAACAAAGAAGACTTAAAGCTTGAAGAATCCTAAAAAGAACTGAAGATGGTTGGAGCTCTCTCACACTCTCCAGCTGTGCCCCACCCCTTCATGCAGAGCAGGACATTCATCTCCACCAATGAGGAGAGAATCCCATCCCCGTGGGCTTTGGGATTGGGGTATATATAAAACATTGAGGGTTAAGAGGACACTAGAAATATCCCCCACTACTAACCTGCTTCCTCAGGATGAGCTCTAGAGTTTTCTAGCACTAAAAGAATCCTAATAAACCAATGGTACTGAAATGATCTTTCCCTAAAGAAATAAAATAATAATAGATCCAATCAGGGAGGGAGAAAAGGTTTTGCCTCTTTTTTTTTTTTATCAACTTGCATTCTGTTATCACCAGGTAAATGTATAATGACTTTGGGAGTCCAGTAATTCTCTAATCACTAAAGGTTTTATTTTATGTGAACCTGCTGTATTAGCCCATACACAATAGTTAGTCTATTAACCCAGAGGCACTTGCTTCACTAGCAGCTGCTGGTGCTAGCATATGGCCAAAATACTCTGTTTCACAGGGATTACTATTACATAACATTTAACCGTTCTATTCTTTTTTTAACCTAAATACAGTGGCTTATATTTGCTTACTTCTATATGGATTGGTGATTTCTTTGGTGTGGGTAGAACCTCCCCTGAAGCAGACTGCTATCCTTTTACTGCTTAGTGGAGCCTTCTAGAGTTGCTGCATCTGAAAAAATATATCTGCCTGGAGGGATGTACTTTGTGATAATCTTCTCTAAATTAATTTAGCCTCGTCCTCTGATAACAGACATAGTATGTCACCAGACTCACAATCAGAGGATTCCATCTTGGAAGAACATACCCAAGCTTGTGTTCCCTTGGCATAGGGTTTAAGAATTAAGGACCGCTTCCATGTTATAATGAGGCATGAAAAAACAATGTGAGCAGATATTTCCTTTTTTAAAAAACAACCAAACAAACATATCTCTGACTTTCTCCATGTTCCTAGTAAGGAACTCCCTCTACTATAATGATCTACACTTTCTTGCAACTCCAAATCTTAAGAACAATTGCCTAGAGCACTGACAGGTTAAGTGCCTTGCCCAGACTCACACAGTGAGTATGTGTCAAAAGGAAGACTTACAGGATCATAAATTTAGAACTAGAAGAGACCTCAGAGGCCATCTAGCCCAACCCTTTCAGTTTACAGATGAAGAAATTGAGGTTCTTGCTTTGGCCAAGGTCACATGCATAGATGTTAAGCATCAGAAGTGATATTTCAACCACAGTTTTCCAACTCCAGAGCCACAATGCTTTCCACTAAAATGCCCATGTCTTCCTAACACAAAGGCTAGCTCTCTTTCCACTAAGCTATATTGCCTCCCAATTTATTCATATTAAACTTCATCTTATTAGATCTACCCACCAGTTGAGATCTTTTGGATCTCAGTTCTGCACAATCCCAGATTTATGCCATGTAAAAATTTGATTGTCATCCATGTCTATCCATGCCACTGACTAAAATATTGAACAATATTGGTCCTGTAGCACACCTCCATACTGGTTAGTATCCATTCATAAATCAACACTATTTGGATCTACTTATTCAAAAGAAGCCAATCAATGTGAGCAAACTATTCAGCTTCTCTTAATCTTGTCCACAAGTTTGGAAAAGACTTGTGTTCCTGAAACCTAGAGAGACTGTGTCAATAGCATTTCATTGATGTGCCAACCTATAAATTGTCAAAAAAAAAACTGAAGTGAGATTAGTCTGTCATAGTTTATTCTTCATGAACCCATAATAGATCTTCATGATCTACATTCAAATTTGTAAATGTTTACTAATCAGCCATTGAAATAATCCACTTCATTAGGACTTGTCCTCATATTTGCCAGCCTACAGTTGGCAGAATCCATTTCTTAACCTTTTGAAAAATAGAAAAAAAAACCCTGCTTATCATCATTCCTGTTGCACATCTTCCATTCTACATGATTCCTCAGAGGGAAGCAACAATAGTTCAGCAATAATACCAGCAAGTTCTTTCAGTGTCCTGGGATGTAATTCATCTAGGCCAAGTGACTGGAGTTCCTTTAGGGCAGCAAGGTATTGTCTTACTATTTCAGGTTTTAATTCTTTCTAAATCTCTTTTATTCTTTAAGCATGAGGTTCATTCTTTTTTGATAGAGAAAACAGAAGTAAAATAGGAGTTGATTATCTGTCTTCTTTTTTGGCCATTATTATCTTTTCAGATACCCCAAGCAATTGGCTATCCCTTCCTTGTTGCTCTTGTCTTCAACATAGAGATAAGAATGGGAACTGCACCTGTGATTCCACTGGTATAGTCAGTCAGTCAATAGACAGTTATTAAGCAAGTATAATCTGGATGATCATCTAGGAAAAGAAGTTGAGAATTCAGACAGGTAGGAGGGAGAAACAAGAGAAAGTAGGGTCACAAAAACCTTGAAAGGAGAGAGTATCAAGGAGAAAAGAGAAATCAACAGTAACAAAGGCTGCAGAGAAGTAAAAAAATGATGAGAATTGGGGGAGCAAAATCATTAGATTTGGCAATTAAGAGATCACATGTAACTTTGGAAAGAGAAGTTTCGGTTGAATGATGAGGTTGGAAGCCAGATTGTAGAGAGTTAAGAAGAGCTTAAGAGGAAAGGAAGTGGGGATACCTGTTGTAGATGACCTTCTCAAGGAGTTTAACTACCAAAGGGAGGAAATATATGGAATGATAGCTAGCAAGGATGGATGGATCAATTAAATGAGGAAATTCCCTCTATGAATGCAAGTCAATATCTTCTCTGCGACTATAGTATTCCCTTGAGCACTGAAAAGTTAAGTAACTTACTCAGGACCACATAGTCAATCCATTTCACAAATTGAATCTGGATCTCCTGGTTCTGTTATGCTTTGTTTTTATCATAAGCCTCAGCTTCCATGAAGCTATTGAAAACAATTAACCTTCCTAATTATTCTTCTAAGATTAAATGTCACTCTTTTGTAATAATAACTGATATTTATTATAGCCTTTCACATGAATGACACATTAGAAGGGTCAGGGTGGCACCAGAGCCTGATCCCATTCCACAGTAAGGACAAGGGGAGCTGTTGTCAATCAGATGCTTAGCCACCACCCATCACTTGAAGGTGCCCTTTGAGTAACCAGCAAGCCTCCTGTGCCTCTATCTGGTACTAGTGACCTACCATTCACCCTTTTCCATTCACTCTGGGTGGTGCTGCTTTTCTTTAGTAGATCTAAAGGATGGTGTGGATTATCCAATCAGATCATTAGCTCTTGCCCCCCCCTTTTTAAGGAAACTTTTCCCCTCCATCCTATCAATGCTAAATTTCCACTAAACTTCTAGCAATAGTGTGCTTGTGTCCTTATTAGAAAGGAAGGAAAGCAAGTTAGTACCAGTACATCCAGTACACATTCACCCAGCCTATGATCTGCCTTTAGTCCCCACATCAATCCCCCAGTGATAGATTGGTCCCAGAGCCTGGAAGTTAGGTCCCTTCCACCCATCATTCCCAGGAGGAAGCTGGCAAGGTTGCCATTAGTCCAGAGTTTTTCATTAATGACAATTCCTCCCCATGAGATCCATTTCTGTTGATGGAATACAGGAATTCAGAGCTCTCTGCTGCTTTTTCCCAAGGGTAATCTGGCACTAAGCATGATTTCACTTTCAAATGGCCCCAATGCCTGCCTCCTAATCAGTGTTTCAAATGTGCCTTTAATTGTGTCTCTCTCCCTTTCACAGCAGGCAAATCTAAGGGAGAAGTCTTCCCATGGGACAGACACTTCCTGGCAACCTCATCCCTGCTAAAGCAATCAAAAGAAAAGCAGTAACTCCTGCAAATGGCTTACTAGGCTCTTTTCTCCTTTTCAATTCACCTTCAAAAGTCCTTGTGATTCCCTGATGTCTTAAGTTCTCTCCCTGCATCTATCTGCCCACCTCTAAACACAAAAGAAAGTATGTGAAAATATTAGTCAATAAACATTTATTAAGTGCCTACTATGTGCCAGTCACTGCGTTAAGCTGCTTCAGGGATTCTGGTAGGACCATTACAATATACAACCTACGATCAAAGGATCATAATTTGGAACTAGAAGGAAACTTAGAGGCCATTAAGTCTAACCTCATTACATAGCTGAGGAAACAGAGGCACATAGAGTTAAATGACTTGCTCAGGGTCACACAGCTGGAGTTCTACACTGCATTTGAATTCAAATCTTCCTAACTCCAAGTCGCATGCCCTATTCCTTATATCATGTTGCCTCCATATGCAATCTCATATGAACTTCACAATGACTCTATGAGGATAGTACTACAGCTGTTATTATCAAATGAGAAAATGAATATAAATCTCCTCACAAACCTCAAGTACTATATAAATGTGAGCTATTATTGTTGTTTCCATTATTATCACTCTTATTCTTTTCATTTCTTTTTATTTTTAACTTCTATTATTATTATCATCATCCTCATTTTACATATAGGGAAACTGAGGCTCAGAGAGTTTAACTGTTTTGCCCATGGTTACATAGCCATCAAGTGTTGGAAGCAGGTTTCAAACCCACTTCTTTCTGACTCCAAGTCTGGGACTCTGCCCAATATGTGGCATGTATGTTAATTCTCAGTTACTTGACCTTATTTATATATCTCTTTTAGATTTGAGTTCATTGAAGATTTCTCCATGTAGGTATATCAGGTTTTTTAGATATTCTTACCTTTTATTCCTCATTAGAATTATTCCTAGTTATCTCATTATAATTCTATTTTCTCAAGTCTTTCATCTCTTTTGAACTAACTTCAGGTCACATAACATGACTATCTTTTACCTGAACTTTTTGAAATCTGTTCTCCTAAAATTTAAAATACATACCAGACTATGCCCAATACTTCCATAGATAGTCACTCTTCTCTCTGCTTCTCTCCTTTTTTACCTCTTTCTCCATCTTCTGTTTTCAATTCCCTTTCTATCTCTGCTTTCAATCTTCACGTTTCACCTTCCTTTTCTCCACTTGAACTTCCCTCTTCCTATTCCAGCATTAAAGCACGGGATTTTCTCTCACTCCAAACCAATTAACTAGGTGATTACATGGTTCTCATTAATTACATTTCACTCACATTAAAAAATTTTTCTCTAAGTCTTCAGGCAAAGAATTCAGGTAAATTGCAAGAGTTCTACATGAGAAAAAAGTTGAATATCTGTATAATGTTTGAAGTCATAGATTAAAAACAGATTTGTGACAGTTGATATTTATATTATGTCAAATATCCATATATCTGATAATCTCTATAGGTATTTTTCTTTTACAAATAATTGCTTGAGAAAATGTGAGTCATCTATTTATTCAACAAATTTTTGCTGTCTGTCTGCTTTATTCAGAGCACTGTCTAGACACTGAGTGAGACATAAAGTTCAAATAAGATGATAAATTGTTTACAAGTGTTGTGGCAGATAATTCTGAGATGAGGTTCCCAGTATGAAAAAATTAATTTATTAATTAGGCTAGCAAATAATCAATAAATGAAGCCAATGGTCTTTCTTGGTGATCAAAGACAAAAAGGCCACCTTAAATCTGGTGCTTTCCTTTGGACGGGATGCTCTTGTCACAAGCAAAAAGCAACCCTGACTGGTGGGCATTTAATGAGGAGGTGGGCTAAGTAAGAGCTCTCAACCTTCATGATTACTTCATCCTTGAGGGGGCAGGGGGAGGGGAGTAAGTCAGCCAAGGAAAGAGGCCTGGTCATGAGATATAGCAGCCTCCAGCAATCTAGGGGAAAAAAAAACCATTCTGTTCTTGCTTAGTTTTTCCATAGTCCCAAACTCTAATGAAGGGAACAAGGACACAAGAGTAGCTCTTGCTAGAGTTGACAAGCTCAGTTTTGGTTCTGCTTACAGGACAAACAGAAAGGCCCAACCTCTTCCAAAAGAGAGGCAGGAATGTAATGACATTCCTCAACTAGAATGGGCAGAGTGGGTTTTCTCTGTAAGCTAGCATAAGTAATAACCTTTTAAACAGAGAAGAGAATATTACAAATTAATATTAATAATCAAATTATACAGAATTAAAATTAATTTTCCTTACAAAAATATACTTGAAAAGAAACATTCTCACAGAATTTAAATGACAGGATGGAACAAAATCAATTTTGCTTCAGCTAAACTCAAAAAAGCAAGGATAGCAACCATATCAGAGAATAATACAGTAAATACAGATGTGGCAAAAAGAGGTAAGCAGGAAAATTATATTTCTTAAGGAATATTGATAACATCAATATTCATATTTATTTATATATATATCTAATAGCATAGCATCAAAATACTTAAAAGTTAATCAAATTGAAGAAATAGGTAGTAAAATTATAATAGTGTTAGATCTTCATGTACCCTATTCAGACCTAGACAAATCTAATAAAAAGATACGCAAGAATAAAATTTTAGCAAGATTAGAAATAGTTTTCTCAGTTATCTGCCCAACTATAGGACATTTTATCTTATTCTTATTACTGCCTAAAATTCTCCAAAATGGGAAGTATGTTGAACTGACAGCAGGAAAATCTAATTGCTAAACCTTAAAACATTAACTCAGCACCCTTTCCTCTGACCATCACTATGATTTGGCAGGCTGCACAAAAACCCCTCCCCTCTGTGCCATATAAAACCAAAAGGCAGAAGCTTCTTTTGGCTAAGATTGCAGCATGGCAATACTCTGTGCTGTAACAATATCCAGCCAGAGAACTGAAGAGCAGAGGAAACCAAGGCATGATCCCAGTTGGGGGTAGGGGGTAGAGATAACTGGCATCCATCTAATCCTAGTTCTGTCTCACTCAAATGTACTTGGGACACAGACCAAGGCCGGTGAAATGTGAATTCCCAAGTATGGGAGGAGGCTGAGACTTCTATTCCCTGGGGTAATTGCCATCAATGAGAAGCAGTCAGAAAGTGAGCAAAAGGAGAATAAAAGGAGAAAATACTAGAATTGAAAAATATCTCAGAAGCAAGAAAACTCAGTTAAAGACCTTAAGGATAAGAAGAGAGACAGGAAATATGTTAATAACAAAGAGGAATACGGCATCCAGATCAGCTAAATAAGTCCAGAATCTATGACTAAATATTATGAGACCAAGGAAAATGAATCAATACCTTATGAGGCACAGGGTCCTGTGGATTCCCTTGTGGAACATGGAAAACAGCAGGATGCTCCAAATAGTATAAGAGATAAATATAAGAACTTTCTGGCAAGAAAATTAGGTTTATACACCTCACACCATATAGTAGGATAAGTTGTAAATATATATATGACCTAAGTAAAAATGGTCCTATCATATATAAATTAGAGGAGCAAGCCATTTTGGATCTATGGGTAAGAGAAGATTTCATGCCTAAACTAAACTAAATTTCATATAGAGGACTACATAGGATAAAATGGATAATTTGATTATATAAAATTTTAAAGATTTTGTGCAAACAGATCTAATGTAGTTAAAGTTAGAAGGGAAACAAGTAACCAGGAAAAAAACATCTCTAGAGCAAGTTTCTCTGATAAAAGCTTCTTTTCCAAAATATATAAAGAATTGATTCAAATTTAAAAGAGTAAGAGCTACTCTCCAAAAGATAGTCAAAAGATATGAACGAGCAGTTTTCAAAGGAAGAAATTCAAGCTATCAAATATTTCAAATTCTCTCAATTACTAATAATTACATGAATTCAAATTAATTTTGAAGTTCCACTTCATACTTATCACACTGTCAAAGAGGAAAAAATAGAAAAATGACAAATGTTAGAGAGTTTGCAAGAAAACTGGTAGACCTAACGCTCTGTTGATGTAGCTATGAATTGGTTCAGTCATTCTGAATAGCAATTTGGAACTATGTCCAAAAAGTTATTGAACTGTGTATTGCTATAACTATTGTTGTGCATCTGGGTTTTTTCATCTTTCTTTGATCTCTTTGAGGTATATTTCAAGTAGTGGTGTCACTAGGTCAAAAAGCACACACAGTTCAGTGAATTCTTGTACATAGTTATATATTGATTCCCAGAACAGTTGAATTTTTTCATAACTCTTCAAACAGTGTGTATTCATGTGGCTGTCCTCCAATATCTCCTCCAACAATTGCCATTTCCTTTTTTCTCATGTTTGCAAGTATGATGTGTTATTTGGAACTTCAGAGTTGTTTCAGTCTGCATTTCTCTTAGCATTAGTGATTTGAAGCGTTTCTCACATGGTTCTTGATAACTTGGGTCTCATTCAATGTGAACTGTCGGTACATATTTTTTGACTACTAATCTATTGGAGAATCGCTTTTGCTCTTATGTATTGGTTTTCATTGAATAATCACCTTGGATATCAGACCTTTACCAGATAAATTCACTACAAAGCCTTTTTTTTCCTTCAGTTAACCTTTTCCCTTTTAATTATAATTTTGCATTATTTTTCAAAACTTTTTCAATTTTATGGAATTGAAACTGTTGATTTTATCTCTTGTTGACTTTCATCTCTCTATGCCTTGTTTGGTAAAGAATTATTTCTCTATCCAAAATTGTGAAAACTATTTCCTCAGTGCCACTAGTTTAATTATATGACCTTTTATGTCTAGGTCATGCATTCACTTGCAACTTGTTGCAGTATGTGGTGTAAGAAGTTGGTCCACATGAGGGGTGTGCTGATAAATGCTTGATAGCCATTGGATGAGGAAAAGGAAGAATGTTCACATGACACATTTTTAAGTTTAATCAGGATTATTAATATATTCTCTGTTACTTTCTTAAGTCTAGGCAACCAACAAAATAATATATCAAGCCATGATTTGATGCCAATTTTTGAAGTATAAATGCTCATGCTGAAAATTTAATACAATCAAATCAGGAAAGCCAGTATGAATTGGCTCTAGGACACCCCCTGTTTTCTGCCAGAACGCTTTGTAGTTTTTCCAGCAGTTTTTTTTTTTGAATAGTGAATCTTTATTCCATTAGTCAAAGTGCTTGGAATTATTGACCACAATGCAGTTATATTTTATTGCTTCTGGGTCTTGTGTACTTATCTGTTCCACTGATCAACTTTTCTACTTTTTAATCAGAGCCAAATAGTTTTGATAATTACTAGCTTTTAATATAATTTGAGATCTGGTACTTTTGGCATCCCTTACTTCTTGGTTTTTTTCCCATTATTTCTCTTGAGATTCCTGACCTTTTGTTCTTCCAGACTGGCTTTGTTATTTTATTCTAGTTCTACAAAGTGGTCTCTTGGTAATTTGGTTGGTACTGAATGTGCAAATAAATTTAGGTAGTATTGTCATTTTTATTACATTGGCATGGTCTGGCCATAAGCAACTAATATTGCCCGAATTATTTAAGTCTTCCCTTATTTCTGTAAAGAATATTTTGTAATACTATTCATATAATTCCTATGTGTGTCCTGGTAGTTGGATTCCCAAATATTTTATGTTCAGTTGTTTTTTTAAAGAAATTTCTTTCTTTTTCTATCTCCTCCTGCTAGGTTTTGTTAGTATAATGTCACAAGTGATTGAATAAATTAACTAAATTAACCACACATCACCTAATGTATTAAAATGCTATGCTGTGGTATGTTAACCAAGTAGGAACAGATTTTGACTGAATCTTATCAGTCAAAGTCATTCTAAGTATGAAAAGGCCTTGATCAACTTAGTTATCACTAATGAGCTATGGGAGTATCTGGAAATGACTTTATATAGAAAGAGTGTTATTATTCATTTTGGCTTAGGAAATTTGTGCCATGTACTAAGGATCATCTACAAAATGTCAAGTTATTTGGTGCCTGAGAGAGATTTGATGTAGAGTGAACCTTTGGTGGCAGAAAAGAATAGCTTCTGAGAATCACTTAGGGAAAGGAAGGAGAGGAGAGTGCCTTGGTTTTTCCTGTACCTCCTTCCCCTCTTCCATCTTCCCAACCCCCTGCCCTGACTAGAGGAGGACCTTATGAATTTAAGAAGTATGAAGAACTTCTATCAGTGTCTTAGCTGTGTCCCTGGAACAGATAGCAGCTGTTTTCACCTGCAGCCAAGGACACATTGGATTCAAACACAGCCCCCACCCCTAATCATCAAGAGTTTTATAAGACCTACT
Organism: Phascolarctos cinereus; assembly: GCF_003287225.1. Lineage (NCBI taxonomy): Eukaryota > Metazoa > Chordata > Mammalia > Diprotodontia > Phascolarctidae > Phascolarctos > Phascolarctos cinereus. Next base: position 266,232,217 of record NW_027555847.1, on the reverse strand, counting down.
TAGGTATTTTACTAAAAAAAAAAAACTTCTGATTTTAATAGGTTTTTATTTCCTGATATTTTGCTGAACTTATCATTTCTAATGTAATAGGACTCCCCCACACTTTAGGAAAACCTCGCTAGAGGCTACAATACCCTTGAGTTATGATCCTTTAGTTTTCCTTCCTTTCAGAGCCATAATCCTAGAAAAATCATTTTATACTCATTGACTTCACTTTCTCTCTTCTCATTCACTCCTCAACTTCTTTCTAATCTAGAATCCCACCTTATTACTCAGCTGAACTGCTCCCTTTCAAGTTAGCAATGACCTCTTAAATGCCATATCTGGTGGCCTTATCTCAATCTTCATCTTTCTTGATCTTTCTGCTGCATTTGACATTGTCAACCACCCTCACTATTGGATGATATTCACTTCTCTCTAAGTTTTCATGATGCTTCTCACTCTGTATTCTTCTCCTATATCTCTGAGCAGTCCTTCTCACTCTCCTTTCTTGGATCTTCATCCACGACATGCCCATTAACTATGGGTATATTTCAAAGCTCTGCTGGTTACTCTTCTTTCTGCTTTCTCTCTTTCAGTGAATTCATCAAGTCCTATGAATTTTTTAAAATTGTATTTATTTTATTTTTAATTTATGGAATAAACATTTCTATAACATGGTGTAATTGTTTAAAAGATTGCTCATGAAATTGCAAATCAATTATGTACAAATTGCTATTCCTTTTAAATATATAATAAAGTTAATTTAAATGTCATCTCTATGTAGATGAATCTCAGATCAATAGATACATCTCTAACCTCTTTCCTAAGCTCTAGGACTACATTACCAGCTTCCTATTATTTTGAGCCAGATGTTCTTTAGGTATCTCCAAGTCAACATATCCAAACAGAACTCACTGCTTTTCGCTGAAATATCCACATCTCTTCTGAACTTCGTTAATTCTGTTGAAGGCACCACCACTTTTCAAGTCATTGAAGTCCTCAATCTCAATGTCGATTCCTCACTCTTTCTTAGTCCAGATATTCAATCAGTTAACAAAGCTTGCCATTCCCAGCTCTACAATATCATTTATGCATGTTCCATTCTGTCCACTCCTAACCACTACCTTATTTCAGACCCTCATCACTTCTATTATTAGGGCCTCCTAATTGATCTTCATGCCTCAAGTCTTTTCTTAGTTCAATCTATCATCCTTAGAACTTCCAAAGCAGTTCTAAAGCCTGACACTGACCATGTTACTCCTCTACTCAATAAAGTCCAGTGTCTCCTCATTTCCTCTAGTATCAGATATAAATGCCTCTGGTTTTGTATTTAAAGGACTTCAGTTGTGGTTCCAACCTTTCTTTCCAGCGCTGTTATACTTTATTTCCCATCTTGCATTCTTCTTTTTTGCCAAACTGGACTTTTTGACATTTCTCACACCTGACACCCTCTGTATCTGCTAGCCCGCATCCCTGGAATATATTCCTTCCTCATTTCCACCTCTTGGAATCACTAGTTCTCTTCAAAGCCTCAACTTAGGACTGCACATGTCCTTTCCTGATCTCCTTAGCTATAAGCACCTCTTCCTCCCCCCTCATTACCATGTATTGTATTAAATATGAACATAAAGAAGTTGGCTTTTGTAGGTAAGGGATTTGAAAAGCCTTTGAAAGCCCAGAATCTAATCACAAATGACAAGGTTTTATATTAGCTGTAAAACTAGGATCATTCTAGATGTCTCTATAAAGTTGGGAAAGGTCCTTGAGTGAATTTGAAAGGAAGCAATAAAATAAAACAAATAATAATAGGCTATGCCCCCAGGTGACCTTTACAAGTAAGTCCAGGCAGAAGTACAGAGAGAAGACAAACCTAGCTCTTAACAACCTCAACAACAACTTGACTCCAATTTCAACATTGTAGCCACTGTGCCAATCTAAAAATGCATAAAAGAAGCATGGAATGGTAGAAGGGGAGTCCATGAGAAACACAGTCAGTTCTGGGAACCAAAGGGTAGGCAAAACCAAGTACCTCGAAGAAAAAGTCCTACACTCCAGGATCAAGGCTATCTAGCACCAGGGATGTCAGGGTATATGTTGTGTTCCTGAAAACCTACACAAGACTATTTACTTAAGGAGAGTAATCTTATATATTCATTTTCCCATTGGGTTCCCTTATGAAAGACTAAGATCTTTCTCTCTGGACATGGAAAAAAATCTGTTTCCCTTTCTTTGGTTTAAACATTTATTTCCCTTTATATGTAGCAATTACAACAGGTCTTTGTTGGTTTGTATTCATGCAGCTGGAAAGATGAAATTGCATTGAGGGGCAAGGGAGGGGAGGAAAGGGAATTCTTAGAGGAGAGAGAAAGAGAGAGAAAGTTCTAACACTAAGGTCTTCTGCCAGAATGCTTCCTCTGACTGGAGGCTTGAAGCTAAAACAAATTATTTTCAGAAAGAATTATAGATCTTCTTATAAAATTCCCCAGAGCAGAAAGAGAATATTTATACCAAGAAACACATCTAGACAATGCAATAGTGGTATGGTGGGTTTGGGTGGAGTGGGCAGACAGCAGTGGTTGAATAACCATTCTTACCCCAGGTCCCCACCACAGGTAGATGTATAGACTTTGCATCCACTTGTGTATTTACATGTCATTCTTCCGATATAATGTAAGTTCCTTGAAGATAAGGATAGTTTTATTTTGTTCATTGTAAGCTCAAGCATATTGCCCGGCACATAGTAGGCACACAGAAAAAATGACTGATTGTAAAATGATGCTCTACAACAGGTATTTGCATATAACACAATGTGAGTCTCTCTCCTAGAAAAAGATATTAAACTGTATATGTAAATTCAATTGGAAAGGCCCCATGGTACAAGGTAAACTTATGTCCAGGAAATGGTCTGGATAAGCCAAAGTGACAGAGGACAGCTCAAATAAATGATATTCTATTGTGTGATGACACTGTAGCCTTCTTGTTATCCAGTGCATCCTGGAGTGTGCCTGTCAGTGACAATACGGAATTGGGTGGGGAGAAAGAGGACCATTGGATCTACTGGATGACTTTTTTGTAATTTTTTACACCTGGCAGAAGATTCTATGTCTAGAACATCAACAACCAAAAACCAAGTTAAGCAATCTCCTTATCAAGCTTCCTTTAACTTCTTTTTTTACAACCACATTTATTGTGGGTTTTTTAAAGAACTAATAGCCTTCTCAAACTCACACGCAGGTGAATCTGTGATTGCCATCCCAGTGGTGGAACAGAGTACTGACTGAGAAATATCCATGTACTGCTAGAAGAAGCACTATGCTCTCTGATTCTAAAGAGCCCATTACAAAAGAAAAATGCCCTTTTATTCACAAGTCTATTTATCATACTTCAGAGGATATATAAACAATCCCAATAAATGATCTTCCAAGCATTCAGAATATGGTTGTTTTATGGGATGGTAGAGGGTTCCACACTGCCTGATATTTTATAGCATTTTTAATTACTACAGAGGTAATTGACAAACCTTGTAAACACGGATAGCTTCACAGTTTCATGAAGCTGGAAAATGATGGCTTGCCAGTCTTGCTTCCTTCTGCAAGTATAAACATTTTAAAAATGCAATGGATAGCCATGGAATTGCTCTCTATAATTTGCTTAAGTAAAATTTTTGTTTTAGTTAATGAAGAATGAGAGAATGGAAATGGAGCTAGAGGTGAGGGAAAGGCAAAGAGAAAGAAGGGAGGAGCTAATGAGAGAGAGAGAGAGAGAGAGAGAGAGAGAGAGAGAGAGACTGAGAAACAGAACAAAACAGAGACAGAGAGAGACAAAGGAAGGCAGAGAAACAGAAACACAGAAACAGTAAGACAAAGACAGATAAGACAGATACAGAAAGACAGAGAAACAGACAGGCAGACAGAGAAGGAAAATGGAAATTCCCCCTCACACTGATCTCTGTACTAATCCAATTGTAATTTCTTCATCATTAATCATTAGTTCAGTAGTGTCTGATCCAAAGCACCCTCAATAGCTCAGTTAAGAGCCAAATGCCATTGCCACATCCCCAGTGGTAAACACCATATATCCAGAAATACCAAGAAGTATAGTTTTCCATTAAAATAACCAAGCAATCCATTTTAGCCTTAATGTCCCTAATACCCAAAGGTCCCAGCAAAGCTTCAAATGAACTCTTAGATCTTACTAGATGAAATACAACTTCTTTAGGGGAAGTTCCCATCCTTTAGAAAATTCTCACTTCATCTGACCACCCCCCACTAGCTGTCATCCTATATCTCTCCTCCCTTTCCTGGCCAGACTCCTTGAGAAAGCTATTTGATACTCAGTTCCTCCACATCTCCTTTCACTCTCCTCTAAACCCTTCTAGCTTCTAATTTCATCATTCAACTGAAATTGCTCTCTCCAAAGTTACCAATGATTTCTTAATCAGCTAATCTAATGGCCTTTTCTTAATCATCCATCTGGACCTCTCTGCATTATTTCACACTATTGATTACCTTTTCCCTCCTGAATATTCTTTCTTCTGTGGGTTATTGTGACACTGCTACCTCCTGTTCTATTCTGTTCCTCCTGTTCCTCTCCTCTGTTCTGTTGGACAACTTCTTGGTCTTCTTAACTGGACCTTCACACATGCTATGTCCAATAACCAGAGGTACTCTTTAACATCAGTGCTATCTCACTTAGTGATCTCATCAGCTCCCCCGGGTACATGTATGATCTCTATACAAGTGACATGTATAGCATCTGCATGATCTCTGGAGGTGTATGGCAAATGTTTAACAACTATTTTTCCAGGGAAAAAAAGTATGCATGACACATTTTTAAATTTAATCTAAATTATTAATATTTTCTCCATCACTTTCTTAAGTCCAGACAATTAACAAAACAATAAAGCAAGCCTTCATTTGCTGATATCTCAGATGCAAACAAAATCAGCTGGAGAAGAACATGACATATCACTCTAGTATCTTTGCCAAGGAAACCTCAGATGGGGTTATGAAGAACTGGACATGACCGAACAAGAACTTGGTTGGGAAGACTCATCTTCTTGAGTTCAAATCCGGCCTCAGACACTTACTAGCCATGTGACCCTGGACAGATCACTTAACCCTGTTTGCCTGGTTCTTCATCTATAAAATGAACTGGAGAAGGAAATGGCAAACCACTCCAGTAGCTTTGCCAAGAAAACCCCAAATGAGGTCACAAAGAGTCAGACACAACCGAAAAAACAATTCAACAACAAGGTTTAAATGCTGACTAAAAATTTAACCGTTGGCTTTTCAAACCAGTTCAAGCCATCTCTGGCATACTTTTCAGTGTTCTTATACTTTACTTCTTTCAATGCATTCTACAATCCAGCAGCACTAACTACTTGCTGTTCCTTGAAATTGACACTCCATTTCCCATTTCCTTGACTATATGTCCCATTTTCCTTTCGTTGGCTATCCATCCCTAGAATCCTTTCTTCCTCACCTTTGCCTCTTAGTTGCTCTGGCTTTCTTCAAGAGTCATATCAAATAATACTTACAGAAAGTCTTTCCTAGTCCCCTCCCTTCCCAAATTCCAATACCTTGGTCCTAATTCTAGTGCCTTCTATCTATTGAAAGTTATACTAATTCAGTGACTTATTATTCCCAATTCTGCTTGTCAATCAGTGTTAAGGGAGGTTCTGTTGGGGATGGCGTCACCCAGTCTGCAACTTTTGTAATATCTGCAATTCAGCATGTACCCCTACCTATGATGTTTGTGCTCCTACCTGTTGAATATCACATACCTGCTACCTTAGGGAGGAACTGAGATGCAATGGCCCATCCTCTTTTGCTGACATGGACCTATCTGAATTATCTTTATCTCATTGTGAAAGTTATCAATAAAAACTGGCTCCACCTTGAATCCCTTGTGGATCTCCAGTGATCAGCCCACCAATGTGTTGCTACTTTGATGTATTTTAATAAATATCTTTTAATTCTCTTTGTCCTGAGTTTTGCCTCATTAATCAAGGTGCAAGCCTGAAAATAATTTTTCTTCCCGACACATCTACTCTGTATATGTCTTATATGTACCTTGTCAGGAGTGGGGAACATGCAGCTTGGAGGCCAGATGTGTCCTTCTAGATCCTTGCGTGTGGCCTTTTGACTGAGTCCAAGTTTTAGAAACAAATCCTTTTATTAAGTGGATTTGTTCTGTGAAGTTTGGATTCAGTCAAAGGGCCACACTTGAGGACCTAGAGGCCTCAAGGCCACAGGTTCCCCATCCCTGATAGATATTTACATGTTATCTGTCCCATTAGAATGTGAACTCCTTGAGGGCAGGAACTATTTTTGCCTTTCCTTATATATCTAAGTTTTAGCATAATGCCTGACATGCAGTAAATACTTAATAAATGTTACTTTCTGATATCCATATCATGTAAATGAAAGAAAAAAAAAAGACAACCCTCCCTCCTAACCAAGAGGGTTACCTAATTTACCTAATTCAGGTAAATGAAATGAATGTCCCTTAAAAATCTTATCTCAAATATGAGTCAATTTATTCCCTAATATTTATATCAGACTCTATTCCACCAATACTTTTTTCTTTGAGATGTCCACCTAGACAGGAGGGAATTTTATGCTGAAAAAGCTCTCAAAATATTGAAAAAACAAACAGTGGTTTCAAAAGAAAATGTTTCTTACTTGAGTGATCTTGGGCAAGTTGCTTCAAGTGCTTGGGCCTCAGTTTCCTCTTTTGTGAAAATGAGGAATGCAAAGTATTAAAAGACACACACAGTAACTTATACTGCCAAGACCACTAATAGACACCTCACTACATTGTGAGGGCTCCTTCTGTCTTTCACTCTCAATGTTTGGGACAATGTTATTCCGTCACTAATGAAGCCCAGAGGAACAGTTCCAGAGTTCAGCCATTTAACTTAGCCTTCTAAAGAACAAAAATATAGGAAACTAACAGTTTATGAAAATAAATAGGAATTTCACTGTCACTACTTAGGGTCAAAGGATTAAATAATAATGCATATATCAAAGCATGTCTGTGAAGACACTTCAAAGTCAAAATTCCTCGCAACCTAAAGTTACTTCTACACACATACACACACATACACACACACGCACACACACAATCACACACACACAATATAAAACCTAAAGAACCCTATTGAGCAATAAAAAAAAAAGTATTTGTTTGGAGATTATTTTTTTAATTATCTATAAGGTCAACAGATTTGTAAAGCTTTCTTCACACTAAGCCTGTGAGACAGGTAATACGGTATTAACCCCATTTCAGTCAGTCAGTCAATCAGTAAATATTTAGTTAAGTGCCTACTATTTGCCAGGCTTTGTGCTAAGCACTGGGGATATAAATATAAAAAAGAAAGACATTCAATCCACTCAAGAAAAGCACACAGAAGGAAACTGAAAGGGGAAGGAGAAGTCCACAGGGCCGTGATAGAGTACAGCCCAAAAAATTACAGCCAGGTAGGAAATGAAGAGATGACTGGCCTGAAAGCCCTCTTTAAATGGAAGCTTAGGGAGGAGCTCTTTGCTCTAGCTTCCAGCCCTCCGATTAGAGTCCCAGAAAATACTGAAGGTATTGAAGAGGTACCAAAGCTGATATGATCTCATACGATGATGAGTTTCCTGATGATGAGATTCCTAGAGGCATGATGGAGTCCAGTCCAAAGGAGTAAGCTAGAATGGAAAATGAATTTTACAGATTAGAAAACTAAGGTTTTGAGAGGTGATCTGCTTTGTCCATGACTACATATCTCATTAACGTATGAGGTGGGATTTGATCCCAGATTCCTTGGCTCCAATTTCATCACTCTTTTCCAGTATAGGACATTGCCTCTCAAGAAGTATATGATTTCTTAAATAACACAAAGATTTGTGAAAGCTTTTTTTTTGTAGGTTTTGGGGGGAGAGAATCAATCAGCTTTGTTTCTACTGAAAATAAAAGGTTCTTCACAGGCACCCAGGAATGTCATTTGGGCTCTCTCCCTACTCTGGGTTCACGGAAGTGTGCAGAAATGTACTATAACACCTTCAGAGCTACCTTTGGTATAACACCTTCAGAGCTACCCAAAGGAAGCATGATTGTTAACAAAAAGACAATGAGGCAGATAGCTAAGTGTAAGTAAAGCATGAGCAAAGACACAATTGTTAGTAACCAGAGCAGCAGGTGTGAGTGGAAAATGGAAAAAGTTCAGTTTTTTGCTGAATATGTCAATCCTCATTTTAACTTTAAAAACTACATT